>NC_137463.1:240562942-241248775 GCF_964235325.1 Thermobia domestica | reverse complement strand
TATTGCAGGTGATTCCATTTCTTCCATTGTAACTTAGTCAAGCTAGTTTCATTATATGTAAGGATTAACATAGCGTGAAAAGCTTAAATTTCCATGACTAGTTTTCTCTGTACCCATGCTACTCACTTTTCGGTCTGCGGGACACTGTGTTCCAAAATTTTCGACGAATCAGAAGATAAGTGTACCAAAGATATATATAATATATGTGTGCTTATTTGAGACATGGATCTACAGTTTAATGTGGGATAACAACTACATGAGCTCCCAGCGGAAATCGAACCATGGTCTCCCGCGCTCAAGGCGTATGTGCTAACCATACAGACGCGAGGAAATTCACATAAGCACACACACACACATATAAATATATTGTTGAGTTAATATTGAGTTTAACGTTCCTTTTAGGAGCGGGGCATGGACTACTGATCAGTGTTCTAGGGATGCGCACGAGACGAGTCGAGACAGAAATTTCCTGACAAAATTCGAGTCGAGACACGGCTCTTCCAATAGAAAAATATATGTTTTTCGAGTCGAGACATCACTTTTACAGAACATTTTCGAGACGAGACAGCCACAAATCTTGTCTCGTGCGCATCCCTACAGTGTTCGTAGATTGAGTGAAATTTCCTTAATCTAGGGAAATTTCATAGGTAAATTTAACAAAAAGGAAAATTTTCGATAAAACGTGAAAAATCCAGGGAAATTCTCAAATATCAATGTTTAAAATTTTTCTTTGTTCGTCAGAAGTAAACCAATACAATAGATATAGATTTTGTGTGCTGAAAGTAGCATAATTTGCAACCATTCTTGGCTGAATGGGGGGGTCACGGTTTCACAGTGGTAGAGCGCCTATCTCTGGTTCGTGGGGTCCCTTTTTACATCCTCAGCCAAGTAAGCTTGTTGTAAACAACATCGTATCCGTGGGTTGTCTCGAGGTACCCTCGTTTTGTTCTACTTTCTCATTCCACCAATTCTTCTATTAACGTTCACTTGCTTTAATCCTCGTCTCTCTCAGCCTAAAGGCATAAACGTGGGACGTTAAACCGAAAGATTTCATTTCATTTTGTTGGCTTGGTGTATTTCGGTGTATTTCGGTGTATATTTTTTAAAAATGTGTGAAAAATACACGAAAAAATAGAAGCAAAAAGCAAATGAATAAAACAAATGCGGTAAGTAGTTCCTTTAATATAGCTAAATTAATCTTACTACATAACTTCTGTCATAGGTATTGGACACTCAAAAACCAGGGAAAATTCATAAGAAAAGGAAAAATTTTGTCACTCGAGGGAAATTTTCTTAAAGAAACCTACTGATTAACGTGGAATCCTAACTAAATGGGCTCCCGCTAGGAATCGAACTCGGCCTTAGTAGCACACTTACGTCCTAACAACGTCAAATGTTGGTCATGAAATTACATCAGGCAAAGAAATATAGCGTCATTTGTTATGTTAAATAATGATAACAAAAATGACGATGTTAAGATACATGTGGATGTTTTTTAAACTTAATTCTATTACATGTAGTTTGCAACACCAGGGAGCAAGTATTTCAACTTCAATCAGTAATACCAGTTGGCGGGAAATTTCCCGTAAAACGTAAAATTCTGAGCACTGACGGGAATGCGGAGATTTTTTAAATAGGCTGAAAACGGGAAATTCTTGCATTCTCAACTTTTCTAGGCGTACAACAACCTAGCCTGCAACATTGAGCTTTCTTGATAAAAGTAGTGATGGGCAGTGGGAATATTCCCGGTGGGAAGGAATTTAAAAAATGGGAATATCCCCAGGTTTTTTCCCTGGCCTATAAATTCCCGGGAAGAAATTTATTTCCATTTCTTTACTTTATCTTGCAAATTATAAGAACAATATGACTAATTACTTTATTTTAATATATTATGATTTAATTCTAGGTTTTAAAGAATTTTGAGGTTAAAAAATTTAAATTATTTGACAGTACTTTATATAACTAATAATATGATTTTTTAAAGTTCAATTTCCATTTGCACTAAAAAGTAAGGTAATTGTTTAGAATTGGGGGCTAAAACTAGCAAAAGTAGGATGATTTATGGAAGAAATGAGTTGATAGTGATGTTTAAGTTGTCAAGAAAGTATCGAGCACATTTTTTTAGGGCAGTAGGGGATTTATACAAAACGGAAAGTGAAAGTGATTTATGTGAGAAAAGAAAGTGAATTGTTTGTAACGAAGATAGAAAACAACATGGCATGCAGGGCTCTAACGAGCTTTTACTCGGTAAAGCTCGCTCTGCAACGCTGTCTGAATTTAATGTTTGTAACGTAATTTCACGCATGAAAGCAAAAAAACAAATGCATGGGAATAGAATATAGCAAAAAAGTAGGTGCAAAAGCTAGCCTCCAATGCTAAAAAACAGCCAAAATTAGCAAAGTATTAATTTATAAATGATGAAAAGGAACCATTTTGTAAAGTAACTTTGAATTATGTAGAAATAGAGTTGAAGTACTATTAATAAACCCTGAACCACTATTAGTAATAGACGTCGGGCTGTCTCCTCTCTCTGACTCGAATCTCAGTAGTACTCGGACTTCTTTTACATGTGAATTAACGTATGGAATTTCGAGAAATAGGTAGAATGAAAGGTCGTGTATGGCAATGTTACGTGCTAAAATATAAAGATAAGTAAGTATCTTGCAAATTTTGTGAACATAAATATGTATGCGAAAATGTTGATAAATTGGTGAGACATGTATCTTCCAGCATTTACCCAATGTAATTGGTATATAACATTTATAAATTTAATATGTTTATAATATCAGTAATACAGTCAAGTTGAACAAATCCACCTACATATAAATTTAAACTGTTACTATATAATTTACTAAATAATTTTTTCACACATATTTAATTGATAGAACATATTGTAAATAAATATACATTTATGCGTACTTTCTAAATATAATAAAGTGTTAATAAAGTAACAGGAGTACCGTTCAGATTATACATTTTAATGAATCCTCTGTGGACAACAGTAATAATATGCTGTGATATAAAAATTAATTCAACTTTGAAATCATAATATAGTAATAGAATGCAATTTTCTTTCTGATTGAACATAAATTCCCGGATAAATTCCCATTTTGGGAATCTTCCCGGGAATATTCCCAGGGAATATTCCCGAAAAATATCTTCCCGGGAATTTACCCATCACTAGATAAAAGCAGTGATAAAAGTGCGAGAATGCGGGTTTACGCCGTCCCCCCACCTCGAAAAAATATATACGGCGTCCCCTCAATTCCTAAAAAAAATTACAATGGGCGAAGATAGGCAGGGGGAACGGCGTGACGTCATGCCGCTACCGTCCCCCCACCTTTTCAGATCCACTTTTACCCTTGTGTAAAAGCGGAGCTAAAAGTGAGGGGGAACGCAGGTGGATGTCGTCTCCTCACTTCCAGAAAATATCTGTGGCATCACACGCTTCTAAAAATTACAATGGGAAAAGATAGGTACAGGAGACGGCTTTACGTAATGTGTCCCCCTACCTTCTGAGATCTACTTTATCCCTGGGTAAAAGTGAACATTACAAACACACAAAAGACTTGAAACATCAAGCTAATGTAAACTATTGGAAAATACCCTACTTATCGCTGCATTTTTAAACATTTTAAATAATTATTTATTTATTTTTGTGTCAAGGAACAAGCGGTGTGCAAGCAACACCAGAATCGTGTTAAGGCTAATACAATTTAATTAAGTGTTGCTTTGCTGAACATAACATCCCTTAAAAACACAAAAAACACCATATTGTTCGTAAAAATGGTGTACATTCTATTTTATTTATTTATTTATTTTTTTTTTTTAAATTTTGGCCCGCTATAGATATTGTAAATTATATCTACTGAAGTTGACGGTAAATATTGTATGTAATCGGGAAATTTATGGTTTCGGACGGAAATTTCGCTGTTACAAAACTGGCATCACTGAATTCAGAGCGAGTTTTTTTTTTAACAAATGAATGTCGTAGTGGGGGTGTGGTGAACTTCAAAGTTTAGGTTTGTGTGGTGTTATATATATTTAAATACAAGTATATTTTTGAACTGAGGTTTGTGACGAGAGAACTGACCAACCCAAATACGAAAATAAAGAAGACATCAAAGGTAAGATCCACTGTTTTTATTGACAATTGGGTAATATCGGCTTTTTGGAACCAAAAGTAGGTTAAAAAAAACATTGTTTACAGGAGAAATGAGTTCGAGCTTTAGAAGGGTATTGATGTGTGAAAAACTTGTGAAGTGCTGCATACAATAGAAACACAATGCTGAGGTATTCCGAAATAATAATAATAAAAATGTTGTTTAATGAGAATAAATATTCTACTACTACTATTAAACTGTCATCCCCACGCAAACAATTGAAAGTAGGTGACGTTGGACAAAGTGAAGAGTTGGTCTTTTGGGAAGATTAATGGCATTACTCGAGGAATCAGTTGTACGAAATTTTAACACATTTCTTCCATTTTCAGGTTAGGGTAGAGCTTTGTATTTCTATTAACAGCATGCACTAAATGAGGAGCTCCATTACTACTTGCAGATTGACATCAGGAGAGGACAGTACTAGTACAGTGTGGACGTAGGGCATAAAAACTACGGTGCATAAAACACGAACCCGTTTTTTGTGTGGCCACTGAAAAGCACGAATGCTACCTAACTGAGTGAGGGCAGGAGTGCAGCACGGAAACCCGAGCGACAAGAGGGTGCGTCCGTAGGGAGCAGGCGCGTCAGCGACGGGGGTTATGCGCATAAACGAAGATAGTGTAAGAGCACACTAACTAACACATACAATGCTTTCACTGTTACTCAACATTCATTGCAATATGCTGTGCACTGACAGTAATTGGTTATATTTACACTGTCATTACTTCACAAAAAAAGTTACACATCGTACTTTACCTATAAATTTTCTATTTGTACAAATTTACGTTACTACGAAATACCAAACTAGACCTGGCTTAAGTTAAGCTAAACTAACGTGACCTAACCAAAATTAGCCAATTTTTACCTAAAATGTTGGGCCACAAAGAGCCGACATAAAGTTCACTCGAGCAGACGGTTCTAGCAAATAGAAAATTTAAAGGTAAACTACTATGTGAAACATTTCACGTGAAGTGATGCGAGTGTGTATATAAGTAATTACCGTCAATGCACAGTATATTGAAATGAATTTTGAGTGATAGTGAAAGTATTGTATGTGTAAGTGTGCTCTTCCAGTATCTTCTGCTCTCTACGGACTCACCCCCTCGCTAACGCTTGCCCCTGCTTCACTCCTGCTTGACTCGGTTAGATACCATTTGTGGTTTTTAGTGTCCACATAGCATAAGTTGGTTCGTGTTTTATGAACTGTACTTTTTATGACATACGTTCACATTGTATTTATAATGAACCCTCCTAAAGTCAATCTGCTAGTACTAATGGAGCTCCTCATTTAGTGAACGCTTACCTAACCTGAAAATAGGCTACAAGAAATGTCAAAATTTATTAGAACCGTCTGCTCGAGTATACCCATTAGACAAGATTTTACTTTGAGTCAGACAGTAACTTTAATCTGTTCTTATAGGTTCAGTCACTTCCTGGAAATGTTTTGTGCCTCAGTCACTTGTTGGAATTGTTCATGCCTTTGGTGCTCCACTTTGCAAACACAAATTTAATTTTAAAAAAGTGATTTACTTACGCAACGAAACGTAGCTGAGCGAGCGTTAGCGAGCAAATTGGGTTAGAAGTCCCGCAGGGCTCGTTTTATTCCACTTTTACCTCATGATAATACCACATCACGACCTGGTGGAGCAACTTCACTGTGATCCCTAAACTCCTCCGGGAACCGGGTCAAGTGAATTGGTTGCAGTCACTGTCCGAATCAAAGTAAAAATTTGCTCCCTATATATTTACTAACAATTGTAATGTGATATACCGGAAATTTATTTAATTGATATATTCTTTATTTGATATCGTGAAAATGCTTCATCCCATGATTATTCCGGCAAGGCTAAAGGAGACGATGATGAGAAATGACCGAAAGGGTGAAACGACAGTGGGAGGAAACAGGAAAACCCCGAGAAAATCCACGCAGATAGTGTTTGTTCACCACAAAGTTCATATAGCGTTAGCTGGGATCGAACCTAGGACCCTATGCACCAGAGGTGAACGCTATATCACTGAGCCACCGCAACCCTTGATATCGTAGAGCAGCCTTTCCCAACCTTTTCCACACTGCGGCCTACTTTAGAGTCTACAATGCATGTGAAGAACTCCTTGCAATAATATACGGTTAGTATTTATATTTTTTCCCATGTTAGTGCTATATGGATGTGTTTGTTTTTCATTGCAGTGGTATAATCATGTTAGAATTGTATGATGCCAATCGCGTAAACAGGTGGTCCTTGGTTTCAAATCTCAGGCCGGATATCTTGACTAAGATGTTGCAAATAAATCCAGTACGTAAACAACACAAAACCACAATAGCCTACCCGTCTAGTATAGAAAAACGTATTTTTTCCTGGAAGAATATAAAATGTATTAGCTTCAACAAATTAACCTGACACTAAGTGTATGACTCACCGAGATACACAACTTCATTAATGTGATGGGTGGTGTTATCTTTCAGCCACTAACTTGGAAATGTCAGGATCAAAAAAAAAAAAGAAACTTTTAAGTGACGATCCGCCTCAACATCAAGTCTAATCCGGGGGTCGCGGTGGCTCAGTGGTAGAGCGTTCATCTCCGGCGCTTGGGGTCCCTGGTTCGAACCCAGCTCGCACCGTCTGAATGGTGTATTTCTCATCACTGTGTATGTGTGTGCCTTTCTCAGATTGGCTTACGGACTCCGGGTTGGGAAAGGCTGTCTTAGAGTTTATATGTACATGTACGAAGATTTACACTATAAGCACTGGTGTCACTTCTCCCCTTAGAATTTATGCAGTATTGTCTTGTTTTTAAAAGAAAGGCATTGTCTAAAATTGTAACAAATTACTAATAAATTTTAACTAATAACTCACACCACGGGTGCATATGACTTTTTTTTATCGTGTGCAGAGTAAGAATTAAATGAAAACTTAGCTACTAGTAGTCGAATTTCGGTTAAAACTACACTAGAAATCGTGTAGCCAAATAGTAACCGAGCAGTACTCAGTGAAAGTACAGTTCACTTCTGGTGCTTGGGGGCCCGGGTTCAAATCCTGCTCCCGCCAAGTGAACTTTGTGGTGGACAAACACGTGTGCGTGGGTTTTCTCGGGGTTCTCCCGTTTCCTCCCACTTTCTTCATTCCACCATTTCATTCATTTCTCAATCACCGTCTCCTTTAGCCTAACCGGCATAATCGTGGGACGTAAAACTTAAATATTTCATTTTTTTCAGTGAAAGTACACTTTGCCTTTTCCTGGATTACTATAATACGGAAGGTATAACGTAGTTTGCTTAGCGCGAAAAGATGTAGTGACGTTTATGCGGAGTTGCCAGCTCGGTTACTCATGGCTCGCTGAGTGCGGTGAATTGTGGCTGGTGATTGGCTATCCTTTTACCACACCCTCAGTGACGAGCATGTCCAAGTGCGGGAAGTGAATGACGTTATACCTTCTGGACTTTAGTTACCAAGAAAAAGAGCAAAAGGTGTTAACCAACTTACCTGGTTACATTAAGCAAGAGGAATAACAATTGTACGGTTTTGCGGTAACCATAACCGTCTCTTCTTTGTAATTGCTCATTGCACTTAATTATTGCCGGGCACTTGAGCTGTTGCAGACAATTAGCTATTTTAACCCCTCTTCCTTGGTTGCAGGACTCGGTTATTCAGGATAATTAGCACGTCTCAATTGATCTTTCTTTTCGGGTATCGAAATTCTTATATAATATTAAGTTAGCTGCAGTATGGGATATTTCGAAGTAAATTATCTCTTCACAGTATGAAACATTCTCAGATATGCTGGTTGTCATTGTCATGTATGCAATGCACTAACCGAGTAAAGTAGTGTCTACTAATTACGGCTCTCGATTAATTTAATCGTTTCGGTTGCTGTAATCATAAATATATTCATCTTTGATAATTAGTTGCTATATAGATGATTATGTAGTATATAAGCGAATTTTAAAGGGAAATTTAGACATAGTAACTCCCACAGGATTTCTTACAGTCGGGAGGGAGCAAAAGGACCGACATACGAGGAAAGTCACGAATACAGATACCTAGAACCATATAATATTTAATGTAAAAAACAATTATTTATATTCACTGCTAACTACACTAACTGTTGTGTGTGAATAAGAAAATTTAAAATTTTGTTATGTATTTTGAAATTCCATGGGGAAAGCAACTGTTCCCTGCAGCGGGCGGCTATGGTTATAGAATACAGTTTTTATTGATCTTTCATAAGTTCGAATCCTCATTTAGTAGAGCGAGGAATCTAGAATAAGATAGTGCTATTAGAAAGAAAAGAGTATTTTTTTATATTTTAGGGATTTTTTTGTATTCGTAACAGCCCAAAAAAACGGTACCATCCTCTCAGCCCCCCCCTCAAATGTATCATCACCATGTCAGATATTGTTGAAATTTTTTTATAGCAACTAGGCATGTTTTTAAATGACCCGTATATTTTGTTTTGTCGGAAAAAAATTTCCACCAAGTAATGGGTCATCAAAGATGGGGAGTACAATTTATGAATTTTAGAAAACTTGGAAAATGGTCAACTTCACAGCACCATTCAGCTATGGAGACAGATAGTTATAATTCTTATTGTGCTATGTACATAGGGATATAAATAAGCTATATTTTATAATAGTATGGTTTGCGCATGCGTATAGTTTTGTACATATGTTAACAAATGAACGTCAGTTTATGTGAAAAGTCGAAGTTTGCGATTTTCTCGAGCAATTCCGGTTCGAATTTTAAAATTCTGTTTCCACTCGCTTTGCGAAAAAAAATTTATATCGCTTTTTTGTGCAACCGTTTTGTCGCAAAAAAATCGAGAAATCGTCAAATTTTTAAAAATCGCCATTTCTTCGAAAACACCACAATTTAAAATTCTGAAATTTTGTCAAATGGTTCAACTTTACATGGATAATAAACACACCAAATAGCATTCCCACCAATGCTTCATGAATTAACTACAGCCTTTTGAAGTTACCGAAGTTTCATTAACTTTAATATCACAGTTGGCAACACTGAAAACAATGAAAGTGCAACAATTTGATGATGTTTGTGGTTGACATTCATTAAATAACCGTGCTCGTGGGTTTTCTCGGGGTTCTCCCGTTTCCTCCCACTTTCTTCATTCCACCATTTCACTCATCTCTCATCATCACCGTTTCCTTTAGCCTAACTGGCATAACCGTGGGACGTAAAACTAAAGATTTCATTTCATTTCATTCACTAAATAAAGTATAAAATTTTTCCAGGCTGCTTTTTATATTTTTGATCAAAATGGATCTCTGAAATGGTAAAATGAACCTCCCCTACTCCTTCGTTTTCTTAAACCGATGTAATCAGAGATAAAAATTACGATTACGAAACACACAAATTTTAAACTAACTTATTTAAAATGGTTTTCGAAATCAAAGTTTCCCTGATTTTATCACACTGAAGTAATTATTTGCTTGCTTAGTGTTTTCTTCGCTAATAGCATCTAACCGTGCAGATGCTCCAATAGGTGTTGTTGCACTCACAACGCTTAGCACGTTGTCGATAGTCACAAAACACTTATTTTCACTTCTCTTATGCCTTTTTGGAAACCTGTACCCTGTTGAAGGTCTATGTGGAAACATAAAGACCACTTCAACTTCATGTAATTCATGACTTTTTGATAATATTTCTCCTATCCATCACTGGTTATCATGTATGCAGTCATTTTTGCAGATTTCGTAAATTTACACTTTGAATTGCAGAAGCTCGATTTTGGGGAAAGCACGAAGTTAGTCCATGGTGACCCGTTACTGCCACAAAAACCAAAGATGACTTCGTCGAATACCAGTTACCGGTCGCACACTTTCCCATTGTTTTTTCTTCTTTTTTTCTCTTTCTTAAAATTGTCCAATTCGGTTCTTGATATTACGAGAATAATGCCCGGAGTTTGTACTTGCACTATACTCACGAATTCTTCTGCAGTTTTAATATTGTGAATCTGTTCTTGCCTAAGGTTATGCCGTGTTGCCATATTCTTTATACCTTTCCCCCCACACCCCCAATACCTTCGCAGAGACCCTTGCCATGGCCGGTTTCACTGAAAAGCTACTGCTTTATCGGACCTGTCCGCGTCTCGAACATCTGAAAGCAATTTTTAAAGTGGGATGCAGCATCATTAGAAATCACTGAAACGGTTTGATAAATTTTACGTACGTATTCGAACCTTTTTTCTAGAACCTGTATTTTCGCTTTTCTTCAAGTATTTTTTAGAATCTTATCCATGACTATGAGTACGAGTGGAATCATGTGTTTTGTCGTCGCCTATTACAGCAAAACTGTCAGTTGTTTCATAATAATATACCACTGCCGTAACGATGGAGATTTGATCGTTTTTCAGTGATCACTCTGAATTTCACTTAGCAGAATAACAGTCCAGTTTTCAACGAAGTCCACATGCAGTAAAATAGAATTTGTATCTTGAAATTTTACACGACGCTTTTCAGTAGCAATTAATTCTCTTTGGATTTTCTCAATGTATTCATGATTTAAAATTCTTAGTTTTAACCAGCAACAGAGTGTCACAGTTTTTTTTAACAAGATCATTATTTTCCCATATGGCATATGTAATATTTTCATTTTCATCAGGATCAATAATTAAAGACTCCACACTTACTCCTTCCGCTCCATGACAATCACCACATTATTGAAGAACACATCTGTCATTTTATACGAATCATACTACTAATGGAAATAGGTCACTCATGACAGCTTCAATACAGGCTGCTCCTTTGATTTGTTGCAGCGCAGTAGCAGCTAACTTATAATTTGCACAACACACAAACACCTCCCTCGCAGGTTGCGGACTGACACACTTTGGTCGAATACTATAAAATTTCGAGTGAACCATTCTTATGCTGGAATTGATCTGTTTAAACAACCCGTAAATTTCTTTGATAGTACGCGTAAGAAAATCTTTCGATTTTTTAACTTTTTGTCCATTTTCGATCACTGTAATGACATGGCACTTATCGGAATTTTGTCTGGAGCATTCCAGTTCATCATTGAGGTAATAGTTCAGGTTGTTTGTAGATCATCAGGATCTATTGGATGGCCGTTTAGAATAA
Organism: Thermobia domestica; assembly: GCF_964235325.1. Classification (NCBI taxonomy): domain Eukaryota; kingdom Metazoa; phylum Arthropoda; class Insecta; order Zygentoma; family Lepismatidae; genus Thermobia; species Thermobia domestica. Next base: position 241,237,516 of record NC_137463.1, on the reverse strand, counting down.
ACTTAAAATGTGTGTGTTTCATAATCGTAATTTCCATATCAGATTAGATCGATTTAAAAAGATGGAGTAGTTGGAGGCTCATTTTACCATTTCAGAGAGCCATTTTGATCAAAGTAATAAAAAGCAGCCAGGAAAACTTTTTATTCTTTATTTAATGAATGTGAACCAAAAGCATCATTAAATTGTTGCACTTTCATTGTTTTCAATGCTGCCAACTGTGACATCAAAGTTAACGAATCTTCGCTAACTTCAAAAGGCTATAGTTAATTCATGAAGCAATGGTCGAGAATGCTATTTGGTGTGTTTGTTATTCATGTAAAGTTGAACCATTGACAAAATTTCAGAATTTTAAATTATGGTGTTTTCGAGAAAATGGCACCAAAAATTGGCAATTTTTAAAAAATTGACGATTTCTCAATTTTTTTGCGACAAAACGGTTGCACACAGAAGCGATGCAATTTTTTTTTTCGGAAAGCGGGTAACTAGGTCTCACTAATCGTGAAAACAGAATTTTAAAATTCGAATCGGAAGTGCTCGAAAAATCGCAAACCTCGACTTTTCAGTTAAAACTGGATTTCATTTGTTAACTTATATACAGAAAGATACAAATACGCAAACCAAACTATAATAAAATATATTTACTTATATCCTTATGTACATACCACAACAAGAATTATAACTATCTGTCTCCATAGCTGAATGCTGGTGCTCCGAAATTGAGCATTTCCATTTTTTCTAAAATTCATAAATTGTACTCCCCATCTTTGATGGCCCATTACTTGGCGGGAAAAGTTTTTTCGACAAAACAAAACAAAAAATACGAGTCCCTTAAAAACATGTCTAGTTGCTATAAAAAACGTTTCATCAATATCTGAGATGGTGACGGTACATGCTCTACCTGAATTGAAATGGGAGGCACTTTTTTGTTATTCGATATGCCCATTAGACCGGATAGTGGAGACTATTGTATTAATAGAAAGTTGAGGCATTATAATAATAAATTTTGATAAAAATAGGCACTAACTATACATTTAAATACGAAGAATGGGCCAAATAATATTTACTTTAGGCAGCTTGTGATACCCCAAAATAAAATAACTCCTGTTCTTTATAGTATATCTAACGTAAAGGAACGATATTGGTCGATTTGGCGCTTTATTGATGCATTTCGGACAAAAAATGCAGGACTTAGTGTACGAGGCAATGCTTCCAGAAAAGATCCGCCCAAGAAAAGAAGAAAATTCCCGGCGGGAGCTCATGTGGTTCGGATTCCATGTTAATCAGTAGGTCCACGTCTCATATAACCTCGCTGCTGAACGGGACGTTAATCTCAAAATCAACTCAAAAGAAAAAAATATATTCAGGCAGATGAAAGATTTCGCCGTACAGAATTTTGAAACTTTTGAAATTGTAGAATAATGCTGGATTTGCTTCATAATTGATTTTTAGTTTAGCGTCCCTTTCAGCAGCGAGGCCATATGAGAAAAGAGATTCTCATTACTAGCATATAGCGCTAGCCCACTCGGCCACGAGGACCGACTTGGCCCATAATTCCGTCATGGAATGATAATGGCATGGTAATTGTAACATAAGACAAAATAACTTATTCAATATGTATATTAGATTTCACAGTTTACTTCTGGTTTCACTGTTGTTTCCTTTCCAAGTATCTCTGTTGCAAATACATAGTAATAAGCAGTAATGCAATGTTATGAGTTGCTATGAAGTTATGAATATCCTTTATGTTAAAGATATTATAAAGGTAACTTCGCAGAAGTTTACTTTGGGGTGTTATAGGATGCCTACAGCAAGTTTTATTTTAGCTCATGATAGATTCATGCTGAAAAAGAAATTCTGCAGGTCATTGTCTCCGATTTTCCTGAAATTAGGATATATCATTCTAAAAACAAAATAATTAGACCCATATGTTTTCTTTCTGCATCACAAAAATTTTTCAGAACTAAATTAAGCATTTGTTGCAACTGAGACTTTCAGTGACTGTTTGCCATAGGACATATTATAACATAACGAAAACTTAAGAGTTTTGAATTTTAAAGAAAATTTGGATCAAATTTCACCTTTCTGAACTTCTTGTTTTTAGTTTGTGCAGTTATTTTCTAAGAGTTTTTGTGATATTAGTGCCTATTTTTAAGGGTTTTAGTACGTAATCATCTCTGGTTATGAAATACATTATAACGTATTTAAGTAGATTAACCTATTTAGGTATATGGCTTTGCGCCCAAACGTCCTGCTCCGGTATCACAGGGTGGTATAGGAGCAGAGGGCTGGTATTATTAATGACTAGGCTTTAAGATATATATATATATATATATATATATATATATATATATATATAAGGCATATAAGCAAGCATAGTGAGAAGGACCACATACACTTCTACCTTATTAATTTATAGGTATCGTTAAAAAATGTAAATATTAAGCTACCTTTAATCTGCACTTTTTAAAAAAGTTATGGCAAGCATATAAATAGCAGTTGGATTAGAGCGCCAAGGTCCAGCGGGCAAGCTCTGTGTCAGTTGTCTACATTATTATTTACATTAACAAAAATACAATAAATTAAACCTTTTTAAAGTTTTTACCTTTTAACTCTTTTAAAGCGAGCAAATTTTCTTTATCTTTTAAGTCGAAGCAGGAAATATAAACCACCGAACGATTTCTGTGTATGAACTGTCAAACTCGTAACCCAGCTGAAGGTGCCATAACGCTGGCACTTTCCTTCCTTCACTCAGTAATACTCATGCGTCTACAGCTTCCATTACCATCCTAAGATAATTTTATTTATTTGTAATGTCATTATTTTATGTTTGGATCATAGCTTCAATTATATATCTACACTACAACTTATTCAGCGTTCCAAATTTGATTGACAGCTACTAAGATATTTAGTATACAACTTCCAAAAGTATAGAAAACAATGTTTTAGTGTTTTGGATAGCCTGTAGTAAGATAAAAAAATACCAATATATCGCTTCGTTTGACTTAGCCTTGATTCTGAGATGTATTTCGTTTTTAAATTTTGCCACACATGCTGCAAATTATAATTCTAAAACAATTGATTTATTTTAGGAGTGCACTGTGGAGGGTACCAAGATGATTTCAAGGTATACCGCACATAGATACTACATAGACGGTACTAAATTTGAACGTAAGTGTGGATGAATCCCAGGAAAAAGAAGAGTGTTCTGTCCCACCTAGTACTTCGAACTGTCTTCCTATAAGTGATGAACTATCATCAGCCTGCATGCTATCATCATCATCCGATCATTAGCCTGCGGTTTGCTCACAGCTTCGACCAAAAACATTTGGCATAAAGACGTTTGGTGTGGGGAGCACAGAATTCATAGCATTAACATAGCAGCAATTTAAAAATCTAGACTGAAGATCTAATTCTTATTGACTGTGATTTTTTTATTGGCATAGTTCGTTTAGTGTAATGTATATGGTACCCATTTAAGCTAATTTGCATGAATATTGTCCTCAATTTTAATTTATGGCAGTTAAATCACACTTCAAATGCTAAAGTAATGTTAATATACCTACTTCGTATCGTTAAATATATTCTTAGAAGAAGGTAGGAGAGAACTTTCCAAGAAATAGTTTAACTTATATTGTGGGTGTGTGTTGAAGGAGAGGGAAACGTAAGTAAACGCATGATTCTGGTGCTTGGTTTTCGGTGATTGGTACTGCCATCTTCTGAACTACAATGCTAGGAAGTGGGGACAAGACAAAATGGGTATAAGCTGTAACTCTATTCGAACTGTTCTTACAAAGTAAGTGCTTTTTAAAAATGTTATATAACACTAGTTAATATTACACTAATGAGATGTATATACATTTCAAACTATTTTAATATACGGTATGCAATTACTAGACTTAAATTATTATGGACTTTTTGTTTATGTATTCACATTAAGTATGTAGTTTTCAGTATTGTGTACAACAAATTCATACTTGATGTAAAATTAAGAAATTATTCTCAATAAATGTACAGGATGTTATTTTATGTATTATCTTTTAAACCTTCGTTCCTTTATTTGGCTTTCGATTTGTTACGCAATCTAAGTAATGTAGGATGTTGGAATTTAGATAATTTTAAGAATAAACGGTTTAGTTTCTCTTATTATATACGATAACTCAAGGGAATAATCGATTGTATATCACATTAAATATTTACATGATATAAAATCAGTTACTTTCTCCATTTATTATATATATATCTAATTACCGGTGAACCCGCCACAAGAACGACATGAACCACTCATATGTTGACACCCGGGGTGTCTTTCTTGTGCTCAGTCATTTATTTTACGCACTACAATAGCTATTTTAGTGTTGTGTAAAACACAACGAAGAGAACAATGACGACATCCCACCTGTGAACATCTGAGTGGTCTACGTTGTCCATATGTTGAGAGACATGGTGCAATAAAATGGTTTCATGGTGGTATGATCACGTTTTATAATGACTCCTTAAAAGAAAAGCTCATTATATACACGTGTTTGTAAGTTTCGTATATTTTAACACTTCTGTAAGAAATTGTACTAATGTATTTTTTAGGAGTCCCATTATAAATACTTTTCTCAAAATGCATGTGATTTGTTCCGATTGTTATTGTTCCTCCATATTTTTCAATGAATATTGTCATAGATATAGAATGTGTTCTGTCCAAGATGATTTAGTTTTTCTCCACTTTTACTGTACAGTGTTCCCTGTCTTCTCGCCTTGTAATATTAAGGGATCCCGGGTACATGACAGAATATTCGGATAATATAAGGTAGACACATCAAAAATATTTTCAAATTAGTTTCTTGGTGTTTTGTAGCAGTAGAAACTTTTAAGAAAATATTAAACTAGTTTCAGATATGAATTTGTGCTAAGAAAGAAAATATTTACGATTCATTTTTCAAATAGCAATTTATATGTTTTTGATTTATTATTGTATGTAGTTTCAGAACGTACTTAAAATATTTTTTCTAACATTTCCTTGTTTTCGCAGAGGAATATTTTAAATTCTGAATATTTTTCGTCATTACCACGATAACGCGTACATTTTGAAATACATTTCTTTCTTCAACCTGTAAGTTAAAATACTAGAATTTATTTCCACAAATTTATGTGATGCTAGAAGTTTCCGTGTATTCTAAACCGGTTCCAGCATACACAAACTTCTACCACCCATTGAATTTGTATAAATGAAATCCAGATATTTTAACTCACAAGAGTTGGAAAACTGTTCATATGCATTTCCTTCAGTTTCGAAGAAAGAAATGTATTTCAAACTGTATGTGATATTGTGGTAATGACGAAAAATATTCAGAAAGAATTTAAAATATTTTTCTCTGAAAACTAGAAAATGTTAGAAAAATATTTTAAGTAAGTTCTCAAACTACATACAACAACAAATCAAAAACATATCAATTGCTATTTGAAAAATGATTCGTAAAAATTTTCTTTGTTATCACAAATTATATATGAAACTAGTTTAGTATTTTCTAAACATTTTCTACTGTTACAGAACACCAAGGAAATTAATTTGAGAATGTTTTTGATATGTCTACCCTATATTCTCTGAATATATTCTATCATGTACAGATAATATTTTCTGTCATGTACAGAAAATATTCTCTAAATATTTTGTCATATACAGAAAATATTCTCTAAATATTTTCTGTGATATACAGGAAATATTCACAAATATTTTCTGTGATATACAGGAAATATTTTTTTGTTATGTATGGAAAACATTTTAAAATTATTATTTTACAGATCATTAATTCTTGTTAAAAATGAATTAGAAATCTTCAGAAAATATTTCAACTAATGTACGCAATACATTTAAAAAATATTTAGAAAACAATTTTCTTCATTCTTGAGAAATTATTTTCTGTGTTATTAGTAAATAATTTTAAAATATTCCATGCGAAACATTTTAAAAACCATTCCGTTAACATTGTATAAAATGTTTCAAATACATTTTCAGTAATGTTTAGAAATCGTACGGAAAACATTTTTTGGAAAACTTTTCTAACGGCGTATAAAATATTTCTAAAACGTTTTTGAGTATGTTACGAGAATATTTTCAGTATTAATTGGAAAATGTTTTCAACAACGTATGGAATATATTTCCTTAAGGGAAGTAGGATACATTTTCTGAAGGAAAATGATGCCACGTTTTAAAAACGTTTTGAAAATATTTCATTGCTGTGTGGGATGAAACTACAGGAGTCACGATACTTATGTTTTCCATATTATATATAGCCAAAAGTATGTGAAAGTATGTGCTATTTATGCTCTATAAAAACGTGAGAGATAATTTAACCATGTAAGTTAGTATATACTAAGCATTATAAAGGTGAATATCCAGTGTGATCGCTGCAATACAACGTAGAACGGAACGCTGAAAAAAACTAATGCTACTCACCAAGTAATCCTGTTCAGAGCATCTCTAAGTACGAATTAACCAATGGGAATGTTAATAGCACTATTTACTCTGTGTGTAGAGCAAAAGTTCGTGGCATCGGAAGAGGAGAGAAAAATAGAAAACAAAAATTAATATAAATTGATGTATAACGCCAATGATTATATAAAAATAACACTTAAAAATGTGCACAATTTCAATCTCTTGCTGCTGCCCTACGTGGTACTGACCTCCCCTTTTTCACATTTTTGCTCCTTATCTACGGAACCTCTTCTTCTTTACATGTTTTCCACCTATCTTTCGTTTACTAACCTCTCCTTATTCACATGGTTCCGACCTAGCTACGTGGTAGCGAGCTCCCCTTTTTCGCATGATTCCGATCTACCTTCGTGATAGTGCCATCCTTTTCTTTACTTGCTTCCGATCTACCGACGTTTTACTAACCTTCCCTTCTTCACATGGTCCGCTCTCCCTACATGGTAGCTACCTCCCGTTCTTCGCATGATTCCGATCTACTTACGTGGCAGTGACCTCCTATTCTTCAATGCTTCCAACCTACCTACGTGCTAGTGACCTCTCCTTCCTCACATGCTTCCGACCTAACTATGCGGTTGTGACCAGTAGTTCACATGCTTCCGACATCATTAAGTCGTAGTGACTTTTGCAATGCAACTTGGGATGTAACACCATCAACTCAATGTATTGTTGTGGTCTTCACGTGGTTTTATTTCTAGACCTGTAACAGATACGAACGCAAGAGAGTGAACCTTATGGGATCACGTGGTGGGAGAACCATATTACGTACGCAAGGTCACTTAGGAGGTCACTGTGCAAAATTGTGAATCAATACAACATGGGGTTATAATCAGACTTGTTGGAAAATAACACCACATCTTTTTTAACTACAAATGAGGTCTTAATATTATTGTATTAAGTATATTCTATCATGAAAATGAAATAGTGTTTTTGTCAATGTGTATTCTGGTTAAATTTTGCAAAGAATTGAGAATTCCGAATCCGTACTAAGGTTGCAAACAATGGAACATAACTGACTGTCTTATGCAATACTATTCGTCAAAATCAGATAACATTGCATAACTGACATCACATAATGTGCATAAACCACATTTAAAAAATACTATTCGTACCTGAATAACAACTTTCATGAAACTAAGATTTGCATTCAGTACGCTCAATGCAATTGTGATGACTCCTGAAGCCCAAGAAATATCTCTCCACAATCTCAGAGAACCAAGTTTCTATCTAATTTCATTTGTTTATTATTTCCGCTTCTCCGTACTGGAAAAAGCTGAGGAGTCAGCTTTTGTATACATAACGTTTAACCAATCCTTTCTTAGCATTTAAAGAACGACCAAAGGCAGACGAGCTCCTAATTATTTTTAATCGCAAGCAGAAGCTCGTGGATAGAGGCATTATTAAGTGAAGTTCAAGGAGATGGGTCATGTGTATGTAAGTGTAGATGGGATTCACTCTGAACCATTACCTGTAGCAAATGCAGGGGGGTCACTGTATATGTTCTGTTTGAAGGATGATCATAATAAATTCGTTCTTTCCATATCTACCTTCTATAAAACCACAAATATATTCGTCCAAGTAATTATACCCAGTTCTTTGAAAGTAAATTGCTATATCTTTTAATTCTAAGTTTCCGGAACAATAGAGAACATGTAGTAAGTATAGTTGTTTGTGCTTTAATTTCAAATTCTTTTAAATGCACATTCAGCACACGCGACGTTCATACTCTCCTCGACGACAATGAGAGCAAAGAATCTTAATGGAATGGTTCGACATTGTCTTAGTATCTAAAAGAAAACTATATGCATAAATTATGAAAGCTTGAGAATCTCACAGCCAATGCAACATAAAAGAATGCATTTTAGACGCTATCATTATTTTATATTAGTAGTCATACGGAGTGGTGTTAATTTTCCAAACGATTTATTTCGCGAAATGAATACACTTGAGTTTCGAGTATCGTTTCGAACCTTAAAACAGGGTTCCTGCACATTTATCTATGTCCTACTCTTAACTAATGGTTACCCTACTGACACATATCATTAGAAACATTTAAAAGTTAACGCGCAATTTTCTACCAAAATACGGCTAACACATATGCAGTTGTTAATTTACTTTCTCAACTGATGCATTAGTATCACTGTCTCTTGTGTACACAAAGACAACAAGTGCAATTGGATACAACACAGTTGTGAATGATCGACTTACGAAACATGTGTTCATGTTGGAATGTAAGATTTCAAATGGCGTAATTATCAGACTGCTATTATTTGTCATAGTTACATTAACTAATGAACTATTTAACATGTTCAGATTGTATATATACATTAAACAATTAGTTTGATATTTTGATTTAGCCCTATATTTACAGCTTTTGTCGGTATACGGGCCAGGATTTCTTAATTGGGTGGGTCCGTGACGAAATACTGTGGTTATCGCACCAGGGGCTCGATCATTCTAAATTACTTTACTGCCATTAATTGCTTTGGCCAGGATTTCGTTATGAAGGAGTGGGGTGTAGGATGAAATACTGTGGTTTTACATCAGGAACTCGATCAGTCTAAGCTATTTTACTGGCAATATACCCATATTGGTGTGTTAGGATAATAAAATGAGTATATATTATTAAGTATTGTAATAAGAAACTGAAGAAATATCGAGTAAAAGAACATAAAAAATAGGTGTTGAAAAAGTATAGTGTTTCGAGGTCATTCGAACTCGGTTCTTTTAGCTTCATTCTTCTTATTTTTCTTATCTTCGTTTAATGCTGCCAAGGATACAGAAACGAGACCTTTTTTGGCAGTAAAGACATCCTATAAAATGGATTAGTGTTGCCGCGTAATTGTTGGCAGCCTCATATTATTGATGATTGTGGACAATTCTTAAGTTCTACCTGAGAATCTTTCTGATCGAACTGATTAATCGGTCGTCATTGGTAGTCCATAGTATTAGCATGGAAGTAGATTGATAAATGAACTGAAATATTTGAGTTTTATTTCTCACGGTTATCCCGGCTAGGCTAAAGGGGATGGCTATGATGAGAAATGAATGAAGTTGTGGTATGAAGAAAGTGGGAGAACCCTGAGGAAACTCACGCACAAGGTGTATGTCTACTACAAAGTTCACATGTCGCGAGTTGGGATCGAACCAGGTACACAATGTACGAGAGGTGAACGCTCTATCACTGAGCTGCCGCTCAAGAGGTAGACGGAATACGCTTCCAATAGCTTTGTATTTTTAACGTCGATTCCTCTGTTTCTTTTTTCTTTTTCTTTCACCCTTCCTTGCTTTTTCTTTCTGGATCAGAAGGGGGTCCGTATCCCCCAAACCCACCCCTTGGCAACGTGCTTGTACGGGCTAGTGGTGGGTAAATTCCCGGGTAGATATTTTTCGGGAATATTCCCGGGAAGATTCCCAAAATGGGAATTTATCCGGGAATGTATGTTCAATCAGAAAGAAAATTGTATTCTATTACTATATTATGATTTCAAAGTTGAATTAATTTTTATATCACAGCATATGATTGCTGTTGTCCACAGAGGATTCTTTAAAACAGGGGTGCCCACAAGGGGGGTTATGACGCAAACTGCGTCATTGAAATATTTGGGGAGGGGTTAAAAATCTATATAAATATGTTTGATGGGGGGGTAAAATTAATCGAAAAGAAGATTTTTTCATGGAAGAACACCTACGGATAGACAATTGGGGGGGGGGTGCGTCATAGACATAAGGGGGCTTGGGCTCCACTGCTTTAAAATGTATATTCTGAACGGTACTATGTTACTTTCTTAACACTTTATTATATTTAGAGAGTACGCATAAATGTATATTTATTTACAATATGTTCTATCAATTAAATATGTGTGAAAAAGTTATATACTAAATTATATAGTAACAGTTTAAATTTATATGTAAGTGGATTTGCTCAACTTGACTCTATTAATGATATTATAAACCATTATAAACCAATTAGATTGAGTAAATGCTGGAAGATACATGTCACACCAATTTACCAACATTTGCGCATACATATTTATGTTCACAAAATTTGCAAGATACTTACTTATTTTTGTATTTTAGCACGTAACATTGCTATACATGACCTTTCATTCTACCTATTTCTCGAAATTCCATACGTTCATTCACATGTAAAAGAAGTCCGAGTACTTCTTCAGAAATTCGAATCAGAGAGAGGATACAGACCGACGTCTATTACTAATGGTGGTTCAGGGTTTATTAATTGTACTTCTCTATTTCTACATATTTCTAAATTACTTTACAAAATGGCTCCTTTTCGCCATTTGTAAATTAGTACTTTGCCAATTTTGGCTGTTCTTTAGCATTGGCGGTCATCTTTTGCACCTACTTTTTTGCGATATTCTATTCCGATGCGGTTGTTTTATGGTTTCATACGTTAAATTACGTTACCAACATTAAATTCAGACAGCGTTGCAGAGCGAGCGTTAGCGAATGAAGGCGGGTTATAGCCTCGCATGCCACGTTGTTTTCTATCTTCGTTACCAACAATTCAGTTTATTTTCTCATTTAAATCACTTGCACTTACCTTTCCGTTTTGTATAAATCCCCTACTGCTCTAAAAAAATGTTTTCGATACTTTTTTGACAACTTGAACATCACTATCAACTCATTTCTTCCGTAAATCATCCTACTTTTTGCTAGCTTTCTAAACAATTACCTTACTTTTTACTGCAAATGGAAATGGAACTTAAAAACTCATATTATTAATTATATAAACTACCGTCAAATAATTTTAAATTTTTAAACCTCAAAATTCTTTAAAACCTAGAAGTAAATCATAATATATTAAAATAAAGTAATTAGTCATATGGTTCTTATAATTTGGAAGATAAAGTAAAGAAATGGAAATAAATTCCTTCACGGGAATTTATAGGCCAGAGAAAAAACCCGGGAATATTCCCATTTTTAAATTCCTTCCCACCGTGAATATTCCCACTGCCCATCACTAGTACGGGCTCATTATGTTTAACCAGTAATTCAATCAAAACTCTAAAATTTTCTAGGATATTGTCATATGGCTAACTGACTTATTAATAACATCATCTGACTTCCATCTAAGATATCTAATAGTCTAAAGTAAACCATTGTTTTACAATCTTAGGTAATAACATGAGAAAGTACATATTTGTAAGGATGGGCATATAGACTGTAAGTGTTAAATACATTTTAATCCCTCACCGACGTATAGGTTCAATGGGCGTTTGATCCCATGGACGTAACAGTATTTAAATTATATATATATATATATATATATATATATATATATATATATATATATATATATGTATATATACAGTATATATGACATAGGCTATCAGCGGAAGCTGAACCCGTTTCACAAATTTATTGATTATATTCAAATTGATTTATTCAAATAAATTACCCGTTTCACGGTATCACAAATTTATCAGAAGTTGATTAGAAGAAATTCTTATTTCTTCATAATTTATTTCATAAGCATGGTTTCTACTTAAAATAGGAAAAAAATGAAAATATCTCAACTGCCTACACTAAATAGTCTTACTTAAATATAAAAGTAACCAAGAAAATTCTGTAGTTTTCATAGCGGTCTGTGTTCAATTGGCCCGTCTTACTGTGAGTTGAATGCGAAGGGAAATATTTCAAAGGTCAGTTGTTTGTGTCGGTATATCCAATGCACTACCTGTCGGTGGTAGTTCAGTTACATCGTGAACTTGCGTATGGAGAGAGTAAACATGGGACCCCTACAGAGCGTCATAAGGGAGTATATGCTTCGCAAGTTCAAATTGCGGTCAAAGCATGGTGAAAGATTTGTCAGACCTTTGAGAAGGGTGTCGTTACTACGCAGAGATTGCAGCGGTGGTTTAAGTTTAAGGACGGTGACGAAACACTCGAAAACGCACCACGTGACGGAAGATAAACACATGTGCAAAATGAAGATCTTCAGGCAGCAATTGAGTCAAGCATTGGCCAGATTTGTGTAAAACTCGGAACACAATTCAGTATGAGCCGAGAAACCTTATGGCAGCATCTCCATCAACTTGGGAAGCACTACATATTGAGTCGATGGGTCCCACATGATTTGACTCAGGGCCAAAAAGAAACTAGAGAAGACGCCTGTGTTTCATTGCTGTCTCGTCACAGGAAGGAGCCATTCTGGACAGGATGTTGATACGTGATGAGGAGTGGGTCCTGTGTGAAGCTATTGGTTACTAACCCATTAACAGGATTCATAACAGGCGAAACCAGCACTATACCAGAAGGCAGTGCTCCGGTATTTGGTTGACTTGCTCGGGGTATCGTGCACCCGAAGCTGCTACCAGCTTTTGAGAGCATCAACGCAACTATGTACTGTAAGCGGTTGAGCCGTGTTCAAGAAACAATAAAACTCCGGGGCCAGCACGTGTGCATCTCAAAGAGCTTCTTCTCTTACAGGACAACGTTAAGACCCATGTAGCTACGATGACCCGGGACACCACTCTATGACTTGAATGGGAAACATTATTGAATCCGCCATATTCCTCGGACATTTGCATTGTCCGATTATTGCCTGTTTCGTTCCTTGGACAACCACCTTAGAGGACGCAAGTTCAAATCCCTTGTAGAGGTGCCAAATGCACTTTATACATTCTTCGCTTTACGGGCCACCAAATTATACCGCGATGGAATTCATGGCCTTCCAGAACGTTATCAGAAGGATGTCAGTGATGGTGGGGCTATTTTTTATCTTCCTGGTACGTCCTATGACATATCGATGTTCGAAAGTAGTGGATGAAAAAGTAACACAACTTGTTTCGTGACCTTTATATAATAGCCTATTGAAATAAGTGAAGAGCAAGAAATTTGTGAAAAGGATGATTGGAAAATGTCATTTATATTTTGTAATATCTCTCAAAGATGTCATTTTCACCGGGATCGTAATTTTACTAGCTGTGATTGCGTTTGCATTTCTCTTCAAGTGCAAAGAATGAGTAGGTTTTGTGACATTTCTTCCGTTTTGTTTTCTCCTTGGGAAAATTAGACTTCTTAGGTTTTCTATATGACAATATGGAATTATTCTCCAGGTCTATTTGAAAAAAAGCCTAGTGAAAATGTCCTTCCCAAAAATCAGACTTAAGTCCGCGTCTATAATGCGAAAATAATGTGAAAAAAGTTGTGGTGCAAATTTTAAATCTAATAAGAGCTATTTCCTTCAAAGTCAGAACTTTGTTAGCGATTACTTTGATACGAGTTTGAAATGGTACTAATTTACAATTAGGAAGTACGTCTCGTCTAGACCATAAACTAAAATTAGATCCAGTGTATATTATTAATGGTAGACTGCTTGAGTTGACTCTAAAATTAAGTAGTAGTTAATAATTTTCTATCCCCAGTTTAACATGTTCTCGGTGATCGACGTAGGTCGCCTGGGTGAAAGAAATGCCGTCCGTCTCCTTAAAAGTTTCCACTCTTGCCTGCTCTTCTTGAATGAGATTTTTAATTGTGGTGGTTTCTGTGGGGCCCGCGCCGATCTTTCTGGAATGGCCCGCGAGGCTTGACTTTGGCCTGCGAGCCCAACTACGCGTTTTCCTGGTTGGAATTTTTTGATTATTCCAACACGTAGATGCACCGTGATTATTCTTATAACACATTGTACACACAGATACTTTAGCGCCTCTTAGATTTTTTTTATTTTTTCTGCCACCGTTATATTTTTTATTCTTTGCGCCCGTCTTTTGTCAATTTTCTTGACTATGTCTTCCCTCATGTGTTACGCCTGGAATTAGTTTTTATTTCGTTCTGTGCCACCATTATTGATAATTCGGCCATTTGATTGGCTAATTTATTAAGATCCGTGTGGGGGGTTGTGAGCGCGGGTTCTAACTTTAGTGAGGGTGCGGATTTGAAACTTCACGTGGAGTGGAACTTGAATGTGGAGGTGAAATATTCTGCGATGGAGGTGCAGAAGGTAACGATTGCGAATAACAAGGAGCAGGTTGGGTGTGATGCACAGTAGTAGTTGGTTGTTGTACATAGCTTGGCAAATATGAATTATGATTCGTTTTGTTATGTACGTTGTACAAAGGAAATGTTGAGGTGCGGTTAGGTTGGCCGATTAAGGAATGAATTGCCTCTGACAATTCTACATACTTCCTCTTCTGCATGAGGTCGTGAGCCTTTACCAATTCATGAAGTCGATCCTGCACCCGCTGGACTGTTTGAAAGGACTCCAACGCTATCTTCTGTAGTAAATTTCTTTTTAACCCCAATGAAAGAATATGGCTCTTCTGTTCTTCCGAAGCCATTGGCCTTGGCTGTCTAATAGCCCTTGATTTCCTTAAGGTATATGAATCAGCGGACTCATTTTCGTTTTGCTGTAGTTGGAAAATTTCTAATTCCGCCGTAAATTTGGACGAGACAAGGAAATTAATTTGGTATTAAGTTGATCATAATTTAGGGTGTCGAATTGATTCTGATTTTCTAATTGTAAAACAAAATCGAGAGCTACTTACATTGGAAGAATTTCTTTCTTCTATTCGGGGGTCCATGCCTGGAGTAAAGCCAAATGATCAAATAACATGAAAAATCGATCCGGGTCGTCCATACTATGACCAGAATATCTTGTTAAATGATGAATATTAACAGGTATACGGGAGCCTGATTCCGCCATATTATTATCACCTTCTTCATACGTATTTTTTCAGATCTAGTTGTCGGCATAAATATCTGCCAGCCTAAACCAATCAATTTAATGCTAAGAGTAATGAGAGTACATATAACAATACGGTTATTATCTTTATATAATCCTAACACTAACACTAACACTAATACAGTAATTTTAAACGTTTCTAAGTCCCTTTTTCCATTAATAAATCGAGCGTCCCGTAGGAAAGTCCTTTTAATGTCTGTAAATAGACGCCGACGCATCTACTGTGTAAAGCTCTTTCAGTCTATATCGGTAGAGCAATTACTGTGCACGAGAATTTGGACTTTCCCATCAGCTTATATTATAAAATTGTCTTCTTAACTACAAAAGGTATATAATAAACAGTTCCACTAATAATTCGCGTAAGATAAAGAAAGGAACCCAAAGACCAGGCGTCTTAGGGCTTTTGCAGGTCAGGTACCACACGGTGACAAGGCGTCGTGAGAGGGGTTAAGTTTAGGTGTCTCTCTCGGTGGCCGGGCGTCGTGAGAGGGGAAAGGAACCCAATGTCCGTGCGTTTTAAGGGTTAAGTTTAGGTGTCTCTCTCGGTGACCAGGCGTCGTGAGAGGGACTTATGTGGTTTGATCAACCTGAGTACATTGATGCTCGATGATGCGTGTCCCTCCCTTTTATCCTGGAATGTCGGCTGTCATCGGTAATCTTCATCTTGCCGACTTCTGGCGAATATGGACGACTCCTCTTCGGGTCCGTTGTCGGCGTTGTTTTTTTGTTTACTAATGGCACGTGTAGTACACATGGTTATCACATGTTAAGGGGACATGCGGAACCTTACAATATTAAATAAACTGTATACTTTCAAATATTTAGGATCAATATTAACAGACGAAAATCATATTCAAGAAGAAATTAAATGTCGACTAAAAGCAGGGAATTCGTGTTACTATTCGGTTTAAAATCTCTTGTCGTCGCGAATTCTGTCGAGGAATTTTGAAGCGTAAAACGATAGTCACGCCTGTTGTTCTGTATGGTTGCGAAACATGGTCGCTTTCTCTGACGAAAGAACATAGACTGAAAGTATTTGAGAACAAGATACTGAGACGAATATTGGGACCCAAGAGGAACGGGAATGGGGAATGACGAAAACTTCATAACGAGGAAGTACATAATTTATACGGTTTACCCAACTTTGGTAGGGTCATCCCTTCCATTTCAATTTTTTCTTCCAATTTAAAGTACCTAAAACACGAGATTATTGGTAAAAAAGACACATTTAAATAACATGTAGAAATTCTTCATCTCTCCTTCAGACTCCATAAAAGTTAAAAATATTCACTTTTCAAAATTTCCTGGGTTTAGTTCCGGAAAGCTAGAATCATGCCAAATTTCAACTTCCCACGTCAAATCTAAATACCCCTTAATTTTTGTCAGTTCATGTAGTTTTATTTATAGTTAAGATTTGCAAAAATGTATTCATAATTTTAGGAGGTGTCAGAACCGAAATTTTCTCGTTAAGTTTCGTCTGAAGTTTCCATCCGGTTGAATTGTATCTCTTACATTTCTAGCACAGACTTTCTCAATAGTTTAGTCGCTAGCAAGTGCGCCTTTGACGCACGGGATCCCAGATTTGACTCCTGATTGAGTGCAACTTTGAAACTATTACACTGGTTTGGAATCAATTTTAAAATGTAGTTCTCGCCTGATACAGCCATGGTGATGTAAAAATACTCCAAAGATCATCAAGCAAAAATGTAGCACATCAGAGTCTTACAAATATACAAAACTTCAAAAAAATTCCAAAATCTTACCAAGTAAGATAAAGACTTAACACACTTTACAATTGCAGTCACACATGAAATGCACTCCACTAGGTTGCTTTCAACAGTAACTAAATCAATATCCAAATTTGCCAAATATATTTTCCAATGCCGAACACGTTATTTCTAATCTCCTACATCTAAATGGAATATGTACGTCCATTAAAGTAATGGAAATGCAATTATATTTCGATTCTTACATTGAGACATATATTTGTAACACATTAATATGATACGTTAAACTTTAGTTACCGGTAAATGATATTTTAATGTATAGCTGTAAATAAGAGGCCTTAAGCTACTCGTGCTGAGATGACTCTATTTTAATTGTATCCTTTGTTAGTCCATTAAACGAAACATGTATGTTCATTTTTCTTCATTAATATTTTACGTCCATAGAAAGCAACGTATGGAATAACACACAGATTGAGATTGACGAATTCAAAATCACTCGTGTTACATTGATTTACAAGCAAAATTGTACTGAACGAAATGTATGAGTTTTCTTAAAAAGAATTAGGTATCCTTCTCTTTTAACGTCGTATTACTTTTTCATTTGCCTGTCAACTAATGGAAGAAGATACTCTACAGAAAAACATTACATTGCGTAACGTAAAATTTATTTGGACGGAAGAATATTACATCTACAGAAAGGTCTAGTTTGCTTTAAGAGATTAAATAAAAATCTTGAAACAGCACTCATTTAAGATGACCATGGAATTCGAATCCAGGTCCTTCCGATGGAAAGGACAGAAATTCAACCGTTAACTGACAGCCATTATCCCATTGCTCCATATTGTACTTATGATCATCTTATTTTAATTCAGGATCATATTTATAATTTAAACCCCTTTTAAGCACCCAGCGATCATCGCTGAGAAAAGTATCGAAGTAACACGGGGAATCCATTTATCATGCACAAATCAAATTTTTATTCACATCTTCCTACTCTTTCCCTCTAAGCCACAATATC
This sequence comes from Thermobia domestica, assembly GCF_964235325.1. Classification (NCBI taxonomy): domain Eukaryota; kingdom Metazoa; phylum Arthropoda; class Insecta; order Zygentoma; family Lepismatidae; genus Thermobia; species Thermobia domestica. The sequence continues at coordinate 241,219,586 of NC_137463.1, read as the reverse complement.
GTACGTCGCTATAGTCTGGAAAGAAATGAAGTGATCATCTTTCTCCAACTGATGTTAGTACACCTTCATCACCTCGTGGAATATTATTTTCCTTTTTTTCTTGCGTAAATATATTTATAAATAATAGAACAAAATATATTAATAAGAAAATCGGCTCAATGTTTTAAATCTTACTTGTAGCAGTAATAGTGTGTGTTTACTCGCTTTTGCCGCTAAGGCCCCCTGCCTCATTCTCAAATATTTTGGCAAAGGTACCCGGCCTTTTCTCTAAATGTTGGAAATTTACAAAATTTGAAAATAGGTATTATATGCGAATAGTACATGCTATACTATTGATAGTATCATTATAAGTTTCGTTGCCCATCTCTTTCTTTCTTAGCGAGTAAAAAATTGTCGAAAGTGCAAATTTTGAACGTATTTCGGAGTATGTCCGCGCTGACGCCTTGAACCCCAGAACGATTATATACAGTCTCCATTAAATGTGGGAATTATTAAAACTGAAATTCGGTAAAAATTTATTGTTACTGTTTAAGGTAGTCAGAAATCCTGATAGTCGGATTTCGATTCTGTAGTCTGCAATAGGTGTGATAGGACCTGTAATTGAGACGGACGGCAAGTATGAAAGTAATGACACTGCGAGGCAAAACCATGTTTCTTGCTAGTTGTTGGCTTTAATATTACAGGAAAGCGAAAAGCTATAATAAAGAATAAAACAAAAGAAGTCTTGTGCTGTCCATGATGGCAGAAGAAGGGAAGTTATGGAAAAAAGAAAAAAGAAAACAATATAAAATAAATAAAAATGCAGTAGAAAATTGGATTTCGCAGAATAGATTATTGCTTAGCTTCCGGGTTATAACCACGTTTGGCGACGTTAGTGTAACATTGACGGTAGTAGTACCTAGCTTTCAGCCTTATTTCCGCTGCAGCTCACTCACTATTGAAGGTAAAATAGAGGTCGCAGAAACAGTAGAAAAGAAGCTAGAGTGACCTTTCTTATACTCGCTCTCACTTCTTGAAGGTGAAATAGAAGTCCATCTGACAGCATAAACGAAGCCCGACTAACCTTGGCTACATCCTGTCTTTAGTCGTCGGTCAGCGGTCGAGGTAGCAGCAGCTACTTGCTAGGTAGAGAAGCCGTGCTACCACTCTAGTTGGGAGGTATAACATGTGATTATTAGGTTACGTTCAGCTCGAGAGAGTGTAAAAGCAACCGATGGTCCTAAGTCAACAAATTCACTATCCTGATCGTTTCTAGACCGCCGGTTGCTTGATACGAGCGCAAGGTCCCCCGTACATCGCCCTAACCCTCTACTGAAGGTAAAAAAATGAACGTTTCTAATAAACGGCCATATCTCCAAAACGAATGCAGATATTAATGAATTTCTTTTTCTTGTTTTATCTGTAAGTTGTGCTTTACGATTTTGTCTATTCATGCATTGGATATACCCAAAGGTGTTTCGCAAAATTCAACATAAACATTAAAAACTGACATATTTTGACCTTAATATTTTCTGTTTTGCTCTATATTTTCCCAATAAGTTACGATATGGAAAAAAACGCCCTAATTAAATTTGTAGAGCATTAAATTATCTTTCCAACGGTAACAATAGTCTTAAGTTTCCTTCCACAAATAGCCCTACAACGAGATAATTTTGAAGCCAAGTGCGCTTTGATTCGAATGTTGATGCTTCGAATGGCAATAATAAATTTCAACTCACGTCAGTCAATAAAGGTTTTGTTTCAAAGATAAAAGCGGATTCTTTTCCAATATTTAAAGAAAGTTCTCTTTCTTGTCCCTTGAGCCCTCCTGCACTGTCAAGATCATTTCTAGATCTATGGTCAATTGATACGACCGTGCGTTACGGATCACAAAATGTTTAGATAAGTAAAGATGTCGTTTTTAGTGTTAAAATTCTTTCACAGTTGATATGCAGGATAATTCCGATTTTTCAATTATATTTGTGTGTTACATTTTCACCGGTCGTTGAAAATAATTGCTTATTTCTTTAACTAAAATATTTATCTTACTTACTATAAATAAAAGCAGAAAACATAAATAATGTAAGAACATATGTAAAGATATCTTAAGCGAAATGGGCAAAAAAATACTTACAGGTGATATACAGGGTGATTAATAACATCGTTGTACACCTGAAGGGTATTTATAAAATCACGAATACACCTGTATTCTCTCAATGGTCACATTAAAAATGTTTTGGCAGAAACCTCTAAAAATGTAATTCATGAGAATATTATAACGAACTTGATTAAATACTTACTAATTACTGGAAACAAGCTTAACTAAAATAATAATCTATATTATCATATCAAATCTGCTCAAAATATTTGCAAAATTACATATTTCTTTAGTGTTTTAAATTCACATTAGAAGAATCATTTTGTGGTACATAAGTATTTTTAAATGTATTTAACACTTGTTCCTATTACAGCTACAGACTTTCATGCTATACAGCTACTGCAACCCACGATTGGAAAAATTATAGCATTGCTCGCCGTGATCCTCTGAGAAAATTATTTATTTATTTAGAAGAAAAAAGGAAATATATGAAAGGCTATATATAATGGATTCACAGTATATGTAATACATTTTAAAAATTATTAAATTTTAGCAACACAACAATTTGAACGTACATGTGAATACAGAAAACTAATATACTAAATACAAGTATAGCAACCCCGTTTTTTTAAAGGTCAAAGCTCTTGCGAACTCTGGAAAACATTTCTCCCGGCAGTTCAAAACACCATACCACAAGTACGGAGTTTATCAGGAAAGTATTTGAACTAACACACGCACACACACACACACACACACACACATATATATATATATATATATATATATATATATATATATATATATATATATATATATATATATATATATATATATATATATATATATATATATATACTGTATATCAGGAACATGAATAGTTTACATTTTTGACGTCTGTGTTAACGTTTTCATACATAAATTCTGGAAATGGCGGGCTAATAAATGTCACAGAGATTTGAAAAGTGACAGCTTGTCTGATTGTTTTTCCAAGCACTTCAAAGTGGAAATTTATATTTATAACAATGTTCCAATATATTTAAAAAGAGGAAGAAATAAAAACGAATTCTCCGCACGGAGGCTCGAACCGTCGCCCTTTGCTTCAGAAATTTCAATCAGCATTACTAAACCCGCTTGGCTACGGAAGCACTTAGAAGGAAATGCGTTATAATATTGATCATTGTATCACTCCAAGCGCAGGTTGACACTTGAAATTTTAAATAGGCATTTTCGGTCTTTTTCGGTAATTTCTACTTAAAATATTGATTGTTTTTGCATATTGGAACTGTACATGCAGTGTGCAATCAATATTAATCTCAGAAATAAGTAGCTTGATTTTGTTTCTACGTTTTCACATCACTCGGATGACAGTACGGTTTGCAGGTAGTGTCTATATAAAGAACGGCGGGAACATGCAATTCCCTGTGTACAGATCTGCGGGAATTGTGACGGATCCAGGCTCACTTTTTCGGACTTAGTTTCTGAACGAATTTCCAGCTTTTTTGTGAAGAAGTGTGTACAAGGAAAGTTCTATCAGCAAGAATTATTCAGAATTAAAATAAATATGAGCACAATGTTGAAAAAGTATTGCGTAAGAAAGGTAATAAAATATATGTTAGATGGTAAGGGTTTGATTCCCACAATTGGTGGATAAATAGAGATAATGTTGTAGTTTAAGTTTAGTATATTTTGTGTTTTTGTGATTATTACTCATCCGAAAACCGAGGATGGAAATCATTAGTTAAAAGAGCTAATGGTATATATTTCCAGAGCTGGAATTCCAGTCGACGAGACAGTTAAAAATGTAATAGGTGGAGGTGTGAAGAGCGTGGTAAGAGATTTAAACAAGCACAGGGATTATTAGAATCACTATTGTAAAATATCCGATGGCCGGAATTCCATCCACCGCTCTAATGGCTGCCTAATAGTGAAGCTAAGGTCATCCCACGGAATTCGTGGATATCAGGATACTTTAAGGTAAACACTGGCTACTAAAGTGTGTCAAGATTGTGGTAAAAGGTTTGATCGTTGGATAGAAATTAAATAATCTATACAGTTAATAGAATATTTTATTGAACAAAAGCGATTCTCAGAACTCCTTCCTCCGAACTAATGGCTGGGATTACGGCCACTTCAACATATTTAGTAAAAGTAGCTGTTTCGGATCCGCTTCTAAGAGGATGATGGGAAAGCGATTTCCGAAATTCCGGGGACTGCTCTATATACATGATAAAAGAACGAGCAAGTACAATTATAACAGAATGAGGAGTCCCTGTAGCATGATAATTGGTTTTACAATAAAGAATCATAGTAGTTGCAAAAACCAATTGTAAGACCTCATAAAAATGAAATAAAACTATTTTCTACATGAAAAATATGAGTACTATGGATAACTTTCACAGTTTAAATAATATTTGTTACGAACGCATTAAAGATTACTATTGGTACGGTTTGTTTGGTGATTTCAAGCTGATTATAGATAAGAGTACTGAATACTTTAACGCTGCTAAGTTGTGTCCTAGTAACACTTAGATAAGTTGTTACAAAAAAAGCAATCTAAAGAGTTAATCGATTATGTTTCTGGAACCGGCATTCCGAGAGCAGAAATCAAAAGAGTATTTTATAGAGGTTAAGGAGAGATATAAGACATAATAAGAGGTACGTACATTCCAAAAGAATTAATACTCGCAATATCAAGTTGGACCTCTCCTGAATTTTATATCGAATGTAACCGAATTAATTTGACCATTTCACTCAAGACTTGAAACGATACCATGATAACATCAAGAAATTAGAATCAAGACTAGAGAAAATCGAACAATCAATGGAAAACTTAAGGATTCAAAACCATGCTTTAGAAGAAGTAGCAGTAGTACTAATGACAGTTTTAATGATAATTGCCTAATCATATACAAGAAAAACCAACTAAATGATCCCCTCCCTTATTATGCTATCGGATGTCAGAAGGGGAGTTTATGAAAACCTCTTAATGAAGCGTATGAGAAATATCCAAACCTCGACATCTTTACGAAAAGTTTAGAGACCCTAACAGTGTTAGGCTGTTTAACCTAATGCAGCAAGAATTAGATATTCAAAAAAAGTAAAGATAATGAGTTTTGGGCATTGCTATCAGTAGAAGAATTAATTGAAAATATTGATTGTTTATATGATGGGTTAATATCTAATTAAATTTCTATAAACCTATTTTATGTTTGAGAAAAACTTTTATTATATTTTTTTTTATAAAAGTGCTAACTAAATTCTGTACATTAATATTAGCTAATGTGCCTCTCTACTTCATATAGTACTTGAATATAACGGAAGGTATGCAATGAAACCTATCTTTAAATTTCCAAAAAACCTGGAGTTAAACGTTGATTAATAAAATCTTTCGCCAGTTTACTTTATGAGCAGAATATTTTACAAGATCTTCAGATGATAACTTTTGAGATGATGACAATTTATTCCAATTGAATCTATCATCATGTTTCCGTATAAACTTTTCCCAAAGTTTAACAAATCCATAATCACAAAGTACTTCTATATCAATTGCATCAATATACTCAGTCATAAAATCTTCAGACATGCATACATAACACACATGTTTCCAATCAATTTTATCAGCAAATTATTTTATAAACCTTCTGATAAATGAGGGTGTACACTAATCTATGTCCAACCAACTTTATCTGCAAAGTCTATTATAAAATCTTCTGATAAATATTTTTGTGATATGATTTCCCAATGAACCTTATCTTTATATTTACGTATGAAACCTTCTGTAATACTTTTTATTCATAGTCATCTTCATGCTCATTGTAACATATAGAAAACCATTGCTCATCTATTAACGTATTTAGTACCTCATCCGATAACTTCATAACATACTCACAAAAATGTCTTGTATAAGACACTTGTTCTTTTCTTTAGTAGCTGTTTTAAACAAATGGTCTAGCATATCAACGGAGATGGAAAAACTAATTAGTTCTGCATTCCTCATTATATAATCACACACACGATCAAATACAGGTTAGGAGATAAACTTGTTTAGCATCTACCATAATCGGTTGTAATTCTTCTGTATGGACAAATATAAATCATTTCATTTTTATATATAAGCTAACAAAAATGAAATATTTTACGAATTATCTCATCAAAGTGAATATTGTATCATGTCTCTCAAAGATCTTTGTTTAAATGCAAATAGTGTAGACCCTAGAATTATGGTAAAATTTCTGCTTGGTATTATCTACTCTTCCGAGACTGTGAGAATAGAACCTAGGCACACTCATCTACTTAAAACTTTAGTTAAGATAGACATAACAAAACGATATTTTGGGAAAAACCTTTTCTAGATCAAGTTTAAAAGAAAATATAGATGTATGTGCAGGTATTATAGACAGCGGATATCATGGAGAAGTTATGGTGGTAATAACCAAAAGAATATCGATAATATGGCCTATCTCTGAGCTATTTGGAGCTAAGGCAATACTTTGATATTTTAACTTCCTTCCCTATGCTGAAACTGTTCTTCAAAGATTTCAAAGGATTGCACAGTTAGTTTTAATAAAACATGAATTATTAGCAATTGACGTAGTTACAGAATTTGATAACGAAAGCAAAAGAGGTTCTAGAGGTTTCGGATCATCTGGTGCTCCCCAATCGAAATAGTGGTGATATAGAAATAGAAGCTCGTCAGGTATCTTTAAATTCTAAAACAAAAGCTTTTGATAAACATTGCCTTGTTGAAATCTCTATCCAACATGATCTATCAGCAAACTCTCTAATAAAATCTGATAAACATGAACATGAGCTACCTTTGTTCCAATCAATCTTATCAGCAAACTATCTTATAAAACATTTAGGTAATTTTTTGTTAGATATAATCCCTCAATCAACTTTATCAGCAAACGCTCTTATGAAATCTTCAGATAAGTCATTACATGTTAAGTCTTCTCAATTGATCTTATCCTTTTATTTACGTATGAAGCCTACTGTAACATTTTCACTAAAAGCATAAAAGACTACTGCTTATCTGTTAGTTTATCTACTATTTCATCTTACAAGTTCATAATATACTTCTCAATAATATTTTTATATGGCGTTCTTTATCGTCCTTAACAGCCTTTTTAAATAAATGATCTAACGTACTAATAGCAGCACAAAAATTTATCAAATCAGGAGTAGCACTTTTATCACCCTCTAAATTGTCATACTCACCTGGGTTACAAAAACTATCATCTGTATCATACTCCACATTCATTAAAAGATCATCATCTTCATCATCTAATAATACACACGATTGAATACAGGTGTAAGAGATAATGTTTGTTTAGCAAGTGGCATGCTTGATTACGATATTCTGTGAAAAGATAATAGTTAATATAACTTTTAAAGATTTTCTATATAATAAATAATGGATATGGATTGTGATTTAAATACATGATCAACTTAAACTTACTCACGAGACCTTAAGTTCTAGGAGCACTAAGAGAAAGACAAGTATAATTAAAAGAAAAGGTGATGTTGCTAAAAGAAATAGAGTTAAGAAAAAAGAGAATGCGGAACTAGAATCAAATTGGGAAGGAGATAAAGAAAACGAATCTTTACAGGGTCATGATGAGGTAGATTCTTAAGTATATAGTTTAGAATGTAATTATCTATGGCTTATATGTGATAATCTCTTAGAAGACGCTGTATAGTAAATGAATAATGTTAAGAAACAAATGAAATCAGATCAAAATTTGCAAGGAAAAAAACGAGAAGATGAAGTATTTAGTGAAACGTACTGTAGTGAAGTTAAGGAGTATATGTAAAGAGAAGGGGATAAGTGGTTATTCTCGACTGAGTAAAGCAGAACTTATTGATCGTATTAATGGTAGGTGTATAACAGAAAAAAATTAAAGCAAAATTTGCAAGGACAAAACAAGAAGATGAAGTCTTTAGCTAAACATTCTGTAGAAGAGTTACGGAGTATATGTGAAGAGAAAGGTATAAGAGGTTACTCCCGATTAAGGGAAAGCAGATCTTATTGATCGTACTAATAGGTATGAAGATGAGGACCGAGAAAACAGATTGATGTTAGCCCAAAGATTCAGATTTGAAGACAACATCATTGTAGAACCAAAACCTAAAAGACTAGATAGATAAAAGCTTTAATGTTGTTTCCATTTGAAGAAGAAGTAATTGAAAAAACTAAACCACAACGCATACCTATTAAAGTAGAAACAGAACAGCGTTAAAGGAGATTGCAGACCATTAAAGTTGATAACATAGGTGGATATAAAGACCGAACAAAATTTCTAGATGTAAGTGGAAGAGTTGATATTAACAAAATCAAAGAACTAAAGTTTCATCCTGTCAAAGTTAATCTTATTTCATTTCTGACTATATCAAAGAAAAAGAAGTACAAGATTTTAATTTTAAAATGCCAAATGAGAGAATATTGTAATCAACTGACTTAGATGAATACATATACAAAGCTAAACGAAAACTTCGTAGAGAAATCAAAGAATTTCAAGGTAGAGGATCAGGATGGACAGCACTGCAAATTAAACATTTAGAAGTCACATTAAACAAATATTTACTATTAAGAGCTTCTTCCTATATTGAACTTTCTAAACAAATCAAAGATAAGAAAGCATTAATTAATATTCAAAGTAAAGACAATGAATGATTCTTATATTCTGTGCAGGTTACTTAAAACCTATAAACCATGAATCACATCCTCAAAAACCTTCCAACTATATACAATTTCTTAAAGAATAAGACATATGTATTGTGATGGGATTGAATTCCCGGTACAATTAGAACACATAGTAAAGTTGGAAAAGAGAAGTAACATACCAAATAACGTTTATAGCTATGACAAGAAATATAATACATAACCTCTTCAAATCACGAAACATAAGCAAGAAGAAGATGTTAATGTATTAAATATAAAAGATTAGGAAAATTATCATTATTGTCAGATAAAAGACTTATCAAGATTAATAGAAAGTGAAGTAAAAAACATTGTGAGAAGTTGTATTTCTGCGATAGGTGTTTAAAAAGCATTTTAGAAATGTGGAACAGTTACAACAACATGAGCTGTATTCTAAAGAATGTGAGACTTAGAATAGAACTCCCGAAACCATATGACAATCAAATAGAATTCAAAACTATAATATATCTTTAAGGTCATTTCAATATATGCTAATTTCGAATGTACATTATGTAAAATGAAAATAGAACATAATTGTTCTAAAACAGTAAATTACCAAAAGCATTTTCCAGTGAGTTTCTGTTACTATATTAAGTACTGAAATGGATATTATAAAAGCCATGTTAATTATATTGGTCTAGATGCTGCGAAAGTATTTGTTGAAATGTTACAAAATGAAACAATATAAATAAAAAGTTATACGATCATCATCAACTTGAAATGGGTATTCTAACTGAAGAGGAACAAGAAACAAATAACAGCTCTGATACCTGTCATATATATGAGAGAAACCTAAGTTATTTACCACGGGAAATCCCCGCGCGCTTCTGCTGATCCTACCCTTACCCTCAACTTGCTCGAACTGACTTGCCGCCACCTGCCTCTCAGGATTTGTAGACCTGGGAGCCAGCTGGAGCGGCCTGGTTGGCTGAGGGTAATTGTAGGCTGAAGGCACGTGAGACCCCATCTGCTTTATTTTCCTCAGAGGGTACATGAGTAATGACATAATTATTCAACAAAAATACAATATGTGCAATTGGTAGAAGGTAAAGTACTCTACAAAAGTGTTTAATGAAACAATATACAACGGCAATGTTGTCAGAGAAAATGTGAACCTTTGTAGGGTAATACAATAATAAGGCAAAGGCGGATGCCAGAAGTTCCATTACAAAAATCGGCAAAGCTGGAATGTTAGTCCACTGAAAAACAATCGTGCCATCCTGGTCCACAACCGATAAGGATGTGGGAGTTGCGTCCACGTGGCACTGGGCGGTACACGGGGAAGCTTCCGAGATCGGTGACGGATGTGAACTCGCATTCAGTAATACAGAAGACATGAAATGCAAAAAAACTTTTGGTGTAAAATCGCGAAGGGAATTGGATATGTGAGAGACGTCACAGGGGTAAACCACTCTACATATCCTGCGAGCACTTGTCGTCCCGTCGTGAACGGGATAATAAAGATATTGGACAAGAATGCACTATATTTAGGTATCGTTTATCAATGGTGAAGGAGTTTTCTTGAAAGTCCACCCACATGCCAAGGTACATCAAGCTTTTGGTGGGTATAGCACTGAGTTTTCGATATTGATATCCCACGTGAGGGTAAACAAGACTTGTAAGGCTGAGTGTAGGCTTTCTGGAGATCCCAAAAATCAGGATGTCGTCGTAGTAAACTAAGAAGTTCACCAAATGACTAATGTGTTTACGAAGTTCCATGGTAATGAAGCGCTGTATAATGAATGGGCTAAGGGCCCTCCTCATTGGTAGTCGCACAAATCGGAATTTTCTTTCACCACAATCATAATCCATAATTAAAAGCAGTTGAAAAACAAATAAGTACATGAAAAATGAAGATATTATCCTAGAAAGAAAAAAATCATATAAGCGACAAAATAGAATAATGGAAATGTCAATTAAGAATATGTTTGTATAAGATAAATAAAAATAAAGCGAAGGTAAGAGATCATGATCATTTAACTGGAAAGTTTAGAGATGCAGCTTACAACTAATGTAATTTGAACTACAAGAATCCTAATTTTATTCCAGTATTTATTCACAACTTAAGTGGTTATGATACTGATCTGTTTGTTAAAGAGCTTTCTAACGATACAAATGAGATAAAACAAACTGCAAATAACTAGGAGAAGTATATAACATACCCGAAATTTGTTAAGCTTGATACAAAAGAATCGGATCCATTTACGATTTCTAGATTAATTTAGGTTTATGTCAAAGGGTTTAGCAGAAATAGCGAGCAATATATTGAAACATGAAAATACTTTTCAAATGATCTATTAAATTTCGTAATTCAGAAAGCTGTGTATCCGTATGATTATGTTGACTCAATTGAAGGATTAGAAGAAACGAAACTACCACCAAAAGAAATGGTCTTCAATAAGCTTTCCCAAACTCATATAAGTGATCAAGAGTATGAACATGCTGAAAAGGTTTGGAAATTTTTCGATATTAAAAACCTTGCAGAATATTCCGAACTTTATAACAAAACGTATGTGTTAATATTAGCAGATCTTTTTGAAAACTTCAGAGATGTATGTATAAAAGATTATGATTTAGGCTCTGTTTGGTATCTCACTGCTCCGGGCTTATCGTGGGATTCAATGTTAAAGATGACAAAAATCAATCTTGAAATGTTAATGGACTATGATACAATATTAATGATAGAGAAAGGTATAAGAGGTGCAATCTAGTATCGTAATAAATCATATGTAAAAGCAAACAACAAATATATGGAAAACTATAACAAGAATGATTGTTCAAAGTATCTAGCATATTTAGATGTAAATAACCTATATGGGTAGAGTATGAGGCAAAAAAATGCCCTATAAATACTTTAAATTGGTTAAAACTTACATAGATATAATAAATATTCGACATGATTCAGAGATACATTATATATTAAAAGTTGATTTTGAATATCCAAAGTATCTACATAATACGGAATCAGATCTACCGTTAGCTCCAGAAAACACGTGCCCACAAAGATTAAAACAATCAAAATTATTAACCACAATTTATAAGGAAGAAATATATGTTATTCACTATAATAATTTAAAAGTTTATATGTCACTTGGGATGAGATTGAAAAAAGGTTCATAGAGTATTAGAGTTCAAGCAATCAAATTACCTAAAGAAATACATTTATTTAAATACTAATACGAGAACGAAAGAGAATAATTATTTCGAAAAGGACTTTTACAAATTAATGAATAATAGCGTATTCGAGAAGACAATGGAAAATATTAGAAAAAGACCATGTATTACCTTAGAATGTGATCCGAAGAAGGTAGATAAATTAATAGCGAAACCGAACTTTGATTATAGAACAATAGTTACCTTATTTGTAGTCATAAGCATGATGTATATACTATAGCTCTTATTAAATTAGCGTTAAATCCGGGGGTGCTACAAGATGTTGTAAATACATTAGCTTGGGGACATTATGGGAGTAGATGTCCCCGCGTATAGATGGCCGAGTCAGCAAAAAATTATCTTGTTTTCCTAGAATTCGGTGTCATTTCCTGGAATTGGGAGGCAAGTTTCGACAAGCCTTTGGTTGCTATGTTCATAGCCTTTTATGGGTAGTACAGAAGCGCGTGGGAAAATTTTGGTTTATCTGAACCCCTATGAGAACAGTTTGTTGTTATGGTGATAGTCTTGGATGGTCATACTCTTGGACGGATCATAGTCCTATCAGTTATCATGATCGAAGCTTCCCAATTGATTGATTGATTTTTGCTTTTCGTTATGTATTGAATAGCTAGATGCTCTTGGCCTTCATAGTCTTGGATGCTCATACTGTTGGACGGATCAGAGTCCTATCAGTTATCATGATCGAAGCTTCCCAATTGATTGATTGATTGATTGATTTTTGTCTTTTCGTTATGAATTTGAACCCCCAAACCCCTCCACTCCCTCCTGCGAAGAACGTAAGGGAACGTTGTTACTATGCTCATACTCTTGGACGGCGAAGCTTCCCAATTGATTGATTGATTGATTTTTGCTTTTCGTTATGTATTGAATAGCTAAATGCTCTTGGACGGATGAGAGTTCTATTAGTTATCATGATCGAAGCTTCCCAATTGATTGATTGATTTTTGTCTTTTTGTTATGGATTTGAACCCCTCAAACCCCTCCACTCCACTCCCTCCTGCGAAGAACTTAAGCGAACGTTGTTACTATGCTCATACTCTTGGCCGGCTACCGGATCTCGATGAGAGTCCTTTAGGTTATCACGTTCGAAGCTTCCCAATTGATTGAATATCAAGTTCGAAGCTTCCCAATTGATTGATTGATTTTCGTCTTTTCGTTATGTATTGAATAGCTATTTTGCATAGCGAAGAGCATACTTAATGTTTTAAAATATTCAATGCTTTCTCATCGAGAATCGAACCTGTACACTAAACGCAAGACCATTGCTTCACGATTTAGAGTTGAATTAATTCTTGCATGAAAAAAAAAAGAAATTCATGTGTTGGTTTTAGCGTAGCATATGATATGTACATTGTTCGAAGCTTTTCATTTCGAAGCACTATAATGCTTTCAAGTGTTCAATGCTCCCTTTCTCTCTCTCTATCATCGAGAATCGAACCCGGACCAAAGTGGTATTAAAACATAAATAACAACCATAAAAATAAATTTAAAAAATACAGCATTACATTATTATTATTATTATTTTGGGAGTGAAAGTGAAGCAGACAACTAACCTTGATTGTAGCTTCGCTAACTTATGAAATAAAGACTTTACACAAAATTCTACTTTGGTAGGGAGTTGGGATCGAATTTGGTACTTCATGATTTTAAAGTTGAACTAGTCCTTGCATGAAAAAAAAAAAGAATTTCACTTCGTTTTCACGACAGAAAGGATCGAATTAATTTCATGTCTTAAAATGTGTAATGTTTTCTCATCGAGGATCCAACCAGCAGGACACGGGAATCAAACGCAAGACCTGAGAATCAAACGCAAGACCTGTACTTCACGACCATTGAGTTGAATTAGTCCTTGCATGAAAAAAAAAGAATTTCACGTATATAGCACATCGTTTCACGACAGAAAGGAACGAAATAGAAATATTTAATGCTCTTTCACTAAGAATCGAACCAGAACACTAAATATGCTTTTATTTTGAAAGTTCTCTCATCGGAATCGAAGGTGAGACCAGTACTTCACGATTGAGAGTTGAATTAATCCTCGCACGGAGGAATCCAACTTGAGGTGAGCACTCCATCACTGAACGTCAGTGCCTCGCATATAGATTATATTTTATTTTTTAAAAAAAACTTTTCGTCTTATTTTTTTCTAATCGTTTTGTATTGGGTAGCTAGATTCCCCCCTCAGCCCCCCCAGACCTATCTTCTAATGCTAAGAATAGAAGTTCCCAGATTTTCTGTGAAGAAAAAAATAGAATGCTTTCTCATCGAGAATCGAACCCGGATCCCAAACGATCGTGGTCTTTCGTAAGTGTATTTTACATGAATAAACAAGATGAAACATCATTTCGTCTTCGTCATCCCTTCTTGCATCATGTATGTGTGCACAGATATTTGTATGTATAGTGTCATTAGTCTCTGTTGATCAGCTGCTGAAATAACATGGCTGTGTAAATCATAAGTTACTTTATAATATTGACTTCCATAGATTCCGAACATAATTGAACATAGAAACGTAAGCAAGATTTCATTGAAGTAGACGATTAGAAAAATACGAATAGTGGAAGATTAAGAATGGAACTGCGACCAAATTCTGTATCTGAAAGGATACCACTTCAAGAAATGCCAGAATTACCATATAGTGGTGCATATAAATGTTTTGCCCCTCAATATAATCAGTATTGTACAAAGGAATTACGTTTAAGAACATTCGAACACTGGCCTATTTCATCAAAACAATGCCCGGATCAATTAAGTGATGCTGGATTTTTTTACACGAAGACAAGAGACCAAACTATATGCTTCTATTGTGCTGGAGGATTAAAAGATTGGACTGATAACGATGTTCCATGGATAGAACATGCGAAATGGTTTCCTAATTGTCCATTTCTTTACCTTAAGAAGGGATATGCTTTTATTAAACAAATACAGGAAAAGTGTCCTGTTATACAAGTATTACGTAGTGCTCCGAAATGAAAGCCAAATTAATGTGTATTGTACTAAAAAGTGGAACATTTGAATAAGTGAATCGTGTTGCTAAAGACCTTGTATTTGGATTTAAGTGAAATTTTAACAGAATGGGAAAGAAAACTTGTACATTTGATTCCGCTTGCTTTCAGACTATAAACAAAAAACTCATAGATTCAATTATGACTGATTTATTGGACAGTGTACAAACACAGTCAAGTTTGACGGAAAACGAACTTTAAAGTTGATGAGTGTCAATGAAGTGGACTTCTGTTCATAAAGAAGCAGAAAATACTTTTCATTTATACTGAACAGTGTAGTACTAATTCTAGAGCATTTAATAATAATAATAATAATAATAATAATAATAATAATAATAATAATAATAATAATAATAATAATAATAATAATAATAATAATAATAATATAGTGAAATTGAAATCTTTTATTATTTCACATAAAATTTGTATTTGTGAACGATTAATACGATAGGATTTTTAAATTAGTATACTAATGTTGTTGTTATTCCGATACTTCTCTTTTAGGATACGGTAGGATTTTTAAATTAGTATACTAATGTTGTTGTTATTCCGATACTTCTCTTTTAGGAGTTAAGAAACTTCATTTAGAATGGTTGATCTGAAAAGAAACCGTACGGACGTCTTTTTTTCGATCACAGCACAACGTACGTTTACGATGAAGAACGTTGTGTTTGTAGATTTTTGAATTTATGAGAAAGTCCACACGGTGTGAACCGCGATCGAATCAGGGACCCCAAAATACTGGATGTAAATCCTCTATCACTGAGCCATCATACTCGTCAAACCAAAAAAAAAAAAAAAAAAAAAAAGACACATATGTGAATGTCTGTTTTGCTAGTCGCTTTCTTTTCTCTGTTTGCTAGTACAGTGAACTCCATCTTAAAATGGTTTAGTTTCAAGAGCAACAGATAAGATAACATTGTCAAATATTTTGATGATTCGTAACAGACTGACCTACAGCCCCCTGCTAAACGAATGATAAAAGGTACAGTACATTTAATTGTATGTTAAATCATATTATGTCTTAAAATGATATATATGTCTGTGTAGTATGTGCTTGGGTGAGCCCACCTGGAACATCGATTCACTTCACCTTTAAGTAATGATGATAGAATAAAAAATTGTGGAACGAGAGAAAAAAAGAAATGAAATATATGAGTTTTAGTCCTATAGTTATGACTACTAGACTAGTGGAGGGGGGAAAGTGATGATGAGAAAGTGGGAGGAAACGGGAGAACTCCCAGGAAATCCATTCATACGGTGTTTGTCCACTACAAAGTTCACTTTGTCTGGAGCAGAATTTGAACACGGTACTTCATGCATTACAGATGAACGCACCGGGAGAACCCAGAGGAAATCCACGTACACGGTGTTTGTTCATTATAAAGTTCATCTGGCGGGAACAGAATATTGAACCTGGGACCCGTTTGATAATATGATGCATACCTGTCTGTCTTTCTGTCTGTAAATGAAATCTTTGAACAATAAAGAATTTTACGTCTCACAATAAAGCCAACAAGGTCTGTCTGTCTTTCTGTCTGTAAATGAAATCTTTGAACAATGAAATGAAATCTTTGAGTTTTACGACCCACAATAAAGTCAACAAGGTTAATGGGAAATCTTTAAGTTTTACCCACTGGAATGAAAGATTAAACTATATTACTCATGCAATGATTGTTTGACATCCCATAAACATTTGTCCCTATACTTGTGAAATATAAATGTAAATATATCTAAGTGTATATCTTTCTGTCTGTCTATCTGTATGATGAGCATAGTCGTGGTACGTTAAACTGAAATATTTTCTTACGTTTCGAACGTAAGAAATATGTGAAAGTTTGTGTGTGTGTGGCTCAGTGATAAAACAACGACGTATTCTTTCAGATGAATACTTAGTATAGTAGAGCATTGTTCCGCAACCCCAATGCATGCGGTCCCTAGTTCGATCTCTGATCAAGTAAGATTATAATTTTTTATTACTAATTGCCGCCCACTGTGGTCGACTTCCGAACATAGTGTCCGTGAGTTTTCATGGTCTACTCATATATTCTCATTCTACTAAGTATTCATTCATTCATTCATTTGTCTTAATTATTCGTCTTCCTCAACATAATGAGCATAATCATAGTACGTTAAACTGAAATATTTTCTTACGTTTCGAACGTAAGAAATATGTGAAAGTTTGTGTGTGGTTCAGTGATAAAGCAATGACTTATTCTTTCAGATGAATACTTAGTATAGTAGAGCATTGTTCCGCAACCCAATGCATGCGGTCCCTAGTTCGATCTCCGATCAAGTAAGCTTATAATTTTTTATTACTAATTGTCGTGCACTGTGGCAAAGTGCATGCAGCCCTCTAGTTTCATCTCCGAACATCGTGTCCATGAGTTTTCACGATCTACTCATACATTCTCATTCTACTAAGTATTCATTCATTCATTCATTTGTCTTAATCATTCGTCTTCCTCAACATAATGAGCATAATCGTAGTACGTTAAACTGAAATATTTTCTTACGTTTCGAACGTAAGAAATATGTGAAAGTTTGTGTGTGGTTCAGTGATAAAGCAACGACTTATTCTTTCAGATGAATACTTAGTGTAGTAGAGCATTGTTCCGCAACCTCCAGTGCATGCGGTCTCTAGTTCGATCTCCGATTAAGTAAGCTTATAATTTTTTATTATTAATTGTCGTGCACTGTGGCAAACTGCATGCAGTCCCTAGTTTCATCTTCGAACATCATGTCCGTGAGTTTTCATGATTTACTCATACATTCTCATTCTACTAAGTATTCATTCATTCATTTGTCTTAAACATCCATCTCCCTCAGCAAAATGGGCATAGTCGTGGTACGTTAAACTGAATTGAACGTACCTCTAACTTGAGTTTTCGTATTTGCTACGGAATAAGAACATCATATTGTGTTAAGTAATAGTTTCCGTAATCATTTAGACATCAGACCCTTCGTAAGAGAGAGAGAGATGAAATATTTTTAGTTTAACGTTCCACCTAACAGAATTTCTTCGTTTTTCCACTCTTCAGTGAAAATCAACATTGCCATTTTCTTTTAGCATAACACGTTTTTTTGAAGGTACATTAGTGACAATACTACGAGTCTCGGATGTTTGTGTTTCATTTCGAATTTGAAAAAATGTACTTGTCGATTTGCGACTTATGTCTTTTCGTGCCGAAAAGTTTCTCCATTCGTTGGCAAATAAATCTGAAAGTAATAATTTTTTCTTCACGAACTATGAGAATTGTCTGAAACAAAGAGCGATGTGTTTATGCCCTTATTATTATTATACTGAACACCTAACATTACCATCATCATCATCATCATCAGCCTTGAAGAAACATGAATCTAACAAATTCCGAATTCGTTATCTTTCTTTTTTTAGAGTAATTAACTGAAGGTGTGATGATTGCCAAATCTGAGGCACGGATCGCTATTAAGTTCCAACAGGATGCATACCAAGAAGCTCCAACATTTGAAAAACGAAGTACTGATTTTAAATCCTTTACCACTGAACCACCATACTCCTCAAACCTAAAATGTAATAGGTTTGTACATCAGGTAAAGACCCTCGGAGAAATAAAGATACGTCCCCATAAATATACCCTTTCTCGGTAAAAGGACATATGATTAAGACGAAAAAATATTAGTTGATAGAATGACAATGTGAATAAACGTTATATCACTGAGACATCATGCATCCTGAAATCCATTGAATTTATGAGTAGAAGAACAATACACGTACTAGAAAGAAAAGATACATGTTCTTCTAACCTGACATAATTGCTTTAGAAAAATAACAAAGTAGAAGTAAACAGGAGAACTAATGCTCACAGTTTTTTTGTTTACCACAATTACCTATTAACATGAACTCGGATTGAGACAGGAACCACAAGCACCAGAAGTATTCACTTTACCCATGCCCTTATCCACAGGGATGACGAGCGCCCCTAAAATTATCACGGTAGGCTTGCAAATGAACTAAAATATGATTGAATTGGGTCTTTCCTAACTTCTACTGCACATCTCCCTACATTTGGGGACTGACTGTTGCCAATCTACCAATGGGACTCAACCATTGATCCATCATGGCCATTAAAAAATTAAATTGTGATTACTCATCACTCTTTTACAAAGAGTTACGAATACCGTCAGCGAACTTTCCATTGTGATAATACCAAGGAGACAGGAGGCTAATGAGGTAATGCTTAAAATTACTAATATTTGGTGAACATGTGAGCCATGATTAGCAACCAAAAATTGGCATGTCCATGCTCCCTTTTAGAAAATTTTGTTCCAACTGGACCTGATTCAAAACGTTAGTGGTTACATTAGATAGTATTTGCAAAGATGTGATGTGCACACGAGTAACATGTAATCGTTTCTTAGAAAATTAATTACTTTTCAAAACGAAAGTCTAACAATAAAAATGAATCGAATGACTTCATTAAAAGATTGAAATCTATTGTACACGTTCACCATCATCATCTTTAAACATCGCAAGTTTACTTTAAAAAAAAAAAAAGAATGAACTACATACGTGTGAAGATAAATATTAAACCAAGACATTCATCAACAAAAATGAGAAGTGTTAACGTGATGTTCTGACGTAATGCTGAACAGCAAAAGATAGCATATATCTCAAGAAACACTGACCTATCCTATATACAGAAGGAGTAGCAATGTAATATTCTGCGATATAATACATGATGCATTTTTATATAACTCTGCACATGTCGACATCAGGTCCGCAATTTGAATTACTAGCGAAAAAAGATTGCAACACATAATGGCCAATAAGTTTTGATCTATATTTGTTGGAGAAACAGTAGATCATTATTACGTATAGTCATATAATCTTCCTGTACACACGAAAAAGAAAGTATTCTTCAGTTGACAAATTTTCTTTTTCGCATTAATTCGTGAACAAATGAATTAATCTGTTTTACGTTATCTTTGGAATAGTTATAATTTGATAACTTGTCAAGTCGGTACTGTAATAGGAAAAGAAATTTTCTCAACTGTCTGTATGGACGCTAAATGATTATCCGCGAAGATGTATTGCTTTTTAAGACAAGTAAGAAAAGGTAATTCAGATGACGAATTACAATAGTCTTGTGTTACGTTTTTTGAACAAATCTGAGAAAGTGGGTAGATCTAGCAATGTAGTATTCTGTGATATAATACATCATGCATTTTTACATAGCTCTGCACATGTTGACATCAGGCCCACAATTTGAATTACACTATTAAAGATGTACCTAGACTTATATTCGGTTAATCGAATCTGTAATTGTAACTGACCACTTACACTTCGAAAAATTGCACAAATCTGAAATTTTCAGATGAACTTTTAATGCGAAAAAAGTTGCATCACGTAATGGTCAACAAGTTTTGATAAGTGATGACACTACGGATAAAAAATATCTATATCCTCCTAACTCTAGCAATTCCCCAAAGTCACTGCTAACAGGGTTAATATAAACCAAAAATCATCGCTGATAATGGGCTTATGTGTACAAATTTCTAATTTCGATATCGTTTTTTCTAAATATAATGTTGCTCTTGAAACTAAACACTTTTTAAGATGGAATTCAATGTGCTATAAATTCCTACATATAATAATAATAATAACAGTCAGTGGCAGAGCGTTCAAAATGCTGTTCCCACCAAGTGAACTTTGTGGTGGACAAACACCGTGTACGTAAGGGTCCCAGGTTCAAACTCCTGTTCCCTGGAGACAGATAGAAAGAAGAGAAGAAATTGATTGGAATATTATTTGAAAAGTAGTGCCTTGTACTTGTTCCATACTTAACACAAATTGATAAATGTATCAAACCTTCGTTTTGTAATAGTTTCTCCCAGAGCTGTAACTTGTGTTCTAACGTTTTTATTTACGTGACGTCTGCAGTAATTATGTTTTTTTTTTTCAATCTGGATCTGACTATACTTTATGTAGTTGTCCAGATATAAGACGTACAAGTAACTTTTTGATTCAAAATATATTGGATCTTGGATTAAGTTATCACAAACTTTTTTTGAACGTACCTATGTTTTTGTATCATCTCGAATTTGAAAATGTACTTATTGAATTGAGACTTGCCTCTTTTTGTATCGAGAAGTTTCTCTCGTTTTGTTCGCAATACTAGTTACCCTAGTAATAGTATTTTGAGGTTTCAGCTTTAGATCTTCATAATAAATCTTTCAATCCCCTTCATTTGTACATTTTGTTTCTACTTTTATATCTCTGTAGTTATTAGATAAAACATAAAATGGGAACGTGATTTAAAAACAAAGATAGAGTAGGAATATTGAAAGAAGCATTTAAACAAGAAATAACCTATCTTGTGAATCTTTGAATAAGAAGTTAGAAACATAAACTCTACTCACGCACACACGATGTTTGTACATCACAAAGTTTACTTCATGGGAACTGTGATTAAAATCGAACCCGTACACATCATTTGAGGTACAATTCATGTTCATTCCTGTTCTTTGTTTACTGTAATGAAAAGGTATGTTCTAGGTCAGATCACCAACATTCCTTAATATTCCGAATTTTCTGTAAATTTTGTCTAATGTGGGCATCTTCCTCATCAAAAACTTGGGCGAACTAGTATTGCTCATAAGTCTCGGATGTGTGTGAATTAGTAATGCTCATAAATCTCGGATGTTTCTGTATTGTCTTGAGTTTGAAAATACATCGTGTTCGTGCAATTACTATATCAATTTAAAGCTTTTATATATACCACATGTGACATTAAAACAGTGTCTGAGGACTAAAACTTCAGTGAACTAGTATTGTCTATGAGTCTCGGATGTTTCTGTTTCATTTCGAATTTGAAAAAAAATGTACTTGTCGATTTGCGACTTATCTCTTTTTCGTACCGAAAAGTTTCTCGAATCGTGTCATATTTTGTCAGACAGTGAAGATAGGAACAAAGGAACCACTGGATGGATTATTTTACAAAGAGGAATTACATCCTGTGACGTTATCAAAGATCTAGATATTCTATGCATGGTCGTCCTTCTGCCTTTCTCTCTATCAACACGGATTTAATACAAAAAAAAATTGTGAGAAACACTAAAAGTATTTCACGTTATTGCTTATATTTCTCATGGTTTTCCTTTTCCAGTCTAATAAGACCATGATTCCAAAACGACTTAAAATGAGCTGAAGGAGCGAGCCATTTATGAAACTCGACTCGACTCGAAACTCGACCTGAAAACAGTAACTCGACTCGAAACTCAACTCGAGAAAATTACATTTGACTCGACTCACGTCTATCCCTAAGATTTACGCATGTAACCTACGATTTTACGTACGCTACATAGTTTTTTTTCTTTGTGGCATCAAGTCTGTATATAATTGGTTCATATTGAGCCTCAAAGTCTTTCAAAATCCTCAACTTCAGTCCATATAATGGAAATTTAACCCATTTTGAGAAATGTTGGATAATGTTGCGTGTTGTGTGTCATCTTCTTTTTTTATCCATTGACTTATAGAGGATTTATTTTTCTTTCTTCTTTGAAATGAACTGGAACGTTAATAATTTATTCTACTAATATCTTCTTAAAATATTCCTTACTTAATAAAAACTAAATTTTGGTAGATCTACATCAGTTGTCTGAAAAGCATTGTCCTTTGAAGTTCAAAATTGAGAATACACTTGTGATTTGAAAATAACGCAATGAAACTTCAAATACAAATGATCTGCCATTTTTCCGGTAACAGAATTAACCTGTAACTGTAGAACAAGTATTTCAAACTTGTGAGTTGCATGTGGCCCTTGAATCATTTCTTTGTGACCATCGGTTCATCTTCAGAAAACAAGAAAGAAGTACTCGTATATATATAATGGCCCAAAAGTAGATATACATCCCCGTACTGATCAGCTCATGGAATTTTCATTTCCTTATTGCAATCCATACATACAGTATATTGACTTAGCTTCTCCATTATTTGCTCTTAATTCCTTTTCACTTATGCCTAAACTCGGAATAGACCGAAGCATATAATGTCATACTTGATCAATGCAGGTATGTATACCTACTTTGGGTCACTTTGTGATACGTTCAAAGATAATTTACACAGACAATGTTCTTAAATCAACTTCATATGGCTTAAACCAGCGACAATTTGCTGTTTTCTTGGAAGATTTTGCATACATATTCTAGGTTTCCCTATCGCAGAGAAGTGTGCTGGGTATCCTGTGCTCCACGGGTCTGAAAAGTTCCTAGAACTTGAGAGATGAAATTAGCAATTTTCTTCAAATCAAAGAACAAAGCACAAACTTACTGACAGATTCTTTATGGTTACAATATGTTTCTTTCATGGCAGATGATATTACGAAATATTTGTCACATTTTAATTTGAAACTTTAAGGAAAAAACATAATTACTGCAAACATTACGTAAATAAAACGTTAGAACACAAGTTGCAGCTCTGGGAGAAACTGTTACAAAACGAAGGCTTCATACATTTACCAATTTGTGTTAAGTATGGAACAAGTACAAGACACTTGCATTGTACAGGATACATACCAAGAAGCTTCAGCATTGGAAAAATGAATTCAAAGAAAGATTAGCTCTCCCTGTATTCTGCTTCTTTCTGAACTGACATTAAGGAATGATCAACTCTCAGTCCTTTCGCGTGGGAGGTACGGGTTCGATCCCCGTCGGGAGCTTATGTGATTCGGATTCCACGTTAATCAGTAGGGCCACGTCTCATATAGCCTCACTGCCAAACGGGACGTTAAACTCAAAATCAACTGATATATGCCACATGTAACATTAAAACAGTGTCTGAGGACTAAAACTTGAATGAACTAGTATTGTCTACGAGACTCGGATGTTAAACACACAAATCCACCAAGATGGGAGAAATTTTAGGGAAAAAGGATGAGAATGAAGAATAAGTCGATAATCATGTACATGTTCATACACTTACGATGCGTTCAACTCTGTGAATTCAATATCGTGCATACTATGTCCCGTTAAATTAATCTTTTTTTTCCTTTGTATATTAAACAAACGTTTCCACTTTGCAAATATGTTAATAAAGCGCCATTATCTGCTTCTACTTTTTCAGTAAATCGTCCTGGTAGAATCACTTTTTGTACTGCTTCAAAAGTCACACAAACCTTCTTTCCATATACGGATGTAATTAATTTGCAATCTACAATACGATAGGTTTTATTAATTTCTAAGTTTTGTAATTTTGTAAAAGATACTAACGACGCTGCATTAAGTTTGGTTAATAAATTCATTGACGATGCCATCTTTAACTAATGAATAATATGTTCACTCTCGAAGACGTATTCTATATGTATGACTAGTGTTGTAAATAGAAAAAAAACCGTTCGTTTTTTTTCAGAAATGTACGTTTTTTTTAGAAAAAAAACATTGCCTCTCGTTTTTTTTTCTAAATTTCGTTTTTTTTCAAATAGTCATTTGTAATGTATCTTACGTCATTTAAGTCTGAAGTATTTTTATGTAGGTGTAATTACCATAAAATGCAACATTAATTAAACACTAGATACTGATACGGTACACATATTTTACAATTTACATGAGTAGCGTACCTACTAATAATCCGTGTTTCTGTACTGTTTCACCAATATCAACGAAGAAATGAAAGTATAAATGAACATTTTTTTTTTCGTGAAAGTAGGCCTTTAATAAGTACGAAAGTAATATCACGAACAGTATAAAATGCAAATAACTTGTCTAAAGGTAAAAACTAATACTAATTTGCCTACTAATATTTTCTGAATATCATATAAATAATTTGTCGACTAGATATATGATATGCATTGCTGGCTCTACCATATGTGCAACACGTGCATTTGGACTGGAGGGCAATATCTGTCATAAGTGTTTTATTTAAAATAAATATTTCTTGTTGGAGATAGACTTCATGATCATGGTAGCTAAATTTACTAAGCCAGGGGGACTATGACGCAAATTGCGTCATTGAAATATTTTGAGGGATTAAAAATCTATATAAATATGCTTGAGGGTGTGTAAAAATTAATCGAAAAGATTTTTTTTTCATGGAAGAACACCTACGGATAGACAATTGAGGGGGGGTGCGTCATGGACATGAGGGGGTGGGCACCACTGACTAAGCTGACCTTATATTTGAATACTACATTCATAAATTATGTTTAGGTCGCATTAGTTTAAGTAACATGATCAGTGCTAAAGCAAATGGTAAAA
Source organism: Thermobia domestica (assembly GCF_964235325.1). Lineage (NCBI taxonomy): Eukaryota > Metazoa > Arthropoda > Insecta > Zygentoma > Lepismatidae > Thermobia > Thermobia domestica. The sequence goes on along the minus strand of NC_137463.1, from coordinate 241,194,397 downwards.
TAAATCCCAGAATAAATTGTTTGATTGTTGTCAAATGCAGGAACTCAATTCTCGAATGCCTGTCCCCTTTGGTTAGTTATCAAAGTTCTCATATGAAAGCTTCTATTATCTTTGTCGCAAATAAGATTGTTATCATGGAAGGTGGAAACAATTAAAAAAAAAACAGATGTAGAAGGAAAATCAAGAAATAAAGGTAAAAGAGCTAGTTGCACTATAATTGCAAACTGATATGTTGAGATTGAAACTCGATATTGAATTCTATAAAAAGGATTACCATCTTTCAGATGTATTTGCTTTATCTTTCACTAACATAATAGATTAATATTTAAAGAAAAAAACAGACGCAACAATATTGTATTTGTAGTAAGTATTTAAGCCTTTCTGAGTGCGAGTGTAGTTTCCCTCCCTTTCGTTGTTCATGCTGGAGTAGCATACTTAAAATCGTGACTTTTAAGATTTGTTCTTTCTGGAGAAAGATTTAGGCGGCAAATTACGTCATTGCGCGGGCGACAAATTGCCTGGGGTCGGCCCGATGATATGTACATGCATGTCCACAATGATTGTCGCATATCTATAACTGTCTTCTTGTAAGAATATAATTTGATAATGATTTTGCAGGGTACTTTTAATATTACGTGTATAATCGGAAAATGTATATTTGTTGTAAATTTCAAAGGAAAAGAATTATAAATACGAAAATGAGAAAGAGTAAAAGAAACTGTTGCTAAATGGAAAGAAAGTTTTATTTTTGTTTTATTGTTCTTATTTACTGCTGTTTTGACATGAAATTTGCCACATACATGTCTTTGCCGATTATACACATACTAATATTATAAGAAATACCAGGCGCATTCGTTATCAAATTATATTCCTACAACAACATATTTATAGACATACAACAATAATCTTGGACATGAGTGTACATACAAGACATGAATATAGGATGACATAATTTGAAGTAATGCAGGGTGTTTCAAAATAAATATTAGGGTTTTGAAACTTTGTACTATCTATTACAATTAACTTACAATTATAAGTATTATCAAATAAAAAGAGCAACTCAAACAGTTTTGTACACACGCATGCCATGCATTGTTTCCTCTGTCTGCCGTTAGAAAGAGCAAGTAGCAAAGAGGGAGACTAGAGACCAGAAAGCTTTGTGTGTTTTAACTTTGCAAAGACTGAATCTGTAGTTACAGTGCAACCGTCTGTGTGAATTGAATGTTTTGTGCCATATGGCGGAAAGTTTATGGGCCTTTCTCACCTATTGACTCTATGTGTGCCATATGACGAATGAAGCTCACATCGAACACTTGAAGCAAAAACTGTTTGAGGTGTTCTTTTATTTGATGTATTGTTTATAATTGTCCGTAAAATGTAATAAGTACTGCGAAGACTTAATTCCCCGATATTCATTTTGAAACACCCTGCATTTCTCAGCATCAGTATTGGAACTAAGATGTAAAAAGGAGAGATTGTGATTGTTTACAACAACGATATTATTATTAGTCAAGACTATAATTAATACAACAACACAAGTTAGTAGTCAAAAAATGTAATTAAATGTACACTCGTAACCCTTTCGGACCCAGGTGGCCAAAGTGGCACATACGGATATGTCAATTTTTTAATCCGCTCCTGTATGGTCACTAATTAAGATATCGGTATATATATATTTCTTGCCAAATATTGTTGGTCCATAGTTTATCATTTTAGTTTCTTTTTCTTCTGTGTGTCGAATTTCCCTCTCAAATTTCACCCAGTCAAAAAATCGAGAATTTTCGAATTTTCTTTATTACTTTTCCCCTGTAGCTTCATTCGTTGTAGAGAGACCTCCTTAAGACTTGTCAGGTAGATACGTCCGATGGATACCTAATAGTTGACATCAATTGGACGGTCTTGCTCGCAGTGTTGCCAACTACGGAAATTAAAATCTCCTTAAATTTGGGCAAAAAATTCGAAATTTTTGTTATAAACCGTACCTATACGTCGGAATACAAGTCAACTTACGTCAGTCGAACATTTGTTCTTACTGAACAAACTCGCGTACATATCGTTACAGTGGGGTAATTAGGGGAAGCACGAAAAATTCGGATTAAGGTTCTAACTCTTGATTTTCCCCTACTTTTCTCTTCATCGAAATATATTTTTGGTAATTAAAAGCATTGTTTCTTAAATATCGCCATGATACTTGTAGGATATATTAGTAATGTACCAGTGTTTATTTTAAGATAGTTTTCGTCTGTCTGGTAGCAGTGTTGCCACCTACGGAAAATTTTAATTCAATATGTTAGGGGAAAGTTACGTGTTTTGTCTATTATATCCCTCTTGTTGGCTACATAGGAACAAAAGTGCCAGTATCTGAAAGTCTTGTTTTTACCCTTCACAACGCACTATAGAAAGTTTCAATAGGATAGTTAGGGGAAGTACAGTTAAGGTTTACAGTAGATCTTGTTCTCTAAGTGGAAAGATAACTGTGATTTTTTTTAGGTAGACTGAAATATTTTTTAATGACCTGCTTACTTTATTAGATATTGTCACAATACTTGAGGGTATATTATAGGGATACCAAAGCTTCTTTTAAGATAGTTTGTGTGTGTCTGCTAGCACTGTTGCCAGCTACAGAAAATTTTAATTTCCGATTTTAGGGAGAAATCTTGTGAAAAAATCCCTTTTTGTCTCTATTATTTCCCTCTTGTTGGCTACATTCGAACAAACGTACCACTGTCTGAAAGCCTCGTCCTTGGCCTACACAGCACACCATAAAAAGTTTCGGTAGAATAATTAGGGGAAGTACAGTTAAGGCTTATAATAAACTTATGTTCTGTAAATGTTAAGAAAATTGTGAATTTCTGAGGTAGAATGAGATTTTTTTTAAAAAAATCATGCTTACTTTGTTAGATATCGCCATGATACTTGTAGGAAGTATTCTTGGGGTACGAAGGTTTACTTTCAGATACTTTACGTCTGTTTTATGACAGTGTTTCCAGCCAAAACAATTAATTCCTGATTTTAAGTAAAAAAAATTGGCAAATTTACCTTTCCCCTCTATTATTTCCCTCTTGCTCGCTACGTTGCAACAAATGTACCACTACCTGAAAGCCTTCTCTTTAGCCTACAGAACGCACCATAAAAAGTTTCAATAGGATAATTAGAGAACCTGTAGCCCCGGCATATCTGTTGGTTTTTGCTTCTGAGGCGTAAAAAGTGTAAACATTTCATGTGTATGGAAACAGAGAATTTTTTCTTTCTCTCTTTGAATAGAAGCCAGCGACTTTAGATTTTCACTGTACCTTGTCAACGCACCAAAGAATTTTTTTAAGGTGATTTAGACCCATATGGCATCAGTGGTGCTAGATACAAAAATCTTGAAATTCGGTTAGGGATTTTTTGTAAATTTTCACCCCTACATTTTCCTCAGTAATTTCCCACCCGCTCGCAACACTGCAATGTAATGTACACCAAAAAATAGCCACATTCCTTTTCTAAAAAGCAAGGTCTTAACTATATCAATAGGGTAAGTGGTTTTTGAGCAATAAGTCACTAATTGACAAAGTAGGAAAACGCCAAAAATGATCTGGGTCTGAATGGAATAATCACACGATTTTGCTCGTATAGGTACAAGAAAACAAACGATTTGTAATTTACGAGGGCTTCGATTCAAGTTCTATTGATTATTTCAATAATCTTCAAGATAAATCAATAAATAATAGCTGCCAGAAAAAAAACAGACATTTGAAAAAAAAAACATGAAAAAGAACGATGTTTTTTATTGAAAAAAAAACTTCACAGAAAAAAAACCGTTTTTTTACAACACTATGTATGACCATTAAATCACCTTGTCCTCATTATCTTAAGAATTCGCAGGATACCTTTCTTATCTCTCGATGGAAATAATAATAATAAAGGACTCTCCTGCGTGAGACACGAAACTTAATACATTCACACAGGATTGAAAATTTTCAAGCTCATCGATTTTCCTTAACATTGTGTGAGAACATGATGTCTTAAGAAATCCCACGAGCAAAGATCATTTCTTTGATCACATAGGAAGTAAATCGTAAACGAAATAAGCTGAATTGCATAAATAATGAAATTTACAACTAAGTAAGTTAACGAATAGTGTAATGAGAGAATTTACTTATCATGGGTACAAAAGATTTATTACACTAATTTTACAACTAAACAAGGGCTAATGCTATATCCATACATATCAATTATTTATTAACTTGAGAAAGGCCTACGACTCGAATATATGGGAAACAAAATTTGAAATACCGAAAAAAGTTATTTAAACTAAGTAACATATATTTAAATGAATCTAAAAGTAATAAATTTTTCTTCACGAACTTTGAGATTGGTCTGAAACAGAGAGAGAAGCGTTGACGCCCTTATTATTATACTGAGCATCTAGTCTAGTAACACATGAAGGCAAAATTTTTATGTGATGTCTTGTACTTCCAAGTCGAGTTGCCATATTACACGATTTAACGGATATCTTCCAATTAAAGCCTTAATTTACAACAGTAAAAACAGAATGAATCCTTTTTCTATGACTTTTATAAGAAGTTCTGTCCGACATTGGATCTCATCATAAATTTTTGTAAAAGTATCGTCGATCTTGCTTCTCGATGTATTCTATCTCGTCTCGAGAATGAACTATATCATGAGGGACGTACTCTTCGCCACAGAATTAAGATTTCTTGTTCAAAGTAATTCTACTTAAGGAACGTCTAAGACGATTTTTCGTTTCTTTTTTTTTTATTAAAATGTAAATCTCCAAACCTAGCCATAAGAACAGAAACACGACTAAATGTAGAATGTTACACATGATGATCGGGAAAACAATTGTGTGCAACGATAAAGATGAAATCTTTCAGTTTAACGATCGACGAATAACTCTTTTAGGCTAAGATGAAAGGATGATTAAGGTATTTTAAATGAAATGATATTATGAGATGAAGCGGAAATACCACATGAGAATCAATGAACACGATGTTGTCCATCACAAATTTATTTATTTAATGTCCTACGATTATGCCCATTATGCTAAGGCATCATGAGCTAATATATTCGGTAGTCGAGCTAGGGACCATCATATACCAAATGTAAGCGCTTTGCCGCTGTGCCGTCTGCTCATCTTTTCAGCACCTCCAGCTGTTCTAATAGCTAACACGGACATGTGGTGAACGTGATCCTGAGTTCGATTTACGGATGGGAGAGCATTGGAAGTCAAAAATAAAGCAAGTTTATTATGATAACTGTTTTCAAGAAACATATGAGCTTTTCCAAGCGAATAAAATCTCCCCACCTCTCCCCTGCTACATTTAATATCCTTATACAGTTTCATTTCCTTATTCACACACATTATTTGATAGATGAATCAAAATATCATCTTTAGTAAATCTTATCTATTAACAGACTTATTTTTCATTACACAAACTCAGCGTTTTCGCATTCAGATTACACTATCTTCAGTCGCACGTGAGTATGTTCGTATGTGAAGACGACAACAAACATACATGTAATCTCAAATGCTGTATACGTTTGAAAATACGATATTCACGATTCATGCAATACGATATTCCCCTGAGCAACTAAGGTCTATTCGATCAAAGAACAGTCTGCAAACAAATTCTATTCCCATGAACACTTACAAGTGAATTCGTGAGAATCCCAAGACCAGATTAGATAAAGCAAATAGTTCATAACATACAGACATTTAGTGGAGCGTAATCTTTTGTGCTATGGGAATGTTATAGCGCAATATCTCATCACGGCTTCAACTTAAGTGATTTTAATTACTTGTCATAGCAGACATCATCATGTGAATATCCATATAATACTTTTCACATGCAATACAATCAACCCTACTCATTTGAGCATACAAATTTTTTCATCCTACGTTTTAAAACATTATGATATGCTATGAGAAGCTTCCGCTACCAATACGTTTTAAAAACATCCATGAACTGCAACAATCGTCTTATCAACTCAATTTCCTGAGAAGGTTCCAGACGAAAATTTTCCAGACGTTTCGTAAGAAACTCCTCAAACTCTTCGCAGAAAATCTGGGAACTTCTATTCTTAGTATTACAAGATGGGTCTGATGGGGCTGAGGTGGAGGGGGAATCTAGCTACCCAATACAAGACGACTAGAAAAAAAGGACGAAAAGTTTTTTTAAATAAAATCTAATCTATATGCGAGGCACTGTCGTTCAGTGATAGAGTGCCCAAATCAAGTTGGATTACTCAGTGAAATTCTTTTTTTCATGCGAGGATTAATTCAACTCTAAATCGTGAAGTACTGGTCTCGCGTTCGATTCCGATGTACAATCTTTATTTCATAAGTTAACGAAGCTACAATCAAGGTTAGTTGTCTGCTTCACTTTCACTCCCAGAGAAAGCATTCTTTGTTTTTCTTCGCAGAAAATCTGGGAACTTCTATTCTTAGCATTACAAGATGGGTCTGGGGGCTGAGGGGGGATATGTGAAATTCTTTTTTTTTTCATGCAAGGACTAATTCAACTCAATGGTCGTGAAGTACAGGTCTTGCGTTTGATTCTCAGGTCTTGCGTTTGATTCCCGTGTCCTGCTGGTTGGATCCTCGATGAGAAAACATTACACATTTTAAGACATGAAATTAATTCGATCCTTTCTGTCGTGAAAACGAAGTGAAATTCTTTTTTTTTTCATGCAAGGACTAGTTCAACTTTAAAATCATGAAGTACCAAATTCGATCCCAACTCCCTACCAAAGTAGAATTTTGTGTAAAGTCTTTATTTCATAAGTTAGCGAAGCTACAATCAAGGTTAGTTGTCTGCTTCACTTTCACTCCCAAAATAATAATAATAATAATGTAATGCTGTATTTTTTAAATTTATTTTTATGGTTGTTATTTATGTTTTAATACCACTTTGGTCCGGGTTCGATTCTCGATGACAGAGAGAGAGAACGGGAGCATTGAACACTTGAAAGCATTATAGTGCTTCGAAATGAAAAGCTTCGAACAATGTACATATCATATGCTACGCTAAAACCAATACATGAATTTCTTTTTTTTTCATGCAAGAATTAATTCAACTCTAAATCGTGAAGCAATGGTCTTGCGTTTAGTGTACAGGTTCGATTCTCGATGAAAAAGCATTGAATATTTTAAGACATTAAGTATGCTCTTCGCTATGCAAAATAGCTATTCAATACATAACGAAAAGACGAAAATCAATCAATCAATTGGGAAGCTTCGAACTTGATATTCAATCAATTGGGAAGCTTCGAACGTGATAACCTAAAGGACTCTCATCGAGATCCGGTAGCCGGCCAAGAGTATGAGCATAGTAACAACGTTCGCTTAAGTTCTTCGCAGGAGGGAGTGGAGTGGAGGGGTTTGAGGGGTTCAAATCCATAACAAAAAGACAAAAATCAATCAATCAATTGGGAAGCTTCGATCATGATAACTAATAGAACTCTCATCCGTCCAAGAGCATTTAGCTATTCAATACATAACGAAAAGCAAAAATCAATCAATCAATCAATTGGGAAGCTTCGCCGTCCAAGAGTATGAGCATAGTAACAACGTTCCCTTACGTTCTTCGCAGGAGGGAGTGGAGGGGTTTGGGGGTTCAAATTCATAACGAAAAGACAAAAATCAATCAATCAATCAATCAATTGGGAAGCTTCGATCATGATAACTGATAGGACTCTGATCCGTCCAACAGTATGAGCATCCAAGACTATGAAGGCCAAGAGCATCTAGCTATTCAATACATAACGAAAAGCAAAAATCAATCAATCAATTGGGAAGCTTCGATCATGATAACTGATAGGACTATGATCCGTCCAAGAGTATGACCATCCAAGACTATCACCATAACAACAAACTGTTCTCATAGGGGTTCAGATAAACCAAAATTTTCCCACGCGCTTCTGTACTACCCATAAAAGGCTATGAACATAGCAACCAAAGGCTTGAATGCAATGAAAAATGAATTAATGAAAAAAATGCATTCATAGTAAGAATAGGTTTCTTTGTCACTCTTAGAAAGTTGAGCAGTGAATTAATTTTCTGTAAGGAGATAAAACCTCACATTCTTCAGTACATGAACTCAGAGAAATGAAAGCCAATTTATGGTAGTGCATACAGGGATTGCATAGTCATAATTGAACCCGTAATAGCAACTTTTAAACTTCGCAAGGAACTCTCTCTGTTTCTGGAGTATTGCTAATTTCATAGGAATATTCAAAGTTATCTATATTCATTTTATATCACTATCTCACCAAAAATGTTAATCTTTTCCAAGTCGACCACTTATATCCCATAGTCGACATCCCCTGTTGCCTACTGCTTTCTTTGCTTTAACTTTAAACTTCTGCGAGGTGAACAGCATATTGACTGCATACATTCAAAGACATATACATTCCTGGTTGATTTCTAATAAGCCTACAAAATCACAGTAGTCGACCACTATTTTCGACTTTAGAAAATGGTCATTTGCAAGAACACAGTAGTCGATCATCCCACTATTTTCCTTAAAATTGACAAATTTCATTTATTTCGAATACTATACAAAACTGCTAAGCCCATACAAGATTCTTGCACTAATAAGTTTGAATAAGTTATGACCAAATTTCCATAATTACATTTTCCCCACCTCTCGTCAGGATTATGGAAAATGTTGATTCTTGTTTAATTCTTCAGCCTCTTGCTGCAGTATCAAACACTCTGGTACTACCCAGTCGAATCTTGATGAATCATTCAATAGAAGTTGCAGTAATATTAGGCTGTGTCTAAAGTTCTTACCAAGTCATTCTTTGTAATTAACAAATGCATATTAACATTGCACATAGGTCGAAAATTGGTGGTTCCACTCTACTTGCACAAATGTTTTAATGAAACATTTTTTCATTATTTTGCTGTTTTATAAGTTTAAAATTATTTATTTAGATGCAACTGTATTATTAACCTGTACAAAAACGTCTAAAGGAAATCTGTGTGAACGCAACCATTTCATCTCCTAAACTAACATTTCGCTGAAACAACATCGAAATTCATGTAAAATAAATAAACAAATATATAAACCGAAAAATTAGAATGATTTGCTAGTGTTAAAAATCTATCCAAGAAATTATCTGATTCAGTATAAATAACTGATACGCTGAGGAGAGTAGTCAAAGACAAGGTATGATCTAAATAATAAAAGGTAAGCTGATATTGATTATTGAAACATTTATACTATATAGTTAAATAAAGAAAATATGATTCAAGCACAATAAATTAAGCATCGGAATTTGCTTCACCGTCTCTTGTTACCATCCTCGGATGTTCGACATAATATAGAAACTGTAGTTTAACAAAATACCTAGTAAATTTCCTTGTTCATAAATGTAGGGAGGATGTTAGCCAATATAGGTGTAATTAGAAGCCAAGCATATAGAAATTCTTAACTTAAGCATAGGATGTTTTCATGATAAATGTTCACAAAGTTGTTAGTCTTCAGAAATAATGTTTGATTGTACCGTGAAAAGATAATCTATTAATCTACACTTGAAATAAAATAATATTAAGGAAATTGTAGTGAATTGTGTCATGTGTTTGGCGTATGAACTTATGTTTCTACAAGGTATACGAGAATAGTTATCATATACAGGGAGTACATAGAAATTACGTAATGTATTAACAAATATTTTTTGGTGTGCCTACAGAAAGGTTTAAAGTATGTTTCAGCTAGTTAAGGTTTATCACCAAACCTCCAATTGTGCACCATTCACGACCAAACACTCTTGCAGTCTTTTTGGGAAACCAAGAATAGCGTGTTGGCTGTGCTCGTCTGGAATGTTCAAAATCGAATTCTGTTTACAGATGAAACCACATTTCTTGTGTCGGGGAAAGTGAACAGGCACAACTGCCGAATTTGGGGGGTGGAAATGCCACGTGAATTCGAGGAGCACAAGCGTTCTAATCCCAAAGTCAATGTGTGCTGTGCTGTTTCAATGAACCACATTTTCGGCAATTTTTCTTCGAGGAAGAGACGGTAAATGGTAACAATTATCTGAACACGAGGTCGACATGCAACAGGATGGGACACCACCGCATTATGCCCTTCAACTTCGACAGTTTCTTAACGAAATATCGAAGGAGTGACGGATTAGCCTGCGGGGACACGTGAAGACCAAAGTGTATTCGCAGAAGGCATCAAATCTGCAAGATCTCAAGAACAAAATAACTGATGTGATAACTGACTGAAAGAGTGCTTGGACGTGAATAGCGCACAATTGGAGGTTTGGCGATGAACCTTAACTAGCTGAAACAAAACTTTCAACCTTTCTGTAACTACAAAAAAGTATTTGTTAATACATTATGTAGTTTCCAAGTTATAGAGTTTTACGTTCCTGAAGGACTTTATGGACATCCTGTATATACGTGAAACGAAATTTCTAATGCTATTATGAGTTGAAACTATAGAAATTAAAATGATGTACGGTGATAATGTTAGAATATGTACACTTGTACTTGCAATTCTAGAGGACAAATACTTAATTTTCCAAAGCTATTGCTGTACTATCAAAATAAGCTGATATTATCATCGAAGTTGATCATTTCTATTGGTAACAGAGACTGGAATATCTACCTCTTCTCTGCTACTACTACTACGACTACTACTAACTATGATAGCAAAGCTAACGCAGCACATAAGTTGTAGAAAAATGATATGGGATCCATTCCGTTGCATGTATTAATCTTGTATTCAATTGTATCTTGTAGTCACATTGAGATTAACAATATAAGTAACGATATATAGTTTTTACGATAAAATACTAATTGTAGTATTATATCGTTATATATAATCGTTATATACTAATTGTAGTGTATATTTAGATGCATGGGGTTCTGGATAATATGAATGTTACGTTTCGGTTTCACTCTTTCCACCGAACGTTGTTAGAAAATAGTACTACATTCTGCACTGCATTTCATTACAGAATCTGAAATGAGATAATTATGATTTTTTCCCAGAAGGGGGTCACCACTTAATACAGGGCTAACTTTAGTTCTTCATTAATATCTCGTGGTGTACTACGAAAGACTAATTTAATTAAAATCGAAAGAGTTTCGCATAGAAATTATTTGTATCTAGCTCCCTGACGACGTGGAGTCCCGTAACCTTTTCAGGAAATATATATTTTTTTCAAAAGTTTGAAGGATCAAGTTTGGAGTCATCAGAGTTTAGATTTTGGTTCACATATAGAATTCTACTTGAATGGAACAAAGCATAGTAAAATTCATTATATGATAAAATGGGTGTAAATTAGTTACATTTCGTTTCGTTTTAGCCTTGGAGTGATCCATAGTAAGGTAAATTCTAATTTATTTCTATTAAGAAATGTCAAAGATTACAGAAGTAAGCATTATAAAGCACAGTTTCAAATTGACCATTTTGTTGGTATAATACACTAATATATTATTTTAAAAATATCGTTCCAACAGTGGTACGATGAATACAAAGAATACATTTTACATTGTAATGTGTACTTGATTTTTTTTAAAAAAGATAACTTACTTGCCATATATTTAATATTTTATCCAAACGTGTAAACCATTTTCTGAGTTTTGTAGTGCCTGTTTATTTCTATTATCATTATATAATTAATATAGGCTAAAACCATATTTACTATTATTGTAACATTTAAAGGCAAACCGATGATAATAGTTTTTGGTTGTGGTATCTTCTTTCAATGGGAAGCTTTGTACTATAATATTAATGTGAAATATTTTGAATTCCGAAAGTGATACCGAAGTGTTTCTGTTTGATCAATTTTCTTACTATCCAAGAATAAAAACGAATATTTTTCATTCACAAACAATTACCGCACAAACCAAAAACAACAGAGTCAGGTATGCAAATTGTGGGTTACTCATAAGCAGAAAAAAATATTACAATATATACATTTTTGTTTATTTTTAATTTAAGTAATAATTTGACAAATCCTATAATGTTGTTGTAACTACACTAGTAAATAAATAAATAAAATTGATTGTATGTGTGTTATGTGTTATATTGTCTGTGATTGTGTCTGCTGTCAAACTCAGATGTACCTTTTCTCGGGACCAAGGTGCGTTTGAGTATATGACAACTTTAACCAGCTACAAGTCTATGTGGCCACCACAGAAGAATAACTCGCAACCAGGATGCACTCATTCACTCCATATTCATGGGAGAAAGAATCGGAACTCAGAAGACCTGCCCTACAAGCATACTATCTGAATGAAATTTGCGCACCGGAATATATATATAAAAGAAACTCGTAATTTTGAAAATAAAAAAAGATCAGAACTCGTGATATCTAGCGATGGGTTCCTCATAAGATTCCGTTTATGTCATATCCTTTCTGTGATTTGTTAGCACGACGAATAGGGAAACGAACTATTCTGCAAATACTAATCAAGCTGTACTATACCAACCAAATAAATTTTTATATTCTACTGAACTACTTCTTTGAAGTACGAAATAGAAACAAGTTTTATTCTATCTAACCTTTACCTGTTTCAAAGAAACTGCGTAGTATTTTAGGAGGTGGAGGTTTAAATAAGATAGGGAGCAACCGTACGTTTTCTTTAAGCTCCTATTGCTAATCTGTACCCAAATACGTGTCACCACTTGTGACCCAGCATTGTTTTGAAATTTCACATACATACATGGCATTCTTATTTATATTTCCACACACTACATCTAATTCCATATTATACTTTTTTAAAACCGTTTGTCTTCTTTTACATATAAGTGCCTTCATTTATTTGTCTTAGAATTTCCATCAATACAAATAAATATAAATTCTATAGCTTGCATTGATCGGCATCTTGCTATATCTTTGTTACATATCTCAAAAGAACCTTAACCTAACATGCAAAAATTTAAAAACGTGTATACACAAATTTATGAAAATCTTAAACCTAAACTAACGTACAATGTATTCATACCTCACGCAGACACACAAACAATATTCGTTCCTCGTAAAAATGTTTCAGTTGGCATTCAAGGTCAATGTTTACTCTCGTGAAGCGATTTGCTACTTACTGTGCCTTTGCACCTATATGAATAAACGCAAGATATGGAAAATCAGTTGCCCTTTCAAAATCTTAATAGAACTATTCATCAGCTTCTTTCAACCAAAGTACAGCTTTGGGACAATCTTTAGACTTTTCATACGTATACCTTGGTAGGTTAAAAATCAACGTATATGATATAAATTCGATACCAGAAAACGTCATTCCTATCCCCTATCCAAATTGTTTACATTAGAGGGTCGAAACAATACATGGCCAAACAAGTGAAATAATCAAAATAAGAAAAACGAATACGACTGCATATCTGAGATGAGGCTTATTTTGAATTTATTGATATAGGATGGTTATTCTAAAAGAACATTACGCTAAAAGAATATACCCTTAGGTTATATCAGTAATTTATTCCATTCCCCCCTTTTCTAAATAAACTTAAGCCGTCACATATTGTCTGAGTATTTAGGTAGATCCTTTGGGAATGGAAGGGATTACGAACGAATAGCTGCACTGAAATACATTACGAAACACACCATCATACTACTGTATGGTACTCGATAAATTTTGAGGTTAAAAAAACTTCCAATGCAGATTTTCGAGCGCTTGACATTTGATTTCACCCAAGATTAGAAATCTCAGACTAATAATTCGGAACATTATTTACAGTAATCCAGTAGCGATGGGTAATCACAACACTTGAGATCGAAACTGTCGTTCCTCAAAGAACAAGTACACAATGTCCTACTCACAAACAAGGAGCTTCAATCTTCATTTTTCCAGGTTTAACATTTCTCTTCCCTTCAAAAATTTTGATCATGTGAACACTCGCCATGCTGGTGAAATTAACAAGAAGCTGCCTTACCAAATTTTCCCACTGTTCCTTCCGTTCCCTTCAGCTGCTAATTTGTAAATCGCAAAAGTTTCGGTTGAGTAACTTTTAAAACTAATTTCGCATAACTCTGTTCTACAGCAACGTTTTTAACCATTTTATTTTCTCTAAAGAAACGACGGGCAGTATATAGCTACTGCTCTTCTGAAACTGACGCCATTCAAGACAATAACAAAGTGAAGTAATAATACGAAGATGGCTGAAAAATTGAAAGATTTTTATGAAGAATATTTTTAAATTAAAATTTGAAGAAAATTTCTGGGAGAGCTTTCAGGATGTTTTGAGATAAGGTAGGCGTTCTACTGATGGAAATGAAAAAATATGTCAAAATCTTTAAGAAATATAAGAAATCAAGACAGAAATGAACATAATATATGTAAGCAATGCCAAATAAATCCTAACTTATTCTAAACACTTCATAACCTAATCCTACTGTCTAACATTTTCAAAAAAGAAAAAAATAAATCTCAATAGTGCACCATTACAACTTTTTCATCTTATCTGACATTGTTATATGATTTTATACAGGGCGTACCAAAATTCCCTAATATATTAACTCCATGTTGGGGGGTATCATTGTTTCCAAACTTGTAATTCGGAAGAATGTACTGGGCGTAAATTAAAAAAAAATTCAAGTAGCATTGGACCAATTCCTTGAACCGTATACTGTATGCAAAATATTTTAAGTTGTTAACAAAATAACGGATGAGTTATATGGAATTATATAACGGGTGAGTTATATGGAAAATACCTTCTTCCTACACGCGAAACCCCTTAATGGTTAAAAATATACGAAACAAATGTTCCGTCATGAAAGCCACAAGTGCTCCACTTAACCCAATTAATAACAAAATGAAAGAACCACCAATGTTTTTGAAAGTAAATGCGTAATTTCTTCACTTTTTTCTATATAAGAATCGAAAGATGTGGTGTCATTTATTTCCCTCATCCAGTTATAAATTATTCCAGACTCTGTGATTCGCATAACGAAAGGATTAAATATTTCTACAAGAGGTGACACTTTATGAAATATAGTTGCGAAACTAACTGTTGATATACTCTCACTCATTAAGTGCAAACCTTTCGCAATACCATTGTCTAAAAATTCAGCACCAAAAACGAATCCATCAAAGTAACAGTCAACTGGAATTGCAACTTGATTTTCGGTTATTGCATTGTTTAAGTCCCCAATGTCTTTCACTGAAAATCGTCGTGCAGCTATTTGTTGTACGTAAGGATTCGTAGATTCTCCAAGAATACTTTTCCAGTAATTATATTCACTTCCCCACTTAAGATCACTTTCAGCAAGTTCTTCCAAGCTATCGATTGGGGGATCATAGATTGGTAAAGTAAGAAATGACACAAGGTTACAGCTGTAGCCCGTTACCAGGAGAGTTGATGTCATAAACATCGAAATGATTAAATGTCTTATTATGCCATTTTGTACATTCGAAACAGAAACTTCAATCAACACACTTATGGATTGCAGAAGAGAATAACTGTACTGAAGATAGGGATCTGCTTTAGAATTCTTTACAATTAAATAATGAAGAGCCGAAAAGAAATTTAGCACAAATGAATTCAGTACCACAATTGCAACCAAAGACAACCACAAGTGAACGGAGAATGGAGAAAATATTGACCATAAATTCTGTTTTAACTTAATCCCAGGAGTGAGAAATTTTATGTGTGATTGACCATGCGCGCGGGAATAATCGTAATATTTGTATCTATCATAAGTAACATAAGCTGCAGGCAAACCTAAATGATACTTCTTGGATTTTAGGATTTTAAAGAATGTTCCAGATGTGTCGTTATCTGAAAATTGTCCCCATGTTTCAACGACTTCTATATTTAGTGTAATGTTATACTGGCGGAAAAAGTATGCTGCTATTCTATATTCAACTCCGTCACACGTACCACCAGAGATTATTATCCATGGGAAGATAGGATATAATAATATTCTTAGAGATATACCACTCAAGGTCAAAAGTTTCTGTTGAATATTACTTTTGGGCTTTATCGTAGATTGATTTACTTCTCGAAATCCTCCTGGCATAAAATTATTTCCAAGTGTATGTGTTATGAAACAGGAATTACAAGTGGCCCGAAACTCATGCTCATCTGGTACAATATAGATATACGTGAAAGGGAAAAAACGCATACATTCGCAGTTTTTGTAGTTCTCAAAGGATATCTTATTTTTCCTAGATATAACGAAAAATGTTCTAGTTTTCCTTTGAATTGTTTTTTAGAAGCTTCGTAAATATCCGTAAAGGATTCACACAAATTGTTTGTTGTCATTACGAATGTGGTGCAATTTTGATTCATAGATTCGACTAATAAATGTTTGGTATCTTCTGCTGAGGGTGATATATCAGCAATTAAATACTTTGGCAACTTTAAGTTCTTCTTAAGGTAAGCTGTAAGTACCTCATCGTCTTCGTAAGAGTTGTTCGTTCGTTTGAAGAATACTAAGCAATTTTCTGCTATAAGCTCAGAGAGAAGTAACTGCTTGAATAAATAGTAACGTCTAACATTCTCTGATGAAGTAATGCTCAAACGTTCAGCATTCCTTACGTATATCACCGAATACATATATATGAATATTTTCCAGTGCCAAAACTTCATATCCTGTTGGAGAAGTAAAAAAAAATATAATCTTAGTGCATATTTCAATAGTATTATCACTCTTAGAATTATTAACTATTTTGATATAAAAGAATGTATGTATGAGCTCTTTGAATAATAATCTGGAGTATACTCTATGATGCTGGATTTCAGGATTTGGGATAAATAAATGCTATTACTATTGTAGACCATGGTCTATATAGGATTATATACGAACCTTATGATCCCCATCCTGAAGTATACAATCTGGGTTTTGAAAGTGGTTTTCTAATGAGAACTGAGTCATATGGCGTGTTGTTTGATACTAGAACGGCACAATTAGTGTAATCTGAAATCAGCTTTTAATACGTTATTGCTGTAACCGTGATTCAGATGTTAAATATGAAAAATAGCAGATGGGTAAGTGCCCAATGTGGTAATTAACATGTTTCTTTCATATTCTCAGTCATTTTGTCTAGTTGTCATGGACTCTTCTGATAATATTAAGATTCATGCTGGCACAGACATGCATTATGCGATGTTGCAATTCAAGGTCACTATTATTTTAAAACTGCATTAGGATTACGATTTTAGATTTCTGGGTTTTCGGCATCTATGGCGATGTTAGCCCGTCACGTTTGAGGGATGACTTCTCTCAACGACGACATTGTCCGAGGAGAGGGAAGAAAGAAAGGATTGGGAGAGGAAGAAAGCGGACTCGGAACTGTATGTTACGTACCATTTTCCCGGTTTGAATGAGGAAAACCCTAGAAATCTCATTCACTATTCCTGCCCAGAGAAGGTTTTACACTTTTTCGTCCGAGTGTCCCCATTGAGAAACAAATCCGGGACTGGTCGCAACATATACATTTTGAAACTGGTATGCAATGGGTTGTAAATATTCCTACAGACAAAGGTACTGGAACGTGAAGTTTGAGGATGGTGCTGAGCACACCATTGGGCTGTGTTTGCCTATCAATCGGAAAGGACCGTTGACCCAAGACCAGCAGGACCTCAATCTTATAGTGCGGAGGAGTATTGCTATGCCAAAAATACCTTAAATACTCGCTTTCTAGACTCAGAAGTGGGAAGAACCATCACTTTGTACGTTTTAATTATCAATTAGTATTCGATGCGCCTTCAATAAACAGAGCGTGTGCCCCTATTCCACATCATACTATAATTTCTGTTCACCCTCACATTTACATCCACCAGTCAAATGCGTGTTCTTTTCTGATCTGTAACAATGGTTTTCTATGCTTACCGCGCAATTCGGGAAGAAGGGTACTTGTCTGTGGAACCTTGTTTATCATTGAGCAGCACTTTATGTGAATCTGTTAATTAACTAGGCACAGTTCCACGACCCATTGACAAATCAATTATTATTTTGGGGGTTATTCTTTGCTAGATATTCCTGTAGTTTCAGGTTATGAGGGTGAAAATGGCTGCACAACATGATTAGTACAAATTAACTTCCTTCAAGCACGAGATCCACACGGGAAAGGGAGTGGACAAGAGGGCTCCATTACTTTTCATGCACTATTTACTCCTTAACCTGCTTACTTTTACCAATGCACAACCAAGAGTTAGAGGGAGTGCGGCAACAGATGATCAGCACAGCTTTCCGCCTGGTCAGATGGATGTAGTCCTTCAGTTAGTAGAGTGTTGCGCACATTCCGAATTGCTGATATGACGCCAGTATTTCGTTTATTGCCACACGTAAAACTAAAAATAATAATAGATATTAAAAAAAGGAAAAATATCGATCTATAAACAGTGTCTACAATTTCTATTTAGTATTTTTGCGTCTTGAATATTTTGCATAATTGTCTTACTACATCTCTACAGTAATTTTCGTCCATCTTTCTATGTTCAAGTGATTTCGACAGGAGTAGTGGTTTTTTGAACTTTTTTATCATTTTAACCAACTTCTTATCCAGTTCCAAGCTGCTCCGATAATGAGTGCGTGCCTACTATATTGCTAGGCCTATTGGATATCTTCTTTTCCGAATGTAATTTATTAACTTACTTTAAAGTGAAAACTGAACCGGGACTGATATTCCCATAAGCTAACAAAATATTATATGAGTAAGATCAAAGTTGCATAGGATATGATAAATACAAGTATAGATATTCCTGTTGTCCGATATTTGTTAGTACAGCATAAATGTTGATAGTGCTGATAAAGAAATTAAACATTCGAATGTTAATAAGAGTATGCCTACTCTTGTTATGAATAAAGGCATCATGTGTACTTCCTGACAAGTTAAATATATACATCAGGAAACTTCAAATGTTACTTTCTTTGTGGGAACTTGGAATGACTAAAAAGAAAGAATGCAACATAATGAATTCACTGCCGAATGCCTAGAAAAAGTGACATTTTTAGCCCATTACAAAACAAAATGTCATAGTCGAATGCAATTTGCATATACAATATACAGATATATGTATAATTGTTTTAGGGTTCACCCCTGAAATGGTATCTTATCAAACCAAAGTGACCAACGAGAATAATTATCTTAATTTAATATTACTAGCAATGGAGTGACCTTAGGACATTTATGACTTTGATCCGTGTCCCCTGGGTCCCTGCTCCAGCACCCATTGTCCCTGGCACAGGGTTAATGACCTAGTTGTACTTAGTAGATCCACCTAGTTCTCTATCATAAGTAAGAAATTGCCAAAAATTCAAATTTCGTAGGTTATCGACACAATTTATTCCATTTCAAGTTTTATTTCTTTTTTGATTATATGGACATGTACACGATTCGAATCTCTTTTTATAAGATATATGTACATTGTTACACCAGTTGAAAATTTGTCAGGGGTACATTGGCCCACCCTTCAAATTTTGGAAATTGCCGAATTAAAAATTCGATATAAATAGCATGATCAATAGGAATCTTTTGACTAAATAAGATTCTATAAAATATATTCTGTTGTAAATCGGTAATCTCGGTAAATGGTTTCATCGCATCACCTGTGTTTAGAAACTGCAGACAAGTAACCATGATGACGTTATTATGAATACTATCTCGAATGATGTTTTTATAAAAACGAATATGATGCAATTCTGATGATGTTGCCACAACATATTCTGACGTGCATTATTACATAACGATCAAGCAGTGTTGCAAGTTTCGGTTCTTTAACAATGAACGCAAGAATTTACAAATTTAAAAAGTTTTCACACTATAAATTTTCAAACCAAATTTTCAAATTACCAAAAAATTCAAAACAATAGTATCAAATTAAAAACTTTCGAAGCAAAAGTTAGAACAAAAAATTTTCAAATAAAATTTTATTACAATAATTTTTCAAACAAAATTTTCAAACAATAATTGTCAAACCAAATTTTGACACGAAAAGTTTTTCAAACTAATTTTTAAACAAAATTTTTCAAACAAAAAAGCTGAGACTAAAACTTTTCAAACAAACATTTTCAACTAAAACGCAAGAAACAACCATATGTCAAGGTTAACGGTCAAACTTAATCCGGTTTTTAACTATTCGATTATCAAATAAACGGTTTTAAATTCTTTGGTTATATTTATTACTGAGTGCACAACCGTTGAATGAAAATGTTCAAACTAAAAATTACGAACTAAAACTTTTCAAACCAAGATTTTAAAATAAATATTTAAACAGTAATCGATAAATGTGAATGAAAACTTTTAAATTCGATGCATCAAATATTTGAAAGTTATCAACCAATCAGATAGCATGAAAGATAGTGATCAACCAATCAGATTGCATCAACAATAACTTTGTCAGTGATCAAGCAATCAAATTGCATCACCTTAGACAGTGAATTGTGACTAAAGTACAAAGTGTTGTTGCATATCGGCTATCATGTGTTGAAATATTGCATTTAGAATATGAGTCACAACTACATTCTATGATTCAAACTGTGAAATTGTGAAGGTTACCTATCAGATTTCCAGTCCATAATTAAAAGCTGGAGGTAAAAATCAACCAATCGGATTTCAGTAAAGATAACTTTCCACCAATGTCCTTATACTTGAGTTATGACTAAATATCAAAGTATTGTTTCATATCAATTGAGTATTGAACGTAAACGAATCATTCAAACTTCGCGCCTCATACTAAAATTTTGTTTATCACAATTCCCAAATTTAAAGAAAAGTCCTACGTTCCTCTGCCAAAGTGCATCAATGTAATTAAGTCTTAGAATTAACCATATAATTATATGTTGTTGTTAGTACTCATCCAAAAACATTAATGAAGTTGATAAACTCCGGCAATTGTTTACCTTTGAAGGAAATAAGCAGAACCAGCTTTTGTCTAGACACATTTACCGAATTTTGTTATTTGGTAACTTCCAAACTTGAGAAGTTGTCCTATGTGCAACAACTTTTCAATAACTTTTGAGATCATCATCATCATCATCATAAGTATTCTGCCTTTATTGGCAGGTCACTTGCCGCAGCTGAGAAGAAGTATTAAAATATACACGTCCCATAAACGGAAATGAATCCCTTACACTACCGTATATTACACTACCGTTAAACCTCATCAAGGACAATAACATGAATCGATCCCCTTCCACGTGGCACAATGTATTGCTTACGTTTATATTATGATATTTCTTTTACCTATACGCGGTAGTAATCAAGAAAATTGAAATGTACAGAAATGTATATTACGTAATTTTATTACGCCAATTCTCAAATACAAGGAGAGTGATCCTAAATACTCATCCCAAAGATTAACAGGAGAGGATCTATGTACAGTGTCATGAACCCATATAAGATACTAAAATCCCATAATAGGTCAATAACTGACAACGTGATCGTACTGAATTTTGACAATGATTTACGCAAAGAATGGGATAAGCTGAGCCACCCAATTATTTTTTTTATAATGATACATATTCATAACTATTGATTTGACAATTTCTAAAATTTAGTGGTGAACGAAAGTAACCCTCTCAAAATTTAAGATGGTGCATAAATATATCTGTGTCTTATGAAAAGTAATAAACCCTGTTCTCATTCATTTAATCATGTAAGGTAATAAAGCCGTATCAAAGAAGAAAAATAGGTCAATAACCATTGAAATTGGAATTCTTATACCCATAAAAAGAACAAGATAGTCACTAAAATGGATCCTGGAGAACTTTTACCGAACTTTGTTATTTGGTAATTCCCAAATTTAAGAAATATTCCTATGTACCCAAGCAAAGCTTAAAAACGGAGCATCAAAGTGTACATGTACTATAAAGGAATGAACCCCTTTAAGTACCCATATAATGTGTTAAATTCTTATCAAAGAGAATAAATTGGGTGTAGGGAAATTTACATTTTTGACAATTTTCAGCTATGAAAGGAAACGAGATAAAGAACCAAAATTTAAAATGGTATTTATTTTCCCTATAGTAGTATACCGATTTTTTTAATCGGGCAATTTCGAAAATTTAAGATGTGGACCAATTTAACATTCCCAAATGTTCTAAGGGGTGGACTTATGCACCTATATCTTAAGAAAGAGAATAGGCCACTATACACGTCCATATGGCCTTATAAGTTAATAAGACTTTATCAAAGGGAATAAATTGGGTCATTAACCGAACACGTGGTCGTACTGATTTTTGGCAATTCTTAACTGTAAAAGGGAACGAGATGGACCACTGAAATTTATAGTGGCATATATTAATATCATGCTATTATTCCGAATTTTTAAATTTGGCAATTTCCAAAATGTGAAGGGTGGGTCGTTGTACCCCTCACTAATTTTTAAGAGGTGCACCAATGTACCTATTATCTTACAAAAGAGAATGGATCCGTGTACATGCTCATATAATCATATAAAGTAATAAAACCTTACATCAAATTGAATAAATTGGGTCAATAACCTGCTAGATTTGAATATTTGGTATTTTTTAAACTATGAAAGTAAATATGTTGGACCACCCAAATTTATAATGGTATTTATTAGTGTTCTATACTTCTATAAAGAATTTTAAATTCAACTATTTCCATAATTTAAGGATTGGGGCAATGTAGCTTTCCCAAACTTTAAGATGGATGCACCAATATATTCAGTTTTTATGAAAGGATATGAACCCCATACACACCCATACAACCATTTAAGGTAATAAGTCCTTATCAGAAGGGATACATTAGGTCAGAAACCTCCGAAGTTCGACATTTTTGCACGTTTTACCCAGGACAGTGTGCGAGATGGACACCAAACCTTATAGAAGTACATACTCTGGTCCTAGGCTACCATACCAAATTGTTAGATTTGTAAATTTCAAAAATTTAAGAGGGGTGGTCCTATGTACCCTGTCAAAAGTTAAGGGACGAACCAAGATACTCCTGCCAAAGTTTAGAGGTGTTTTTCCTAGGTACCTCTAGGTTATTGATAGTGACCCAGGTACCATGAGTTCTGGAGCAGGGAACCACTTGCACAGGGGTCAAAGTCCAAAGTGTTTTCAGGTCACTCCATTGCTACTGTATTGGATATTGTCTCAAGATCTCATGTTTTGAGTGGATTCACAGAATACAATATGAAGCTAAGATAACTTTAATGTCGAGAACTCTTAGATGGAGCAAAACCAAATCCTGGATAATGGAGGCAGTACTGCATTTATTGCTATATATTATAGTCATGGTTATCATCATGAAGTCCACCCCCTTGCATTGAGGGTCACTTTTAATTTTAAGCGGTCATGTTTGTTCATTTGTGTTTACCACACCACACATTCCACTGCAAACACACATTTGACGTTATTTACAACTTACCTGAAATCCATGGATAGTTATTACCATCCATATTATTATTCATATATTAACATAAAATGTATGTTTGCCCCATATTATATACTGTAAATGCATTCAGAACTTCAGGACGGTTGCTCTACTATTTAACATTATTCAGCTGAGCTTATTTTTTCATGGGTTACTTTCGTCTAATATTCGAGTATATTAGGAGTGACACAAAAATGTGGAAGTCGAAACGTAAGGACCATCCTAATGCATTTAGTGGGCGAATAAGTTTCCAGCAGTTAAGTTCAAATTCGTTACCTTGGATTCAATTTCAACGATGCATCATCTAACACAAAAATTGCTCTGAAATTCATATTCAGTGGTTAGTTTTAGTAAGCTTTAAGAGTTTTCAACATTTTAGATATTCTTCCGTTATTTTTCGTTTCAGGTTTACTAATTGAAGGTGAAGGTGAAGTTTAGTGCACATAGATTTTTCTGATGACGGGTAAATGAAGTGAGACAACTCAGGTGATATCAACTATTGCCATTCTGAAATGAATCGTATCTCATCCAAAATACACACTGAGTTCCTATCCATAATCACGAATAGAAGGTCGGTTGAAATTCAGTCTCGGACTTATAGATAAATCTACTAGGGATGAAGCAATAACAACAGCATTGTTCATGTCCGTTTACAATAGGTTGACTCCAGTCAGATGTCGCAATAATGAAAATTTGTACTCTTACCACTTCTTTGTTTTTAAGGTTTGTCCTTATGGAAAGATTAGTTCTCCATTTTTGGCATTGTGGGCTCGGTAACACTGTAATTGTTTGCTTTCATCCGTCGCTATTTTAGGTCTATCCGTTTCTAACCTGTATTCAACTTCACCTATATCGCTGAATATGGATAAGATGATTTAAATTGTTTGCGGTGAGAAAGGAACTTTTCAGCGTGGCAATTATTGAAATAATTTCCTAAAATTATCATGCTCCGACATTAGAACAATCTCCTTTTCTCTGTTTGCATCTAGAGCTATCATCAGTAAATATATTTTAAAATTAAAAATAAAGAAAATATCACCAAAATCTCAAAAACTTTAGTGCTATTCAAAACGTAACCACATATATGATTACCTGAGGAAATTCAACTGATGTATAATGTGCCACACACACACACACACACACACAGAGAGAGAGAGAGAGAGAGAGAGAGAGAGAGAGAGAGAGAGAGGGAGAGAGGGGAAGATACTTCTTCACATTTAGAATATGAATTTCAGTCGAATGTAACCGATTATAAGATGGACAATAGAAACGCAGTGTTGCCTGTGATATTTGGTTCATCACCTATAATAAACGTAGGGTTATCATATTACTTCATAATGTGTATTTTGTAATTTTATTTGGCTGTCCTATGACCTCTGGAACACCTGATATATATATATATATATATATATATATATATATATATATATATATATATATATATATATATATATATATATATATCAGGGTGGCCAATATATATGAAATTTTGCCTTGGAATGTCATGCAAAAGAAAATGCATATTATTAATTTATCGTTCATTCACTACCCATCAGTAAATCCTACATCATATCAGATCTCAGTGGAATCTTTCATGACTTGTTGACTTGTGGAGACTTCGTCTTCTGAGAAAGACACGGTGACTAATACGACGACGAAAGTTCTCGCTTTATTGTAGATAGCAATTTGATGATAAAGTGGCAATTGCGTTAGAGCACACGCAAAATCTTGTGCAGTTTGTGACGTACATGAAGTACACTTAGGGCTTTCGATTTCTGCACTTACCCATTCAGTAAATATTGGTTAGGTTGACATGTGAGATGTCTGAGTGGAAGTAATCTAAGTGTGTTTGCTAATTCAAATGCAAAAGGAATGAGGAGTTGAGTTTGAATGCTCTCCATGATGTGATGTTGGAATCATTAGAGGAGATATTATCAACTACCATTGGTTCTCAGATTAATTTCTCTATTTGAAAAGCTGGACAACCCAGAGACCAAGTACAGAGGTCACTGTCACAAGATATTAACGCAATAGGAATTGATAGCTCTACAAGACTCGTATCTTGACATTCCTCGTAACAATTTCCACAAATTGCCACAGTATCAATACACGACATGCGACTGTGCCAAAACGGGATAATTTAATGGAGTGAAGAGAACTGGGTGAATACGGATGCACTGTTTGTAGAAAGTACTCATCCATATTTCACTAACACGGAAGAGTAGGAAAGTGGAGAAAGAATGAGTGACTGAGTACCAATCAATTCATCTGCCTTCTTACGTTTATTATTAATTCCGCTCTGACATGTGAATTACGTCAGTTGCATTTCGGTTATCCTAACATTAAATGTGTCCCGACTGAAGGTTAGTAGACGGTGAAATTCTACTGTTATGAAAATTGATCCAATGATATCCAATATAAATAGCTCCGAAATTTGTTTTTTTTTCTACCGTTTTAACTAAGAAAAACCTCTTTCGCTGTTTCGGAATATTTTTAACTTGTGGGTCTATAGGTGATAACTATGTTCATAACAAAATGAGAACACTGGAATGATTTTCTTCTGACAAAAGGTTACCAGATGAATAAGGGAACTATCCGTTCTTCTAGCATAAGATTACGACTGGAATTTGTCAACAAGTAAATTTATCGAAATAAATATTTTAGATACAGCATATTGTATTCTCGTATAGGTAGTAAAATTCAAGTAACCCGGGTTCAATTCCCGGTGGGAGCTCAAGTTTTTCGGATTCCACGTTAATAGGTAGGTCCACGTCTCATATAGCCTCGCTGCTGAACGGGACGTTAAATTCAAAAATCAAATCAAATCAATCAAGTAACTAACGTGAATATTCTATAGTCAAATAAATCATTGGGGTCTATGAATAAACCATAACATTTCTTATAATTCTGAGTTTTCTTAAGTTTCTAATACTCATTATGAACTATTTATTCTCCCGTGCTTAGTAAAAAGAAAAAATAAAATAACAGGATGGAATAATAAGATCCATATACATTACAAAAATGCTTAATAATTCAGTGTTGTGTAAAGGAAGGAAATTGATTCAGGAACTTCAAGAGACTTGCTAAGCAAGAATGTCACCCCTCTTTTGTCCGTTTATCCACTGAGGGTGACATGCTCTAAAAACTAAATAACAATTTGATTGATCCATTTCATAGTCTAATTTCTAGTAATAAATTGTCCATATTTCAAAATCTCTTATGTTTAAACACAAAGAAATCGTAATTTGCTCTTTCTACTTAATGCAAGTAAACTCAAGTTTCAGTGTATTTTAATATCTATATTATGATAATTAACCGATTTAAGCTCCTCGGGTAGAAAATAACTCACTTACGTATTTGGTTATTACTAAAGCTTATGTATTTGCCCCAGGGTTGTTTTCGACCCAGTATCATAATTAGATAATTGGAGATCAGCAAAACGAAATGGCATTAAATTCACCAAGAATAGGTCGAACACTGTCTATTTTCCAAAGCAAATAAAATAAAAAACAAAAAAGAGAAGGGAATATATTAATTTATAATTTCTTTCTTTTCCAATCCCGTTTTCTTCCTTTCTAAGACAAATAACAAAGAAACTGTTAAAGATTTGTTTATTCATTTTTAAAGAAAATTCTATATAGCTAATTTCACTTGTCTTAAGTTATTTGGAAAAATATATCTTAATATAACAATTTAAATACCTACCCTTTATCCTCTAACTCTTTTATCTTTTGTAGGTAAGTATGAAACACGCTGAAACACGTGCTCAATTATTTTAAATAGCAATTATGAATAACAAATTATAGTATGCCTCTGAAACAAGAATATCAAAATACAAACACCAAACGTCATTCCTTTTCATCCCTCTTTATTTCTTCACTAGTACGGAAAATATCGAAAGACGATGAATCAATTGTGGGATTATTTTATATGATAAACCTGAATACCAAGCTCCATGCTTTTCGTCTAATGAGTTCCGAGAAATGTTGAACTAAATATAATAATTTGAATCCTGCTCTTTTCATTTACCTGCTGTTTTCTTCCCTTCTAGGTCAAATATAGAAAAGAAAAACACTGAAACGACAAGAAATTTAATGTCTGTAAGTTTCGGCAAATATCCTATGCACTAGTCAAACGCCAAGGCTTAGATTAGTCAGTCAGTCGTGACTTCTTTCATGCAGGATGTTAATTAACAGCAGCAGGTACCGATTTATTCAAATAAAATAAAACAAACAGTATTCCTTCGTATCACTCTTATGCTCCAGGAGGACCTTTGTTCAAGACCAGAGAATATGATTTCCCATGTAGTACAATGTTCAGTAAAGTAGCATTGGAATGTCGAAAAGATCATGTCTTTCTCTAGGATAAAACGAAGATCCTCCTGAACAGGAGACGGTAATGCAACAGAAAAGAAAAATCTCGGTGCAGGAATATTATTTTAGTACTTATATGAGTAATGAATGTGTTGTTAAACTATTAAAATATAGCTAACTCGAGAACGAAATGTCGGATCAAAGTTGGTTGGAGGGGGCATTCATTACATTTGGTCATAGGATTCATGATTGCACAATTAGAATCAAGCAGTGCAGTATAGGACTACTTCAATGTAATGAGGAAATTCCTTGGGCATTCTACAGAGAGCTAAAGGCTAATCTTAAACGGCGACGCCAGGCATGACGTGACGGGCAAGCTCTGTTTAAAAATAGGTATCCACATTTCTGGATTTCAGCCCAGATAGAAGTAATATCGCCCGTTTGCTGCAACAGCGATGCAACTCAAGAATGACCGTTATTGAGTTAATGCGAAGAAAAAAAAAAACCTTTTTGCATCTACTTTCTATTGCTAAAGCGACAAGACTGAAAACGAAAAACTGGCCGACAGAGACCAGTTGTGTCATTATTGTGTTTGAACTTGTTGTCAACTACTTTCGTTGCAACACTGACATATCTCAGTTGTGATGGTTCACTTGTACTGGATGCACGATAATTTTTAGTGGAAAAGTGTCCTATTTCGCAGTGTGGCATTATTGTTGAAAATGTGAATGTTAATTTATTTTTACTTTCGTCAGTAAAATTTTACGATTTCAAGTAGGAACTTTATTGCTGAAATAATTTGAATGGTTCATACCAGTTTTATTTCGTATTTTGTCGTTGTTGTAGCAAATTATTGTATAAAGATTTTTGACACTTCTATTTATGACGTTATTACATATATTATATTTTCGTTTCTTGATTAGCAGTGTACAGTATATGTACTTGTGACATTGTTGCCAAATATATTTTATTCACTTTTAAGAATTTCTTAAGAATATTGCCTTTTGTGTCATTATCGTTGGTAATTTACCCATTCTTGAATTTTGCTTTGTGACAATTTTATATTTTGTAACTGATATAAAAATTCTATTCACTGATAAGGTGCGATTGTTGTTTTTGTTTTACAGTTTCTATCATGCTCTCTCGAGGAAAGAAGATTCTTTGTTAGTTTCACAACTATAGAATGCAGGTTGTTCTAATTCCAATGCCACGTTGATGCAATCAGCAACAGTTAAAATTGCCGTGGAAAATGAACTTACAAATGTAACTTCTTTAGGAGGTTCTTCAGGAAATAATAGTACTTAAATTACATTTCCTAGAGCAACTGTAATAGTAGGTATCTCGTTTACTTTCGAAAAATGGTCATTACAGGAATATTTCTTTGTCTTCCATGTTGGACGTTATTTAGCTTTTCTACACGATGCAATTTTGAAAACAAAAATGTGTTCAAGTAATTAAAGATTTGTTTTCTACAGTGTGTTTCAAAATGAATATTGAGCGTTTTAGTATTTATTACTTTTAACGTACAAGTATAAATAAGACATAAATTAAAAGACAACTAAAACACATTTTCCTACGAGTGTTTAGTATGAGCACTATTCGTTACCAGGCACACATCGAGTCGATGATCGAGTTCGTTCTAAATCTTGATCAGTGTTTCTGAAATATATGCTTCAATCCGCTTTTTAAGTCGGGAATGTCAGCTAGTAGCGGAGGCAAATACACATTAATATTTGTGATTCCGCAAAGGTAAAAACATGGCAACAGATATGGTGAACGTGGAGGCCATGCCAAACAAGCTAGCTCTCACACTAGTCTACACTAGACAAACAAAACTAACGCATTCTAACGGAGGAGAGATGAAACAGCGCGTGCGCATTAGCACAGGTGTATCATCACAACTATTTGAATTGCTCTTTAATTCAATGTGCCATTTATAATTATAACGTAAGTGTAATAAATAAAACTATTCCTTAAAACCCCAATATTCGTTTTCAAACATACTAAATTTGTAGTACTCACATTTTGTTTTCATTTTGATCACAGTCTTCCTGAACTTTCGTCTGTATCAAAATTTTTATTTTATTCCACTCACTTTTGTTCTACTTTAATTTTGGTATTACAAGTTGTGTGATTTTTTTTTTTATTATTTACAGGAAATATGATATCTAACACAAGGTCGTTTAATAACACTGGTAGCCGTAATGGGAATGGAAATAGTACTTCGAGTTCAAGTTCAACGCCGAATATATCAAGTTCTTCATCCGAAAATTCCAGTTCTCCGTCAGATAGATCCAATTCGTTTTCTAGTGAGACTGTGGTAACTTAATTGACGATAGAACACACGTATACATTGATGATAGTGGGAGTGACAGTGACTGCGAAAATTAATTCAGATTCCCATAATTCTTCGAGTAGTGCTGCATCGACATATTCGTCTGTGACAAGTCCAACGAAGAAGGGTATTAAAAGCGAGTGGAAAATAAATGTGTTCAAGAGAGTATGTTCATTCATTACTATGGTTTAAACATTTCTATCATAACGCTCATTTTAATAATACATATAAAATTTCTTAATACTTCTTGTAACAATAATTATCAAAAAATGTTTATCAAAAAATGATTACTTTCGCATTGGAGAATATTTCAAAATGACACAATACGAAATAAGTCTAAACACTAAACTATTTGGTCTTAAAACAAGAACGCCGTATTAGTACATGGTTCGTCTTTAAAGTGACATTTTACTACATGAATGGCATAAGTACGAATTCATTTTTCACAAGGATTTACACATAAGAATACCTCCACGGCAAAGGTTAAACATTCTTCAGCCAATAAAGATAATATATATCTATCAGATAATATATATCGAATTCGTCATAATGTTCATTTTATGTTTAATAAAACGGATAATATTTATTGTAAATTAGGATATAGCATGAACATCAACCTATTGAGACGAACGAATGAAGATTGGTTGATTGAGAGTTAAGCTCCTGTCAGCATCTTTGGTATGAGGTACGTATTTCTGAAGCTGAAGTCAATTCGCTATACACATGCATTCGAGATAAGTTCTAATATAGGAAACCATTCTCAATTGTCGATAAAAGGAGAAACTTCTAGTTTTAAAATGATTTAATCTAAGATATTATACAATCTATGCTGCCACAGTCATAAAATTTAAAACAAAATAATACAGTTAACGCAATGAAATTAACAAACAACAAAACAAACTATTACCATCTTATGCAATCGACCTTTTGTGATATTTTGGCAATTGAAAAAGTAACTTGGTATTTTAGAAGCTTAGTTTCAAAAAGGAATATTTCTATATCCATTTCTTCTAAATTGACCTTTAACGGTTTCTGAGTCTGTAGGCTTGAACACTGTCTGATTACACGATAAAATTTATCCAGACAGGAAGAATATTGGTAGATCCCTCAATGTAAAGTGAGTCATGTCTTAATACAATTGACTTAAACCTTTAACGGCTTCTGAATATATGGGAAGAACTCTGTCTGCTTATGCGATAATGTTTACGCAAACGGGGATTCTTGAAAGAATTCTCAATGTAAAGTGAGTCATGTCTTAATATGTATTTTCTGTTTTAAAACTAATCTCTTCATTCAATGTCGAGAGTAGCATTTGTTATTACTAATTCCGAATTCAGTCGAGTTTTCATTTAAAACTTACCAGACTTTGTAGACAAAGAATATGAATCAGAAAAAAATAATCGAACCTCCATACATAAGTAGCGTTCCAGACTGCCGAAATAAACTATGTTGCTACTAATCTAAAACGTATGTTTGCTCTTATAGATTATCATTATTCTGCGTGAATTATGTTCTATAGCCACCTGAGAATTTACATTCTCTCTATTGTAACCCTTGCTTTACTTATCGCATACCATCAGAGAGATAATAATGAAAAATATTCTTTTGTAAACTGATACTGTCAACTAGATAAGACTAAAAAAAAAACATAGCCAACAGCATGTACTTATGAACTGGCTATAACACGCCACAAATGTCAGAAAAATACAGTGTAGAAAAATTATAACAGAAACTTTCAAAGAAAAACACATACAGTGTAAACTTAATTATCTAAAGTTACAGGATAGTATGGCAGAAAGATACGTTTACTGAAAAGTGGCATCAATACTCCTTTGGGAATAACAGTAAGAAAATCGAGACCTATTTCCGTTCCAATAAACCAATATTAATCTATTGGTAGGTGCAAGTAAACTGTTAGTGTTTTTATTTTGTAATAGCAATGTTTCGAGTTCAAACTATGTGTCAGGTTCTCGACTTGTTTGACCGGGATTCAATATGGCGCCTTTAAAGATGGCGATCATGCACTGAAAGTACTCCCACATATAGATGCCCTATCCCGGTTTACAATGTTGAAGTCAGATCTACCAAAAACTTTTTCATTTTTCTTGGACATTGCCTATTGGAATTCAAGATGGCGCCGGTGTAGCAGCTCAACGAAGCATTTGCGCATGGAGTGACTATTACTACGTTACTTAGCATCTCGAACTGAGTCTTGTCACTACTTTTCATCAAAATTCAACTCTCACGGTTTATGGACCTACCTCGTCAGTTTCCTTACTCAAATTTTGAACAGACATATTTAAATGTACTCTCTGCGCAATGTTTCTTCAGAAATTATTTCTTAATGTCCAACATAAAAGGTATTACGTATACAATAGTTAGACATGTAAATATTGGTATTTGCTAACTTCAAATTACATTTCCTTGATATTATATTTATGTATTTGTACAATTACCCACACATACTGTAGAAATGATGATTGCAGCAACTGCCAGGATTGATCGTATGTATCTTCCGTTTCTTGTTAATTATGTTACACATCCAGCTCCTCCACGTCTACCTAAAAGTATGGTAGAGCAGAGAGTATGGACAGCTTCTTACTCTCATATTAGGGTTCTCTATCTCATTATACTTTTAGCACATGCATTTTATATAACATTCTTTGGTGTTCTTTTCGATCGCTCTTGGTTTATATTTAGAAGTATGAGGTTAGGACCAGCTTTCACACCCGTACAATGCAGCATAGAATTTGTTTCTTCTCTCAAATTTACCACACTGATTACACATACTGTTCAGCTTAATGCCACAGCTTTAATTATGACACTGCGAAATGCAAACTCATTGAATTATATAAGGCAAACCCGTTTCGTTCATTAATTATTGGTATAACTGGTAAAATACTATCATCTAGTTTCTACAAAGAAGTCTTATAGAAAACCATTAAATAAATTAATAAAGAAGTACAATAAAAGAAAATGAGATCTTTGTCTCATATATTCACTCTCTCAATTCAAATTGAGAGGTTATTTTTCATAGACAATAATGCAAGAAGTACACAGCACTCTCTGAGACACAGAGTCCGCCAACATTTCCAACTTTGTTTGCCCGTCTTTCGTTGTCCCACGGTTATTCCACATCATTAGTATGGTTTTTCTGAGTCATTTTCCAGAAATTGTTCACTGGCGAAGAAAGTGAAAAGTACGGATGTGTGTATGCAGTATGTCGCTTCTCCATATGATAATTTCTGATGAATTGAAACAGTGCTCGTCATATGCTCAGCGTCAACACGTGTACAGAGCGCGGCGGAGAGGTAACGTCAGGAATCACGTGTAGCAAACAGACAAGGATTCGCCCTAAGACAAAAGTAATGCGTCCACGACGACCTCCGGCAGGAGCTTTCATGCAATGCTGAAATATTCTTTAATATTGTACTATTATAGTACAGAAGGAATAACGTCGTTGGCTTCCCTCGGAAAATTGTAGTGACATTTATGCGGATTTGCTAGTTTGGTTACTCGTGGCTCATTGAACGTAGTAGACGGTTGGTTGTGATTCGCTATCCTGTTACCATATCCCCAGTAATGAGCAGGGCCGAATGCGGGAAACCAACGACGTTATACTTTTTGGACTGTGAGAATGTATATTCTTAAAAATAAACTTGAATTATCACAGTCCATACATTAGTTGTGAAATTATGGGTGAACTAGAGTATGGTAATGATAATAGCATTCTCAGCTGCTGGTGAGTTGCATGATGAAGATTTTAATAACATAATACTTCCGAATTACATAAATCTCCCTCTCTCTCTCTCTCTCTCTCTCTCTCTCTCTCTATATATATATATATATATATATATATATATATATATATATATATATATATGTGTGTGTGTGTGTGTGTGTACAAAATAGCTGCGGTAGCATACTTTTTCAAGATAGAGATCAATCAACAACCTTGGTGAAAGTATGCAGAATTTCGGCATAACATTCGCACTATGTACAGTTTACGTACGTTCCAAGTGAAAACGTCTTTTCCTGGTAGTTGAAAATTGTGTTTTGTGGCCAATGTGTTCTCACGTTTTTACGTATTCCCTTTCTGGACAATACACTTTGTCCACGTTTATCCACTGGGTAAACTCCACTTCTGAAGTGATTCTAAAAGATCTGCAAAACGCACATTTATAACAGCAAAGTCTTACAACCAAAAGGGACACTTTACATATGTCAATTGATGGAAGTGAAAGGATGCGATATTTGGCGAATAGGCTCCATATTACAACAATTGCTCGTCCAAATACCCAGTTATCTGAATTTAAAAGCGCATTGTTCTGTTCTGATAAAAGATAATATCCTTTCAATTTTGATATCTAGACCGGTTCTAAAGTATTCTATTTTCACTCAGTTGGTCAAGATGATTACAATAGTATCAAGCAGTTATTATTTTATTGCCTAGTAGGTAATTAATTAGAAGAATCATATTTTATTTCATATTTTATTGAGCGTCACGGGTGTACAGGATGGTTAGCTCTCATCAGTCTGTATTACAGTATGAGCAATAGGTGTGAATGCGTTGAGGTGCTCCACCAATAATTTTAACTCGTCCAAACTCAAACATTTGTCCACAAATCTTCTTAATTCAATACAACATGGACACGAACACAGAAATTTTAAAAATTGTTAAATATCCGCACATGATCCACCAGGCGACTGGGATTTCCAATACGTATTTCTCCGTTATCGTCCGATTAACATTTCAGACCGCTCGAACAGCGCCCTTCATAATATTACGTGAAATAGGATACTTGAATAATACTTACGGTTAACAACTTTCATAATTGGCATGAATTTGCTCTCTACCATCTAATTAACTTCAACTAATGCAATAGTTATAAGTCTGTGATTTCAAACAAAGCATGGACCCTGTTTCATAAAATCATGACAGTTTTTATATTTTCGAATAGAAACATATATTTTGAAATGGGTTAGCAATAAAATTTACTCATTCATAATTGATCTAGTACCACTACCAGCAACGGGGATGATTGCGAAGCCTGAGATAATTTTTTTGTTGCACCTTAATTAACCATTTTAATACGTTTTACGGTATAATGAAATATCATACCTGAATCAGGGAAACGATATTAACTTCGTTTTCTCTGGTTGGGTTTGAAGTTAAACAGTGTGAATGATTGCAGAACTCAGGAAATAGTATGTATAGGCCATATTGTATTAGAACCTAATGGTTTAGGCAAGGTTATCGAGGAATATTTTTTAATCGGAAGGGGTTTCTACTCGTCACTGATAATTGCTTTTAATTCAAAAAATTAATATATATATATACTCCACATACTTTAGAAAGCAATTGATATTTACAGAAATTATCGTAGAAATACGTTTTAGAATGTCACAGCAGTCGAAATTTAACCTTTTACTCTTGGGTGCTTTAAACTCTATGCAATGGGGATGATTGGGAATTCTCAATGAAATATACTTCACATTACGTCATAGTTAAGTCATTGTGGTCAAAGTTAACGAAAAAATATTTTCATACTATATTGTTATTCTCTGAATAATACTAAATACTGGAGTCTATACTGAGGATCGAACCCCTGATTGTAGGTTGTCAGTTTACTTAGATCTTAGACTGATTTCTTACAGAATACTGCGAGATACAGAGAAACATCAATTGCAAACAATTCGAAACTGATAATTGAGTGATAAATTGAGTTTGATTTCATTACTTGCATCATAACGTGTATAAAGATTGTTCTTGACATACGAGGCAAGGAATCTGAAACTGTCAGAAAAGGTTGAGGTAAAATGATAATTACATTTGGTACTTGTGGTAGTTGAAGTAAACCTCGAATACTCCACTTCTTCTTGATTTAGGTAAGTTTTAGGAAATTGCAAGTTTAGAGCTGAAGTGTGCATTGGAAGTGTGTCGACTGAACGTAGATTGTCTTTTATATTAAACTACGGAATACTGTTCGCATGACTTTTATATTTTTTTTTGGTCTGGAAATTACGCGTGTACGCCTGATATAATAATAAGTTTTGGCATTATTTCCATAAACCGGATTAGATTTAGGATGCAATTCTGATTTAAGTAATTCAATTCAGACAGTTGATATTTTGTACTCAAGTCCGCCTTGAATTGTTTACATAAATTAAAAAAATAAACATTTACGATAATTTCGAGGTTTTATAATTGGTATATTACTTTGCATTGCTTTGTTTTTCAATTGGAATAAAACAAACATAATTTATTAGTTGCAATAATCAGGAGTCCAGTGTCCATGAACTACTAAAATATTACAAATATAAACAAAGTCACCAACCATGAAATAATTATACTATATAAGAAATAATTATAGTATAGTTTAGAAATAATTATAGTATAAGAAATAGTTATACTACAATTTCCCATTTAAATTTTGACTTGCAGAGTGAAAACGGTTAAAGAATTTTGGAGATTCAGAATCCATTTTCCCCCATATGATTTAGAATATGAGCGATTGACTTCTTACAAGCCCTTACTGTTCTTCTGAGACCAGGAGCAGTAAAATTTAGTAAACTTTCCTACTTCAATATTAAATAGTAATAATTGAAAGAGTAGCAATAAATTGTTTCGACATAGATTCAGCTTCGGAGAAATAGGTTCTATCTTACACATTATCTCTCTATTGTAGCATAATTTATTAGAGTTCCTATCCATAAGTGTCAGAAGTCTTACAGAATGACTACCTCCGGCTGTCGGTCCGTTTGGCGACAGATATCAGAACAAACATTGTAATAGATATCGAGGGACCCTATTCTGCACTGAATACAGTGTATCGAGAATAGATTCCTTTACCTCCTTTAACCCACTATTCTAACGTGAAGGTATTTTGAAATTAATGGTTTCTAGTTTTTACTTTTATCGCCATAGAATATAAACAGTAAGCGATGAGAAATAATGTTCACTTTTATATGGATTCAGCGTCAGAAATATAGGTTTTACCTTTTATCTTATTAATTATTACGACAAGTAGTTAAATGTACTACTTCAAGTGTAAGTATCAAATTTGCGTATTTTGGAAATCCACCGTAGTTTCACACGCTGGCACGTTGCTCACTTGTAAATTTACTACTATTAGTTTCATTATTGAATTCTCAGAATTGGCAAGTCCACCGGAGTTTCACAACACGAAACTTAATTTACTTTTCTTTTAAATGACAGACTATAGTATGAGTGAACCAAGAGTGCCATTTTAAGTTTTGTTTGGGGGTTGAGACAAGGTTTTGGACCAATATAAATAGGTTTACACCTTCTGAAACTATTACACTAAAAATAATTACAAAAATAATTACTTATTAAAAATATTAAGTTATTCTCAGTATCAGAAGAGGCAATTGTCTCTTTGAAAGCATAAATTACACACTTTAGTCTAATCCAAGCTTCTGGCATAACGTATAATTGTAAAAGACTTTTAATTCCAAAAGAAATCCCAATAAACATGTGCAAATAGGAATATAAGAACAAATGTTTACTTATGTGTTAAGAAATTGAACAGTTTACAGAATGATAGTTCAATTCCTTTCTTGTAAATATCTCTGCTGACAGCAGTGCCTCCATTTACAATCCATTGACATGTAAATAGTCAGTTGTTCTGAGGGAAAATTGCTAAGAAACTGTCGAGAACAAGATTGATGACAACTGCTGCGCAATAAAGCGGTTTGCTTTGGCGATATCATTTATATTGATTTGCTGTTGTCAGTAATGTGTTTCAGTGATAACTAATATCAAATCAGAACTGAATGTTTCGTGAAGAGACATAAAAAAATTAAACGTACTCAAAGCAGAATTGATTAGTTGGAAGCAGCAACATGATTTCAGAGATTACTAAAGAGTGGGGCAAGATTTTCCAGTCATTAAATATTTCACATTCTTTTATTAGTACATTGCTGTAACTAACTAAATGTCTCTATAGCTGGGGTTACTTTGCACAATATACAAAAAAGTATGTTCGCCATACGAAAATAGCGATTCTGTGCAATGTTTTCCCTTCAGTATTTATACTTTTTACTTTCTACGCAAAACTGCATGCAGTCTACAAATATTTATCTTAGAATGATGGTACTGGTATCAGTACTTAGTTTGAACTATCGATATTTGTAAAGAAAATTATGTATTTTTTGCTACCGACACAGGAACAGCATTCAAATACTTTAGCATATGCCCCACAAAAATGCAAACTCAGGAACAGAGAATAATCCCCGTGAACTGTTTTGCCTTGGTTATTCCTTATGTCCAAGCATATCATCAGAACCGTAATTAGTGGCAGATTTACGGGGTTTGGGGCTTTCAGGTTGAAACCAACCCAAATTGCATGACTTCTTCTTTTAACAAATCTAATGTTAGTCA
Organism: Thermobia domestica; assembly: GCF_964235325.1. Classification (NCBI taxonomy): domain Eukaryota; kingdom Metazoa; phylum Arthropoda; class Insecta; order Zygentoma; family Lepismatidae; genus Thermobia; species Thermobia domestica. The sequence goes on along the minus strand of NC_137463.1, from coordinate 241,156,013 downwards.
TTATTATGCGCACAAGCTGAAGCACCCTTCAAAAATGACTAATCATTTCGAGAAAAAACGAAGTCTGCTAGTGAAGCCCCTCTCAAATTACTTTTCTCAATGCGCCACTGTTCATAATTTATTTTCCAACAAGAAACTCATTCCAGCATCTTTCTAAATAGCAAATTTACAGAAATTTAGAATGCAGGAGATTCCAGTTGTAATAATTTCCTATTAAGCGGTATTTTGGACCGGTGCAGAGTAAACCCGAGTAGAGACTGAAACTGCCTTCTCCCAGTATGACTTGAAAACGATCCACATTTTAATTTCAACTATCGCATCGATGTTCCATTATACACAGTAGTATTCTACGAATCTGACTTGACGAAGATCTTGTACGTGATATATTTCAAATTTTGGCGGCCTTTACAGTGACAGCTTTCCATACCTCTACAACAATGAACCCTCTCGGAAATTAGAACTGATGTTAGCCGCCAACATTATAGCCAAAATACAGCTAGAAGTTCTATCTTACGGGGCCAGTTGAAAATTCCTCTTTTGTGTTCATGGTTTTGCCGACAGAGGACCGTGAATATATTTTCATATTTTGTGCAAAGTAACCCCTGATACGCAAAGTAACCCCATCTTACGGTATATAAAATCCTAATTAGAAGCGAGTGAGCACGTATCCAAGCACTTTGATAAATTTTGGTATGAAGTGAGGACGTGGGTCAATTCTATAACTTTTGTTTATTTCAGAATGATGACATTGAGCTTGTATGCTTTTGTTTACATTAAAACTGATGATCTGCTTTAAATGATTGTTTTCTACTATACTGTATGTAGCATTTGGGTCGAATCGGCATTTCATAATGTTACATTCATTAAAATGTGTGTTGTAAGAGGAAGGTGAAACTATGTTTATAAATATATTAGTTTAAAATGTCAGCTTTTTGTCCATCGTCTTCAAATATGAGATTTGAAGTGGAGAGGAGGAAAATTCCACATACATGGTGAATATGTCAAAGTGATATCGTGATTGTCTGTCTGATCGAATAACATGAGTTGTTCTTAAACCTTTGATTCACAAGTTTGTTTCTTCTTCACACCAAACTACAGATTTAAATCTCATACTCTGCATTTGTTTCAATGCAGTCTCTATTACCTGATCAAATACATTTGTTCGGCATTATACAGAAAATGGCCCCTCAATAAAAGAGAATAAAAAAATGCTTGGATATGTTCTGTTTATTTATAATAAAGAATTAATTTACTGAATTTCAGCTCTCCAAGTTGAAAAATTTGTGAGGTACTAAATGTTTCGACTCCCTTATAAGGGCATAATATGTAATATAATGAAACCCATACGCGCATAACTTCCCAATCGGGATTGGGGCTTAACTATATACCGAAAATCATTTCATTTGAATTTGCAATTTGGATGTCATGATCACCCACACATAGTTACATTTAATTATTTATATATCAATTCATAAATTACACATGATTCAAACATTTTCCCCAGTAGCTAGCTCCTCTAAAAAGTCACAGGCTGCGTTTCAAAGCTAACTAATAAGTCCTATGTGTATTATTACAATTGCAAATATCAATATCCAAAATTACCTGAAGATCTTTTTTGAATAGAAACAAATGAAAAAAGAAGAAAAAGTATGTCTTGACTGTAAAATGTAGATAATTTCACCAGTTTTCAGTAGCTGTCTACAATCCACTGAGCAGAATGGGTCAGTGGGTCGTAATGCGTTGTTAAGTCAGAGTGGATCGGTGGGTCAGATTGGGTCCCGGTGGGTGGCGACTCGCAGTGGGTCATGTTAGGTTGACCCGTGAACCACTGACCCGCTCCATCTCTGAACTGCACATACGGATAAAGAAACCATATATATGTGTGTCTTTTAACCTTCCTGACTTCACTTAACCTCCACTAATTTAAAATAATTTAGAAAAAATGCAAGAAAGCAATTATTAATAAGATATAAAAATTGTCAACCCCCCTTCGTGTGCCTTCTATAGCAAATTCGTAGCTCAAAATGCAGGGAGATTGTCCTCCGAACATTGTCTATAATGTCCGGGAAAAGTCAGTAACTAATTTCATGAAAACAAACACATACCAAGTTTCATTAATAAACATTTGTATTTTCAGTAAAGAACTTCGTCATTAAAGTGTACTGTGTATTGTGTAAAGAATGTACAAAACATGATCAGATTACAACCCGCGAAGTCTGACTATTTTCTGTATTTGACAACGATGATCAGATAGCAAACACATACCTTCTGAACCGACGTTGATGATGGTCCCCTAGAACAAGGTGCAGTTTAGTGAATTCCAATAGCTTGGACTGATGAGACTACCAAGTTGAATAGTTGTAAAAATTATAATGAAGAATAGTTCACCATGGCTAGTGACTATTCGCTGACGACTAACTCTCTCTAAATAAATCTCGTTGAATAATGATAGTTAGACAGCTTTTCTTAGAATGCTCTTCTTCGAATGAACTCTTAAAATGATCTCCTTCCAATCTTGGTAGGGTATTTATTTCGAACACGTCAATTTCCAAACTGCCACCTTGCTTCACGTCACTCCACGTGTTTGCTTATCTCATTGCCGAAATTCACATTTCTGCTATGATCATCAAATAGACAAAATCTCCAAACGTCTATCTCCGTAATCTGACAGTTTTGTCACATCCTAGAATTATGTTAATGTTAACAAATAACAAATAACAAAATAATTTTTACAATGACTATCACAACAGTTCTTACTCTGCGTTACTTATTTGTTGTCCTTCGTCATCAAAACATTACACATTCACATGTGTGTATTTACATCTTACATAAAACAAAAGCAATAACTTGGACAACAGTACCATCTCATCATAATTTTGACAAGTATTTTCTTTTACTTAATTCTGCGTTTTGTAATTTCTTGCCTTTAATTTTATCTTTAGTTTTGTCTTTGTTACATCTATTTGTCTTTATCTGAGCCAATTATTATAGATTTTTAAAATATAAATTCATTTAACTATAATTCCTCAACAAAATATATAAAAGTACTTTGAAAGAAAAAGGTGATCGGTGTATTCGAAAATCGAACCCGCGCTGCCCACTAATCGGGCAGACACTTTACTGATTTATCCACGCCACAATTTTCGTTGTATATATATTAACAACAGTAAGTAAGAATATAGATTAATTCATTCTTGATTTTAATCTTCAGAACAAAATCTTTTAATAAAAACGTGGGTCATGTTGCCGTAGAGACTAAAGGCCTTAGGTAAAATTCAAACCTCAAGTGTAACTGGGGTAACTCACTGACAATTTCTGATTTAACATTTTGATAACAACGTGTGTAATGGGTGATTTATAAATTCAGTTGATAAAGCCTTTGTAGATAACTGGGTACCGTTCTAGGGTTTCTGTGTTCGAGTCTCAGCCTAGACTGGGTTACATTTTTTTCAAGGAATTAAACACTATAAATGATGTTCACGTTTGATACTGAAAGAGGTGTATTGTATGAAAAAAGAAAAATAAAGAAAAAAGGAGGGCAGTGGGAAAGACGAAGACAGTTTATCTATATGTGTTAAATTTCATTTTATTCCCATGTCCTTTTTCTCTTTCCTTCTTTTCTCATTTTGTATAGCTTTCCATACTTTTTCGGTCCCTGCATGATACGTGTTGTTCTTTTCGTTTTCTTTGAATTAATTCCTATCTCTTTGAACATAACGGGAATGGAATTTCTGTAGATTTATCCCGTGGTTGTTTCTCTAAGTGATGCTGTCAGATAATAATACTTTTCCTTTATGTGTACTTATTCGGCCATGTATAGATTATCCCACTATCAGACATACAGTGAAACTATTGTACTACTGGAGAAAGCTATCAGTTCTTATATATCCAACCTCCACTTTCTAATGTTCGTGTCTGTACAAAGATAAGAATATAAACTAGAAGTTACGGAAGATTAAAATAGAACTTCCTTTTTCTACACGTGTTGATGCAATTCCGCGAATGAAAAAATAATGTATACAATCTTTTCGTTCTTGGAAATTAGAAGTTACGGTGAGGAAGAATAGTACTAGTAATGTAAATCGGGACCAGTTAAAAACAATGAGGTAGCCTGAACTTCAAGAACGTTTCGTGATAATTTCTACATTGACGAAGGTCTATGTAGTTTGTTTATGAGTTCAGGAAGGAAATCTCGAGTAAGTCATTGTGACACTCATAAGGAATGTCTGCTTATATGAGCATTAGTATTTTGTATATAGTGTTACATGCAACAATTATAACTATCTAATAGTTTAAATGCAAGATGAAGCGACGCGGTACCTAAGTGGTTAGTGCATTGAAATTCTATTCGGTGGACACAGGTTCAAATTCCGGACAGGTCGAACCTTTTTCAAATGTTTGAATTTCAATACATACTCAGTGTGACAAGCAAGATCTTCTCTCCTCCAGAAAGAAAAAGAATGTTGGAATGAGGAGAATTGGAGGTCTCTTAATAGAGGCAATCATTTACAAACTTATTTCCAGCAGTTGTTCTAGATTTGATATTTTCAGCTACTTTCAAGCATTTCTTCCGTTCATGCGTGGTCAGTATTTTATTTCTCTAAACCTACAGTATATGAACAAATAAAACATCACATACGCAGCAATATTGAGATTAATATACGATGCTCTTTGGGAAAAATTAATCCGAGCCATATAGATTCATCTTAGAGTGGAGAACTGTTTCGTTAGTCGCCTACTTTACAATTTTAGTTGCTTAATCACCTAGATGAGGGCTACCAACTGCTGTCAATGCTGAGAAAACTTTAGTATAATTAGATTGCATTTATCTAGGCGTTCTCACAACTGCAAATTACTTGGCCTCCAAGTAATGGAATTCGAACTGTTTGGTTGGAGATACTTTTGCAGTTGGGTGTAGATACGTGCACCGGTTGTCTTCATTTATCCTTTGGTTCAATGCGTATGTTTTCTTTTATATTTATTTATTATAAATTTGATTAGGTTCTGATGACACCCTTCAGAACTAGGCTGTGAAGCTTGTCAATAACTAATAATATTACTACAGTGCGAATGTTGACATGTACATACTACAGTGTGTTATCCTTTATATATATATATATATATATATATATATATATATATATATATATATATATATATATATATATATATATATCGGACAACATTATATAGTATGTACATATCAATATTCGCACGGTTGAACTATTGAACTATATCATATATATTGAACTGTATTATCTTAGCCCAACGCTTAAGATTTAAATAACTACTGGGGTAACAACTCTTGGGTAAAACCAAACAGTTTGATGTCTAATATGAAATATGTTTGCATGCTAATTTCTTGAAGAATTTGCTTGTTCAGCTTGGCGCAGACATCAAAATAATACATAGATACCACTAATGACACACTCTTCATTTAAAACACTTTATTGTTCTTATTTTCTGCATTGAACACATTTATTATTTTCTCCTTTCCAGCGCTTTTGTTGAGCTTGTTTAATGTTATTTTCTAAAGGCTTTTATATCTCAAAGTAACACATAAAAACGTTTACATGTAATTGTAACAAATGAAATAAGAATATATGTAAAATAATAACGGATCGAAGAACGTTATAACACTGAATATGCCATTTATGTTGTAAATTGACTTTTTCATTTGTTTTGTATGACACTACGATGCTAGGAAAATTCTTACCCACGTACTTTGGATAATACGATGTAATAAACATTCCCTCCACGCGACTACAGTGAGAGATTCCACCTCATTTTCCTGAATTATTCTTTAATTTGTTGAGTTGCTTTTCCTGAGTAAACAAGATAATTTACTGCTGTTTCACATATAGCATCAAATGTATTACCATCATTGTGTATAGTAGCCCAATTAATATTTAGTGGCAATCCACTTACAAATTGAACTACGTAACTGCTACAATCATATGTACTATTATTTGAGTAGATCTTTCGTTACATATAGTTTTGTTTTTCAATGAACGTTTAAAAGTTTGTCGAATTTGGTAATAATAAGAGGTATTAATGTGTGCTACTATGAAATGTTGAATAAGATTTTTATTTAACGTGTGGTGGAGCAGAGAGTATTCGTAAATGCAAAACACATCTAATCGATATTATTATATAATGCATAACTGACATTTAGAAATAAAAATTACGGACTTAGGAAGCCATATATACTCCACCTTGACTATAATATTGGTGATGATGAAATATCATGAACCACTCATCTGCTGGACTACATAATGCAGGAATTTGATAAATTTCCTACAAGAAAAATGTAATACTACAAACATTTCCCCCTATAATTTGGTGTCAACAAATAGATCATGTAAGAGTATGTTAACTCATTTTCGTGAGAGATATATTTGGTTCTACTCTTAATTTTATAGATGGAATTTTGTGTCATAATTTAACATCATGCATCCGAAGTACCCGTGCGCATGGAAACTCCGGAACATTGCAATATTATGTAAGAAAAAGATTCCTCCGATTTACCAAGGAAATAGAGAAGATACAGCCTTCAATCATCTATATACCAATTAATGTCACTTAATTTGATCACACAATTATTTCTTTAATTAGTTTAAAGTGGTAGAGCATAACCATTTACTTTTGGCAATTAGAAATCTTTCAATAGGTTCAACGATATTCTAAGAAACGTATGGGTTCAACGATATTCTAAGAAAGCTAACAATGTTTTCGGGGTCTGAAATTCCTGTTCCTCTTCTAGTTACGCATATGCTCAAGAAGAGCTCAACAGTCTTGAATTGTACTTAAATCTTTCTAATCCGAAAGCAGAGTTCTACATTTCCAGGTGACATGCCTGGAATTTCTTAGCTGATAGTGTTAAAATGAGGTTGTTTTTAGAAGAATACAGTTAGTTTGTAGACGATTGCCCAGAAAATCTGTCAATTTTCATTGAAAAAATGTAAATGACTTATTATAATCTTTGCCATCTGAACACAATTATGTCTAATTAATTGTGTTCGGTGAATTAAACAAATCCAGATTTTACCTTGTATTCCTATGTCTCCGAGATTCATCCTAGTATTGTTCAACAATCCGCGTCTAACTCCTTTTAAAGTTTTCGTCCAATTATGTTTCCAATTAAAGTTTTTGAAATCTTTTCTATTTTCTTTCATTCTAGCTACATGACATACTCACGTAAGACTCTTTGACTTACTTTGAATTCCTGTTTCCGAGATTCATCTTAATATTGTTCTATCATCCGCGCCTGAGTCTGACTAAAGTTTTCATCCAATTGTGTTTTCAACTAAAATTTTGAAAACCTTTCTATTTCATTTCATTCTAGCTATATGATCTCTTCACCTAATACTCTTGTACATAATCACTCTAATAATGTCACGTAAACCATATAAACTATGCACTTTTTTGTTATGAAGTTGCTGCCATTCCACTTTCACATCCGTCTCGGGTCGAAAATAAGTCCTTTGATTTTATTCCCAAATACTTTAATTATGTGTTCCTCCCTCAAAGAAAGCGACCCTATTTTTCTACCGCTCAGTAAGATAGGCATAGTTATCTTCTTATATATTTCAAAATTCAAGTTCGTTGCTATGATTCGGGAAACAAAACATTTAGATTGAACAAGAACACAAATTTTCTGCTTTCAGCCGACCTTTAATTCCTTCGTGCATAAGGTTGAGATCTGTCAATGTTGTTCCTAAATATTTGAGATTTTCACTTTGTAGAAAGTATTATTTGATAATTCAACTTATCCATAATTTTGCAGTTTTGCTCCCACGAGAAATTTCCATGTGTTTACTTTTCTTAACATTTACTTTAAACCTAGGTCCCTACAAGTGTCTTATAAAACGAATACGTTTCTTTCTATTATCTTCATATCACTCTTTATCAGATATACGTAATATTTAGCATAAGCCATATCCTGTTTTGTGGTATTCTGATTCAGGCCCCTGCTTTATCTTTGATCTCACTTAAAGCGTATTCTGTAACAAAACTTGAATAACAATGGAGACACCGCTAATAATGTTTAAGTAATTCTACAAATGGTATGTAGTGAACAATCACTTTCCTACTTAGGCTTTACTTTTGCATTCATTTAAACACTCATTAGTTTAATTTTTTTTATTACAAATTCGGTAAGAGTATCATACAATGTTTTCCTCCCAACAGAGTAGTATATCTTTCAGAAATCAATAAATATTTGGCCTAACAGTTTATGATATTCCCAACTCTTTTGGACTATATAACGAATACCAAATATCTGGTCGATGTTTCACTAATTAATTCCAATAATTTCATCTGCATGTGGAGCTAATCTTACTAAGAGTATTACACAGTAAGAATGTTCACTGATAGAGATGAAACTGGCATGCATTAATCTTAAAATAAGCCATTATAAATGATACGAAGGAAGATAATTCTTAAATCATTTCAATCTCTTCCAGGAAAGAGCAGAAAATGAAAATAGTATTATGCTTTGAATAACCAAATGAGAATTTGTTTTATACATCAGCATTTATTGTAGTAATAATTATGTACTGGAAAACCGAAACATTAGGAACGTAAAATGGATCATTTAGCTAAACGTCCTGTGCTCGTTCAACTAAGATAAAGAAGTTGATGATTACTGCTAGTGATTAACAAGCGATGAAAGGAGTTGAACGATAAAGTCGCAGAACTGGAAACTCTGGTTCAAGTCAGCGATCATGGTTGCACCCTTCCAATTCACAAAAGCGAATATTGGCAAAGGTGCACTTGTTCTGGTATAATATTCTCATCTGTTGTCAGTCAGTTTTATTTCAATAATTTTATATTTTTATTCCAAACTTAAATAAAAATAAGGAACCAATCTGAAGTAAGTCGTCCAACGCATGCAAACCACACAAAATGTTCTCTGGTTTCAGTTTCAAATTTAATCCATGGTTATGTCTGAAAGGAAAGTGCATATTTGCTAGGTTGCTCTTTACTTTAGTTGGGAGAGCATGGGACGTTAAAGTAAATAATTCATTTTTCAAATTTTACAATTGTTCCTAGGGTTCCGGCTTTGCATTTACAACAATAACGCTGGACTTGTGGACCAAAGGTTCTCGGTTGGCTGTTGGAATCATCATACTGTTTCTACTGTTTCCTTGAAGAAATGAAATGATTGTTAAGTATTACCTCCTTTCATTTCAATTATAATGACAATTAAACTAGACTTCTGCATGTGGTTTACTTTGTAGTACTCTTAGTAAGTTTGACTCCATTTGCCAACGAAATTATTGGAGGTAGTCAGTGAATTTTCAGATGAAACTAATAAATTATCGACCATATATTTTCTATCCGTTAAATGCTCGAAAATATACGAGAATAAAGCATTCCTACAAAATTTGTAATAACAAAATACGTAGTTAAATAAAGTAAAGTGTGTTTAAGTAATACAAAATGTCTAGTCTGAGTATTAAAATACTTGTCTATGAGTTTTCAGGTCGAGAATAACAAAAAATTGCAATGTGTCTATTATTATTCAGTTTTGTTCGAGAATACGCTATATGAGAGATCAAAGACAAAAAGGGCTTGAATCAGAATAGCACAAAACAGGTTATTGCTTATATTAATTAGGAATATCTGATAGAAGGTGATATGAAGACAATAGAATGAAACACAGAGGTTTTATTAAACACTTGAATTTTTTGACTTTTCTTCTGATGAAAGCAACTTCTCATCTTTCTAGCGTAGAACCACTAAGTTTACCGATTGATTGCATTGCTGTTTCACTTCCGACGTCTAGATGTGAACTGAAGTCTCATTTAGTATAACAAATTGGAACTGAAACTCTATTGGATTTCTTTTAAAGTGATCCAAAAATTACTGAGAAAGACATTTTCGATCAGCGTTCAGCAATTGCACAAAAATTTCTCATAATTAATAATTAATTAAAATGTATCGTACTGCTTCCTGTGATATAACCAATGGCATGAGCAACTTCATATGCCTCTAATCGAAGATAGATCAATATAATATTGAGCAGGTTTTCCATGTTGCCATAAGTTTTGTCTTCATGTGGATCATGTGGATCATCTTCAACAGAAATACGAAACTGTTTCAATTCAGCCATCCAGTTTTTAACTGTCGAGAAAGAAGAATTCTTACAAACTTTAAATTCTTTTGATGAAAATTAGTTCGCTATGAACCATCCAAAACAAAGACTTCTATGATATTCCAGTTTGTTCATTTAAACCAAATATAAACAAACACGTCTACTTTCCAAAGCCAAACAAATAATACTATTCTGTGGATCAAGTTGATACATGAATTTTATTACTAAGAAACATACATCAACATAACAAGAGAAAACGTTTATTTATAAAAATAAAAAAATCACCTTGTTGACTTCATATACATAAACGAGTCAAGTTTATAATATCCTTATTTTTTGAAGTAGGTTGAAAAGTAGATAAAAGAGAATTCGATAGTTAATGATTGTGTAATTAATCCATTACCTATTAACGAGACAAAACGTCCAATAAAACTTCATTTTGCTACATACAAAATTTTACTAGAATTAATATTCATTTTGAATTTCGTATGCAATTTGATTATTAGGGTAATATTAGAGTATTAGGGTAATAAATTAGGGAAATTTTGCATAATATAGAACAGGATAAAATTGTTCACAATTCTGAAATCAATATTAATAAGCGTTTTATTTTTAAAAAATAACGTTCAAACAGTAATCTTCTAGAAATCGTTTTGTTGTAAATGAGAATTTTTTATTTATTTCTATCTAAGGAATATGTTTACTCCATTTTTCTCTACAATGAAACTTACTATGATTCTCCACATTCAATTAGAATTTAAAAGTAATCCTATGTCTAAGGTAAATTACAATTTATTTTTGTTATGAACTGCAAAAGAACATAGAAGTATGAACAATAAGGCACAGTAAAAATTTGTATATTACACTGGTATAATACACTAATTTCTTATTATAGAAATATCGTTCCAACAGTGCGTAAACTAATTTGTTATAAAGAAGAAATTTCATATTGTAATACATAATGGTTTATAAAACAAAATTCATTTACTTCCCATTTATTAAATGCTTTACACGCAAGTTTAAACGATTCCCTGAGTCAGGTGTTAATTATTAGGTTCTATTTCTACTCTCAATTAGTATAGGAAGAAACCATATTTACTACTTTAACATTTAAAGGTAATCATATGACAAATAATTTCTGATTGTGATGTCTTCTTCAAATGCTGACATTTACTAAAATAACACGCATGTGCAATAATGTTTTTTTGAATTCCGCAAAGGATGGTAAATGGTGATTGCTAAAATTATCGTGTTTGAAATTCCTTTCTATAGGATTCTAAATTGAAATTCAATGTTTCTAAATTAACATTGTTGCTCAATTTACTTCGTATCCAAGAATAAAAACGAATATTTTTCACCCACAAAGAATACACATAACGTCTAAGAACAGCAGAGTTAGCTTTGGAAACTGTTGGTTACTCTTAAGCAGAAAAATCATTAAAATATATTCCTTTCGCCTGTATGTAATAATAGTAATAATTTGACAAATGTTACAATTTTATGCTTTCCTAACTTATAATTCGGAGAAAATAATTGATGTTATTTTCTTTAAATAATAACTTCCTGTACCATGGTAGCAGTTCCTTGAATCATACACTTTATGCAAAAATATTTGAAGTTGAATAAAAAAGCAACAGCGATGAGTCATACGTAAAATGCGTTCTTCTTACATGCCTTAATCGTTAAACTAATCAAATTTTCCGTGATGAAAGCAATAAGTGCTCCACTTAACCCAATTAGTAACAAAATGAAGGAACCACCAATGTTTTTGAAAGTGAATGCGTATATTGCTTTACTTTCCTCAATATCAGAATCAAAAGATATGATGTCACTTAATTCGCTGACCCAGTTATAAAGTAAACCGGATTCTGTAATTCGCATAACAAAAGGATTAAATAATTCTACAAGAGGTGACACTTTATGGAATATAGTTGCGAAACTGAGTTGTGATATGCTCTCACGCATTAAATGCATAAATTTCGCGATATCATTGTCTAAAAGGTCAGCGCCAGAAGCTAATCCATCAAAGCAACTGATAACTGGAATTACGACTTGATTTTCGGTTATTGCACTGTTCAAGTCCCCAGTGTCTTTCAGTCGTCGTGCAGCTATTTGTTGCACGTAAGGATTTGTAGATTCTGCAAGTATACTTGTCCAGTAATTGTAACTTTCCCACTTCATACCACTTTCAGCAAGTTCTTTCAAACTATCGACTGGAGGTTCATAAATTGGTAACGTAAGAAATGACACAAGGTTACAGCTATAGGCCGTTACCATGAGGGTTGATGTCATAAACATCCAAATGATGATATGTCTTATGACGGCATATTGTACATTTGAAACAGAAAATCCAATCATCACGCTTATCGATTGCAAAAGGGAATAACTGTACTGAAGATAGGGATCTTGTTTAATGTTCTTGGTAATGAAGTAATGAAGAACAGAAAATAAATTCAATACAAATGAATTCAGTATTACAACTGCAACCACCGACAACCATAATTGAACGGAGAATGGAGAAAATATTGACCACAAATTCTGTTTTACTTTTCGTCCAGGAGTGAGAAATTTGAGGTCTGATTGACCATGCGCTCTCGCATAATCATAATATTTGTATCTATTATACGTAACAAACGCTGAAGGGGAACCTAAATGATACTTCGTGGATTTTAGGTTTCCAAAGAACGTTCCAGATGTTTCATTATCTGAGAATTCTCCCCATGTTTCAACGATTTCTATATTTGGTGTAATATTATACTGTCGGAACAAATAGCTGGGTATTCTGTAATCAATTCCGTCGTACGTGCCGCCAGAGTACATTGCCCATGGGAAGGAAGGATATAATAATATTCTTAGCGATATCCTACTCAAAGTCAAAAGTTTCTCCTGAATATTACTTTTAGACTTTATTGTAGATTCATTTACTTGTTGAAAGTCTCTTGGCATCAAATCATCTCCAAGTGTATGTGTTATCAAAAAGGAATCACATGTGGCCCACGACTCATGATCATCTGGTACCATATAGATATATGTGAATGGGAAAAAACGCACACATTCGCAGTTTTTATAATTCTCAAATAATATCTTATTTGTCCTCGAAATGATGAAAAATGTTCTTGATTTTCGTTGAATTGTTTCTTTAGAAGCTTCGTAAATAGCTGTAAAGGACTCACACGCATTGTTTGTTGTCATCATAAACGTGGTACAATTTTGATTCATTGATTCAATTAACAAATGTTTGGTATCTTCTACTGAAGATGACTTATTAATAATTAAATACATGGGCAACTTCAAGTTCTTCTTAAGGTAAGCTGTAACCTCATTATTCTCGTAAGAGTCATTTCTTCCTTTGAAGAATACTATGCAATTTTCTATTACAAACTCGGTGAGAAGTAACCGCGTTAATAATTCGTAATGCTTATCATTCTCTATTGAAGGAATGCTTAAATGTTCAGCATTTCTTAGGTACATATCCAAACTCATACAGATTAAGATTTTCCAGAGCCAGAACTTCATATCCTGTTGAAAAAGTAAATAAAATTAAAATATAATATTGGCGCGTATAACAATAGTATTATTAATACCAAAATTATTAACTATTCTTATATCAAGGGAAATATGTGTGAACTCATTAAAAAGTGTGGAGAGTGCAAAAGCTCGCGGAAAGTGGACTTCAGGTTCTGAGATAAGTGAGCGGTATTGCGATTAAAGATAATGCTTTATATAAGAAAATATACGACCCTTATGCCACCCATCGGTGCCTCAGTGTTAAAGCGTTCACCGCCGGTACTTGGTGTCCTTGTTTTGATTCCGGTTTGCACCGTGTGGACATTGTGGTGGACAAACACGTTGTTCGTAGGTTTTCCTCGTTGTTCTCTCGTTTTCTCCCACTTTCTTCCTTGCGCCGTTTCATTCATTTCTAATCATCACAGTCTCCTCTAGCCCAACCGGCATAAAGGTGGGACGTAAAACTCGCAAAAATTCACTTCATTTCAATTGAGTGTATTTTTCTCATGGAAAACTTGCGTCTAATATGGAACAATTTTAGGGAAGACGGAGGAAACGTGGTAGTCAAAACAATAAGGACCATCCCAGTCTCTCTCTCCCTATATATATATATATATATATATATATATATATATATATATATATATATATATGGGGAGAGAGAGACTGGGATAGTCCTTATTTTTTTGACTACCACGTTTCCGAAGGTATATATATTGGACCGAAGGTATTAGAACACTCAAAATAATTGCTACGTGGCAGATAATAATTATCCCTGCATATCTTAGAGGCCAGATAGGTACGTCAAACACAACACTACATTACCAGCGGCTAACTCCAGGTTCGTTATCTTAGATTGAACTTCAAATTTTCAAATGGGAAGGGGATGTACGACACATAAACTAGAACAAAAATTGCCAAGGAATTCTGGCATTCTCAATGGCTTAATTGATCATGGACCTTTTACCGGAGATGGGCTTCAATGTTCAACTATTGTTTGTTCAGTAAGTGCTAAAGAGTTCATTTTGATGTTGCAAGACTGAGCAAAGTTACGCGTTTATTTGTATATCCTTTACAGCACCAACATTTGGACCATAAACGTATCGGTAGCATTGCTGGAACTGTGTTTGTGTTGCTAAATGATTTTTGTGCTACTGGTAGGGGATAGTAGTGAAGAAATGTTAAACGCGAACTGAATTCCAAAAAGAATGTGAGTATCAAACGGGAGGTGCAGAAACGAAAACGTCAAAGTGGAAAACCGCATATGTCGCAAATGGTAGAGCTATAGATGGAAAGTTTTTGAAATCAGATGTTATAGATCAGGGCTGTCCAAATGGCGGCCCGCGGGCCGCATGCGGCCCGCCAAACCATTTTCTGCAGCCCACAAAGCTTTCATGACTTACGATTGTTATAACTGATAATATTTTAATTTATATTCATTCATTCGTTTAATGTTTCCACTCTTCTTTCGGAATAAGGCATCCATTTAGCGCTTCTATACAACAAAAAGGCTCGGGCCTCCACGGCAACACTGGAGTCGGTAATGTAATCGTTGCTGAAAGCTACTACGATTACTTCAATGAACGAATATATATTTGATCTAGCTTTTAAAGTTAGACCAACTCTTCCTCGAACTTTGCCTAGAAACCATAGCGTGCTATAAATACACCACTTCTTGTGATAAACACAATTTAGCATACTTTCCAAGTTGCAATCGTCTGACATTAGATTTTGAAAAGGAATCATTTAATTTTTCTGAGTTCTGTAGAGACATCGAGAGTATAACGAATGGATTTAATGCGAGATTCTGATTTTGACAAACTAAAAATAAAAAAAAAACGATATTGTATTATTTATTAATCCAGTGACAATAGACATCGAAGAACATCCTTCAAACTTTTCAAACTTACAACTCGAACTTTGTGACCTTCAGGCTGATCCATTCTTTCAGACAATAACAAAGAAAGGAGTAGATTTTTCAGGTACTTTCTAACAAACGTTTTCCTAAGTTTTGTGAGTTGGTGCCGGAAAATAGTGTCAATGTTTGGTAGTACTTATCTGTGTGAAAGTGCATTTCCCACCGTGAAAATTGTAAAGAATCTGCCTTGGAGATTCTTATCTTTTTACATCTTCCGCGGGTTACATCTTTTACAACAAGAGCCCTTGTAAACGCTGCTAGTCACCCTGTACATTAGTCACATTGAACAGGTATGTAATATTTCAAATATATTTTTTATATATTTTCTTCTGTAGTGTAATATTTTTATTATTATTATTATTATTATTATTATTATTATTATTATTATTAGCTGCGGCCCTCCACCTTACCAGTAAAGACGGTTATGGCCCTCAGGCTCATTATAATTGGACAGCACTGTTATAGATCTTCTCGTTCTCCTGTGAACAACAGATAGAGACTGGGTTAAATGTATTGTGCAGGAAATTCAGGAAAACTCCATGTAAATGTGTTTTTGTAGCCAGCGCTTTTTGGGTTAGAGTTATTGCGGGTAAGTAGTAAGTTTCAAACATATTGCAATATATCTAGTGTATATTTGTATTCAAAAGTAAACATGTTAATTTGCACACTTTGAACTTTCTGCTATGAAAGTATAAAGTAATAGAAATATATTGTTAGCTAGGAGAGAGAAAAAAGCAAGAAATATTCATGGCTGAATTACTCACTTCACCCTGAAAGTCGAGGTGAATTGGTTAGGTGCATGGGGGTGAAATGGGTATAAAGAAATATAGCTTTATTTTTGCAGTGAGAACTATCCAAAGACGTTAGTTAGGTCAAGTAAACATAGAAATAGTTATCCCCAGTTTGAGTCCAGAACGAAATTATATGGATAGCATTTGCCAATGTAACATGTTATCAATTCTTCGTTAAGTAAATTGTAATCTTTTATCCAGTAGATATGTAAAAAGTTACACATTTTCTCAACACGATATGAACTAGTATTAATTTAACTTTCTTACACTAGCAGAGTTGAAACAAAAGTTTATATTTTTTTATATACAATACCCGCATGCTTCCTTCTGAACTGGAAACTGTGGGTGAAACAGACAAGGGGCACTCAGCGTTTGCCACATTCAAATTGTAACTTATTAGAAGCACCAACACAGTATTCATGATACCAAACACTACATTCTAGGTAGTGTATTCAGTCGAGAAATTTGCGGGCGTCGCATTGGGGAAATATATTCCGCAGAAAAACGCATGTCTTCTATAGAAACATTAGTTTTACGCGAGGATCCATAGTAAAGTGACTTCCTTGGAGTTTTCCTGCTCAAGTTCATAATGTTATTATCTTGATGTTCATACTGAAGAAACGCCTTAGGTTTTGTCCCTCTTAATTTCGTAATGTGGTCTGGAGACGTCAAAATGTAATATCCTTGCCTTTCTCTTTTTCTGTTCTCCAGTGACGGTCTCCTGCGAGGTCAAGGTAGAATCTCGCGTGCTCCTGTTGTTGGTGGTGATTTTTGTCTGTCGAACAATTGAACAACATTTATCGCTTCTTGATCAGGCTCATCCGTTGATGAAATTGTAACAAATTTATCATCGAGTATGGCTAATCTCTTTAGTAGAAATACGTGAGCAGCTGTCGCAGCCTTTTTCCATGCTTCGTTGAAACGGTGGTCAAACTGAACTTTAGTTAATAATCTATCTGGATGTGAGAAAAGCCACTGGTTGCATACTTGCTTAAAGGTCGGTAAAAAGTCTTGTCCAAAAACTGCAATGCGTGAGTTGTATGACATTTCTTGCTGAATTCAGTATTCAAGCAGTTCCAATGAGCTGAATGGCCATTCATGAACAGTAAGCAAGGTCCCTTGTTCTTTAGTTGAACGAAGCGTTTCAGCCAATTCAGAGATGTAACCTCATTAACGTAACCCAAATCAATCATAACCAGGAACGAACCTGATGGTAAACCATCACGAAATTCACTCCTCAACCTTTTCCCTTTGATTATAACAAAGGGACAAAGGGACATGTGCACAGCATTGCAGCAAGCAATCCCTGTCACGTTCCCATATCGTTACCCCTCCCCTATCCCAGTCTGAGCCTTAGATTAAAGGCCTAAATACATTCAGTTCAATTCAATTTACTCTATAAATCATGTTATATAATTATAATACACCAATGATAAATTACACATCACTATTGAACTTACAGTTACGGGATACGAAATCAGAACCGGCAACATTACTTACATCTATATCCCGATAGTCATCTATTGAGAGCCTAACAGGCTTCGTTGTTGGAGCTCATCGCCTTTATTTACACTGACCATCGACATCGCGTGATGCCATCGTATTTTCAACTAGGATATAACTATTTACATACTGTCTGCATTACTGCAAGGAAGTCCTTGTATTTGTAAGTAATATGTAATAAATATTGGTAGCACACCCTATTACTTTTTCCTTTACGTCACATTACTAAAGTCTCACACTCGTTATCTCAAATTCAGTTTTGTTTAGATCAGATGATTTCTCAATAAGTTTTTGTTTACTGAGCCCTCATTGTCATGCACCAACATCTGATCAATGCTCAGTCGGATCATCTATCTCTTAAATATTGACACAATAAGGAAGTGTTGTTGTTAGTAGCAGTTACTTTGACACTCGGAAGTCGCTCTCTTCCTGGTTTTGGTCTATGTCACCTTTGCAGCCTAGTAGGAAGTATAGCTGCTTTAAGTTGTATCATCGATATGAGGACATATGCACTTTGGCTCTGTCAGTGTAGGAATTAACGACGTGCATCGCATGAGTGAGTGTCACCACCTTTGCTTCTTTCATGACGTAAGAGGGACAGTCGAAACAAATACACTTGAGAAATTTTGATAGTGGTCGTTTGAGATCAACCACTACGGAGAACACATCGACGCTTCCGTGCGTTCGGTCCGGTATTTGATGCCTTGGTCGGTTGTCGGATAAGTTCTCATCATGGAGATCTTCAAGACGCCTCAACTTACAATTCTACGCCTAACACATGCAAAGAGTAAGAGGGAGAATAGTGGGTCTACTTCATATTAGGGTGAGACTGTTCCAAATTTGTTGCTAATCCTTGCTCGACCATCTATCACTTTGAAGTCCTTATTGCTACCATTTAATATCATCAGAATCATGTGTTTAATTTTAAAAAATTGGTATTGTTATCCCGCAAACTTATGTTTTTCTGATCACGATCCCGACAGGCATGTGTATCCTTACAATATATATAAATGAAGTACAGATACCCACCTCACCATACATGAATTTTTCCACTTCGCCCCAGTTTATATTTTCTGATTCGTTACCACTTTCTTACTATATCACGCAAAATCTACAGCAATATCTTTCTCATACGGACAATGATATCTTGCTTTACGATACAATCTGGAATCCAAAACTCTGTGGGGAACACGATATACAGTTTAGGTTCTCATCTTCAAAATTTATAAGAACGAAAAATATGTGTGTGTTTTAGTTGCATTTAAAAAAATAGTGCCTTTTGACACATCTTTTGCGCGTTGTTTTCGTTACTCATTTATGCAGTAGATACCCCTTGAATGACTGCAGCGCTGACAGTACTTGGTTCTCTATTTTATGTCATAACAGCGGTGCCAGATCTTCACAAATCTTAGCATTACCCACTTTATCCCCCCACTCACTTCAGCAACAATGACTCGTATATACTTTTAGTTTTGTCCACATCTCATATTGAGTAGTATTAATATTTTTCGATATTTATTTTGAGATCTATGAAAACAGAACACTGCGCACTACTACAAGACATGGCATTGTGCTAAAATTTTCGCTATACAAAAATATGTTGAAATTTCGTTTCGCTCCAAGGTTCTACTAAATACAAGTGGTTAAACATTTCATTGTTGTTTTCTGAAACCCGTCATTTTGCTATACGCCCTTAAGGGCCTATTTGCTCGCCCAGATATCTCTTCCTTCCATTCATAATATATTTGAACACATTGTATTAAAACTGGAACCATCCCTTTCAGTTTATTTTGGTTTTTGTACACTTCATATTTTTTCATAGAAAAAAGAGCCTATTGGGAAGAGAACTAATTATTTTTAATCTTGAAATTGTATCTATATCAGGAAACATATTTGACACATAATTTCTGCATGTGCTAAATATATATCAGTACCTTGTGAAATTCACGTTTCACTTCAAAAATCTATTCAGTAAAGTAATACAAATTTAACTTGAATTTCTCTTAATTATCATTTGACTGGAGGCCCTTTTTCCGGAGAACATCCATTATATACCGTATTTGCCGGCGTATAACAAGCAGCAGCGTATAAGACGCACCCCCTTTATTGGAAACGATTTTCGAGAAAAATATAATATGTGAAAAATATAATATTAATTTCCATTATTTTTTGTTCAAGCATTTGTTATATTTTATTTTACTTTAATGTAGGTATTTTACTTTAATCATAAAATGTAAACAGATATACTGTAAAAAGACTACAAAAAATACATGCATTTATGACAAAAATACAAGAACATATTCCATGTACGTTACATTCACCTAAAAGGCTTGGACAGAAAGATAACAAACTTGTTTTGTCACATTGGAAGACGTCAGTCATCAGTGTTACTGCTATCAGCAGAACTTGAAACTTCATCACTTGCCGTTTCACCAGATGCAGAGCTACCACTGTCTTCATACAGTAAGTCGTCCTCAGAACCATCCATTTCGTTTCTGATTCCACATTTTTTTAAATGATTTTATGACAGTTTCCTTTTTCACTTCATCCCGTGATGCTTTCACCCATTCGCATATTTGTGAGATACTGGGTTTCTTTCTTCTTCCTGTGGGAGTGACTTCGAAGTCAGCAGACCTCATCTACGTATTCCATTTCTCTCTCATGAATCCCTTGAAATGTTTGTTGATAGAAACATCTAAAGGTGGAAGCTGGCTTGTCAATCCTCCCGGAATTACGGCTATGTGCGTTTTCATATCATGCAGTTTCTTCTTGACAACTTCTGTTTTGTGGGCACGAAATTCATCCCAAACAAGTAAGGACGGTTTCCTTAAGAGTCCTCCAGGGCGCCTGGACCACACCTTCTCTATCCATATCTTATTTCCGTTTTCATCCATCCAACCCTTTTCATGAACGTGAATCACTACACCACTTGGAATTTGTTCTTTTGGTAATGTTTTTCTTTTAAATACCAAGAATGACGTCAATTTCGTTCAATCTGCACAACATGATAACACAACATTGTAAAGAGTTTTTTCATGACCAGTGGTTTTCACAGTAACAGTTTTTTTCGCCCTTTGAGTCCACTGTCTTATTTGAAGGTACATAAATGTGAGAGGTACCTCTTCCATATTGGCTATTTGCGAAAGTTGAAATTGTTTACGTTTTCTGATTTTTAACACATATCTGTGAACCTGTACAATTTTGTCCTCATATTCAGCTGGCATTTCCTGTGCTATTTTAGTTTTTACACGCATAGAAAGGCGATTTCTTTTCATGAATCGGGAACACCACGAAGTTGAACCAGTGAAATCAGTGATACTTGTACGCTCTGCCATAGATTTTGCTTTGTGGATTATCATCTTTGTAGACACTGCAATCCCGTCCTTCCTTTGGTCCTCAACCAATTTTCTTATATCCTCTTCGAGTTGTGGCCATTTGACGACTCCTCTGCGAAGATTATGCTTAGATCGCTCTGCTCCTGTAAGTTCATTTTCTTGTTTTCGCCAGGTGCAAATCATCTTTTCTGTAGGAGGAGGGCCAAAATGACGTTCTGCGGCTCTATTTCCATTAGCTTTAGCATATTCTATAACCTGCAGCTTAAAAGCTATGTCGTAGCTATGCCTCCGCGACATTTTAACAACTTACCACGATAACGAACATTAAAGAACTGAAGCAGAACACGATGCAAATCTTTCTTAGCCTTTGTTAATCTATTCATAAACAATGCAAAACATAAAAACCGTGCTTACAAGTACTAAATAAAAGTACACAGTCATCCTTTCAAAGGCAATGCGGTGAAACAACAATCGGCGGTTACAAAACAACACGGACTGTTTGGTCTTTATTCAGCGGTTTCCAAGAACCATGCCGACAAGTTTTGCATGCATATTCCTTTCGGAAAAAACAATGTTATCGGTATCTTTGAAATATTCAACCTTATGTCAGCACTTTCTTGAACCCTGATTTCAACAACACAAAGAAGAAGCAGAAGCAGTGAAATATAATGTCTTCGAATTACCGTTAGTTGCATAAGACGCACCGGCGTATAGGACGCACCCCAATTTTACCGACAATTTCCAGGGGGAAGAAGTGCGTCTTATACGCCGGCAAATACGGTACGTGGTTAATTTTAATTAGCTTTAACAGTTTTCAACTTTTTAAGTGTTTATCCGTTATTTTTTATTTTAGGTTCACTAATTGAAGATGATCCACAAGAACGGTCAGTACACATCGATTATCCTGATGACTTATATTTGAAACGTGAGCATTGCAGGTGATTTCAGCTCTTGCCATTCTGAAATAATTCGTATCTCATCCCAAATGCATTCTGCCTCCCTATCCAAAATTAAAAATACAAGGGAGTTGAAGTCAAGGCTTGGACTGGGAGAGATAAAGTGACTAGAGACGAAGCTATAACAATAGCATTGCTCGCGTACGTTTTCAATAGGATGACTTCAGCCAGATATTCTAATAATTCCAACTTACGGTTACCTTATTTGTAGTTTGTTTTCAAGGTTGTCGTTATAGAAAAATAGTTCTCCATTGTGAGCTTTGTGCACGTATGTTAACACTGCTATTGCTGTTCCTTCGTCTATCGCTGTTTTAACTCTACTTTTTTCTAGCCTGTATTCAACTACATCTATCACCTTGAGTATGGATAAGAAGGTTGTAATTGTTTTGGGATGAGATAGGATTTTTTCAGAGTGGCAATGAATAAAATCATCTACTGTAATTCTTATGCTCCGACATCAGAAGAATCTCTTTGGATGCAACTTTCGCGAGGACTATCATCAATGAATACATCTGAAATTGTAAATAAATAAATTATCACTAAAATATCAAAAACGTTAGAACTAGTCAAAAATAACCACAGATATGATTGCCTGAGCAAATTCAACTGCTAGATAATGTGTCGCTTACACATACACACACCTCTTCACATTTGAAATATGAATTTGAGCTCATGGTAACCGACATCAAGATGAAGAATGGGTATCGTCTGTGAAATTTGTTCTCTCATCTTTCATATACGTAGGGTCAAGTCATTTCTTCCTAATGTGTATTTTTTGTTTTGTTAGGCTGCCCTATGAAGTAGGCCCACCCGATATGTATATTAAATGGAAGAATGACTTCGAATGTCATGCAAAGGAAAATGCATATTTTGAGAGTACACATGGCATTTATTGCACGTGACTAGCTAAATATTTCAAGATAAAGAGTAGAAATCAGCCAAAGACAAGGTAAAATGTGCCTTTTGAAGCTTCAGAAGACAGTCAAAGTTTCATTGTTCCAGCCCCAAACAACAGACATAGTTTAAAATTATACCTATTACCTGCATGGCAAGGCTTTAGTCTATTGTGTAACAATCGCAGTATATGTTGTAGCACTTTAGCCGCTGCAACATACACAGTAATTCTGCGTTCCCTATACTGGCCCTCATCTCATCAACGAGCAAGCTAGTCTCATCAAGGCAGTCCTTTTCGGAATGTCATAATAATCCGATGGACTAGAGCCCTGTAGACAGCAATACGCATTTTCATATCGGATATTCAACATGGGTGGCTAATGTTGATACTGTAGCGGAATGAGATTTGCTGCTGTGAAGGATTTAAATCGAGAAATACACGACAAATAGATACTGATAGGGTGAAAAAAGAAAACTGAAAAGCAACAACTTCCAACTTGGAATCTCTATTAACATACCCAGGAAGAATGCAGCCTATTAGTAGATGAATACATTAGCAGCAGAGTGCCTTATCGTCATGTGTTTTTTTGCCATGTTGAATCAGCCATTTTTATTTGTATACATTTAATGTCATATTCGCATTTAGCAATCATTTACACCTATATACATCATATCTCGAAACAATTATATCATACCTATCTAATTTGTAAACTTTTCCTGGTGTTTCGGAGCTTGCCCTTTTCGGATCTTCAAACGATCGCCACGTCGCTTATATGCCGTATTCAAGATATTTCACATGTGAGCTACATTTAGTGCAACCTTTCCAATGGTATATAACACATGCCGATCCCCTCATAACATTTCAGGACTGTCGTCACGCAACATTAGTTATAGTACATAGTGTCCAAGAAACATAAATGTAAGCAACTTCAAATAGGAATCGAGAACTAAGTGAAACAGAAGTCTTATTTTACATTGGAGCTAACACCACGATTACTATACGATTGATGTTGAATGTGAAATGAAGGTCTCCTGGACGAGAAGATATTCATTTTCTCAATATTTAATTATTGTGTACTACTACTAATATTTATGATTCAAGAATACGTTACTAACAAATCACGATAAGCGTGTTTTCCGTATTTTGTAGAGCAGAAAGTATGTGTTATGTAGGCTCCTTAAAAGAAGGTGAAAATTTAACCATAAGAGTGAACAAATACTAACAAGTAAAGGGTTCAAATGGATGACTCGAGTTGCGGGTTGACATTTAGTGCGCCTGATAGAGGATATGAAAATATGTGTATGTGCGAAGTTATAGCGGCTGAGCGGCATAAGAAACGTAGGGGGAGGGGGTCAAAGTTGGTGGGAGAAGGGCTATCCTATATTATAGAAATACATCAAATAGACTGTTGAATCGTAAAAAAATAGTGAAACATAGATAATACAAACGGTGGTAGTTTCACATATTGGCGAAAGAAGACTGTAGAGAGTAGATCACGAACCTCCGCCGCCATATTGAAATCCGCCATTTTGAACTCTGTGATATTTCTTGAAATGGAAAGGTATCCATATGGCACATGTGTTTAGACTATGTTTTGATCAGGAATGCAATGCTACTCTCCATTTTGTCATATCACTAACCGCTAATGGATTATGGCCTGTTTTATCCCTTTGGATACCTTCATAACACATGCTTGAAATGCGACACGATAGACACTCGAGAAATCTAACTCTCCGATAACTTATTTTCTGCTAGAACTTCTTTGCTGTATTCGACTGCAGTAGTTCACTTTTCATCCAGATATCACATGCTATGCTCGTCCCAATTTGCTATTGTTTTTGAAGGTGGATAAAGAAAGTTGAATGAAAAATATAGCAAGTGGTGAAAAAATAGTGGTTTACGTACAGCACGTACTAATTGGATTCCAATATATCAGATGTTATTTTGTTATGGTCTATATTAGTATGCCATTTAACACAAGGTAGCAATAAAAACTCCACATTGTTTTCGACGGAGAAAAGAAAAGAAGAAAGCGGAAGAAGCTCTTCCAGACTGGAACACTTCTCTTCGGCACTATATGAACCAAATTAGAAGTAATGTCGAAAATAATAATAATATAATAAAATACACTCGGATATCGAATTTCACTGTTACTTTTCTTGTATATATGTATAACTTACACGAGTTTTCGTGATAATCCAAACTTTCGACATAAGACTACGAGTATCAGTGTCCTAGCTTTTCGTTAATAACTATAAAGATAATCCTAACTCTTCGAAATAAATAAAACTAAGGATAAATAAAGTTTATAATTGACTTTTCGAGAACATGATGGTCCTAATTGATATATCACATGACTATATTTCCATTTCCAAATTATCACAGATTTCAAAATGGCGGATTTCAAGATGGCGGCGGAGGTTCGTGATCTACTCTCTACAGTCTTCTTTCGCCAATATGTGAAACTACCACCGTTTGTATTATCTATGTTTCACTATTTTTTTACGATTCAACAGTCTATTTGATGTATTTCTATAATATAGGATAGCCCTTCTCCCACCAACTTTGACCCCCTCCCCCACCGTTTCTTATGACGCTCAGCCGCTATAACTTTGCATATACACATATTTTCACATCCTCTATCAGGCGCACTATGTCTCATCCCACAACTCGATTCATCCATTTAGACCCTTTACTTGTAAGCATTATATAGGTCAATATCCAACGTGATCGGTGCAATACTAGCTCTGGGAGAGAAATAAAGATAACAACACTCCCCAAGTAATGCTATTTAAACGTTCTCATTAAAGTATAGCTGAAGTACCAACTTGACCAATGGAATGGGAAGAACACTAAACCAATCTATTTGCTACAAAAGCTAGTGGTATTGGAAGCTCGAAGGAACAATAAAAAACGAACGAAAAATAAATTGATAGATGATTATTAACTCCAATTATTACATTCAGCTAACACTTAAGAAAAAGATTAACAACTTCAACTACTCGGTGCTCAGCTGCCTTTGTGGTAGTGACCTCCATTTCTTCACATTCTTAAGGGCTCCTACATGGTAGAGAATTCCCTTCTTCAATGTTTCCAGTCTACCTCCGTGGTAATAACCCCCTTCTTCAAAAGCTTTGGAACCCATTCTTTAAATTATTCCAACCTAGCTAAGTGGTAGTATCCTCAACTTCTTCATATACTTCCGATTTACCTATGTGGTGGTATCTTCTCCCTTTTCACATGTTTCCATACGTACCTAGGTAATAGTAAATTGAACTTTCTCATATGCTTCCGACGTACCTACGCCTCTTCTTCTTCACAACTTTCCCACCTATATAGGTGATAGTAACCTCTCCTTCGTCAGGGATTCCAACCTACATAACAGCTTTTAACCTCAGCCTCTTCACATGCTTCCGACCTACTTACATGGTAGTAAGGTCGCCATCTTCACAGGCTTCCGACCAATCTCCGTGGTAGTAACCTCATCTTTACACGGTACCGACCTACCTACGTGGTGTTACCCTGCACTTCTTCACATGCCTTCCACCTACCTACGTGGTAATAACTTCTCCATCATCACATCTTTCCGACGTAGCTAGGCGACAGTAAGAAATTCTTCAAGTATTTCGCACCTACCCATCTGCTAGTAACTTCCCCTTCTTGACCAGCTTCCAACCTACCTACGTAGTATTAAACTCTCCTACTTCACATTCTCCCACCCTAAATATGTGTCAGTATCCTACCATTCTTCACATGCTTCCCACTTACCTATGTGATTGTAACATCTTCCTCAATGCTTAAATGCTATCTACTTGGTAGTAAACATCTGTTCTTCACACGCTTCCAACCTACATACTTGGTAGTAACGCCATTTTTTCATAAGCTTGCAAACATAACTACGTGGTTGTAACCTCCACTTTTTCATACGTTTCCGACCTACCTAGGTGGTAGTTACCTTTCCTTCTTAAAATTGTTTCGATCCATCTACGTAGTAGTAACCTTCCTTCCTTCACACGCTTGCAACTTACCTACGTGGTAGTAATGTCCCCATTTTCACATGCTTGCAACCTACCTACATGGAAGTGTCAACCCTACTTCCAATGTTTCCGACCTAACTACAAGGTAGCAACCTCTCCCTCTTCACATGTTTCCACTAACCTACGTGGAAGCAACCTCCTCTTCTACATATTTTTCCGACCTACCTTCGTGGTAGGAACTACCACATTTTTACATATCTCCTACCTACCTACGCTGTTATAACCTCCTCTTCTTCTTCACAACTTTCCCACCTATATAGGTGATAGTAACCTCTCCTTCGTCAGGGATTCCAACCTACATAACAGCTTTTAACCTCAGCCTCTTCACATGCTTCCGAACTACCTACGTATTAGTAAACTCTCCTTTTTCACGTGCATCCAACCTACCTACATGGTAGCAACCTTTCCTTCCTGGCAAGCTTCCCATCTACCTAAGTGGTATTAACATATTCAATCATTAATACCAACCTTCGACGTACCAAGGTCCTCTTCTTCACATGCTTCCAGCCTACCTACACGGTAGTAACTCCCTTCTCCATATGCTTGCGACATACCTACGTGATAGTAACTTGGTCTTCTTCACATGTGTTTTGCTACCTACGTGGTAATAATTTCTCCTACATTACATATTTCTGACCGATATAAGTGATAGTAACTTCTACTTCTTCAATGGTTCTAAACTACCTACGTGCTTGTAACCTCTCTTCTCTTCACATGCCTCAGACCAACCTACGTAGTAGCAAACTCTCCTTCGCATGCTTCCGAATTACTTACGTAATAGTAACTTACCCTTCCTCATGCTTTCAATCAATTACGTGGTAGTAACATCTTCTTCAATGCTTAAAATTTACCTACCTGGTAGAAACCTTGCCTTCTTCACATTCGTCCAACCTACCTAAGTGTTAGGAACCTCTCCTTCTTCATTGTTCCCCCGTACTTACTTGTTAGTAACCTCCCCTTCTTTAGATGCTTCCAGCCTACCTATGTGGTAGTAACATTTTCTTGAGTGCTTAAAACATACCTATGTGGTAGTAAGCTCCTCTTCTTCATATCCTTCCAACCTTCCCTCGTGAAAGTAACCCATTCATCACATGCTTGCGATATACTTACGTAGTTGTAACCTCACCTTCATCACATGTTTCCAATGTACCTACGTGGTAGTAACTTCCAATTCTTCACATGCTACTGACCTACCTACATGGTAGAAACCTCTCTCTCTTCACATAGTTCCGACCTACCTACATGGTAGTAACTCTCCTTCTTCACATGTTTCGAACTTACCGACGTGGTAGTTACCCCTCTCCTTCACGTTTTTAAAATCTATCTACGTGCTATTATCCTCAACTTGTTCACATACTGCAGACAAACCTACGTGGTAGTGTCCTCTCATTCTTCTCATACTTCCAATCTACATAGTTGATCGTAACCTCCCCTTCTTAACAAGCTTCCGACCGACCTATGTGATAGTAAACTTTTCCCTCCAAATACGTCGGACCTACATAGGTGGTAGTAACCTCTTCTTTTCCAATGCTTCTAATTTACATACGTGGTAGTAACCTCCACTTCTTCACTCGTTTCCGACCATCCTAGGTGGTAGCAATCTTTCCTTCTTAACATTCTTCCGAGCTACCAACGTAGTAGTAAAGTCCATTTCTTCAGACGCTTGCGACTTACCTACATGGTAGTAATTGCCCCATCTTCACATGCTTCCAACCTACCTAAGTGGTAGTAACAACCCTATTCCACATGTTTCAGACTTAACTACATGCTAGTAACCTCTCCTTGTTCACATAACTCCGTCCTAACTAAGTGGCAGTAATATCCACTTTTCACATGCTTACGACCTATCTATGTGGTAACAACCTCTTCTTCTTCTTCTTCTTCACATCCTAACAACCTACCTAGGTGGTAGTTATTTCTCCTTCTTCAATACCTTCAACCCACCTACGTGGTAGTAACCTTCCCAACTTCACACGTTTCCGACTCACCTACGTGGTAGTAACCTCTCCATCTTCACATGTTTCCCACTTACCTACTTACCTACGTGGAAGTAACATCCTCTACTACAAAATATTTCCGACCTTCATTCGTGGTAATTGCATTTATATTTTCACATACCTCCTACCTATCTACGCTGTAATAACCTCTTCGTCTTCTTCACATCTTTCCGAGTTACTCAGGTGATAGTACCTCTCCTAGCCCAATACTTACAACCTACATAGTACCACTTATGGCTTACCTCTTAACTTTCGGTGCCAAGGTAGCGTTCGCGTTGTTAGCTCCTTTTTTGAGCATTCTCCTTGAATAAAGGACGAAATTTAATTATTTATTTTTAAATTGTGCTATCTAGTACTCTAGTCTCACGTATCTATACGTCCTTCTTTTTTCCTCATATTTCCGTAGCCATGAGGCATAACGCATTGTGGTATTTACGTATAAAGAATAAAGGTAAACATAGATTGCAGCAGATTTGATCCTACTTATTTTGCGAAAGAATACAGAATTGTTGCAGATATTTCAAAATAAACTGAAAGTTTAATTTTTTGTATATACTTTATGTGAATGATGTGTTCAAAGTTAAAATACTTTTCTGTGTTTTGGATAAGAAGGTAGAAATTTCAAGTACTCGTGGCTTATAAAGCAAGATGTTGAATATTGCTAAAAAGCAACCCCGCGTTGGTTATATTGAATCTAGCTGCCTAATCTCTCTTGTGCCAGTTAGTGTGCCTGCAAGGATCATGTTGCAATACGCATTTGTGAGTGGAGCACACATATACCACTTAGATGGTTGACGGAAGTTTTCACTTTCAAAGGTTGATGTGCTTTTTTAACTTCATTTCATCATCTTCTTCACCTCTTTCATCTTCATTTGGGCTTCGGCCCTCGGCTACTTCATCACCATGGCGAACTCAAGCAATACTAACGGACAATCGAATCTTGGTCGACATTTGGGTTTACCTTCTGCAGTAACTTCAAATCCAGGCACTGCTTTTGCACAAACGGCACCCATTGCACCTTCTGACGGCACTCTACACTTTTCTTGGGGAAGTGAACCACTACCAAGAACATCTCGAGAAAGACACCCATCTAAGGATTCCACACAGTCAGCGAAACGCATACAATCCTGATCATCGATAGCATCAATGGACATAAAAATCAATCCACAATATAGCAATGTTGTTAAAGGGCCTCAAGGTACTACCGTGACACAGTCACACTCTGTTCCTCTTTATTATATCAGACTTACAGACTAAGACACAAAATTTACTAATCCTAAAATATTTTTTGTACAAATCATTAAATACGTTCCACGGGTAAGAGATACTCTCGTCCAAACTATTCCCACTAGAAACGGGTACATTTTAAAGTCGAAAGATCCCAACTTTGGAATTACTATTCGAAAGAAAGCCTCGTACGAAACTAACAAAATTGACAGATAAGAGGCAGAAACAACCTCCACCACCTCGAAAACCACCATTTCTGTCGTTATTAGAGGTGTCCCTCCTGTGCTTACAGATGCAGAAACCCAATAGGAATTAAAGGTAGAAGGGATGTCCGTGCATAAAAGCATCCGTATTAGAAATAATAATGGCAAGACGTACATGGTCCATGTATTTTCTAAGCAGCGGGACACTATCGATTATCTGTTACGATTTGGTGCACCAATTTAGAAGAAATTACATCGTGTCGACCCATCTAAAACTCAGGGACCTTTACCTATTCGCTGCAAGAAATGTCAGATGTACAATTACCACACAAAAGCAAATTGCTCAAACCCATGTAAATGCGGATACTGCTCGAGTCTACATGAAACTAAAGCTTGCCCAAACTTACAAGGACCACCTAAATATAACACCAGTGGCAGTGGACTACATTGTACATATATATATTGCTGCAAATCTAAACCAGCGCCAACTTCCGAGGACCCGGAGCTAACAGTACCGCTCAGAACGACTGACACCACAACCCAACCTAACAAATCCATCTTACCACCGCTAACAGTGGAAGATCTTCTCCGCTATATCAGTTTGGTGCTTCAAAATATAATTCCCTTTCAGCGAGCCAATATCCTTACCTCATTATTTCTGCTGCAAAATCCGTCTTTCACATTAATCAACATGCAACGTATTCTAATAACTATGTCCATTTTCATATCGGATCTCTAGAAACTGCTGTTTAATACAATCTGTATTGGGGATACGGGAATTACTTTCTTATTTGTCAGCATCCTATCCTTTTCGCAGCATAAACTGTTATTAGAAGCGTTGTTTTTGGAGGAACAAATCAACGCCTTTGCACTTAACGAAACCTCTTTAAAACCGACCATGTTAGCACACATTCCTGACTATCAACTAGAACGCCATGACTACCATGATCAACTTGGTCGTACGCAAGGCCGAGTTGCAATAGGCTTTTCTCCAAACTATCCAGTTCGATCTAACAACCTACAAGCTTTTAGTAATTTGCGGGAGTAACTCCTTTGCTCCATAATCATCAATTTTAGTACGACCTATATTTGACCACGACAACCAATCCCGCTAGACTATTTCGAATACATGGCCAATAACTATCGAAATATTATTACCATGGCCGACATTAATATACATAGTTGAAGTGATCGTGAGAAAGCAGATTTTCAACAGTATTTAACTGACAATCTCCAACTCCATTTTCACGTTCTTCTTTCTCACACAAGACCTATAAGTCAGACTGTATCCGATGTTGTCATCACATCGATAAATCTTCTTACTGACTGCCAGCTTGAAGTCCAAGACTCAATCGGGAGCGAGAACCATACAGATAAAACTAACACTCACTCGTGGACAACGACCACGCCAAAAATCGCACCTCGCTATGTTTCACAATATTATAAGGCAAATTGGCCTCTTGCCCGGCAAGACCTTGGGCGCAGACTTCACGGTGAAACGCTTTCAATTAATGAAACTGAGCTAGCTTCTTGTCTGACAACTATCACCACGGCAATACAAAGTAGTGCTAAGTATTATATCCCAACAGAACAAGTGCATCCGCACAAAAAGAAATTACGGCCAACCTATGTTGCGCTCATACAGCAAGCTTCAAGAATACTATAGGATTGGGAATGATGCATATTTACGCCTACATCATCAATGACAAAGAACTGTTCGTAACTATCTTGTTGCGTATAAAGGTCGAAACAGAATAAAAACTTGTAACAACTTATCAGAGAAAGCACATCCTTCTTGGTAGTGGAAGCGGTTTCATCAGCTTGTTGTCAAAAGCACAAAAATAACCTATCCTCTAATTGCTGACGGTACTCCTCTCTTTTCTGACAAAGCAGAGGCATTAACCACTCAATTACAGGCCCTTTTTACGCCAACAGCTATTTCCAAACGTTCTGAACAGACAGATATCTCTTGTCTTCCTGCCTTACAACCTTCCTCAGAGCATACTATTAACCTAGATCATCCTCTTACTGCATCCATCACTTTCGACTAATTGCACACTGCAGTAAAGCAGAAAAGGAATACAGGACCTGGGATCGATACGATATCTTACCAACATATCAAAAAAGTCCCGCCATCTCTCTTGTTACTCCTCGTCACAATATAAAATTTCATTCTTAGAACTGGGTTTTACACTTCAGATTGGAAAGTGTCTAAAATCTGCATGTTTCATAAACCGAATACACCTGTACATTCAGTAACCTCTTACAAACCCATTTAGCTCACTTCAGTATTCAGTAAGATTCTGAAAAAATCTTGTGTGTTGACTTCATATGTACCTTGACGCCACTTCTAACTACCTATCCATCAAGCAGGCTTTCGTCCTGGGTTTGCCATTAATACTTCGTATCAGCTCAATAATTACTAATCAATATAACAAAGCTCTAGCATTCTGTTTCATTCTCATGTATTTAGAGAAGGCATTCGATAATGTTTGGCATTATGACATCATTAAAAGACTGCAGTCTTTCATGCTTCCCATATGCTATCTCAGACTTACACATTCTTTCATTTGAAATCGGATTGCTTATGTTACAGTCGGTACAGCACTCTCCTGGTCAATATTTTCCCTTACTGGAGTACCACAAGGATCAGCTCTCAGTCCTTTATTATATATACTTTATGACTCCGACATTCCTTCTGTACCACGAAATATCTTTACCTTTCAATATGCTGACGACACAGCTTTCCTGCTCCCGGCAATACTGTGCATCAACTTAACATTGCTTTACAAGCAACAGTCAATAATTTCGTCAAATGGTGCAAGAAGGGGCAGTTAACGATCAGCTCCGAGAAAACGCAAGCACTAGTATTTCTACCGCCTAAGTGTCGTTTCAAATTTCATAAAAACCCAAATCTCTTACAACTAACTGTTGAAGGGTAGCATGTGCGCCCTTCTACTACTGCTACCTACCTAGGCGTGGTTTTCGATAGGAAGCTCAGCTGGACGCCCACTTAGAAAAACTAATTGATAAGACTAATATTAGATTAAATTTTTGCGACGTCTCACAGCCACAACTTGGGGGCTAAAAGTCGATGTTTTACTGCTTACTTCTAAAGCATACCTTCGCCCCATCCTTACTTTTGGGAATAGAGCACGTTGTAATGCTTCTATTTCTTTCTACGAAATACTTACTATACTGGAACGACATTCTATTCGACTGGCATATCGAATTAAACTGCCATATCCTACGTGGATCACATATGAATATATAGACTTCCCAAAGTTCACGAGCATCTTGCACAACTTCGTCGTAGGTACATGAGTTCTCGCATCGAAACAGGCCATCCGCTATTTTTGGACATTTTAAACACCGACGCTCTTACCGACGCACCACATAGATACAAATACTCACCTATAAATATCTTTCTATCTTTGTATTTGAAACACTAAATCCTTTCTGAAGCTAAAAGGGATATGTGTATGTCATTGAACATAATATTCCTTATCTTTTCCCATCTTATCACAGAGATCCTCAATATTAACAAGAGCTTCTCCATGTGTTCATTAGTCCCGAGCCGCCCCGAGACAGAAGATTTAACCCTGCATCTCTCTCACCAATCAAACTAAGTTTGTGGCGTGTTAGCACTTCACCTCATCCATCGTAATCATCATTGTTCTTTATTCTGTTATATTTATTAAGTATTGTGAATCCTATTAGTACATTAGGGCCTCAAGCATATCTGCACTGAACTGGTATTCTTCAAACAAAATTATGGGTTATTACATGCTTACTAATTCGCATGTTCATTCTTTCTGCATTTAGCCCATCTGTCATTATCCTGTCATCAGTAGAAATCATCTAACATTTTTGCCGAAGAGAGGGCGTATCCCACTAATGGGTAGGAATAAATATTTTCCCTTCTATAACTTCAAGTGATGAATGAAGATTTACAAACAAATTTCACCCTATGCTTAATTTTTTTTAAAAAATAAAAAAACCGTTGGCTCTCATAACAAAACCATTGTGATTATGATTATTTTGATCTCTTGTAGAAGCAAATTGAATTTGGGTATGTTTTTTTTTCCGCTGTGCTTTTGCTTCAATTATGTCATAGATATTTTTGATGTGTTGAATGACTGTGGCATGGATTTAGACAGACGATCGATATGTACGGATTACTTACTGTATTATGTTTTGTCTAAATTCGCTTGCCGTAAGCTTGCATATGGTTTGTTTGACGTGTCTTTCGCTCGTATTAACATAATCAGGCCTGTCATTGATGAGCTTCACTTATACTTGACTTGCGTTTGAGATAATTTGACTTGTGTTTCATTTCTGAAGAGAAGTTTGCAGCAATCCCTGTCATGATGTAACTAACTAGCTTGCCACAAGATTGCAGCAAGCAAATTTTCTTGCATATCAAAGCTTGTGGCAAGTCGATTCACCTGCAACGGCAAGTTTGGTGCAATCTTGTAGGAAGTTTAAACTGCTATCTGGGTATGTGGTAGTGACCTCCCCTTGTTGACATGCTTCCGACCAACCTACGTCATAGTCACCTCCCTTTCTTCACATATTTCCTACCTACATACGTGGTAGCTATATCTTCTTCTTCACATGATTCCAATCTCCCTACGTGGTATTTTCCTCCTTTTCTTCACGTAATTCCGACCTACCTACGTGGTAGTTGCCTATCTTTCACTTGCTTCAGACGTACACTAATACTAATTTCCTTCCTTTCTTCACTACTTTCAAACTATATTCGTGGTAGTGATTCTCATTCTTCACATGCTTACAACCTACCTATGTGGTAGTGATCTGTCTTTCTTCGCATGTTTGCAACATTATTACATCATAGTTATTTTTGAAATCACATTATAATTTGCAACTTTGGCAACTAGCGCTAGCATCTTAATGTACTGTTGTGGATTTCCGGTGGTTTTATTTCTAAAACTGTATAATTTTCCGCGACAGGAAAGTGATCTCTTTGCGAGATCAACATCTAAGTTAATACGAGAAGACATTATAATCAGACGTGTCAGGAAATAATGCCGCACCCTTCTTAAGTACAAGGTAAAGATGTGAATGTATTAGATAAGTATATTTTATGATGAAAATTAAACAGCATTCCTGTCAATACGTTACGGGTTTAATATTACACAAAATTGTTGACAGGTGACTGCAATTGTAACAGGCAGCAAAATTTTAAATTGAGATGTAGCTGAGTATAGCATGCAGTACTATTACTTGAAGTCAGATACCATTGCGTAACTGACATCAAGCAACCTTCACAAACCACATTTGAATATACTAATAGTACCTGAATAACAACTTTCGTGAAACCGAGATTTGCGTTCAATACGCTGAATGCAATTATCAAGAATCTTGAGATCGAAGTAGTATCCCTCCATGTCCATGAAAAACAAGTCTCTATCTTTCTTTCTTTTTTAGTTCACGATTTGTGC
This sequence comes from Thermobia domestica, assembly GCF_964235325.1. Lineage (NCBI taxonomy): Eukaryota > Metazoa > Arthropoda > Insecta > Zygentoma > Lepismatidae > Thermobia > Thermobia domestica. The sequence goes on along the minus strand of NC_137463.1, from coordinate 241,120,080 downwards.
TGGGAAAAGTTGAGGAGCCAGCTATTGCACGCGTTACTTCTTACCAATTTTCCCTTAGCATTTAAAAAAAACCACAAAAGACAGATCTCCTCCTAGTTCTTTCATGCACGTGCAGGAGCTTGTAGATAAGGTGGTTATTAGGTGCTGTACAGGTTGATGGGTCGTGTGTATGTAATTCTTGATGTAGGTTGCGTTTGCCGTGAAACATTACATATAGCAAAAGTTAAGGGATCATTCTATGCATTCCATCTTGATGATCATTGTTATCAACTTTTTCTTGTCACATTTTTCTATAAAACCATTGGGAAAATCCAATTTGAAGCCAATGCATTGGTGCACGGAACTATATATAACTATCTGAAAGTGAATTATTATATATTTTAATTCTATTTTAAGTTTCAGGGGTAATAGAGAACAGGTAGTAAGCATGTCATTTGATTCTTTCAATTCAACCAGTCTCTCAAGTTCTTATAATTGTAAATGCAGCACATACTATATTCTCCTCGATTAACATTACAGATTGGTGTAAATGAATTTCAAAATGACTCGAATGGTTCGAAATTGTTTTACCATATAAATAAGAAAATCCATAAAATATAAAACTGAGGATCTCCAGCCAGTGTGACAGCAAAGAATACATTTTTGACATGATCATTATTTTATATTAATAGTGAAATGGAGTGGTATTATTTCCAACACGAGAAGGGGAGCGTTATTTTCCAGAAAGAATACACTTGAGCTTCGACTGTCCTTTCTAAACTTCAAATAGCGTTCATGTGCATTTATCTATGTCCTACACTTAATTAATGATCACCCTATTGACGTATGTCATTGGGAACAATTAAAACTTACTGCTCATTTTTCTACCGAAATACAGCTACCAATTCTACATTTGTTAATTTACTTTCTCAACTGAGACCTTAATCATCATTCTTAGTTGTATATACAAAGACAAAAGTGTCATTGCATCCCACGCAGTCGAAAATGATCCACTTAGGAAACATGTGTTGATGCTAGGATATAAAATTTCAAATGCCGTAATAATCTAACTGTAGTTATTTGCCATAGTTAATTTAACTAATAAATTGTTTAACATATTCAGGTCGCATTTCTTCAATTTAATGCTTGCTTAATAATTTAATGCTAATGATATATAAACACGTTTAGTCGGTATATGGAGTCTGATTAATATAAGCTATCTGCGCAAGGTGAACCCATGTGTTTTGTGGTGGCGTCGGTACCACGAACTTTTCAGAAGTTAATTAAATAAAAATTCTTATTTCCTTATAAGATATGCATTAGCCTAAATTCTACTTAACATAAACATTAAATAACTTTTCAACCGTGTCTGTATTAATTATTCTTACCTAAATATGAGAATCTACTGAAATAAGAGTAGAGCAATACATTTCCGAAGAGGGTGGCTGGAAAAAGTCATGTAAGTCTATATTCTATAAGCGCTCTCAAACTTAAATTATAAGTCTTTTTTACTTTTTAAGTACATTAACTTACTCGTATTTAATAATATATATTTATATTCCCAACTTCATCGACATACTCTACAATATTCTTGATGCTCTTACAACTATCAGGTCATTCATACGAGGAGTAAAGTGTTACTAAGGTCAAAGAAATGTAATCATCCACAGTCGCTGAAAAATACGATGTGCAAGTAACATAACAGTTGAATGAGTTTCTTTTCTAAGAAAAACAGTACCCAACGAAGAAGCGAGCTATCCGTTCCTCTAGCTTAAAATTTTTAAACAGCGAATGGAGTTTATCAACAAGAGAAAGGACCCTGTGTAAGTTCTCGTCAAAAATAAAAGTTCTATTTACCTAGCTTTTTTGCTGTATTCCTATAGATATAAAGACAACTCTTCAGGAAAAAAAAATATTTCGACGACACTGATAACGATTTCAAGAAAGTAGGGCCAAAATACCGCAAATGTTTATAATGGAGTATATGGGAAACTACAGGTTATATTCGGATTTTTGTAGGTACCGTCCACAACTCTGAGATCAATGATTTGCACATATAATGTACATCAGAGTACGGGACAAATAATAGGTAGAAACGAAAGTGGTGTTATGTTTCCTTAGGCTGATACAGGGTGTTGAAATTGGGCGCCATCTGGTAGTTTAATAGACTATATGGGAGAGTATTTGGTGGTTGGGAATTGTATTACGTACCATCAGCGCCTCCGAAATGCAGATCAAGATGATGTGGTATTCCTCCCGAAGGCAGAGTTGTGACCCAAAGGTCCCTGGGCTACTTGCACCCACGATGGTTTGTCATTGTTTGCCATGAGATGATGACGTCCGAAGGATGGAGCCTACAGTTGAACAAGGGATCCGGACTTCCTCTTTCCCCACCGGGAATCTAACCTGAGATCCCTTGATTACAAGGCAAAGAGCTTATTCATTCATCCACCGGGGACATATTCTTACAAATAAGACCATTGTCATATTATGATATTTAATATTATGAAATAGGCATGAAAGAACGTGTTTGGATCTGTTTCACACACGCACACAAACGCCGACACAGACATACAAATAAGGAATCGGAAACATAAAGATCACAAAGTGTTAAATTCTATGGGAATGGACAATATTGTCCGTAGATGTAATGACAACACCATGATTAGTGGTCAAAATGTGCAGCAGATCTCCTTATATCCAAAGTTACGCCATGTCTGGATCTTCATTAACGTGTATGTCCTTAGTGTCGAGAAAAATACCACTTAGGTGCGATGCTGGAAAATGAACAGTTTCATAACGAGCAACACCATGATACCAAGGATCGGAAGCCACATGCGAGCAACATCCGACAACACGAGCTCCACTGGAGCATTTATAGTACCATCCAAGAATAGCGTCGGCTCCTGATTTTTCTGGATTATATTTAATGAAAAGTGTGTACTGCAAATTCTGTTAATGTGGAGATTGAATTTTAAACCTCGGGATGTGTGGAGTGATATGCAAATGGAACAGTGAAAAACTACCATCAGGTTTCATGTACTCTGTTGCATATGCGTAAGCATTTTGGATTTGATAAATTCCAAGCGTGATATTGAATAAGTCTTTTTCTGTCAATCGATGAAAGTCAGTAATTGACGATCCGTCATACAGTTCCCAAATCTTTGCTGAGAGTTAGTCAATATCACCGGATGTCTGTAGTTTCTTGTATAGTTAGTTTGTTAAACGAAAACGTGATAAGATTTCAATACTTTCGTCAGACTTTTCTGGTGTCTCGTTGGTCAATGGAAGCGCAAACTGATTCTCTAAGGCACCTGCAATGAGTAAATACTCGCGTAAGTAGGGAACAGCCGCAATTGGAACCCTATCCCTAAACATCTTGTACTTCATTTTGAGATGGCCATTTTTCGCTTCTACACACCACCTGTCCTTTGTGACAATACGGGATTGGTTTGCAGCCAGGCAGTCATGCTGCTTCTTTCCCTTTTCTAAAAGACATGGCATTTTCGCAGACTGCCTCATCAAAGCGTTTGACTGATTTCTATGCATTTGACACACTCCCGTGGCATGGATATCCAAATATTGCTCCCAGAAAGTCATTACAAAGATCATGCCTGTTTCATTAACATAATGCCCTGTCTGGTTTCAGCGCTTGTAACACTGCTGTTATGTAAGGTGTCACAGAAGTTGCACAGCACAGTCAACTGTTTATTGTTCAATCCCGTGAACACTACTAACTGTTCTTCGGGAATTTCTGCGAGGTTTACCTTCATGTGCACATGCACAGTTGACGTATCTTCAACATTGAGATCCGATCCCTGACTACCCATTTCTGGTTGTTTCTGCACACTTCTCACATAAGAACTTGCCTTTATGTAGCATGTTGTACATAGTACTGCTGACGGATCGAAGCACTGGAATGACTTGCCTTTGCTCCCACGCATGTAACTAACCGCTTGTAAGAACTCACTTCCACACACCGGGCGCTTTCTTTGCCCTCTAAACCATAGTTCGCACACGGAACATTGCCGGTGTTTATCCGTGCTTCCATCGGAAGCCATTTGTCACACACGTCACCAAATTGTTTTGAAACGAATAATATGGCTTTTGCACTACACGTTTCCACACTGGCGAAACCTACCAGAAAATAACACCAAATAGTACACAACAACAAAGTTCGTATAAATGTCCCGAGAAAGAGAACAACAAAAGTCCCTGGACAAAAGCATGCAGGAATTGCAACTTCTTGCAGGCACAATGAAGTAGGCACAACATACGAATCGATCACCACCTATTTGCAGTCATTAAAGTCGAGTAAGCTACTACAGAAATCAACACCTCCACAATGACGCTTCTACTGTACTTCCCTCGACAGAAGCAGCCTCGCAACAGACAGATAGCGAATATGAAGCAAATGTTTGCATATACACAGCCTCAAACATTCGGATCGGTCAAACAGAATATAATGCCACTGATGTTTTCAACCATTATTTGCCCCTTACCCTGCTGTACATCATAATATGACAATGGTCTTATTTGTCAGAATATCTCCCCGGTGAATGAATGAATAAGCTCTTCGCCTTGTAATCAAGGGATACTAGGTTAGATTCCCGGTGGGGACAGAGGAGTCCGGATTCCTTGTTCAACTGTAGGTTCCATCCTTCGGACGTCATCATCTCATGGCAAACAATGACAAACCATCGTGGGTGCAAGTAGCCCAGGGACCTTTGGGTCACAACTCTGCCTTCGGGAGGAATACCACATCATCTTGATCTGCATTTCGGAGGCGCTGATGGTACGTAATACAATTCCCAACCACCAAATACTCTCCCATATAGTCTATTAAACTACCAGATGGCGCCCAATTTCAACACCCTGTATCAGTCTAAGGAAACATAACACCACTTTCGTTTCTACCTATTATTTGTCCCGTACTCTGATGTACATTATATGTGCAAATCATTGATCTCAGAGTTGTGGACGGTACCTACAAAAATCCGAATATAACCTGTAGTTTCCCATATACTCCATTATAAACATTTGCGGTATTTTGGCCCTACTTTCTTGAAATCGTTATCAGTGTCGTCGAATTATTTTTTTCCTGAGGAGTTGCCTTTGTATCTATAGGAATACAGCAAAAAAGCTAGGTAAATAGAACTTTTATTTTTGACGAGAACTTACACAGGGTCCTTTATCCAAATAAACATTTTAGGCACCACATATAATTCTCTTGTAGAGAAAGAGAAGTTCAAGTAACTAAGTTCAATATTCTATAGTCAAATAAGTAATTCAAGTCTATGAATAAAGCAGAATTACATCTTTCAAAACGTTTCAAATAATGCTGAGGTTTCCAGAGTATCTAATACTAATGAATAACTATTTAATTTTCGGACATTTAGTAAAAAGAAAATGCTTATAACGGAATGGAGTAATAATGCCCATAAATATTACAAACATTCTCAATGAATTTGTGCTTTTCAAAGGAAGGAAAATCGGATAAAGAAGTTCAAGAACATTGGGTGATATGCATAAAAGTGAGATCTTTTCTTTGCTCAAGATTGTGAGATTAATCTCAAGGTTGTATGCATAAAAAGCGCGATAACGTGACGTCATTTGAGTTTAATCTCAGGTGCCATACTAAATGCTCGGAACTGATGAATCAAACTGTGATTTCGCACTTTTCGTATGTATAAAGTTGAGTATAATCTCAACTAGCTGAGATTAATCTCCATATTTTGTGAATCACCTTAATACCTAGTCCACTTGTCTCACAGTGTGTTAGAGTGGGTCGAAATGGCTGAATTTATGGATGTGTAGCAAAGAAGAAAAGTGTACAAAGTTGGAAGAGTGTGTATGACTCTTATGTGCATGACAATAAAAGTCTATATAGTCAACAACATCGTGTCTGTGGATTTTCTCGGGGTATTTCCATTTCCTTCCACTTTCTTATTCCACTCATTCTTCCATAATAACTCATTTGCTTTAAGCATCGTCTCCCTTAGTGTAAATGGTATAATAATCACACGTTAAACTGTAAAATTTCATTTTATTTTTTACTGTTGAATGACTTAGTACTTCCGTTTTGCTTCCCTATCTTAAATGCAAGTGTTCCCGAATTGGGTCTCCAAAATTGAAAGAAGAGTTGGTGCATGGTGCAAAGAACTTGGTCGTCACTGTTTTATATGTTGGAATATTCAAACTAAAGTACCCGTGCTTTAATCAATCTAATCCAATAGTTCTAAAAGTGGGGACCGCGGATCCCTGGGGGTTCGTGGAACCTAGCCAGGAAGTCCGCGAATCCTAAAAAGTGAAACGTTTTTTAATGAAATAGCACGCACCGCTGTTATGCAAGAAGTATTTTTTTCAGTTACTAAAAAAGCCAATTGGAAATTATACCTACGTTTGTAGGTTCTCTTACCTTATTAAATTTCTGCCCTGAAGCTGGTCAGCCCTTATACAGGACAACTTCAAGTGAGAGAAGTTCCTTCATTGATAGGGCATTTATTGAAAAGCAGTTGTACATTAACTGCACGACGTCTCGGAATTTCATGGATTTCATCTTCAAATGGCGGGAAGCTTCCACCATATCACCAAAATTTCAGATTTTTTTAAAGAAAAAGAAGTAAATGTGAGTCATTCCTATGATTATAAACATAAAGTTTCCAACCAATTCTGGGATTTCTAAAAAATGATGAGAAACCCCTCCCAAAATATGTTCCTAGATCCGCCACTGCGAGTAACATTTGACTCAAATTGGTTTGCGTGTGCGTTGTGAGTATGAATAATTGTCTAAAAAGGCATTGCAACATTTGATGTCCTTCCTTATCACTTACCTATGTAAGCAGACCTTTTCTGCTCTTTGCAGTATTGAAACTTGAAAGCGAAATCGTCTTAATGTGGAATCGGACCTAAGATTGATGATGACAAACATTAATCCCGGGTTCAATGCAGTTATGGAAAAACAAAAATAATTTCATTCCTCACATTAGTGACCCCCTAATTTGAGAATGTTGTTTCTCAAGTGGATTTCCATAAGAAAAAAAGAGAAGAAAAGAAAAAAAGAAAAAAGACAAGAAAATAAAGATTCAACTCCAGGCTTGAAAGTTACTGTATTTTGAACTGAGTGTTCATTCACTAGAAATCAATCACGTACCTTTAGAATAAATTACTTATTACATTATATTTCTTGATCTTTTTCTGTCGGTGGTAATTTGAATTAGTATATTTTTAATATAATGTGAAATTTCAGATAGCATTGCAAGAGAGTCCGCAAATCACTTCCCGAATGAACAGCTATCGGAAAGTTTGAGAGTCAATACTGATCTAATCTAAGAGAAGAAATAGTTGTGCTTTTGTGCTCGATAACTAACGCAATTGATTTTAATTTTATTGACATGCTTTCACTTGCTACACACCTCGACATCAGTGAATTCCTGATTTAGAAAAGGGAAGGAAATAAACATTGCATTCATTACGTCATTTCTGTATGAAACGTCATCAAAGCCAAGTTTCCATGAGACGGAACTGCCTGTCACAGCGAGAACAATCTCATTCCGCTTCGTTCTTTCTATGTATAAGAATTACGACTAAGAACTCACTTGTACATTAATCTCGTTCAAGAGGTGAGATTATACTCACTAATACTTAGTCATCTTTATGCATATCACCCAATGTCTAGCAGAATGTCACCTCCCTTAAGTCCGTTTATCTATTGAGGTGCACATGCTCTAAAAATTAATTAAAAATGTTATTGATCAATTTCATACGTGTCCATATTTCAAAATCCTTTAAGTTAAAACACAAAAAAATCCTAATTTCAAGTTTCTACTTAATGTAAGTAAACCCAAGTTTCAGCGTGTTTTGATATTAAGTCCTTGTTAATTAACCACTCCATTTGGTCCTATCCTATTTTCTTCCGTTCTTCACCAAGTAACAAAGAAACTGCTAAACATGTGTTTATTTATTTTAAAGAAAAGTCTAAATATTTAATTTCACGCCTAATCTTAAGTTATTCGGAAAGAAGGATATGTTGTTATAATTTAAACTGTTACCCTTTATTCCTCTACCTATTTTCATCCTTTCCAGGTCAAATATAAAACACGCTGATCCACGTGTTTAATTAGTTTTAATTCAAAGTATAAATACTGGATTATAGGTCTCCAAAAAAAAAAAAAAAAAAAAAAAAGAATTCAGAAATAGGGACACCATATTACAAAAACTGTAACCGTGATTTCCACTTTATTTCTTCTCTTATGGGCAAAATATCAAAACATGATGAATCACACGTTGGATTATTTTGAATGATAAACCTGAATACCAAACTCTGTGTCTTTCACCTAATGAATTTCGATAAATAGATCACAAGGTGTAATAATTTAAATCCTATTCCTTTTCATTACCTTCTGTTTTCTCCTTCCTGTGTCAAATATAGAAAAGCGCTGAATGAAAATAATTTTAATCTCTCTAACTTTCGAAAAATATCCGATGCATTTCCCAAATGTCAAGGCTTTGATCAGTCAGTCAGTCAAGACTTCTTTCATGCATTGTGTTAAATATCAGCAGCTGGTACCAATTTATTGAACTAAAATAAAACAAATAATATTACTGCATATTACACCTACGATCCAGGAGGACCTCGGCTCAAGATCAAAGGACATGATTTCCAAGTTACTACAATGTTCAGTAAACTAACGTTGTAACAAACAAAAGATCATGTCGTTTTCTGGGATCGTACGAAGATCCTTCTGAACAGGAGACGAGGTAATGCAACAAATCTTATTGCAGAAGTGTTCTTTTTAGTGCTTATATGAACAATAAATCTCTTCTTAAACTATTAAAATATTCCTGACACGGGAACGAAATATCGGACGATACTTGATTGAAAGGAAACACTCATTGCATTTGTCCATAGGTTTCATGAATGCACAATTAGACTGATGGAGGGACAGTACAGGGCTTGAGTATTCTACACAGGGATGGTAAATGGTAAAGGAGAACGACAACCGTGAAATGACACATAAGGACCATGTTCTGTGTATGGAAAAGCTGAACATATCTGAACTTGAGCACATATAGGAGAGGATATAGTCATCATCACCCTGCTGTCACATTTATCCTCGAGTTTCCAATGATTCCCGACATTTTGTAGCATGAGTGCTCAAACATTCAGTTGGCATTTTTTAGTGAATTATTGGTTCGTGTGAGAAATGAGACTGATATTTTCAGAAAGTGACAAACAGGTGTAATATTTGAACTTTCGAGTATTATCTATAAACAGAATCAAATATATCAGAGTTGCACATCTGATGGATCTTGAAAAATAAAATTTTGAATCAGCAAATGACAAGACAGATCGGTGGTCACTGTACTTTTTCCTGAAAGGATATCAGCCACAATGAACTTTGTACACTTCTGGCCATGGAAATTTAGATGGCGAAAAGCCCCTAGATCGAAAATCTACCCCAGGTCCTTAAGTCCCTGCTGACAGGGAAAATTATTTTCCCTCCTTTCTCAACAGAGCAACATGACCACTTGGAGCAGAGATATTGAGTACCTGGATGTTGCAGTCAAGTAAATCTGTAATTGCCATATATGAAAAAGACAATTGCCTTTATATGACAAAAAACAAATGAAACCAAATTCTGGCTTATTGGGTGACACAGAATTCATGTTTAGACGGGCTGTAGAATACTAAGGTAGGGATTTGCTTGAGTGAAGTCTTTCTAGGGTAGTGGTTATCGTAACAGATTTGGCGTAGAATTTCATTTCAGAATCCTGTTAATGAAAAATTATGAACTTTAGAAAAAAGAATGTGCGATTTATCGCAAAGAGTATGGAGGTAAGAAAATTATAAATATGTTACGGTTATGTAATATAGTACATTCATCATATATATATATATATATATATATATATATATATATATTAAACCATTCTAAATCATTCTTCTTTCATCTTTAATAGATATTTCTGAGCTGAAAGTAATACAGAAAGTGTTCATCTAGGTTTTCAGTATTTTGCACGGAGTAAATCATTATATAAGGAAATAAGTAGTGAATAAATTATATCTTTAGTTTCAACCGTAACCTATGGGATGCTAGGTATGTCGACCTGTAGAAAATGATACTCTGATTAAAATGCGACAACAAATTTATCTTGTAAATAATATAGCAAATAGAATAATTTCTAAAATAATAAAACAGGTTTATCGTATCAAAATATTTTAAATATAGACAACAAAGAATATCATAGTGAATTAAAGAAGATAACCATCAAAGTATCGTGAAAGGAAGACAAAGTAACGAGAAAGTCATTAATATGAATGTATTAATATGTTTACAACTTTGCAGCATAATCAAGAAGTTAGCGTACCACGTTGCAAGCTGCGGATGAAGGTTCGAATCTTATTCCCTCTACTGTCTTTTTTATATTCGGTTTTATCATTCTATTAAAACACTGTTGGAGAAAAGTTAAAAACTATTAACACATGTGAGAAATTGTCAACTATTAACATCAAGCAAATAGTGTCATAGTAAAGTAACATCTAGATACAGGCATAGTATGGAGAGAAAATAAGAAAATATGAAAATCTAAAGTCCAAAATATGAAATTATACGAAACTCTAATTTTATATTTTCTAGAAGATAAACTAGTAGGTCTGCACAATAACACAGTTAGCCAAATGTCATTGACAAATACAAAATGACTATTGAATTCTTATGTAATCCACCTTGGCGCTTTACGCTATTTACGGTAATTTGAAAAGATGACTGCATATTTTAGAAGCTTAGTTTCAGAAAGGAGCATTTCTACATCCATTTCCTTATAAATCCATCCTTAACGGTTCCAGAACCTATGTCATGAACTTTGTCTGATTACACGATAACATTGACTCATGTCTTAATATATATCTATTAAACATTTAACGGTTTAGTATATATATATATATATTAAACACTTAATGGTCTTAAATATAAGTATAGGGCATGAACTCTGTGTGATTACACAATAAACTTTATCCAAATAGGAAGACTTTTAGTAGATCTCTCAATATAAAATCAGTCTTGTCTTAATATATATGTTAACTTTTAAAAATAAGTTCTTCATTGAATGTTGAAAGTAGGATTTGGTTTTATTAGCTCCGAACGCAGTCAATTTTTTATTTTAAAACTTACCAGACTTCGTAGGTAAAGTAACAGAATCAGCAAAACATAAAGTCAATTTCCATATGTAAGTAGAATCGAGACTGCCGAAATGAAATTGTATGTTTCTAATAATCTAAAACGTGTGTTTGTTCTTATTGATTACTATACTACGTCAATTGCCGTCGTTTGGTACCTGAAAATTTACTGTTTCTCTATTGTGTAGCCGTCGCTTTAGTTATCGTAGACCAATCAGAGCGACAATACTGAAAAATATTATTTTATGAAGTGATATTATCTACCAGCTATGTCTAGAAAAATATATCCAACAGCACGTAGTAATCGATTCGTTGTAACACGCCACAAATATCAGATAAAATATGGAGTAATAAAAAATAACATAAACTTTCAAGGAGAAACACATACAGAGAAAAAATAATCATTTAAAATTACAGGGCAGTAAGGGCAGAAAGATATATGTACTGAATAAATCGGAACGATACTTATTTGAGGACAATAGAAAAGAAATAGAGAGCTGGTTTTGTTTTAATTATCCCATATAAATCTATCGACAGGTACAGGTGAGTTGATAGTGTTTTCGTTTTGTAATTGGAATGTTTCGAGTTCAAACCACGTGTCTGTCAGGTTACCAACTTTTCCAGAGTTTCTCTCAGTTTCCTTAGGCTAATTATGAACATAAGTCTTGCAATTTACTGCTCGCACATTTTTTCTTCAGAAGTTATTTTCCATCATAAATGGCAGTGCTTATAAAATGGTTCCATATATAAATCTTGGTCTTTGTAAACGTCAAATCATATGTCTTTTATATCATATATCTACGTACTTTATGTATTTGTACAATTACCAATACTAACTATAGAAATATTTATTGCAGCAGAAAAGTGTCTTTATAGGATCAACGTCCTGTCAAATCAACTCTGCCAGAATTCATCGTATGTATTTCCCATTGATTATTAATTATGTTACACTTCCAGCTCCTGCTTATCTACCTAAAAGTAGTTTCCCTTATTATCTTCTCATTTATAATTTAATGAACGAAGTATATATATATATATATATATATATATATATATATATATATATATATATATATATATATATATATATATATGTGTGTGTGTGTGTGTGTGTGTGTGTGTATCGGGTGTTGCAAAATAAGTGTTACAACTCTTGGGAGCTGACTCCTGCCACTAAGACAAGAAAAAAAAAGTTATCTTGAACTTTCGCTTATCGGACATAGTTTCAGATCTACAAGGCGCCGAAAGCGTGGGAAAATTACTTTCGAACGCCAATAGTTCGGAAACTGTCCAACGTAAAGACGGTGGGTAAAAAATTCACTGAAGAAGTCATACCTGACTGTATTGAATTTTGCATGTTACACAATCCTACCATGCACGCTTAAGGGATACCCCAAAGGAACGTAGGGAGTCCCGGGTAATCTGCCAAATGAAAATTGATGTAAATGGATATGAATTGATAGGGTTTCTACCAGGTAACAATAATTCGTTTGTATCAAGTCGATGTCTCCAACAAATACAAAATGGCGGACACCTTCATGACCGTTGTGTGTGGTTGCATAATTGCCAGATATGGATGCTGGCCAACAGTGACGTTCTGAGTATTAAATGTAGCGAATTTGTACTCAAATGCTCTAGAAAGACATCTGGAGTGTCGGTAGAGCACAACAGATGAAACAGGGTGAACCACATGTATGGAAACACGTAACGAAAAATGACCAGTAATGCACTCATATTCAGTAAACGTAAGTTCAAAGCGTCGGAAATATAAGGAATAGCATCAAGAACATGAAAGCCATTGCCAATTCACCAATAATATTTCCTCAATCCGATGCAATATGATCTGCACGTTTGCATGCCAATAAGGATGCAACAACTGAGGCCAAGTTGAAATTGTGCAAGCGGACTCAGTAAAAAACCGTGTAAACTCAAGGAATGCCAGTAATGGGATCGCATGATAGATATTGAAATGTAGCCAACGTGTGTGTTGATATCAACATGTAGCTAATGGACAAATGTCAACATGTGGCATTACTGCTGGGGCGCCGTCCCGCGTGCGAAAACTATGAAAATAACGTTGTACATTCTGCCATTACATCTGGTGCACTTTTTGGTAGAACGTAACTAGAACACGATTGTATCAATGTCCCTCTCTGTTTGGGACATTGTCCCACATGCACCACCTATGAAAAGAAATCTCTTAATCCATGGTTCATATTCTGATAGAGCGTGAAACTAACAAACTTGTATAATGTCCCACGTCTTTCGGGACATATGATGTACTCGAAATATAGGAAAATACCTCCAGAAATTCATATCTTACAAACGGTGCACATGCCAAGACAAAGACGAAAATGAACCAAATTGGCACATGTAACACTAGTGTTGGAACACCATACATATGTTCCATCGGTTTGAGGAATATTATTGGCAATGGCTTTCAATTGGCAATGGCTTTCATGTTGTTGACGCTAATCCTTACATTTCCGACGTTTTGAACTCACGTTTCCTGAGTATGAGTGCGTTTTCGGCAATTTTCTTTACGTGTTTCCACACATGCGAATCACCCTGCTTCATCCATGCTCTATCGACAATACAGAAGTTTTTCTAGAGCATTTCAGTACAAATTCGCTACATATAATATTCAGAACATCACTGTTGGCCACCATCCATATCTGGTGATTATGCAACCACACACAACGGTCATGAAGATGTCCGCCATTTTGTATTTGTTGCAGACATCGACTTAATACAAATGAATTATTGTTATCTGGTAGAAACACTATCAATTCATGTCCATTTAGACCAATTTTCATTTGGGAGATTACCCGGGACTCCCTACGTTCCTTTGGGGAATCCCTTGCGCGTGAATGGTAGGATTGTTAAAACATGCAAAATTCAATACAGCACATATGACTTATTCAGTGATTTTTTTACCCGCCCTCTGTACGTTGGATAGTTTCCGAACTTTTGGCGTCCGAAAGCTATTTTCCCACGCTTTCGGCACCTTGTAGATCCGAAACTATGTCCGATAGGCGAAAGTTCAAGAGAACTTTTTTCTTGTCTTAGTGGCAGGAGTCACCTCCCAAGAGTTGTAACACTTATTTTGCAACACCCGATATATATATATATATATATATATATATATATATATATATATATATATATATATATACATCTGCTAATGATTATGACACCAAACACTATTCGAAGCTTTCTTGCACCCACTGGAAAACGTGAAGTATATTAATACTTATTGGAATATATTGTTATTGTAGACTGTTCTCATAATGCCCACGGACTTAGATTTTACAAAATTTGAGAAATAAATTTCACTTTTTATTTTGTGGTCAATTTGAAGGCATTTTGTTATACTACCATTAAGAAACCCATATACATCATATTACTAATCAACCATTATAGAACAACTTCATGTGTTAGGCGCAGTAGTGGTACCAATCATTGAAAATTTCATTTACAACTTTTTTCTCTTTCTTTTTTAATTGACTTTGTGAGTAATAGTGCATTCAGTATAAAGGTACAACAAGATGTTCTCTCTCTCTCTCTCTCTCTCTCTCTCTATCTATCTATCTATCTCTATCTCTCTCTCTCTGTGTGTGTGTGTGTGTGTTTCTAGTTTCCAGCGTAAGCGTGTCGATACCAACAGGTTTCGTGTTTACATATGATAGTGAGTGTGTGTGTGGCAGGGGGTAATGAAAAATTAATTGGGATCGCGTAGTGGAACTTATCGATATTAGTACGAACATACGAGCGGCCGTTACGTCCAATTCAATCACCAATTCTCTCAATCGTTTGTACATCGTTCGTACAGAAATGTGCAGGCGAAAGTTTCGTTTGTACACAATTAGGGGAGCCGTCAGAACGAAAAAAGTGGGATAGACTGTCTAAATGGAAGCCCCCCACAATGCCAATTCAATCACAAATTGTCGCAATCGTTTGTACGTCGTTTGTGCACAATTAAGGGCGCCGCCAGAACGAAAAAAAGTTGGAGCTGTCTAAGTGGTAGCCCCCCCACGAAGTCGATTTCAAGAAAAAAATTTCGAAATCGTTTGTACATCGTTTGTACAGAAATGTGCAGGCGAATTTTTTTTGTACACAATTAGGGGCGCCGCCAGAACGAAAACAAAGTGGTGTCTGTCTATATGGTAGACCCACCATGTCGAATTCAAGCACAAATTAAAGCAATCGTTTGTACATGGTTTGTACAGAAATGCGTAGGCGAAATATTCGTTTCTACACAATTAGAGGCGCCGCCAGAAAGAAAACAAAGTTGAGTCTCTCTAACTGGTAGCCCCCACCATGTCCAACTCAATCACAAATTGTCGCGATCGTTTGTACAGGAATGTGTAGAACAAAGTTTCATTTCTACACAATTAGGAGCGCCGCCAGAACGAAAACAAAGTGGGGACTGTCTAAGTGGTAGCTCACCACCATGTCCAATTCAATCACAAATCATTGCAATCGTTTGTACATCGTTTGTACAGAAATGCACGAGTGAAATTTTTGTTTGTACACAATTAGGGGCACCGCCAAAAATAAAACAAAGTGGGGGCTGTCTAAATGGTAGCCCCTACCATGTTCAATTCAAACACAAATTGTCGCAATCCTTTGTACGACGTTTGTACAGAAATGCGCAGACGAAATTTTCGTTTGTACACAATTAGGGGCACCGCCAGAACGAAAAGAAAGTGGGAAGGGCTGTCTAAATTAAACCTTCCACTATATCCAATTCAATCACAAATTGTCGCAATCGTTTGTACGTCGTTTGTACAGAAATGTGCCGACGAAATTTTATTTGTACAGAATTAAGGGCGCCTCCAGAACGAAAACAAAGTGGGGGCTGTTTAAGTGGTCGTTTACTCTGCGAATGGGACAGCAGGAACAAAGCGGAACATTACATCAAGAAGGAATGGCCAACGCATGTATTAACTCCTGGACAGAAGAATGCTGTTTATTCCTCACTGGTGAGCCCTAATAAGATAATTCTACCTCCTCTTCACATAAAGTTGGGGCTCTTCAAAAACTTTGTTAAAACAATGGACAAAAGTAATGCAGGATTTTGTTACCTCAAGGAAAAGTTTCCTCGGGTTAGTAGCGCTAGGGATTTTTGTAGACCTCCAAATAAGATGTTTGATTCGTGACCAAAAATTTGAGGATTTCTTAACTCTGGTTGAGAAAGCAGCTTGGTGTTCATTTAAATGTTTAACAGAGAATTTTTAGGAAACAAGAAAGCCCCAAATTACCGTGAAATTGTGAGTGATTTCCTGCAATTATTCAAAGAAATGGGTTGCAACATGTCCCTTAAAGTTCACTTTCTAGACTCCCACCTGTATTTCTTTCCTGAAAACCGTGGTGCTGTTAATGATGAGTATGGGGAACGTTTTCATCAGGACGTTTCCTCCATGGAGAAGAGATACAAAAATGCTATCTGATTACTGTTGGACACCTAAAAGAGATGTTCCAGAAGCCAAACACAGAAGAAAGTCGACAACTAAAACATATTAGTTGAGGTAAGTAAGTGTTCATTTATTAAGAAGATACCACTCACTTCTTTTATATTATTTATTAAGTAGATATAAATTGGTCACACGGTGTATACATAATTGAAAATATGTTTTACTTCAAATCCAATGAGATATAAACCGTGCTTATATTGTAATTTTCGTGGAAGTTATATGTTATTTTATCTGCACTAATGAATATGGTAAAATGAACAGTACACATAGCATATTTTTTATATAAATATGTTTATTTCTCTAGAAAGAATAATCCTATTCTTATGAAACTTAGAGGACTTACTAAGTATAAATCAAGCTAACAGACAATATAATTTGTACGTTTATATATCTAAGGTATCCGAGCTACAAGTATCAATTTTTTTTTTTTAAAAAAAAAAAGGAAATTTGAGGGGAAATTTCCCGAAAATCCCTCTGTCACGGGATAACTGAGGCTGATGGAGAAAAACCGATTGCAGATTCGAATTCTACGCGAAAAGTTCTATTAGAATCAGGTATTTTCTTCCGTGTGCCAGAGAAAAAGATTTTTTTGTCGATTAAATTAAGAGGTACCATTTTCAATCTCAGCAACCATTATTCAAACCGGTTAACGTTGATCGCTAAACAGCAAAAACGGTAACACATAGGTGTAGCCCCACTCCCTTTCTTACTTTCTACGTTAAGTATCGAAAAACGTTAAAACATGATACACTGGTTTAACATTTGAAATGAGAAGTCGAAATATATATTTCATTAGCATCTATCTTATAATGGACAATTGGTATCTAGGTAGCACTACACAAATTAAATTTTATCAAAGAGAGAGAGAGAGAAAAAATCTTTAACGAATTTAAACTTTACCTGTTGTTATGAGGAGAGGGAATTATTTAGCTTAAACAAAAGCTAGTAATTCTAATAATGCTATTTGATTAAGGAGTTCCTCTTCTTTTGTTCAAATACATTTAGCTACTAAGCAAATTATTAGCTGATTTTCACAAATATTCTTGATTATCTTCATAAACAAGAACTATCTCCTTCCTACTTTGCACAGAAGCCCTTAGTATTATAGATCCATATTCAGTTATATATCCAGTCTAGGAACTGCTAGACATGCCGGCTCTAACAATTACTCAACCATGACTACACAATTAGCTATATAAATTTTTATCTTTTTTGTCGACAAAAGCATATAAAAACTTCCAAATGAGATATGCATATTATATTGACTGATAATTGCGTGACTGTCAGACTAGTATTGACTTTCTTTTACCGGCTGTATCAGATAGTATACTTTGAAAATATTTCGTTATGTTCATTTATTTAGTATTCCTGGCACTTTAATAATACAGTGTTCTCCGATTTTTATACAAAACGTAAGCATAATTTCCTAAAGAACTATCAGATTAGAAATTCGAGGTTAATTTATTATTTTCGAGCAACAGTTAAGAATAATAGAGACAGTAGAGAAGTGGGCAGAGGAGTCCATGATCTATCTATAAAAATGGCTTTTCTGAAACTTTGGTAGACAGAATTGAGTGATAAAACTCGGATAATAGTGAAGACTAAAGGAGATATGATCCTGGAACCACGCGTATGCAAGACAATAACAGTAATAGTTAGGCTACGTCTGCCCTTAAATTAATTTTCTTGTAAATCCTATAGAAAAGAACATTCATTTCAATATACTTCAAAAGAGGTAGGTTTTCAATTCAACCGATGACACAGACCCTATATACAGGGTGTTTCAAAACAACACCGACAACGTTTGGGAGGAATTCCTGACACTAAGATAAGGCAAAAAGTATAGACCAATCTGGGTGCACAAATGCTTGCTTTCGGAGTTGTAGGTTGACAAAAACGTGAAAAATCGAATTTAAAAGGTCCATAGCTCTAATACTATGGGTCCTGCCGTAATAGGATCAAGACTTCTCTTAGGAACTAGTATGTGTCCTATCCAAATATCCAAGTTTCAGAATCTTCCGGTACTTCCGCAACAATTTTTATAGAGGTAGTTGGTGAGTACTTCAAATTATATCCCCGTAGCCAAACTCCCTCTATAAAAATTGTTCGTGAGTACCTTAGGATTCTATAACATGTCTTTTTGGGCAGTGCACATACTAGTTCCTAAGTGAAGTCTTGACCCGACTGCGGTGCATCCCATAGTTCTGGAACTATGGACTTTTAAAATTCATTGCTTCATATTTTCGGCAGACGATAACTCCGAAAGGAAGGATTTGTGCACCCAGGTCGGTCTATACTTTTTGTCTTATCTTGGTGTCAGGAATCACCTCCCAAATGTAGTCGCTATTGTATTGAAACACCCTGTACATATTTGTGGTGAGTAGGGACACACAGAAGTTCGATATACGTACACTAATGTTAATTATGCTCATTTGCTTGACATAACATAGTTTCTCAATCCTGTCAGGTAACTTTAATTAGGATTCAAAGATTTTGTTTGGAGTTAGATCATGAAATATTTCAATAAATGCAATGTCAAAATTGCAAACAACCAATTCCATTGTGTGTATGTTTATCCTTAACTTCAATATAGATTCTCCGAATCTGGTATTCTTTTTTTTTTTAATTTAATAAAGTATGCTTCAGCAGCGGTTTCGGATGAATTTAATTAGAGTTTAATGATAGCCTTTACAGCTAGGGTCTGAAACTCCACAAGAGGTGATAGTATTTGAGTGTAAACTATGTGCATGTAAAATTGAGTAGAGCGTAAATTAATTTATGAAAAAATATTGTTCAAAGAATTTTTGTAGGTAAATACACTTTATAAAATGTTAGTTTCCTACTTTCAGTTCAGGTACCTAAATTACTGATATTAGGAAAAAATAGTTTAAAATATTTTAGAAAAATTACCCGATTTTGAAGAGTGCTAAATGTTGCAAATTATTACAAGACGCTGAGAAATAGAACATATTTAATAAAACACTGAAACGTTAATTGCTTCAGTAATAAAGATCGAACTCAACGCCAAATGAAACAAATTAAAGCTTAATATAATTACAAATGACGTTTGTCATGGAGTTCAGTCTTTTTTCTTCAAAATAATAATATTTTAGTAGGTATTATTTTTTTATCGATTTTTCTCTATCTTCAAATCCTTATCATCTTTCTGAAGGCTAGAAATAGTTTTGATAAAAATGATTATAATAAGTTGAATGAAATGTATGCACTTAGCAACTAAGAACTTGAAGAAATAAGTATAAACGTAGAGTCGCAGAAAACGCGTGTCTACTGGACAATACTTGTAAAAATGAAGAAAAATGATGCGTTATAATTAATTTAAAATTCAAACTCTCATCATTAACCAACCAACAGTTTCCATTGTGAAATATCATTGCAACAAAATATCAACTTCTCTTAAAAGTTATATAACATGTAGAGTATTTCGTGTTATAATTCTTTACAATTTACGGCTGACCCTGAACAATTTTAACCTCAACCAAACGATCACATTAAAATTAATGAATAATTTCCAATGCTAGTCACATTTGAGGACAATTATATATAAACATACTTTTGTTAGATAAATTATATTTACTGTTGTTTACGAAAACGATTACCACCTAAATATAGGGTCAATTCTAAAATTTGACATCATGTTTTGATGAAAATCGGTGGATGTATATATCTTATTCTTATCCTATTCCAGTTTGAAACAATGATATAATTTGTAAGACTCAAAGAATCAGAAAACCGAAATAACTTCTCAAAATTTAATCATAAAATCTTCCATCAGCAACATACGACATACACAATTCGCCACATCCAGAGTGTATTTATACCATTGCACTACCTTATTACCGTACGTTACAATAATTCCTCATATTTCATAATCTTGTCGGAGATCAAGACATATTACTAGCTATGACACTATTTGTTTATGAACTGGGGGATGTAATTGAACAGCTACTAAATATTACAGAATGATTTAGATTTTTTTGTAATGTCCATATATATCACGATTTTGTTCTTTGGAAGATAAATGGGTTATATACTGATAAATTTCTAAATAGCTCACGATATAGAATCATTCGTGATTCTATATAAGCTCTACATTATAACACCATATCATTTTCTTTACATTCACATAACTTCAAGCGGCAATATATATGGTACACTCCGCACCATTATATATATATATATATATATATATATATATATATATATATATATATATATAGATACACCAAGACAGAAACAAGATAACAGAGCTGGAGTTGGCATGGGCAATTCTGATATCTAAAATAGCAAATGAAAAATCCCTCTAACCTCTCTGTAGAGCAACATACCGATAATCTAATAGAACTGGTGACGGTAGTGGTGTGTGAGCCCACTATGGGCGGTCACGTATAATGCAATACGGCAATGCATTGACAGGATGCGTCATTAAATGTTTTCTTGGAGAATGTACTGCATCTGGCAGAGTTTGCAATTTTGATAGCCGATGAGCCAATATCGACCGGACTAGGTAATTTGTGAGAACATGGAGCACCGTGCCAGCCAAGAAAGCGTAGGAAACTACATATAACATGGAAGTGTGAAAGAATTCGAAAGAACCTGCACTGAAAGGAAAATAAAACGGGTCCAAACTTTTGTCAATGTGCCGTAGGCTGGTCAAACGTCCGTCAATGTGTAGAAAGCGCTAACAGGCACGGAATCTAATGAGGCAGACAACACAATCAGCGAAAAAATGCATTTAATTTTTTGACAAATAGTACATATTCTGCAAATTGTAATTTTCTTAGATTTCTCCTTGCTGGTAATGCATTTTTATAGCCATCAGTATATTACTGAAAACTTATAGATTGTACGCAGAAAATCATCAATGAATCGCGTTTCCTTTTTCTACGCCATTTCGACAATATTGGATTTTATTTTAACTGCTAATACAAAACAGTGCTTCAAATGTAGACCTAAGTAGAGAAATTCATTTTTTTTTTCGGCTTTAGAATTGAGTTGAGCCGATTTTGAATTATTGTCCCTTTCAGCAGCTATTCAAGTAGATCTGCCGATTAACGTGAAGTTCGAACCACATAAGGCTGAAGGAAATGGAAACTGTGTCTCCAATGCCAAAGGGTATACGCTAACCGCTTAGGCACAAAAAAGCTATCTTATGGTTTTTGAGTTCTGTGATTCGTTGCGATATTAAGAATGGAAAATCAAGTGTTATTTGAGAACTTTAATGTTGGGTTTCACCTTCTATTTTGAATTTTTAAGTAGTAATTGGGTTGTGCTTAACCAGCGGACTCTACGAATTACCATCTAAAACTTAAAAAAAAGAAAAATCAAATTTACGTAATTTCTTTTCATTTCAAAGTACAATATCTCTGATTTTAACAATAAAGAAGCAAAAAATGTGAATCTATTTAATAGATGGTTGATAGCAAGGCTTTAATAATAAAACATTATTCCTTTTGAAAGAAATTAAATAACAAGCAGTTATCTTACATTTATCTAACACGTTAATTTGGAGTGATTTCTGTCTTTAAAAATACACAAAGCGTCCACTAAAATTACTTATATAATTTGGTGAAGATTATATAGTTTGGATTCTGAACAAAACAACCTGTCAAGTGCACAGAAAGTACGCGTTGAGAAATCCTGGCCGTTTTAAAAAAAATGGAAAAACATTTGGTTTCTTACGAAACATTATGATCACTTAGTTGGCAACACTGTGGTGTGCGAATAGATTACGTGCATAAAAATTTAGTGATTTTTAAAGTAGTAAAAATAGTCAGTTTAACTCGTTGAACACTCACTACAATAAAACATGTTGAACTTCCTGCGTGAGTAATATCCAATTCAACTGTTCCATAAAGCGATAAGATTCTTTTAACTGTCTGGTGCAGTTTGATTTCCTTATCTTCCCTTTTTTCGTATTAAGAAATCCTTCATGTCTTCCCGTGTTGAATATTCCAGGTTGTTTCTCAACGCTAAGTTGATTCGGAGGGAAGGGGCAGGTTTTTAGCATACATAGGTGTTAGAAAACGGGACATGGTTTAAACATCTGTGCTACAACTTTTGATTACCCTATGCAGAAGCGTCCATAGGGTTATTTAAATTCTTATTTACTTTTTAAAATACTTTTCGTAAAACGTTTTTAAGTGTTCCGATTCGATCACTTTATATTGTATAATATGAAGTAAATATATACACACAATAATTATTTATAAATATATTTACTTCAAAAATGATTATGAACCATTTGAATAAAAGTTAGTAAAAATTCACCTTTTAGAATATACTTTTACGTGTATTTAGAACATTAAAACATGAATAAGCATGCAAATAGAAAAAGGGTAAGATGTATTAATATATTGACACAACCATATGATGGTTATATCTCGGAAAAATGTAAGAATTATTGAAAAAGTAAAATGAATGAAATTATAAACACTTAGTCGATTGGCAATATACAAACAAAGTAAGGTTTTTACCGATAGGCCCCATGTTTCCTTTTGTTATTTTTAGTGGTTGCTTTGCGTTGCTTAAAGAGAGAAAGCGAAAAATCATTTTTCCACAAATAAGAATAAAAATAAACTTAAGTGACAAAGCTGACATTCATTAATGAGTATATATATATATAACGTAATTGTGATCTAGCTAACATGTATCAAGGTATCCAGATAAGCAATAAGATCAAAAAATCCCTGTCTGCCACATGAAAAATCGAGACTTGATTCAATAGTGCTCGGGACAACAAATAACTTCATTCTTAAACAAAGTTACTGTTATTAGCCAATGGAATTGGTTCGTGTGAAAGAAATTGAATTATTTGCAATTCTCACTGAAGAAAACAAATTATTTGTGTCGCAAAAATAAAGCATAAATTGAAGCATAGTCTTTTCCAAATATACAGTGCTTCTACAAAAATTACTTATATAACCTGGTGACGGTTCCAGTATCATTAAGTGAGCATTACTGTTAGTAATAAATTTTATCTGCCACTGCTGATGTAGTATTAACGACATTGAAGATAACAATATAGGGTGATAGAAGTGACTTTGGAACGGACTGGCACTTATGATACAAGCACTCATGTACCCGACAATATTCTAGTAACATATTTAATCTCGGGTAGCTTCTTACAGAGGAGATTTAGAATCATAATATCTGAATCAAAGTAAAGTAGGTTAAGTAAAATAATTTAAAATCAATCCAAATCCCATAATAGAGCTCATTCAATGCATAAGATAATGAAAAGTTTTCAGAATAGCAACAACTCTCCGGAAGGCATTACAATTAAGATCTCGGAAGATCACCCAGTTATCGATGTACCTGAGAATCCATTTCAGGAATCACACACCACGCGGATTTTGCAACTGTTGTAGGTACTTTCACTCTCCTTAGGATCTCAGGTCGGCTTCACTTATATCCCACAATTCGGCAGCACTTGATATTTTTTTCTAAGTTCGTGAAGATGATGCACTAAAGTGGGATGGAACAAGCCGAATTGGTTTGACAATGATCGTGTGCTGGTGAATGGCGTTTTCTCAATAATGTATCAAATGACTCCAAAATCTGGTACCCTTCAACGGCTAGACCTTGACTGATATTCGTCACTTTTCCAGCCTGCACGAAATATCTGGAACAAGCGAGATAATGTGATGTGACTTACTGTGCATTCCTCCTTTTGCATGGCATATGCTAATTGCAAATGCCGCGACGCTGAATGAGCTCAGACTTATAGAGTAACAGTTCGCTTGTGAAATGTTGCTAGGCACTCATCTTCACTAACTCTAAAATCTGATTAAGGATACTGACGGATTGCAGGCTTCCGTACTAAACAGACTGCTTAACACACTAACTTTTGGGTCATCTTGGCCCTCTACTTACGGTCTATCACGGTCTCTATACGCGCCGGCTGTTTGTGTTGTGGAAATATTGCCAAACATATTATTTATTCTTGTATTAAGCTACTTGAGTATATATATGATACACATAAATACAGAATAAAGACAAGGCAATATAGACAGCTTTTTTGCAGATGAAGTTCAAGAATATCCTACTTCCAATGCTGGTGATATTGACAGGATGTATCATTCAAAGAAATGTCATGTTCAAGTGTGCCATCAGAATAAGATTCAAGCAAGTAAAGCAACATGTGATTTTTCAGCATTTCCTTTAAATCATGCCATCGTTTAGGACACTGGAGCCTTAATTCATTCCTTGTTTTGTACATTAGGTTGAATAACGTGTAAAGACTACTCTAATACATCTTGAGGCAAATTAAAGTTGAATTGAGAAAATATAAGCATTACATATTGTCAAGAACTATTACTCGAAATTTCATAAGAACGAAGAGTTGATTTGATTTTGGGTTTAACGTCCCGTTCAGCAGCGAGGCTATATGAGACGTGGACCTACTGATTAACGTGGAATCCGAACCACATGAGCTCCCGCCGGGAATCGAACCCGGGCCTCCTACGCCAAAGGCGCGTACGCTAACCGCTTAGCCACGGAGGAGCTCTACATGAGCTCTATAAGAACGAAGACAACCTAAGATTGGGGTTATGGAATTACATAGAAGATAGATTTCATTATGGAGCTGTCCAAATGTCATAAACTTATTTATTCATCATTTTGGCAATATGCAGTTCAAGCAGTTTAACTCTCTTTTTAATTTAAAGGGACTAGCATATACTAGCAGACGACGTTTCTATGTGTGTGTGTTCTCACTCCGAAGATGCGTGTGGGTGGCGTGACCTTGATCAACACTTCTTCAGCCAATCACAGATCAGTCCGCTCTTACGTCATCCAACACGTGAAACTCACGCGAACAGCGAGAGCTAAAGAGACTTGGCGATAGGCAACGCCATTCGGCGCCCAAAAGAAGAACGTACAACAGCCCATTCTACTCTGCTGCAACCAGACACTGTTTCATTATGTTCTGCAATTAGTCGAATCGAGTTAAATTTCACATTTTAGGACACATCCATTACTATTACTCTTTTAATAGTTATTTCTTCAGGTAAAGTTATGTAAGTATCAATATAATTAAAATTTTCGAATCGATTGACGAGTGTTTTCTGCGATTGTGCATGTCATCCCCTCACGCCTCGTGGTGATTCGTTTAGGTAAATGGTGCAAAATTTACTTTTTACTTATTATTTGTGTAATTTGTTAATTTTCGGAAATATGATGCTGAATCTGTTGTGTCTTTAAAGGTTGTACATAGAATTTTTGCTTATGTGTAGTTGACGTTGAAAGAAGCTTTCTTCGGATAACTTGTTTCATCGCCAACACTCGAGCAAACGTCCTATTTACGACTATTTAATATAATGTTTGCTCTATTTGGACCACCATCCTATGGAGTAAACGTTATACAAAGTTTGGTCAATGTTTTGCGTCACTCATAAATTAAACAGGAATTATTTCTGTTTAAGAGTGTCTGATGAAGCCAAATGATAGTTGGCAAAACTGCAACACGTATGTAGTTTTTTATGTGAATATATTGTTTTGCTCAGCAAAGAGTTTGTTTTTGTTTAAGTATATTCAAAGCAAAGCTTCTACTTATGGAGCCAAAGAGAGGGCGTAACCCTCTAATGGCTGGGAGTAGAGGACTCTTTTGCTCCTATAAAATAAAATTATGAATAAAGATTTTATAAAGTTAACCCTATTCCCGTACCCTTAAAAAAAATCTACTTATGGAAAATATTACATGCCAAAACGTTCAATACATGAGCGTAGAATCAAAGTTGTATTATATGTGATCCGTATAATCTTTGGTTTATGCATGCACTTTAATTTTAAAAGTTATATTTTTTTGCGTATGTGATATTAAATTGAATGTATTTAGTTTCGTGTTTAATTTATTAAAATTAAAATGCATAATTTGTGTTCATTGGCCACACGAACGTTTACATCAATCTACGGCGCTTGTGTCTGAAATCTGCTGGTTCCGGGCTGCGGTAGAGGCTAGTCCCAGAGTGTCGTGAGCGGGATGTTGTGACTAGCTGGGACAAAAAGAGAGATATAGAGAAGGAGATAATTGCAAAAATTGTTTTCAAAACCGAAACCGAAAAAGCGGTTTTCAAAACCGAAACCGCAAAAGCTCTTTTCAAAAGCGAAAGCCGCCCCAAACCGTGTTTGCGGTTTTATTTATAAGCGAAACCATGTTTGTCCTTTTCAAAGCAGAAACAATGTTTGCTGTTTTTAATTACACCGTTTAACAATATTGTGATAGCATCTATCGATCGAGACAATTGTATTGATTTATGTGTGTGTTTTAACTTTTATTATTTGCTCCAAGACTACTACGGTAATATGCGCAGCATTGCGCGAAAGGGATAGTTCGATGGTTATACAAGTCACAGCTAAATTACGGTTGCCATATTTTAAAATCAGAAAAGTGGCGGATTCTAAACCGTACGGACTGATGTGAACTTGTGTGTTAGAAATACTGACCTGGGTTCCTTCGCACTTTTTTTTTTTTTTTTTTTAGTTATTGCTTTGATGACATTTCCAATGTACTTTTCGGCTGCAGGGAAGCAAACTGGACCCCAACTGATTTTTATATATTTTGTAAAGTAGACCACGAAGAACACGAATCTGAAGGAATTTCGACATTCCGAATTTCGGAACTTCAGATGTTCGAACATAAAGTGAGCACGGAAGCAAAAAGGACCCCATTTGATTTTTATATATTTTGTAAACTAAACCAAAATGAGCAATAATCTGATGGAATTTTGACATTCCGACTTCCCGAACTCGAGATACTAGAACTTATACAGTAGTTTTATATGTATAAAAGTAACGAAGAAAGTTCTGTCGCTTTTTGACCTATTACCTTGGAGCATCATATGTCACCTAAGACGTACCTGGAAGATCAAAAATAGTATTCATCAGTATCAACGACCTTCTGCCAACGTTCAGGATGGACATGGATTCCTTCACGGTAGAACTTGGTTTGCCATGAAGCGAAGAAGGTATCAAGTGAATTTTGCACCTCTACTACGGAGTTGAACTGGAGTTCTCTAAGGTGAGTGTCCAAGGAATGGAACAGGTGATAATCGGACGGTGCAATGTCCGGGAAGTATGACGGATGCAATAGTGTTTCCCATCCAAGGCGTAGGATGGTGTCCCGGGTCATTCTATCCATGTGGGGCTTAGCGTTGTCCCGTAATGGGAGAACCCCTTAGCAATTAAGAAGTACTGGCTCCAGGCTTTTGAGTTTTTCTTGAACACGGCTCAACTGCTGACAGTACACAGTCGCATTGATGTTCTACTCTGACTAGCCGGTAGCAGTTCCCGATGCACGATGTCGCGAACAGTCTACCAAATACACAGAAGGACTTTCTGCTGCATTACTGGTTTCAGCTGTATTGGAACCCGTTCATGGGATTTTAACCAATGATGACGAAGCCGTGGAGCTTCGTACAGCACTCACTTCTCATCACATACCAACATCCTGTCCAGAAATGGAATCTTCCTCAGACGAGTCAGCAAAGAAACACAGGTGTCTGCTCGCGTATCGTTCTGGACCGGAGTAAAAATCATGTGTTACCCCTATACTCAACTTGTAGTGCTTCCCAAGTTGATGGAAGTGCTGCGGAATGGTTTCTCCACTCACATTGAATGTTAGCCCCAGTTCCTCACATGTCTATCCCCTGTTCGCCTCAATTGCTACCTGAAAATCTTAATTTTGTATATGTGTTGGTCTTCCGGCACGTGGTGCGCCTTTCGTGAGTGTTTTGTCACCGTTCTTAAACTTTCTAAACCACCTTTGCACTGTCTGCGTAATTACGGCACCCTCAAGAAAGGCCTGAGATATCTTCCGCCGCGCTGCAGTGGCGTTTGACCCAAGTTTGAACTCGTACTGCATAAACGTCCTTATGACGCTCTGTGCAGGTTCCATATTCACTTTGGCCTGACACAAGTTCACGTTGTAACTGAACTGCCACAAGTAGGTAGAATATTGGATATACCCACACCAACATCTGACGTTCGCCTTTTCTCCATTCGCATTAAACTCACTGTGTGAGGACCAATTGAACACAGACCTCCACAAAAAGCGACAGAACTTTCTTGGTTACCTTTTTATATCTCACAGGACATAATATGTTTCGTATAGAGAATATAGTGTTTTTATATATATATATATATATATATAAATACATAGCGTCTATAACATGGGCGCCCGCAGGATTTTTTTCCAAGGAGGGGCAAGACACACACACACACACATAGGCCTACATACATATTATATATATATATATATATATATATATATATATATATATATAAAATATCCCACTCTCACATCAAAAGACGTATGCACTTTAGCACATAGTATATCTTCATTGACTAGCCTGTATAGTAAACATATATAAAAAATCAACAGATTAGAATTAGGAGAACATTGACAGGAAAAAGACACAACACAAATAATCTACTTAGCATAAATTTCATTCATTGGTGTTCGTTGAACAGAAATTCTAGTGGACTAGGACCCTCCTTAGCATCTAGCCGCCTTAGAATCTTATAATTGTTTGATGTATGAACACTTTCTTGTTTACAAGCACATATTTTCGGTGGACACAATATACACAGTCCACAGGGTCTTTTCTCCTCCATTCTAAAGCGTAACCAAGCTTTTACTGTCATTAAAGTACTAAATGAACGTTCTACTAGGCAAGTAGTCGCTGGGAGGGGAAGGAATATTTCTGTTACACTCCCAACAGAGACAGCCGAGGCTTCGGTAGCTGTGTACAGTTGGTGAAAGCAAATGAAATGAAATCTTTAAGTTTTACGTCCCACGTAATGCCGGAGAGGCTAAAGGAGACGGTGATGATGAGTAATGAATGGAAACGGAGGAATGAAGAAAGTGGGGGAAACCGGGACAATCCCGATAAAACCCACGCACACAGTGTTTGTCCAAAACAAAGTACACTTGGCGCGAGTTGGGATCGAACCGAGGACCCCATGTACCAGATGTGAAAGTTGGAGAAAGCAGTTGGTGACATCTGGATGATTTTCAAACATGTCCAAAATAACTTCAATGTATTTTTGTACCTTGGAAAGATCTATTGCCTCTCCCGGTAGAGCATTTGTAGTTGGCTCTGAAATAGCACTGTATTTGGCCATGATGTGCATTGATATTAATGTACCAGATGACGCTGAAGAATGTAAGTACGTAATGAGTTCTTTGTTGCGAGCTTCTGTTTCCACCAGGAGACAGCTGTTTTAGGAAATTCACTATTTCTGAGACTTTTCCAAAAATGTTGTGATGTTTTTGTTCTTTGCAGACGACCATGTTTCACAGAAGAAAGGCACAATATGAACAAGACAGACATGACAGACCTTTCACGAAAAAAATTGATTTTATTTTGCATAGTTGCAACTGAATTTCGAATGTGTTTAACTTCGTTATTGTCATTAATAACCAAATTTAGTTTATGGCTAGTACAGTGAAGAAATAACGCCTTAGGATATTGTTTTCGTATTATTCTGTTCACGCCACCTTCCGCTCCTACCATTGTGTCGTATCCGTCATAACTCTGTCCACATAATTTCGACATATCAAGGTCACATTTTGACAAAAAGGATAAAACTTCAGTTACAATGACCTTTGCATTAAGTTCCTGTAGAGCCACAAAACCAAGGAATTCTTCTATTTTGAGTTGATTTAGAGTTGAGTCTAAATATCTAATTCCTACTGAACCCTGTTCTACACCAGAAATGTCCACACTTTCATCAGCAATTACTCAGAATGATTTTCTTTATGTGCTTCCGTAACTAAAGCAATTTCTTTTCACAAATTGAAATCAATTCATTTTGAATTCATGTTGAAGTATATTTCGCATTGCCGATTGTCCTTTAATGTGTTCTTTGAACAGAGTAAACTCAGTGAAGATTTCAACTAACGTATGTTTCCTGCAGTAGTGAGGCGTTTAGTATGACGCTAATCATACGTCAAAACTACTTTGCTCAAGGCGGAGTGTATCCAGGCTCGACAAGAAAGTCTAACACATCAAGGAACACACCCGAATTTGATTTATCACCTTGAAGAGAAATATTATGTGTTGTGCAGAAAAAGATGGAAGATAATATAGGACATAACTTTCTTTCCGTTACTTTCAACTTGCTTAATTCCGGAATTCGGACAACGCATTTCTGACCTTTTTGTCTCTTAGTAAAAAAAGTCATATCCATTCTGAACACTACACCATTAACATTTGTTTTTTTTAAAAAAAGCATCTTCGGCTTCCAAAAGCAATTAAACTCAAACTTTTGTCACCAGGAGACCCTATAAAAGTTAACCTTTTTCGAAAATCCAAGGGGGCAATTGTCCCCTCTTGCTCCCCCTACCCTCTGTGGGCGCCCATTGTCTATATTAAACTTTAACTTTTAATATCTCGAGTTCCGGAAGTCGGAATGTCAAAACTCCTTCAGATTCGTGTTCCTCGTGATCTAGTTTACAAAATATATAAAAATCAGATGGGGGCCGGTTTACTTCCGTGGTCAATTTATGTTCGAATATATCGAGTTCCGAAATTCGGAATGTCAAAATTCCTTCAGATACGTGTTCCTCGTGGTCTAATTTACAAAATATATAAAAATCAGGTGGGATCCATTTTGCTTCCCTGCAGCCTAAATACTTTTCAAACGAAACTGAATTTTCCAGAGTGTACATTTTGCTTCAAACTGAGTTGTGCCCTGGCTAACATACATAAATTCGCATCTATAAGAGTCTTTAAAGTTACACTTCAAATTGCCGTTCGGCATTCTTGTAGCTTATGAAGGCATGAATAATTCAAGTATGTTTGTCACAACATCTACATTCGCATAGAACTTCCAATACATTACATTAAAAACACATGAACTACACAAAGAAAACCATTGTGCATTAGAGCAGATCTCTTATTAATATAAGTACCTGCACACGCGCACTGCTCAGATAGCCCACAGTCTGAGCCTGAACGCGAGTCCAAATTTAACTCAATCGCGATGGAGATTGTCAGAGATGTGGCGGTTTACGTTGAATATACCACCACTTTATCAACTAAGTCGTCTTAGATGTTTCTCCAATCCCAAAAATCGTGTGGTTTTTCGTGATTAAGATATGTTTAAGCGGGGGACGAATATAGAACGTGAAAATCGAGTGGTACCCGTTAAAATCAAGTAATATGACAACACTAAGCTAAATATAAAATAAGGTATATCCTTATTTAAGATCACTCTACATGCAACTCATAAAATTCAATTTGAAATCTCATCCACTTAGACTGAGCTCTTTCATATTATCATTACTCTTTCACCTTGTTTTTAAAAATAATACTGCCACTCTTTCTTTTCTTAACAAAAAACACCACTTAGCTTTCTTTAAAAAAAAAGAAAAGAAAAGAAAGAAAATTTAGATCGCAATACACAATTTTATTGTTGACTTGTTGCCACTCCGATAAATGTGAATGTTGTGGTTTTGCATGTGTTGACTGGTTACTTACCGCAAGTCCCAGACACCTGTAATAGTTCATACGTGACGGAAACACCGATCATATTTTATTCTGTATTTTTTTTTACTTCCCAATAATGATAGCTGTGGCTCTTTGTGAGAAATTGCAACTTTTTTTTTTTTTTATTCTGCCAATTGTAAAAATATACTCAACAAGAATTTCCCTACACTTTAAGACATTATAAGAAAAAATATATTCTTTTCCCTCTGCAAATTTTGAGCAACTTTTCCGCACGCCGAGGTAAGTTTCCCTCCATCTGGCAACTGTGAGACGAAGTGGGGAGATTCTTAGCTGTTTTCTTGTCTTACTTGATAATAGTGCTGTCGTATTATTGTGACATTTGCGGTTTTCGGTTTTTAAGAAAACCGGTTTTCTGAAAACCGAAAACCGCAAAAGCGGTTTGGAAACCGAAACCGCAACAGCGGTTTTCAAAACCGAAACCGCAAAAGCGATTTTCAAAACCGAAACAGCACAAAACGGTTTTCAAAACCGAAACCGCAAAAGCGGTTTTCAACCGAAACCGCAAAAACGGTTTTCAAAACCGAAACCGCAAAAGCGGTTTTCAACACCGACATTTCGGTTTTATGAAATTTCACTTTTTTTCAAAAACCGGTTTTCGATTTAAAAAAAAAACGATTTCGACAGCACTAGTCACAACCAACCACGCACACAATATATATTCATCTCCCGTATACACTAGTTGGTTTGCAGTTATTATTATTAACTATTATAGAATTAAAAATTACTAGCCAACCATTGATTTTTGTTAATAATACTACTAACTACATACTATGATCATCAATTGCGTTATTAAGCTATAGTCATTAGTACTTTAATCTTACTTCCTTCTGGTATGTGTTTATGGGCGGTAAACTTAATTTACTTTTAACACCAGTGGGAGGAAGCCAGTCCACTCACACTCTCCTGTGAGCGGTGACAAACCACCCAAAAACCGAATGATTTTAATGTATGTTTAAGATTGAGGTGTGTGTGTATTTTTGTATAATGCTCGAGATACCCTAATAGAATCCACAAATTGCCAAACAAATGCATCACTATATATGAGCAAGACTAACCTTATTACTTGATATTCTTTAGACATCGTCCTGGTTTCCTCTGCTATGAATCCTGTCTTTGTTATTGATGCTAGATTTGTAGATTCTGTGGTGATGAACCTGTTCACTCTTCTGCCTGACCTCCTCTCTGAAATCGTGTTTATTAAATGTTGAGAAGCATTTAGTCTCACAATAAAATCACAATGTAAGAATTGACTAATGACGACTTAGTCATTATGTGATAGGCTCAAACTGCAAATGATGACCACACTGACAGCAAAACTGCAGCCAATTACTGGAGCGGGAAGACTTGTATTAAAAACTGAAGGCAATGGAATTTTGTCGTAGGTCCGGGCGAAAAATAGAAAAAAACTACAATCTTCCAAACCTTAATGATTTATACGTGCTCAACGATTCCGTATTTTCATTGTTAATATATTCTCGAATTGTTGTACTTCTTCATGGTTTTCCATCTAATGATGTTCGGCTTGCTCAACATGTAAGATAAATTTTGACAGTTCGTGAACCATACTAAGCATTCCTTGAAATCACACAGGAAATTACAACTTCTGTGGTTTCTTATCAGTTTCGAGTTACAACATATTTGTGCGCTTGCATTTCCATTCTTTTTGTAGTTTATTACCTTTTACTTTTGTGTATTCTTTCTAACTTCTCCTTTTTCTTATTCATTATCCTAACTAAATGCCGCATACATAAGTTACATATTCAAATATCATTTCCAAAAATCAAAGTGATACCACAGTATTATTTACTTTCATACGCTGAGAAATGGAGATTAAATAGAAGAAAAAGAAATAATATTCCCACATTATACTTTCAAGCAACAAGTTCTACGTACATCATCAGTTATTGAGTATGAAGTAAAACGTAACGTATTTAAATTAAAATGACTTTGTAACATGTTCGTGCATTGACAATATGTACAGGGTGTGCGAAAAGTCCCCCGACATGTGGTAACTCTGTTATTATAAGAGTTACAAGAAAATGTAGGAGAAGAAACCGTTTCAAAAATATGATGTTTTCAATTTAAAGAGAATGAACTTTTTAAATCGGAGAAGCCGTTTGGATTGTACGCTCTTTATACGCCCAATGCCAAATGAAAATGCAGCATTGCCATTCACCTGGACTCACAACATAAGCGAATAAATGCACTGTCTTACATTAACGTGTAGATGGCCACCTTTTAAGACATTAATTTTATTCACTTATGTTGTTGGTCCAGGTAAATGGCAACGTTGCATTTTCATTTAACATTGAGCGCCTAAATGTATACAGCCCAAACGGTTTGTCCATTTAAAAAAAAACCTTCTTCCACTTTAGATTGAAAATATCATATTTGAATACGGTTTACCCTCTTACATTTTGTTGTAACTCTGATAGTAACAGAATTACCCTATGTCAATTGACTTTTGTGATACCCTGTATATCATAATGTTAAATAGATACATAGCCACAACGAATAAGAATAGAAAATTAGTTCCATAATATATTTTTATTCCACTCATCTAC
Organism: Thermobia domestica; assembly: GCF_964235325.1. NCBI lineage: Eukaryota > Metazoa > Arthropoda > Insecta > Zygentoma > Lepismatidae > Thermobia > Thermobia domestica. The sequence continues at coordinate 241,085,348 of NC_137463.1, read as the reverse complement.
ATGGCAAAGTAGTTGTTGCTACTGCGTGTGCTTGCTGCAAATTTTGTTAGTATATTTCCAGTTATAGACGGTACTTTACGTTAGCTTTCATTGATATGCCCAGATTTCGTAGCTTCCAAATATTGAATACTTCAGTGACCTATCGTTTTTACTGCATGTCTCCTTACGAAACTATTTACGCTTATTGAAAGAATGGAACTCAATTTTAACACCTTTTAGATTCCCATAACTCTTATTTCATACCTTACTTGCTTCCTCACTTTGTTTTTGTTCCTTGAAAGTGTATGTCCAAATTTTTACCTTCGGAAAGGAAATTATCCTAGAAGGTGTTATTTTATCATACTGTTTTGAATATTTTGAAGTGGATCACACACATAAAAAATCATAGTAACGTCGAATTTGTTCTGTTTTCGAAACCTTATTAAGTTAATACTAAGCACTGTCTTCGCAATATGGCTTCATCGACCATCTCACTAGAATTAGTTTACATAAGTATTGTTTTAATATTAAATTTTTGCACAATTAGCAGTTTTACTAGTAAATAAAATCGTCTGCATCCATGTTAATATTTCCACCAGTAAATAATTGCTATAGCACTAATATTCAAACTTTTGTTGTTATGATATAAAATCGAATAAAAGTAAAATTAGTTAAATATAAATTAATCCAAAATTTGCAACGAAAACAAGTATTTTTAACGGATATAGTTTCTAAGTTTGTTGTCAATCACAGTCTTCTACGTGTCTTGGTCGAATTCATTTTTGCATAGCTCTGCATAACTCTCTTCTCGTTAACAGAATCGACTGAATTTTCCAAGGAGTAATTTTTACAGGTAAATACGAACAGTGCATATTTTAGACAAAGTGGTTACTCCATGTAAGATATCATGAAATAAACAGCTGTTAATAGCAAACATAAATAGAATTAAACGAACACATACGAAAGTGAACACACATATAGCATACTGTAGTTCATTTCACTTCAATGAAACATTACAAACGTTTATGCTGATATACCATCATATGATCTGTTGATCTGAATCCGAGAATATTTTGTTATTTGTAATTGTATAATATCTACTATTTAAATATCGTATAATTGTCTTTTACATTTTTTCCCTAAGAAATGCACCAGTATTTCAATTAGAAAAAATAAGAAAGACCAAATTGTACCAATCGACAGTATAATAAATGTACCTTTCACATCGTCGAACTGCAAGGGACGGATTACTTCTACTCGCATACTTCCAAACTCAGTGCCAAATGATTTATGTAATTCTCTAACCCAGTGGTCAATAACACCTGACTCCAAAATCAGCATTAAATATCTGTCGAAGATCTGAACAAGGGGTGAATTTATATTAAATAGAAAAGAAACATAGCTACTCATTGCACTTTCTCTCATTACATGCAAACTTTGAAAGTTACTTTTCTCTATAAATTCCGCTCCTGAAATAAACCAAGACATCTCTCTATCCACTGGAATCACTAGTTTCCCTTCAGTTATCAAATTGTTTAACTGCTCTGAATCCTGTATCGATAACTGTCTTCCCAGAATCTGCTGAACAACATTATTAGCTGATTCTCCAAGTGCATCGTCCCATCCGTTTCCGTTGCTGCCCCATTTTAATCCTGATTCCAACAACTGTTGTAATGTATCGACTGGTTTTCCGTACGAAGGAATGGTAAGATGTGATACTAGGTTACAGTTATATGCCGTTATAAGAAGAGTTGAAGTTATGAACATCCACATTATTAGATGCTTTATCCCTCCCTGTCCCTCATTAGGAGTAGGAAATCCGAGAGTAATTGACAAGGAATATAGAATGCAATAGATAAACTTACGATATGGATCTCTGGTAGGTAACTCTAGTAGCAAGTTACAAAGATGTGAAAATGTACGTAGGGCTATCGAGTTAAACACAACAAATGCTATTAGCACTAGCCATAATTCAAGTGTAAACGGACGAAATATTGACCACAAGTAATGGTTGTTAATAATACGTGGAGTTAGAAACGTGATATCACTTTGACAGTAAGCCATGGCGTATTGGAAATACTGATAACGATTGAAAGTTAAGTATACTGATGTTATACCAACATGAAACTTATAGCCTTTGAGTCTACCGAAAACACTTTCAGTTGTTGAATTATCTGTGTAATATCCCCAGGTTTCAACAACATCGACTATCCACGTAAAATTGTACTTTCTCGAGAAATGGTACATGATTCTGTAATCTACTCCGTCATACAAATCTTTATTCACTATTACCCACGGTGGATATGGATATAAGGATAAATGAATTGATATTCCACTTAAATTTAAATTTCGTTTTAGTTTAAAATTCTCAAACTTAGATGTTGATATATTTACTTCTTCTAATCTAAGAGGTTTCAAGTCATCAGTTAGAATATGACTTAGCAATAGAATGTTTGAGTAATTGTATGTAGGTTGTTTGTAAGGGAATACTATCACGTGAGTATAAGGAAAGAAACGGATCGTTTTACAACTAATGTAATTCTTCAGTGGAATTTCGTTCTCTAGAATTAATATTAGAAGTCGTCTTCGATCTCTTTGTATTGTTCTTTGGTTACTCTTTTAGAAATCGTAAAATGTATCACATATATTTCCTGTTGAGATTATAAAATTATTGCAATTCTGATCCATTGAATCAACAAGTAACTTACTTTTCTTACTTTCATGGAGGAACATTGTGTTAATTATGTACGTTGGAGGAACACCATGCTTAACGACTATGTTTATTATGGAAGCAATTTCTTCAGTGGAGTTGTTTTTATTGTTATATAGTACTGTGCATTTGTTGTCGATATACATTTCATTAATTAAGTTTTCCATTACCAGTGTGTTGTCGTAATTACTGTCTTCGCAAAATTTCATCATCCAAATGGTTTGTGTAAAACATAGAAGTTGAATATAAATTGCACTCAAATATGACGAATAATCCATTTCCTTTAATATACAAGAATATTGGGATTAATTTCTAGTATATCAGCATGTGGTAAGAGAATCACAAAAAATATTTCATAAGGTGTTCAGCAAATTAACTTACAAATTTTAATACAAATAAAGTAAGCCTCTTTGTATGAAAAATTTTAAGAAATATAATACATTTACTATAATAATAAATAAAATGTAATGAAAATAATCTATTTTCCAAGTGCCTTGACATCCTTTACTCTTGTTATCAAAATTTTCCTTCCTTTGTCTTGCAGCTGTATTCGTTTCGTAAAATTTCTAAGAAATTACCATTGTTTTCTAACCTTTATAGGAATTGATTTTGTTTATTTGATTGTCCAAAATGATCTAATCATCAACTGATTGCCTATAATATCACTCAGTTGTAGTTTCACATGAGAGAAAGTAGTCATGGTCAATATCTTTGGTGATCATTCACCGTTGCTATGAGTCATCTGTATGAACTTTTGCAACAGGGAAACGGGAACTCTTTCATGGTTAAGGTTCAATTCCCGGTGGAAGCTCATGTAGTTTGGATTTCACATTAATCAGTATTTCCCCTCTCATATAGTCTCACTGCTGAAAGGGACGATAAACTAAAAATAAATTCAACCCAACAGGAAAACACAAACGCACACTAACGCAAAAAAATCTTCAGACATGAGACCTTTGTTAATTAGAAATTAAGTTGCAATACGTAAAGTTAGCGTATTACTTTCATTGGAAGTTGAACAGTTGTGTTTGCTTCTACTCAATATTGTAGGAAACCCAGTTACACCGGCTTCATCTATGAATAAAATGCTGTTTCATGTTGAGGATGTTTCGGATTGGTCTGACTGCGAATATACTAAATTTGATTTAATTATGTCCATATTTACATTTTGGGTGCACATTATTTAGTCTTATTTTTCTAAACTTATTTAGTTATGTGTTTCTAAAACCATTTATGCCCTTATAAGACCTGTCTCTATTCGAATTTCCTGATAAAGTGCTCGAAATCTTAAGTCCAATTTATTATTATTATTATTATTATTATTATTATTATTATTATTATTATTATTATTATTATTATTATTATTATTATTATCCGTGGTGGTAGTATGATAGTGGTATTAAAATCAACATTTTTATTTAATGTCTCCTAAGAGCAGATGCTAAGTATTATTAAAATGAAACCCCTAGTTTAAAGTCCACAATCACATATTATAAGCGTAAGGGAACAGTTAATTAATTATGGTAAAGGACTAAGAATTAGAGAAAAACTTAGAGAATATCCAGTGACACGATGTTGAACACCATAAACTCACAAGAGGACATCTTATATTGATAATGGCATTGCCGAATCAAACAATGCGCAATCGATAAAGTAGCGATTGTCATATTTTGTATGCTTTGCTATCCGTCCAGTTTGAGAGAAAGTTCATTTGAGTCCGCTTGCGACTAACATTGATTAATATGATCATAAAACTAATAAACTACAAAGAAAAGAATAATCCAGTTTGCGATAAAATAGTTAATGTTTCTTTGAATAGCTCATTTGGAGAAAATAAACAATGAACTAGTTGTCGATTTCTACTACTTTATTTTATGCGTAGTTTTCATTAATACAAAAAGGGCATGAAATTGCTAGTTAATACGGTGCACTTGTTGATACTATCATAATAATAAAAATAATACCGTTAGTTGTCGAATTACAACCAACTGCGCTTATGATTGGTTATAAAAGTTAGATTAAGTAGTTGTTAGTCCCCACCCACACAGCAAGGAATATTTCTTAAATCAAAAGAAAATATTTTCCTTGGTTTCCAAAAGGTTGTCCTTCTCTGGAGATTTCCATGCTGGTTTCCCCAATGTATTCCGAATATTTCCCGAAAATGTTTTTATAAAAATGTCTGGAAAACATTTTAGAAATTAAGGAAAGTACATTTTAAGAATGCTAGCCGGAAAGTGAATCCAGGAAAATATTCACAAAGTGTATTACAATTATTGTAATGTAATGTGTTTTCACTGTTGAGAGGGAAAATATTTTGGAAATGATACCAACAACGTTTTCCATATATGACATGGAAACAATAAAACGAAATATATTCCATATATTTAAAAAATGTTTTCTAATACGTTATTTGCAACATTTTATTATTTTTACGAGAAAACATATTGAATATATATTTTTTAAAACGTATAGAATATTTTAAAAATAAATTCTTTCGTAATATAATAAATATTTTTGAGAAATGTTTTAAAAAGATTTACTTGATTTTTACGGACGTATTTTGGCAATCTTCTCCTATAACTTAAATGAAATATTTTCGTAGAATATTTTAGTATTATTTCCAGAATATTGTATCGAATTTGGAATATAAAACTTTAAAAACAAGGAAAAGAAAATGTATTAATAATAAATAGAAAATGTTTTCCGTTATGTTTTGGAAAATACTTTGTGTTTTTAGTGAACAACATTTTCTGATATATAATATAAACACTTTTACACTGTTTTCAGTATAGTCTTCCGTTACTGGAGAAAATTTATTCCTTGTTATATCTGGGAAGAATCGCAAATATTTATAGGGAATATATTTTAAAATATGTTTGCAAAACATTTTATGAACTACAGGAAGTGCATTTTTAGAGTGTTAGAAGGAAAATAATGCAAGGGAAATTTTCACAAATTGTGCTATAAATATTGTTTGAATGTAATTTAATATGTCTTCAATGTTGAGAGAGAAAATGTTTTGGAAGCAATAGTAAAATGTTTTACATACATCAGAATAGGAAATGTATTCCATGTATTTTACAAATGTTTTCTAACACGTTATTTGCAATCTTTTCTATTGTTGAGAAAACACATGAAATATGATTTTTAAAATGTTTCGAATATTTTAGAAATAAGTTCGTTCGTAATATAAGAAATATTTTCCAGAATTATTTTTAAAACATCTATTAATTTTATATGAAAATGATTTTGTTACCTTCTTCTGTAACTTAAATATTTTCATACAATATTTTAGAATTATGTCGAGAATATTTTATCGAATGTTTAATTTAAAAAAAAATAAAACAGAAATTAAAAATGAATAGTTCTTAAATAATTATTGACTTTAGTTAATTGATAATTGCATTAAAACCAACGAGGATTAAAAGATATTAAAAACAATGCAACGTTTACAGATGTCGCTGCTTAGCGGCTCCAGTTTTGCGATATAAGGATTTAATTGTTCACCTTAGTACGGCACGGGTCAGGCTTGGGCGAGTTGGCCCAACTATTAATTTGGGCCGAGCCGGGATTTTGACAAAAACTTCCAAAATTTTCCGGGTTTGGGCGGAGCCGGGCTTAGCTACATTCGGGCAGGATTAGACTCGGGCCGGGAAATTCGGCCCTTCAAGGTCTCTAATATATATATAGGGTGTCCGTTGAGGAAATGCAAAGATTTTGGGAGGTGATAGGAGAGGTCATTCTAAGCCAAAATGTGTATATGATCATAGGGTCTAATCCCCTTCGTTTCGGAGATAGGGGTTGAAAGTAAGTTGGTTGGTTTTACGTTAAGTATTATACCTCATTTTAAAGCTACTGAAACAGGCTTTCAGAAGGTCTACAGTTTGACCACGTACTGCATACAAGAGGGAAATAATGGAGGGAACATTTTCGAGTTGTGCTATAAAATTTCCTTTTTCAAACAATTTTTCGCCATTCTTGGGTGGAAACACTGGCAATAGAGTAGCAGGATCTAATTGAGGGAAAACGATGCTATATACCACAAACCCAGGTGAAATGTCAATTTAGTGTCTTCATTAGAAAGCAGACAAAAATGTTTACGAAAGAATTTAATCGTAAAGAAAGATTTCTACTCAAAATAACCAATTGTGTCGATTGAACATTTATACAGTAAGTGTCCCTTACTGGAATGTTATTAGTATTACTGGATTATTCGAAGAAGTGTGGGACCTTACAAGAGTCAATCTACAATCACGTGGATTAATACCATTATAATACTTATGAGTTTAATAATCGTCGAAAAGTACATTAATTAGAGCACAATAGGAATGTATTTGAATACAATGGCAGGAACGAGGGCAGACCCAAACGGAGCAAGGGATTTACCAGGACATTCCAAACACTTCATTGATCTGCAGTAAATACTTTTCATGTTATCGTTCTCAGAAAGAAATATTACAGCATTTGTTGGACAGAGTTTGGGTAAAGCAATCGGTGGTGTAGTGGTAAAGTTCCAGACTTCCAAGCGAAACATCTAGGTTCGATTCCCCGTCAGGTAATATAACTTTTTCGCATAGAATAATGGCTGCAAACAGAGATTTATCTTCTGTTGGAGAACTTACAAAGCATCACTGGCGAGAATTCGAATAAACAGTGTGTGTGTTTTATGTTTCCTATTTATATTCGTCTCTCTTTCTTTTGACGTTTCCCTATCCTGTTTTAGTATCTTTCACGTCTCTCCCCTCTCTCTCACGTACATAAGCACTTCATATGCGTGTGCCTGTTCCAAAGTTAAAACGGAGCAAGAGACCGATAGACCTGGTCTGGAAAATGTAATTAACTGCCAACTTCAGCGTCGAGTTTTTGTGCTCTGGTGTAAACATCTCCACTCCTGGTCATCTCTGAAAGAAATACTGTTTAAACGCAAAGAAATAAGCAAAATATATTTTTTATCATCAGGGTTACCGAGCTCGAATTACCGGGTCACTACGGCTTTGAAACCTCGACCAAGTGGTAGTCCATAAGCTAACCAACATCATGCGACTGACACTGATTCGTTTGAGCTGTAGCATGTTCATTTTATCTGTGCAATTTACAACTAATATCAGCAAGAGATGAAAGTGATGCTGGATGTTCGGAACAGATAAATCTTCGGAAGAAACTAGAAAATGGCAACTTCTTTGGTTATTTGAAAACAAAATTTTATTTATACTAGTTCGGCACAAATTTGTTTCCATCCTATAATTCAGTGTGATTTATTCACGTTGCAATTTGAAATATGCAAGGTTTGCTACATCTATAAGGAACATCCAATTTTCCATTTGAACGTTTGTAAGTTTTCATTTGAAATTTTTCATTACGACAGGGTTTGGACTTTTAATATAGGATATTTCTGATAAAAATTTACCAGCACAATAGCACTCATTCAATTTTATCTTTCTTTCTTTCTTCCTTTTTCTTTTCATTTTTCCTTTTTTTTGTCAATTTGCATTAGTAGTCTGTAATGGAAGATATGATCTACCTACCTACTGGGTTAATTAGAATGTGGTTTGCATCAGTACGTCCAATGAACACTACCGAATTTACAACCGAACCACGCGGAAACAAACCATGTGTTAAACTGTTGACATTTTCTTAGATGTGTCAGTAAGATCTACAGTTCTACTGGAAATTGAGTATGCTATCCTTTCTGAAAATGACTTAATGGATGTTTCAAGCATAATCTATATATTCGAATAGACCTGAAAAAAATATAACAACAAACCTTATTTGTATATTACTGTTGGATTCCTGGTAACGGAACTTTATAATGTTCGGTTGTTATCTTACAAAGTTTAAAAATCCACATTTTTATCTGTGCTTCCTTTTCTTTTCTTCTTCTTTCGCCTTCTCTCTCTCTCTCTCTCTGCCTCCTTTCTGAAGTTCTGTGTAATATACATCCATTGGTTTCAATTTTTCATTGTATGTTTTTAGTTTCTCCCTAAATCAACTTACGAATCTTGTTTCGTCTCGGTTTTGTTATTTCATTACTACTAATGCATGTGTAGTTTGAAATTAGAATTGCGTTCTTGTTCTTATCTAATTTTAGTTATGGAGAGAAGAAGGAGGGGAAAGAGATGGTCTCTTTACCAGACACGACTATGGGATAAGATGGTGTATATTGGGTGGGCTAGTTGCACGGCGTTAGATGTCGCAATTTTTTGATGCGGAGTGTACCAACGAGAAATGCCATTTCAACTAGCTCAGAATTTCTGTACCTTTTTATTTCATTCAAAAAAGGATGAAATAAATTTGGATGGAATATTTAAGTCTGTACCAACCACAAAAGTGAAGAATGAATAACATTTGTGTTGACTATTTCCTTTTGTAACAACTGGAAAAAGTGAAGTGCCATTATAGTTTTGCACTATCCAAACAAACGAAGGAATAAACTAGAGTTTCCTATCCAATTTTGTATCCTGGCGGACATAAATCATTGATCAGGTAATGGCAACTGCTTTGAAACAAATGCAGAGTATCAGAACTAAATCAGTCATATCTGTGGTTTCGTGTGAGAAGCAAACAAACTTGTGAACCAAAGGTTTAAGAACAACTCAAGTTATTAATATAAACTTTGCAGAAGATTATTCACTTATATCATCATAAAAGAAATACGAAAGACGTTCTGAGACGAAGAAATACAACATACAACTTAGCAAGTGGAGGCAATGAAACATAAATTAACGAGACTAAAGACGACACGTTTACCACGTAGTGATAGCTGTTCAGTAGTCAAGGCGCTGGACCAGTAATCTGGAGAATCGTGTTTCGGATCCACGTCGACCATTTTTTTACTTCAGGAATTTTGATAGAGATTGATAGATGATGACACATGTTTTATTATATTCAGATATTTGAATACTCGGATATTTCAATACTTTAACTATTAAATCTTCATCAATAATAATAGTAATAATAGAAAACTAATAATAAAATTACTATCTCGCAGAATATTAAAAGCTAGGAGCTAATTATCGCTTAGGTCATACCATTGGAAGCAGAAACGTGACATTTGGAAAGAATATTTTGGTTTTGTTTAATGTTGAACACGAGAAGAGGAATTTTTCATCTCGTTTCTAAAATAAACAAAACAATAAAATGAGAATTAACCTTTTACATTCGAGACGGGGCAAGGCTAACTCAAATTATCGTCTCGCTTAGAAGACGAGACGAAAAGTATCGTAAATATTTCTCGTGTTGTCTTGATTCTCGAAATATTGTATGTCCATTTTATCATTAAAAATTGCTCTGTAGACTGAATCTTATAGGCTTTATGTTACTTTGTATTTCAGAACTCGTTGAATTATGGTCTGTGTAGGTATTTTTGTTGCAAAGTTTTTATAATTACGTCTGCATATTTTAAAAATTAATTTATTATATGCCTTACTGTTGAGTGATATTCAGTTTTTTTCATTACAGTCATTTTTCTTAAAACATACAATAGAATACTTTCTATATAGAACTTTAGTAGAATGTTTTTGTTTAAAATGTGGGTAGTTGCAGAGGTGTGTCTTGAAGCTACGGAAACCCTTCTCCGAAATCTCTACGTTTAATTAAGTTTTCCCAAATTCTAGCTTAAAACTTGAAAACTTTTAATACCATTATTTATTATTATTATTATTATTGTTATTATTATTATTATTATTATTATTATTATTATTATTATTACTGAAGTGTTGTTAATTTAGTGGTTCACCCTGTTCCACCCAACTCCCGCCTAGTGGGCATTGTGCTGAACAAACACCCTGTGTGTAGGTTTTCTCCGGGTTCCGCTTCCTCCCACTTTCTTTATTCCAATATTTATTTCATCCTTATCATCGACGTCTTCTGGAGCTTAGCCGGCATAACCATTACTTTAAAAACACATTTTCTTACGTCTCTCGTGAGTTCTGTATCACTACTTTCTACATGAAATTTGCCTCGAAACTTTCCGTTTTAATATTTAGCTAGTTGTAGGAACGCATGCAGAGGGTATGTCCTGATGGTCCTGAAACTTCTCTCCAATTCCAGCTATTTTGTAACTTCTGCCTAACGCTACGGGCGATTTTACATATTTTAATACAGTGCGTCTTCATACAGAATTTGTCTTCTATATTATTATTATTATTATTATTATTATTATTATTATTACTGTATATTTGAGACCTCAATATTACGTCATACTCCAATGCAAATAAGCAAACTGAAGTTAAGAAAAATAAAAGAAACATTTCATGGATCCTCTATAAGGATGAATTGCCTTATAACAGATACTTTGAAAAGGGGGAAGAAAGAAGCTGTCAGCTGCTGGACAATAGGAAAATTGAACCTTCGGATGCCTTAAAGAAAACTAAGTTGGATTTGTCTTCATCACGATACATAATAACACCCTTTCTTCGGGTAAAAGACATTGGATTAGGTATGCGTTATATTGATTTTTTAACAAAATATACACACAAATATAAAAAGAATAGTTCCTATTTACCAATGTTTGTTGAACGAATATATCGAACACGTTGAAAATGGCAAACGAAAATGTTATTATTATTATTTCTAGTTACAATGGTAAAACTTAATAACGATTCCACAATGGCGTTTCAGACAAATTTATGACTCATACTAGGCCTGAAGGATGACCCGTTTGTATTCATGAATTGTTTGCGAAACACGCGAAGAATTCAGACCGTATTAATCGAGATTGTAGACTGTAATATCGTGTTATTAGTGAAAGATGTCTGTTCAACTCTAACTTGTAAGAACGAGATAAAGAGATAAATTGACTATTTTTCATGTTATTATACATCAGAAATACCTACATTCTAAATATTTTTTCTGAATATCCTTGGAGGGATTCGAACCGCTGACCCCTAACTCATGAAACGAATGCTTAAGCCACTACCCTAACACCGCTCTATCAAGTAATGGTGAAGAAACACTTGTCTGTGCAGAAAATTGCAAACGTTTACGTTTCCAATATTTTATTAACGATGAAACACTGATTTCGGCTATGATAAAACATTATAGTCCAGAGAATTGAAGTTTATTTTTTTTATAAGAAAGACCGAAAGTATCTCCGTAACTTATATCTATTTTATTCGGTTATTCTCGTTTTACAGGTATTTCCAGTAATCTTGAACGATAGGGACACGAACGCAGATACATCGAGGACATGTAATGTTTCAAGGGCTCTACCCACCTGGAATTGAAACTGAGACCCCGCCTTCCGAACTAATGATGGGTGGGGTGCCTGGTTCGTTCCCAAGGCAAGTAAGCTTCAAACAGACACGTCGTGTTTGTAGCTTTTCTCAGGACACTCCCACTTTCTCATTCCTGCATTTCATCCATAATAATTCACTTGCTTCAATCAGAGTCTTCCTAAAACTAACAGGCATAATCAATGTATACACGACTCCAAAAGTACATTACCACTTGCAATTCTCCTTTTCGTGCAATAACTGGTAACCCGAAAAGCTAGGCGGTTGGGTTGGTTGTGAATTCGAAAGGCGTTGGAAAAGCTCAATTTTGTAACAAATATATCAGTGTGACAAACTGCAAATAAGAGAATAAAACAAATTGTTAAGAATAACAATTTTATTATCGTGACGGAGGTGGATGACATCAAGTGTTACAAAATTATCTTACTTAAGCTGTTCAAACAATATGAATGGCAACAAACAGATATCAGATGAAACCATTCTCTCCTTCACTCCAAAAAGAAAACAATCTCATAGAAAAGATAAAGAGTTATATAATATAAAGGGTTAATATAAAAGCCCCACCCAAAAATTTAAAAGTTGGAACCCGAAAAGCGAGAACAACTGAACCGAAGTGCGTGAAATTGTGCACAGGTATTGTAGCCGTAAAACGAGTGAATAGGAGTTTCGTATTTTAATGGAAAAACTGTTGGGTGGGCACGCGCCCCTCCAAACATTTGATGAGGAAACATCAAAAGTGCTGGTAACAGTATTTTAGATGTTTGTAAAGGACATGAAGAATTGCAACGAAATTTCACGTATGGAGAATACGCAAAAAAACAAAAGAATACGTTTTTTATTTTATGCGGAAAAACGGTTTTAGGGGACAAAAACCACAACACCAAAATATTGAAAGTTAACTCGCAAAATGCAAAAAGAAATGAACCGAAGTAAATGATATTGTGCAAAGATATTGAAGACGTAAAATGAGAATAAAAAGGTTTCGTATTTTCCTGGAAAAACGGTTGGGTGAGGCACGAACCTCTCCAAACCTTTGATCATAAAATATCAAAAGTGCTAGTTTCCTGGAAAAGATGGTTAGGTAGGGCACGGTCCCCTTCACACATTTGATCTCGAAATATCAAAAGTGCAAATAGCAGTATGTCTGATGTGTGAAAAGGACATGAAGTATTGCAACATAACTTTGTGAATGGACAAAAATGAACGAAAATTGCTTTTTTATCTTTTGAGGAATAACGTTTTTAGGGGCTAATCCTCTACACAAAATTTTGAAAATTGACGCCCAAATGGCAAAAAGAAGTGAACGGAAGTGAATGCAATTTTAACAGATATTGCACACTTAAAATGAGGATACGCTTTTTCGAATTTTCCAGGAGACGATGGTTGGGTGGGTCACCGAGGCCTTCAAGCCCTTGACCACAAAAAATCAAAAGTGCTAGTAACAGTATGTCAGATCTGTGTAAAGGACATGCAGATTGCAAACGAAAACTTTTTGTACGGACAAAACACCAAAAATAAACTAATACATTTTATTTTCTGCGGAAAAACGGTTTTTAGGTTGCAAAAAACTCACCCTAAAAGTTTGAAAGTTGACACCGAATGCTAAGACGAAGTGAACCAAAGTGAATGTAATATTGCACAGATTTTGTAGACGTGAAATGATTATACGTGTTTCGTATTTTCCTGGAAAAAAGGTAAGGCGGGCCACGGGCCACTCGGAACATTTGATGACGAAATATTAAAAGTGCAAGTATCAGTAAGTGAGATGTGTGTAAAGGACGAAGAATTGCAACGAAACATTTTGAATTTACAAATCGCAAAAAAATAAAGGAATAAGGGTTTTTATTTTCTAGGGGAAAATGGTTTTAGGTCTAAAAGAACCCACCTCAAGAATTGAGAGTTGATGCCCGAAAGGCAAGAGGAAGTGAACCGCAGTGAATAAAATTTTGCAGATATTGTAGACATACAATGAAGGGATACGGTTTTCGTATTTTCCTGGAAAAGATAGTTAGGTGGGGAACGGGTCCCTCCAAACATTTGATAACGAAGTTCTAATAGCAGTATGTCAGATGTGTGCAAAAGACATGAAGTATTGCAAAATAACTTTGTGTATGGACAATACGGAAAAATAAACGAACACGGCTTCTTTATATTTTGAGGAAAAACATTTTAGGGGCTAAATTCTCCACTCAAAATTTTGAAATTTAACACCCGAAAGCAAAACGAAGTGAACCGAAGTGAGAGAAATTGTGCACAGATATTGTAGACATCAAATGAAGAATATGTTTTTCGTAAATTCCTGGAAAAAAGGGTTCGGTGCGGCACTGACCCGTCCAAACCTTTGATCAAGAAATATCAAAGGTTCTACTATACAGGATGTCAGATGTGTGTAAAGGAGATGAAGAATTGCAACAAAACTTTGTGTATGAACAATATGCAAAAATAAACGAATACGTTTTTTTTAATTTTCGGGGAAAATGGTTTTGTGGGCAAGAGCACCCGTCCAAATACCCACGCTATCCATGTAAAGTTAGTCAAATCTAAAAGGAAAGGAATATAATCACCTCCTTTATTCATTTGTATCGTAAAGTTAGTAATTGTCGAACACTTCATCCCAAAAATTGACCAGTGATATAAAAATTTTAAAAATAAGAATAGCATATGAATACACTTTTAACACAGGTACGCCATCTGTTCTACTCCCAGAATTTTTGGTCGGCCTCACTACACTGTATTCAATTTATCAATATTTCTGTTGCGACCAAACTATAATACCGGTGGTTTACCCATGCCGGATTTGATATTAATATCTCTAAACTCTGTTGATTTTTCATTTCTAAACTTACTGACTTCGTAAACTAAGAAAAAGAATCAAAGAACAGTAGATCTTATATTAGTCTAGAACTCCAGACTGTAGAACGAAATATGTTGCTAGTCAGCCTAAATGAATGTTTGCTGTTGTTGACATTGTAATTGCGTCAATTACCTTATTTCGTCGCATGAAAACTTATTTACTTATTTGTCTGTATTGTGTAACTTCTGCTTCACTTATTGTAGACCATAAGACCTACAATGCTGAAAATATTGATCTGAAAAGCAATATTGTCAATTAGCTAAGACCAGAGAGACGTATCCAGTATTGAATATTGCCTGATAAAAAATAGAGTAAACCAAAATAATAACTGAAAACCAACACATGCAATATCCAAATAATTATCTAAAATTACAAGACAGTAAGGACAGGAAGATATGTTTACTGAAATGCAATACTCGTTTGAGGACAATAGTAAACAAGGAGACACTAACTGCTGCTCTAATTAGCCGATATAAATCTATGAACACATGCAGGTGAATTAACAATGCCCAACTTTTGTAATCGGAAAGTCTCGAGTTCAAATCACATGTCTGGATATCGACTTTTCCAGTGTTTCTCTCACTTTTCTTATACAAATTATGGACAGAAATTCTTAAAATCTACACCCAATAGAATTGATGTTCAGAAATTCTTCTTATTTTTCTTCTATCGCTATCGCCTTCTGTGCGAGCGTCCCGAGTTCGATTCCCGATGGGGGCATTCGGTAAAAACATTTTCAAGTCAGCCATGTACTTTACATATAGGTGCCAGGCCGCTTCCTTACCTTTCCCCGGATAGTCTGTTTGCCGAGGGATGTCATTCCTCATACGTGTCGGGCAAAATAGCCAAAGATGCCGAAAGCCCAGAAGTCTAATTCGTAAGTCTCGTTAACAAAAATCTCATGTTTATTTGATACTATATAGTCTCGTTTTTATTTTTTTGTACAATTAAAAATACATTGTATACAATGATTGATAACTGCAAAAAAAGAAAAAGAAAAAAAGAAAAACTCCGTAAAATCCTGCTAATGACAGATCAATCCGTCCAGCATTTAACGCACTTATCTCCCTTCCTTGTGAATTATGTTACACTTCCAGTTTCTCGACGTCTATCCAAAATAATTTGCTCCATCATCTCAACTAAAATCTTATCAATGAAGTATATCTCGCAAGCAAGGAACTTGTTAGGGTCTTCTAAAGCCTCTCTAACTCAGTATGCACATGCAATTAACATATTTGAGGTGTGTAATATTCCTTTGTTTTACTTTCGATCATTGTTCGTTTGTATTTATAAGAAATATTTCTCTCAAATTTGCTTTCTGATCTCTTTTTGTCAGATTTGGGACTAATTATCACACTCATACAATATAATAAGGATTATTCTTCTCTCACATTTTGCCAAAACGGACTTCGCGTCATCTTAGTCATAACTTCCGTTAAGACACTGTGAAATAGAATTCCATTGAGTTATATATATAGCAATTGCGTTGTTTGCATGAGCTGATGACAATGGGAAAGTAGAATAATCTACTTTTCACACAAAATTTTTCTGACTAACAAAAGAATTAAAAGAATATTCACAAGAATACAATAAAAAGAAATGAGTTTGTATCTCATATGTTCACTCTCCCTCAATTCAAATTGAGAGATGATTTTTCAAAGAATAAAACGGTAAGAAATAAAGAATAGTTTGAAGGACACACAGTTCCGCAACACTTCCACTCGGTGGACACCTGTTTCGTCATTCAGTGCTTATTCCTCATTAATGTAGCCTCTTTGCGATTTCTCTAATACGTACGCTGGCGAAACAAATCAACATTACGGTTATTGCATGATGCATGTTCCTTCTGGGAGAACACAACTGTTCAAGTGATGAAACGGCGTTTGTCATATATCCAACGTCAATGGCTGTAGGTCGTGGTCAAAATGTACGGAAATCATGTGTAGCAAACAGATAATTACTTCCCCTGGGATAAGCATAATGATATTACTACTTTCGACTACAGTTATCATGGAATATTGAATTATCCTTACATTTTGTACTGTTAAATGTTATAACAGTACAAATAATGTCAAATCGGTTGTTGAACCTAATCTCCCAACGTGGTGACTACATTGCTTGATGAACAAGGTAAGGCACATTATTCACCATCTGCGGATCCTTATCAGTAGATCAGTATCCACGGTAATCCAGGCGTAACTCGTGTACAAGTATAGTTCTGTACTCTCTTAATTTTGACCTGTTGCACAATAGTTTTTATGTATCCTTGAAGTGAAATCGGAAACGCATGAGGTCTGGGAATCGAGTGGCCACTCTTTGCAGAACACAGGTCTGCCTATGAAGTATCAAGAGAGCTGTTGACTTAATCATGTTGGGGAAGTCTCTCATGGAAGGAAGTAGAGTTATAAAAAAACGGTTTTATTCTGTTGAAGTTTTCTTTAAATAAGAATCGCAATATTTTTTTCTTGTTTGTTTCTTAATCAGTACAAAGATTATTTTGTATCTTCTGAGATAACACTTAGCCTAAACACTATTTTGAAGTTGTCTGGGCGAGAAGAAAGTACTGGGTCGTAAATATATCGATCACAGGAAAGTAAAACCTGGCTACGTTGGTCACCACTGGTTCTATTGAACAGTAAGCAACGTCGACAGATGGTCAATTACAAAAAGTAGATATATGTTAAAGCAAAATATGTAATAGACTGTAATGTAACAAGTTCTAGTGAAACGACTACTAAGTTACTAGTTTTATATCTACGTGTCATTTATGAACTCCTTACACCAAGCTTGAAACAATGAAAGGACAGAATAGGGAGTAGAGTTAATTCTGTATTCTTACGAGTTGCTTAATTCCCCTAAAATTTTCTGAGTTCTTGCATTTCGAAAGTCCATTAAGTTTCTTCATTTCGAAGATCATTAAAGAAAGAACCTGGACCGTTAGACATTTCGTATACCACAGTTACCTTAGTTTTTGAATAATCCTCGTGTATATATATTGTTACACAGTTGTGCCTCGAAGTCCAAAGCCGGACTCAAATCATGGGGCGAGACGCCCGCGCTTTTCAAATTGTATGTGCAGTAAGGAAAAGAGAGATAGGGAGAACGGAGTCAGTTGAGGTTCAGATTGAATTAGCGACCTGATGCCTCATTGACACCAACCCACACGCATGTATTAGTGGTATGACCCTGGCTCTGATTTACTCAGATCACAGTGCCGGGTCCTAGATGCAATATTTAGGGAATACCACGAAAGCAATAAATACATGAAATCTATTATGTAGTTAGAGCTAGGTGTAAAATAAAAACTGTAAAAATAAATGTAAAATAGGAATTTCGATCCCGGCGTGATAGAGAAAAATCATAGAAAAACTAGAAGTCTTAACCACTATTGAGCATGCGCGTGAAGAAGTCTCTCCCAAGCTCGATGAGGCTTGTGACGTCGCCTTCGAGCTACGTCAGAACTGGCAGAAATGCGTGGGACGAAACGCCTTTATAAACGAGGCCTGTTCGCAGCTCCGGTTGATTGTATAGTAGACCGTCGACGAGTGTGTGTGCTCCATCGTCCCGGCCGCTCTATATAACACCAGGTATGTGATTATTTTTTCTAAGTTCCCCCTTCAACTCGGGATGAGCACTTTGAGAATGTTTAGTGACGAATACGAAGTCCCTTCAAATTGAGACCAAATTCCCTCTTCAAGAATTAACATTTTTCCCTTCGGGCCAATCCAAGTTGCGATGTACAAAGTTCATATTTCACTATTTTCAATAAATCGCGGTTTAGCATAAAAAAAACATAGCACCCATTAGGTATTATAGGGGTTGTGCTCCCACTTAAGTGTTGCAGTAAAACTTCCAAGTTGTCATTCCAAGTAACCGATTTTATATAATTCATCTGTAATCTTATTTTTATTTTTTTTAATAAAAAGTCAAGTGGAATGGTCTCTTTGATTTCGTCAAGCTAATCCCACCTATCTAGATTCGGCTCACAGTCTTCATGTGTTACCTGGGTTTCGATTTCCAGTACCAAGCTCTACCACTGTTAGTGCACTTTCTCATCATCTTCGAACCAGTAAGCTAAAGACGTTTTCCGAGACCGAGGCTAATAGGGAGCTGGACTCCGAACCAACTTTGTAATACTGGGTGGAGAGTGAAGAAGTGATCTCAATTACGATTTCACAAAAAGAAAGTGTACACAACTGCTACGCCAATCTCAGAACAACAAAACATCATATAACAGTTTTATGGTGTTCGGTGTTCGCCGGGTAACCAACTGTGTGTTCTTGAATCTCTAAACAAATCTCTGGTGCTCATTCACTTCATAGGGGAACCAACTATCTCAGTTGTCCTAAAACGCGATTTTAGCAAATTGGGAGTGATTTTTTTTACCGAAGAGCTTTCAATAGATAAAAGTGAAACAGTGTACGCGAAGTTTTCTTTTGACTAGTCAAGTGGTGTATCGGTACTTTGTAAAGTCAGTACAGTTCAGTGGCGTACTTGGCCTAGGCGGTGTTCAGCTTATAACTCTGATATACAAATATAATTTTTCTGCTCTAAGTAGTGCGGTTTATAAGGAGTGAAGCGGCGACGAAAAATTTTCTATTCTCAACTTCTCTCGCTTTAAGTTGTTATAAGTCAGCGGAATAGTTGCTAGGTTCCGCAGAGCAAAAAAAAGTTTACCTCACGACGTTTTCTTGTCTAGTAATGGAAATGAAAAATCGGGACGCGAGTGTTAAGACAGAATTCAGCTTTTGTCTCATGTACTTGCAAAACCCTATATCTGCTTATGCTTCTGCTAGCTTTGGTGGGGTCACAGTCAGTTTTATCTCTAGACAGCAGAACCGCCCGTTTTACGGGATGAAAGTTCGACTAGTCTGTCCGGCGATAAGTGTCTAAAATCCTTTCCCATGCAACGCTTGGGGTCACAGGTATTTTATTCTTTAGGTCCAGCAGGGCCCCTCTGTACTAGGGGTGCAAGCCCGACGGCTGCCTGGGAATAACTGCCTAAAACTCACCTTTATGCAAATGCAACACCCAAAAATCAAAATGCAGGTACATGATCCAATGGTTGGATGTTCGTAATCCCCTTTGAATTTAAATATATATATATATATATATATATATATATATATATATATATATATATATATATATATATATATATATATATATATAGCCTAAAACAATGATGTTTGGTTTAAAAAAAAGGAAACGACAACAAGTAAAGAATAGAAGTAAAAAGTAAAATCGTTATATGTGAGCAAATAAGCATTATCTGTTATAAACAGCTGTCTAGTCACTTTCCGTTTCCCGTTCTAAAAAAAAAGTAAAGCAAAATTTATAAAGAAAGGGAAGACGAGTATTTCAAGTTCAAAGGAAGTTAAATGAAGATATTGAAATAATAATAAGTCGCATAATACGTAAGAAATTTTGACGTAGCATTTCCGAGGGAAGTAGCTATCAGTGATTAAATTCTTATTATATCAAAGGAAATAGGTTGATTACCCACTGCCCTGGTTTAAGAGGCCACTGACTTGTGAAAAACAGTTTCATTTATCACAAATGAGTTTCGCGCAGAAAATAAAAGAAAAGCTATTAGATTTAGGGCAATCTCATTGTCCTAAGACGCCCACGGGCAAGCATCGTTATATTTTAGATCGGTGGAATAATTATTATTGTATTGAGTGCAATAAAATAAAAGTCCACGGGCATTCTCCTCCTGCATTTGGCCGTTGGAAAAAGAATCCATTACCGAGATACTTGGATACCTGGAGTCAGCCCAGATATCGTGAACCAGCGACCGCTAGTCCGCAAACTCCAGACGCCCCGGCGAGTGGCTGCGATCTAACGCCGCTGGCCGCGTCTAGCCCTATCCCGACTAGAAATGAGATAGAAATACAAAGTGCTGGTTCAAGTGAAAAACCAACGCCAGCTCCTAGGACGATATATGTAAGTTCAGACACTGATGAGACCCCACCGGGGGTAGATCCAAAAACTCCAGTGAACGAAGTAAACTTAAAAGATGAACTAGAGATAGCCGAACTAATAACGGCAGGTCAGGAGTGCCCTCAACTAACAATTGAGATAGAAACAACAGCAGGTGTGATACCTGATGTCCCCTCGAACCAAAGTCCTCTAGACAATAATAAGTTAGCTGATAAGGAAAATAGACTAAGTAACTTAGGGTTAAGTTCAGAAAATAAAGATATTGGTGTATCAAAGAAACCAGATAGCCCGGTATCGCTATATTTTCCTATAAAATACGAACTGTCAGATCCTACCACGCCGTTAGAAATGCAAAGGCCGAACTTTCAATCTTTTTATGCTGGTAGTAGTGATGAAACAGTTTATGCTGAGATCGGTCCTAGAACTATGTATGCTAACTTAAATACTGACTCACGAATCTCAATGACTAAAGAGCCAATTTACGAAAATATTGGTCTCGAACCCAAGGCTTTACCGATTAAAGAGCCAATTTATGCAAATATAGGAACCGAACCAAGGGAAACGAAAACTGAGAGCCCTGACGAGAATAATGACAATGAATTGCACTCTCTGATACAACCTAACGATAAAGCGTTAATAGACCAGATTAGGCATTCATTACAAACAGAATTGTCCCCAGCAGTAGGAAACTTAATTCGACCTTTAACTAAACAGCTACGAAACAAGAAAGTACAGGTCACAGTTGTTCGTCGCCACGGTGACGACGACGAGAAGTTAGGGATTTTATTTCAAGCTGACCCCTCAGTCCCCTTTGAAGATTTATTACCTGAGGAAAATGTAGTTGGAAATTTTGATATGGAAATACAGACCGACGATTTTCAAAAGAAAGATGTTAGTGTTCAGACCGAATATAAGTTTCCTAAAATGATCCGGATTGACACAGACCGTGAACTTAAGGTCCTTCGGACAACTGCTACTCAAACCAACCCCGTCATGTTTGAAGACAGCCTTACCCTCCAAGAGAAACTGCAATATTTAGATAGTCTAGATAACATACTCAATGTAGTTAGTAAAGTTAGGTGGTCAAACGGAGATATTAGTAGTGCAGATTCAGATGGGGGGGAATCGTTGAGAGACGATTGGTTGGGATATGAACTACAGAAATTACAAAACGAAGAAATAGAGCAATTCCCAGACGACAACCCGGAGTCTCCTCCTGCGTCATTCCTGGAGGATGAGTCAAAACCTTCATGGAACTCCGAAGAAGAACTCCGATATGACCATTGGGATCCTCCCACGGAATCTACTCCCCGAGCAGCGAACCAAGACCCTCCCCCAGAGGACGCTGACCAGAGAAATGACTTCGTCGCCCCTGCTCCAATTGAGAGGAGGTTAGGCGAAGAGAAGAAAAGTGATGATGCTTTTCCCTCAGTTTGCTCTGACCACCAGAAACAAATTGAAGAGGAAGAAAAAGAAAATAACGATTCCTGGTCTGAAAGTAGAATAAACGAAAACATTGGTAAAATCTTTGATTACGCGGAATTTGGTGCGTCAGTAATTTGTTTAGATGAAGTAGAAAATAGAGACGATCCCTCAACCTCTCCAACCCAAAGTGAATCTAACAAACAAACTGATAGTGTTAAGAATATTGGTTTACAACCTTCAGCTACTGCTAGCTCTAAATTTAGTTCCTATAATGAAACTGGTGAATCACCTGCGACCAAAGAAATGAAAAAGTACCAACAAGAGGAAAAGTTAGATCCCTTACAGATAGTGTTTGTTTCGCCACCTAGTAGCGTAATTACACCCACGACCCCAGTGGAGAAATTAGAGTTTAGCGAAGGGAAAAAGACAGAAAAATCAGTATTTAGCGAACAAGATAGAACTTATACATCAGAATTTAGTTCAGAACAAACCTCCGAGTTAGAAAATAGAAGCGTAACTGATACCGACTATAGGTCCGTCTCTGAAAATTTCAACACCTCGGTTTCTTTAGACAGGTCCTTAGATCTGAAAGATGAGCCCGTCTCACATTCATCAAGTGAAGATAAGATCTCTGATAAGCAAAAATCAAATTTTTCGTCCTTTTTAAAAGTAGATCCTGAGAATAAGCCTCGTGTAAATTTAAAATCTGAGCAAGAAATAAAACCTAGTCCGGTTACCGAGCCATCTATACCATATATTTTTGAGAAACCTAAATTTACGGATACAGTAATAACAGGCAAAGTTAGCAACCCTCCTCCCGAGGGCGACAATCAAAATTCTACTATTGGTGCTAAACCACAAGTATTCAAGATTTATCCAAATGTTGAAATTCCCTCCTTTTCTGGTAATAGACATGAGTGTGTGGAACTTTTCCTGCAAGAATATGAATTAGTCGCTAGCATATACGAATGGTCAACTCTAGAGATAGTAAATTACCTTCCTTACTGACTGAAAGGGGAAGCTTTCTCCTTCTATTTAGTAGACCTAGCAAACATTTTACCTTTAAACTATAACGAGATGAAGGAAAAACTTAAAAAGGCTTTCCCTAGTATTGAGTATACTGCAAGATTAGATAAGAAAACAACAACCGAATGAGAGTACTTTAGCGTTCATTTATAAGTTAATAAAGGATTTGAAATTTTTACGTGGTTGGGTTAACGAAAGTGAATTGATGAGTAAACTTAGAATGAGTTTGTTGCCAGACATCCTAAATAAGCTGATGCTTGAAGTGGATGATTGTGATAATCTCGAACAGTGCCTACAATATCTTAGAAAATTTCACACGGCACAAAGATTAGTTAGTCAGAGAATTAGCCATGACGTAATATGGGAAAATGACCGCTCGGACTGGTCATGCATTAAAGAACAACACCAACCTGGATTTGTACAGATTAGTTGTTGCTACTCAGACGAAGTAGTAGCAGAACCAGGTTACAAACAGTATAGGAACAATCACCAAAATACCTATGGCCTTGGTCATGGGCAGGCGCAGCTTTGTAGAGTCAGGATAAAAATAGGAGACCGCTGGGCGCAAGCTCTTATAGACAGTGGCTCTGAAATTTCGCTGGCTTCGAAAACCCTCTTATCCCCAAGATTCTCACTAACGGAAAGACTGAAGGGTTATGTGAAGCTTCGTGGCGTAGGGGCTCAGCCCACAGATTACATTCCTGTGGTGAGAATAGCGTGTTGTTTCAAGGATCACTTGAAAACAACCAAACGAAGATTTCTAGACGTAGCTATAGTTGACCCACAGTTTTGCGCCTATGATGTCATTTTAGGGATAGATTTTCTGCACAAGTATGTCACCACCATTCATTCCAAATACATGGAATTAGCAGATAAAGACGGGAATCATGTCGAAGATCTATGGTTTACAATCCCAAAAAGTACATATGGGTATCGTCAAGGTGTGATTCATACCTTAGACTTAAAACATGTTAAACGATACCCACCATCAGTAGGAAAAAGATCGTTTAGTGAATCCCAATCAAGACAGAACGATAATGCTGGACAAACGGCTTACTCTGTCCCCCCTCATAGAAACAAACCAATTTATAGGAAACGGAACCTCTCATATAAGAGGAAGGATCCGTCTCCAGAATTGGTCACCGGAAATCCCGTTGTTAGTGTGCCTGATAAGAGACAAAACTCCATACGGAAGAACTTACATCTCGCGTATTCGTGTGTTCCAGGGAAACTACAAATTTTTCCTCGGAACCTACGAATAAAACGAATAGAAAAGTCGATAGACGTAGAAAGGCAAGACGTAAACGAACCAAGCAAAGCAAGGTACCTTCCAGTGCTCCTGAGCTGGAACTTACCAATTCGCCTGACTTAGAGAGAGAGGAAAAAAATCTATGCAGTCTTGACCCTCAACCAGGCCCTAGTGGAACTTTGGCAGTCAGTTCTACAGAAAGTTCGAGTACAGAAATTATTCCGAGAGAGAAAAAGAATGCGTCTTATGCGACAAGATATAGCAAAACAAGCCAACACTCTGTAAAGCCACCCCTGGCCTCCCAGGCGCCTCATGAGCCTGTAGAGGAAAAATCAAATAAGGGACAGTTAGAAACACTAGAAAAATAATTGCCAACGCACGAAAGTGTAAATGATCCCACAACCCTCCCTGATCCAGAGAGTTCTGCTCAGGATCATAGTCAGAAAGAGGTCGTGCCAAACCCCTTGGGGCTGAGCGACGAACTTTTTGATATCTATCCGGACACTACCTACAAAGTACACCTTCCAGCAAATGTCCGCGTGCCGTCCAAGGCTTCGTATGACATAGAAATTACCGCACCAACCGGGAACGTGCATATTTGGGAATTCTTACCGTCCAAAGGAATTTGATATTGGCACTCCTGTTTGATCCCAAGAGGTCCAGTTTTTACTGACAATGGAAATATTACTCTGACTATTTTTAATAGTTCAGATCGAACCACATCTTTGTCTAAAAATCTTTTTTTAGGGAAACTTGTACCCCAGGCCGAGTCCTTAAATGACGAAACGGAGAATAACGTACAGGCCGTTAATCAGATCATACACCTTACTAACAAAGATGTAACAGATGACGTGGAAGTCCCTGAACAACCCCAGAAAGTCCCCCAAACAAAGGAAGAATTAGCTCAAGTACTAAATATTGGCCCAAACTTAAACCCAGAAGAAAGAAATCAATTACTGGACTTATTAATGGAATTTAGGGATGTTGTAGCCTGTTACAAGTCTCGTCTGACTGCGGCTACCGATAAATTTATGTGCCCCTTAGAGGTCATCACAGATATACCTGTTTCTTACCCCCCATATAGAGAAACCCCAAAACAAAGAGAGATAGTCGCGGCAGAGATTCAGAGAATGTTAGATAGCAATATTATCCGGGAAAGTCAGAGCCCGTATTCGGCACCAATTGTAGTAGTACCTAAAAAAGATGGCTCCCCGCGTATATGTGTCGACTTCAGAAAACTGAATTTAATATTAAGGCCCAATTATACGCCAGTGCCGCGCATAGATGGGATACTAGCGTTTTTGAATGGTACCAAATACATAAATACGTTGGACATGCAAAGTGGTTACAACCAATTATTAATCCGTCCGTGTGATATAGAGAAGACTGCATTCATCTGCAGCCGTGGAAAATTCGAATTTTTGAGACTACCATTCGGCCTAAGCACGGCCCCGTCCCTTTTTCAAAATATGATGAATGTTATATTTGGTGACATTATCTGGAAGTATGTAATTTGTTATTTAGACGATTTGGTTTGTCCTAGTCCTTCTTTCCCAGACTTAATAGAAAGAACGAGAATTATTTTATCTCGACTCCGGGAGGCCAACTTAAAACTCAACCCTAAGAAATGTTACTTTGGTTACGAAGAAGCCTCTGTGCTTGGTCACATCGTCGGTAGACGAGGAATCTGTGTAGACCCCGCAAAAACGGAAGCTATAGCAAAGGTACCATACCCCACTACAGTCAAAGAAATACGTAGTTTTATTGGACTTTGTTCATTCTACAGAGCTATTGTCCAAGGGTTTTCTACTATTGCCAAACCACTCATTTCATTGACCAAAAAGAATGCCAAATTCGAATTTGGAGAAACTGAAAAACAAGCATGGGATACTTTGAAATCTTGTCTTATATCTGCTCCCGTCCTTGCCCACTTTGACCCGAATCAGGACGCCATAGTTTATTCGGATGCTTGTCGAGACGGAATAGGTGGATATGTCGCACAAATTAAAGAAGATAACAAAGAACACCCAATAGCTTATTTTTCGAAATCTTTGTCTCCAGCGGAGCTCAACTACTCCACGGTTGAGCTTGAAGCGCTAGGAGTTACTAAGACGATTTTGCATTTCCATTTTCTATTGGCAGACCGTCCCTTTATTGTGCGGACCGATGCTCACGGCATATGTTACCTCAGAAATAATAAGATGCTAAATTCTCGTTTCATGCGTTGGGCCATCCGTTTGCAACCCTATCAATTTACGATTGAACACGTCAAAGGCCGCAATAATGTGACCGCAGATTTTTTGTCCAGGTGTCCGTTAAAGGATGAGTTACCCTCAAAATTCGGTCAAGAAGAAGATTGTGCAGACGTGTGCAACCTAGCGTTATGTCCCAAAATAGATATCAAAACAATGCAAAAAGAGGACGATAAAATTAGGGAACTAATACAAAAGAAGAAAGATAACCCCACTGATCGTGCTCTAAAACCCTATGTTGTAGTTGACGATGTTTTATATCGAGTCATGAACAAAGATAAGAAACTAGTGATAAAGGAAAAGGCTATCCCTGACATATTACAAGAGGCCCATTCGTCTCCGCTGTGCGGAGGCCATACGGGATTTTCTCGCACTTACTCTAAAGTGAACGAACGTTACTATTTTCCGAACATGGGGAAAATAGTTAAGGAATACGTGCGCTCTTGTGACGAATGTCAGAGGGTGAACATCCCTCGAGAAAAGAAACAAGGTTTTCTTCATCCCTTACCTGTAAAAGAGGAATTGTTTTCCCGCTGGAGTTTAGATATTTTTGGCCCGCTACATAGTAGCGCAGGCTACAGTTATATTCTGGTCATGATAGAATATCTTAGCCATTTCGCGATATTAGTACCGCTACGAAATATGAAAGCTCCGACAGTGGCTAGAGCCCTGTTGGACGAGTTAATCACGCGTTTTGGCCCCCCAAAAGAGATCTTGACAGATAGAGGAACAAATTTTCTCTCGGCGATAATGGCTGAACTAAATGACTTATTCGACATTAAACATGTTCGTACTGCAGCATTTAAACCGTCAACGAACGGACTGTGTGAGCAATTCAACTCTGTCATTGCAAATTTCCTAACTAAGTACACGGCAAAACAGCCTACTAAGTGGGCGGAATATGTCCGCTTGTGCGCATATGCTTATAATATATCAACCTCCCCTATTAGGAAATATTCCCCATATGAGATTGTCTTTAGTCAAAAGGCAAGATTTCCCACTCAGTTGGACACCCAGTATCAATTCACGAACATACAGGAACATCAGAAACAATTAAAGTTAATCCGTAAACTAGCCCAGCAGGCTATGACGCATGCACAGCAGCAGACTAAGTTACGAGTTGATCGTACTAGACAACCTATTAAGCTAAAAGTTGGTGACTTAGTATTGTGTAGAGATTATCTACCTAAGAAGGATATTTCTCCTAAATTGACACCCAAGTTTATGGGTCCGTATTACTTAAGGAGTATTTCTCCCACAAATGCTTGTAAAATTGAACTAGTAGCAAACCCTAACCACACTCAGATTGTAACTATAGAAAGGTTCAAGAAGTATTTCTCCCGAGATAACTCACGCGAGCTGGAAGTTTCTAGCGATAGTGAGGAAGAGGAATGTTAAGCGTAACCTATAGGTCGCTCATGAGACCTAGTCGCATCAACTTAGACAAATTAAAAAAAAAGGAGAGAACAAAACATTGGCGGATATTAACTAGTGAGTGTGTCGAATGTCTCATATATTGTATAGAACTCTCTACAAAGTGGAGTACCTGTAGTCACACATGACCTCTGGCATACCGGAACAATTGCATACACGGCTATAGATAGAGCCTGAAAGGAATACATTGAAAAAAAAAGTTATAATATACTCTTCATCAATCGGAACCACAAAAAATTACTTCCTGGAATCCATTCTCCTCTCCCCTCGATGCTGTAAAAGGTATTAGTAGGCCATGAGTAATAGGCAATCATCTTAGTGGGCGGCGCTAAAAAGTGATCTGAGGAGCAATTAAGTCATTTTTAGAGTTAGGGCCCTACCATAACTACTATCCCACGGAACAAGTTAGACGCGTCACAGAAAAGTTATTTCGGATTGATACCAAAATGAATGTTTTGCCAACATGTTGGGATGAATATTTTTTTTCCTTTGTGTGAATGTGCCCGGGCACGAATGAGTTACCCTTCTTCTTCTTCTCCTATAGGACTCCCAATATGCTGCCAAACACAGAGAACCTAGAAGGAAAATAAGTGTTGACATAGCTGAAAAGTAAAATATTATTAGTAGCTACTAACATTAATACGTACCGGTGTAATTTCTGGTATACTTAACTCCGACTTTAAGTATACGTCGTTACAGCTGTAGACTCCTCATTCACATTATAGGATTCCATCCGTCGCCGCCGCCTGATTATCTCATTTCTTTCTTTCGAGAAACCCGTCGCTCTCCCTCTTTGTGTCTCGGACTGCATTAACCTAGAAATTAAAGCAAAGTCAATATTGCCTGTTCTGGGTTGATCCGTTACTAACTTATGCCTACTTATGATACACGCGTGCTTACGTGTCGCTTTCTTGTGACCCAGGTTATATACTCGTTAAAAAAAGAAAAGAAAAGGGAAGCTGGACTCCCCCCCACCAGATATTCACATAGATTACTCCACACAATGCCTACCCCATTTGCTTTTCCTTGAGCACTTATTATTTTTATTTTATTTTTTTTCGCGTAGTTCGGGCGGGAAGCATATTGGTTAAAAAAATAAAATAAACTAAAATAAAATAAAATAGAAAACGAAGTAAGGAAAAATACGCCTTAGTCGGACAGGTTGTTTTCTGCTGCTGCTGTGGACTCCATATCCATATATATATGTGAAAATTTTTCTGCGACCCCTTCTGGGTGAACACAAGTGACCCTATGTTGCAGTAAAAACCGACCAATCTCTTAGCGATGGCCACTCTATTGGCAAACGACGGTAATGTACTAGCATACTGCGCATATTGTACATAATGCATTTACAATTATATATGTATCGGTTATTCATTTTCTTAAAAGAATGTAAATAGCTACCTGTGTACTATACTTTGCTACATTTAGTCAGTAAGATTACATACCTTTAAGTTATGTTCAGTTCATGTTGAATTATGATCAAGTACTAACAGTGATTCTCATTCTAGAATAATGTTTTCAGTATAAGGGCATTAATGATATTTATCAAAATACTAGATAGTATCATATTGTATCATTATTTCATTGTGGCAAGATAAGCTTAGGTTAGTGTTAAGGCTACCATATGTATTTCGTAAGAACATTTGGGGGTAGATTGATCCCCCCTTTTTTCTGTCCTCCCAGCATTGGGTAATGGGCTAGAACCCGCTGATTGTAACTAACTTGAGTATATTACTATCACCATGTTATGTCAAGTAACGGTTACATAAATGACATCATTGTGGGCTATAGTAACATTGTCCTACCACTACACCATTATACTCGTGTTTTTCAATCATCCCTGTGTAACTGCCTTCATATAAGTTAAAATCTGGGCTTGATTTGATTAAAACACACAACGCTGATAATATACCGCAGAATGGTATTAAACCACGCTATCACTGGTAATAATAATAATAATAATAATAATAATAATAATAATAATAATAATAATAATAATAATAATAATAAAACACTGAAGGAGAATCATTACTTGTACAGCAGGTCGTAATGAAAATCCATACTCGAATAATAGAATCCCTCATACTTTACATGACATATAGTAAGGATACACGAGCTCTGTCAGCTTGTTTTAAATAAATTTGGAATAAACTAACTTAATTCTAGGCAGAATAAAACTTATGATTATACCCGTCACAAGATTTAAAACTACAAGTAATGAGACTTTCAAAATTTGGTGGCCCCCTCCATAAGCGGCCCTGTTTAATAGGTGGAAAAACGCTGCTTCACTAACTTTAAATGTCAAAATAACCAAACAAAAGTGTAATCTTTACAAATTAAAAATTAGTCAAATAGCATTTTGCTTGATGTAACTTCTTAAATTGTTTGGGGATACTTCCTCAGCACTCGTCTTTAATTCAGCGTTAAAACTAAAAGCAAATCACCTCTTATCGGGTGACGGAAGTGAGTCCAGCTGTTAGCAAGGACTCAGGATGTTATTGCGTGTAGCTTCTATACACACCAGCATTTATAAGGGGAAAAATAGATAAATAAAGAAAAAAATAGGGAAATGACATCACAACGAAATGAATATTAATAATAATGTTGCCCTTAAAGTCATCACGATCGGGATACACCATAGCCTCAGATAAGCAATTAATTCTTGACGATTCCTGGTTCGATCCCCCGATGGTGTATCATCACTATCTACACTAGAGGTCCCGAGTGCGAGACCCGAAATATTCCAGTCAAAATTAATATCGTTGTAAACATGGTCTCAATTGCCGGGGATTATTGGCAGTTACGCAATTGTATCTAACGTTGAAAGGGAACAGATAAGTCGGAGATCGAGTTCCGACTTACGCACTTTTTGTATGAGTGACAACCACTTATCCACGTTTGTTTTTCCTTAAGGAATCACTTACTGAAATCACAGGTAATGCAAACCGCACTTCGTATAATCACTGTTACATCGTAACTTAGGCCACTCTCTTTCATTATGATTTTTTTCTTCTCTCAATTAATTCAGTAGTAATAAAAATCAGATATCATGAGATACTCCCAGGATATGAACTGTGATTTCGTTGCACCAGAGTTCAGCACTAGACTATGTTAACACTCACTAGTAAAATGAATTGGTAATTTGACGTGAAGAAATTGAAAACACATGTTTCAAAAATAATACACTAACAATTCAGGGAGATAGTACTTACCACGCAACAGAAGACCTCCCTCCCTTGTCTTAGGAGACGTAAGTCTTCCCTTCTCCTCCCTATGAGCTCTTCAAGCAACGGATGATATGTATACCCCAACAAGCTGAAGAATATGAACCACAAAGTTAAGTTCTTATTTAAACTCGTTAATTATCATACTTAATAATTAACACAGTGCAATAATTAGCATCATACTTAATATTTACAAATTAAACAAAGGTAACTCTTCTTTAAATCCAGTCACGCCTTAACTACCAAGTTCGTCAAATTCGACTATTAAGTACCCGGGACACTACACTCAACTTCAGGTCCCCGCGTCCAACCTATAATGCTATGTGTGTGTGTGAGCATTTTTCGTTTCAGGTTTTTCCTTACAGAAGCCTAAGTAGCAGAACCTGCCCAGGTAAAGCAGTGAAAGGACCTACGCCTTGGAAATAACTAAGTATTCGTTTTCCTCTTTTTTATACTTCTGTTAAAAATTATAAGTTTTTAATCACTTGAATATCAAGTTACTTCAAAAAAAAGGGAATTTGACATTTTTCTTTGTTATTCTTACTAAGCTACCTACAAAGTGTTGCAAATATAATGAACAAATCACATTGTGCGCAAGATAAGACTGCCTCCTCTGAGGGTCTTAGTTATATTAATTAACTTTATAGAGCTCAAAAACCCTACAATATTATTTCAAGAAATCTATAACAATTGAGATAAAATGCACGTTAACTGAGAATTTCTCAAGTGATGGATTGCCCTATTGTGAGATACGTCTTATCTTGAACACTATGGGTACACAAGGTGTATTAAGGTGTAAAAATAGAAATGACTTCCAATTAGGAAATAATACACGATTCAAATTCATATCAGTCTGATTGATATAATTCAAAATTTTCAATAAAGTGTAAAAAGTGTATTAAAGTGTTAAACTAGCCATGAATTTCAATTATGAAACAACTATAAAATTTATACTCGTTTGCTTGAGTTTGTGTTAATTTTTTTGTTAAAATTGATTGATATAAATTTTGAAGATACTTTGGAACTAATTATTTTAACTGGCATATTTGTAAAAGTATAGTTAGATTTAATTAAATTTTGTTGAATCTCAACTCTGTTTAATAGTTCTGTGGTTTACGAAGTAACCTAAATTCAAATCTCACAATCTTTGTTAAAGTTTAATTAAAAAAAAGGGTAGATAATATTAACATTGCAACGTATAAAAGATTGTATACAATAGACTTCTTGTACTCATGCATAGAAATCCGAACGACTGACCACTCATCATCACCCATTAATCATTATAGTAAATGAAAAGAATATTTAATAATTCAGTTTCCTCCATCATTATCATTCCACTCACAAAGAAACAAACCGAGTTAGGTGCATCAATCAATTTGAGAAGAACTTGTTTTACCGTGACGTTGTTTTGATCTTCATCCACAGTCACGGCTTGAACACAAGAGGCATCCTAACAATAATGTGTGGTCAGCGCACATACACTTAATTCTAGGTTTCCGGTTTAGTTGTTCATGGTACCAAATTGATTCTTGTGATATTACCACAATAACATACATTAATTAAACAAGTTTCTATAATTAGACTTTGACGATGTGTGGACAGCACCCCCAAGACATCTGAATGAGCAACATTTTGTATTCAATTCTCATTTCGAATAGCCTCATTTTTGGGTAACCCTTGCAGGTTCCATCGATCACTATACCCTTCTTAGAATTGATGTGTGGTCAGCCCCGTTGAAAAAAATATATATATAATGAACCATTACAAGAAGGATTCAGTGGACTTCTTATGTAAATAAATACTTCGAATAAGCCAAGGTTATTATGTAACGTATTAATGATTATGTAGTCTAATAGCCTCTTGATTGCAGATCTCTAACTATTGCCTTCCCAGTGTGATGCCTAGAATAAGGCCCCCCCTGGTATCTGGAGGTACCCAATGATCCAGATTGCAGCCTGTCGGCCCCATCCAGGGCTGATCCAGAGGGACGATATGGAAATTGATTATTATTATTGTTCAATCCATCACTGTTTCTTAGTGGACAACAGTGACCTAAATTCTAAAACCTCCATCCGGATACAGAACTTTCTCTGTGCCTTGAGAATTATATCACTGTGACAAGAAAATCGCTTTTATCTACGGACAGACTCCAATTGACTTACCTCAGTTCATTGCTTACAGGTGAAAAACTCTTCTCGTATCAGTACCAACACAAAATTTGGACAAGTGATAAGACTCAAAATAAAAAAAAAAATAAAAAATAAAAAAACAAAACCCTTTCAAATCAGCGTTGTGAAAAATCATAAGAAGATTGTAAGCAATGTCAAGAGACTTTAAAACCTTCTCAATATATAAAACAACTCAATTTCATTGTAAGGACCACGATCTAACATACCAAAAACCATGGAAAGTTATTGTCTAAATTTAAAAAAAAATAAATGTCTATTGTTTGGTCAAGTAAAAGTACAAGTTTGTTTCAGACAGTTAAAGAAGCCTATATGTGAGTATGGTAATCGAGTTTACACATTTTCATTCCACCATGCTAGATTCCGTAAGTGTTGGAACCCTCTGTATAGCTACCTCTTGGCAAATACCGAAGCGAAAAAGACAAGGAAGTAATTTATTAAATTATCCATTGCACATTGTATTTAACTGTTGCTCAACAACAGGTCACCGTGACGTCTCCATATAGAATTATTCTCCGCATAACTAAATTACTTACACTATGTATTTAAGATTTAAAAACAGAAAAGTTCGCCACAAACGGAAACTTATGGTTGTTATCAGTCAAGGTTAGTTGAATTAAAAGAAAGAACGGAACATACTTCCGGTGTGTTTTAACAACATATAAACCATAGCTTATGTTGTGGTTAACTTTTGTGTTTAAAAATCTATCCTCTAAAACAACAAGAACCACCAACATGATGAAACATGATGTAACTTGACTTCGTAAATTTGCTTTGTAACCACAAAGAAATCCCTCTCGACTTCGAGTTGTATATAAAAAAAAGGGACATAAAATACGAATGCTAACTATTATTAAAAATAATAAGAATAGGAATACTAACAATACTAACCTATAACCCCCCCTAATATTCCCCCCTTTATTATAAAGAAACGTTATATAGTCCCCTGTAAAAACAAAACATGTACTCTAGTATAGCAAATGTAGCTGCACCCCTGACTATTAGAATTCGTATCTGTTACTACCATAGGCCATTAGGGCATAAGCTAACACACTAACCATAGGGTCAGTATGTTAACCATTCAGTCTCCCTCTTGATAACAGAACCACTCATTTAAAAAGAAATCTAAAGTAATGGTATATAAATCCCTAGGTGCGCTAAAATGCACTACTTGGTTGGTAATGTCTGAATATCGCCAGTATACGAAAAATATTAATGTGTCTAGTGTAATGTATACCGCACAGGATAAGAGAAACCAAATCGAGGTTGCAATAGCAATCCGGCTGAGTAGAAGTTTAGAAAATCACATGTACATACTATGATTACCCTGTATAGGACAGAGCTATACAGTAAGTTTGTAATATATTACATTTATTGCATTATCAATGTAGAGAGCAATAACTAATAATGTGAGATTCATTCTTCGATAACATTAAGATGAGTTTTATATAAAATGCGTATAGACGCACTTAAAACATTTATTAAGCATTAAGCAACTGTTTTAATCGCGAGTTGTTAATTATTCACGTTCTTTTACACACGCGATTTAATCATTTAGTACGCAATCGCTTCTATGTTACAAATAATTATACTACCAGTTATGTAATTATACTACCAGTTCATCACAGTCAAACTTTAAAGCGCTTCACGCTATTTTTTGTTTGAGTGTATTTAATGTTGAATTTCTTTCATTTACAGTTGAATAAAACTAGTAGCCTGAGACAAGCACAATTAACACGCATAACTATAACGGTACTCAGTACCGTAACTACAATTGTAATTAGCAAATCCGTGGACTCACAAAATCGTAATTTTCTTTATAATAATAGAAAGTGTACTCATAATCGGTTCGACGTCGTGCTTAATAATATGATTAGGAATTGGTTTTAAAAAAAATTTGCTATTGTGAGTTCACACGAAATCTTTTGATAGTTTTAAGCTAGAAGGATTCCATGATTGTAAGGTTTCATTCTACATAGTCTTAATCTACTAGTTTGTTAATGGAATTGAGTAACCTTTAAACGTACTATAGTTAGTTAAGACACATGAAATCTTACAATCACGCTCTCTTGCAGTTTAGTCGGGCATAATCTCCAAATCCCTCAGGAAAGTTTGTTTTCAGTTTCCTAGCGCCTATGTCAGGCCAGTTCTATATTAACCCTTTAACTCCCAGCAACTCGCCTTGGACAACCGTTTCTGTAATTGAATACAAATGTCAGAAAGATAACTTTCGACATTTTTTTTGTTTATTTTTTTTACCGAGGTCGGCGGATAACTGTTACACAATTGTGCCTCGAAGTCCTAAGCCGGACTCAAATCATGGGGCGAGACGCCCGCGCATTTCAAATTGTGTGTGCAGTAAGGAAAAGAGAGATAGGGAGAACGGAGTCAGTTGAGGTTCAGATTGAATTAGCGACCTGATGCCTCATTGACACCAACCCACACGCATGTATTAGTGGTATGACCCTGGCTCTGATTTACTCAGATCACAGTGCCGGGTCCTAGATGCAATATTTAGGGAATACCACGAAAGCAATAAATACATGAAATCTATTATGTAGTTAGAGCTAGGTGTAAAATAAAAACTGTAAAAATAAATGTAAAATAGGAATTTCGATCCCGGCGTGATAGAGAAAAATCATAGAAAAACTAGAAGTCTTAACCACTATTGAGCATGCGCGTGAAGAAGTCTCTCCCAAGCTCGATGAGCCTTGTGACGTCGCCTTCGAGCTACGTCAGAACTGGCAGAAATGCGTGGGACGAAACGCCTTTATAAACGAGGCCTGTTTGCCGCTCCGGTTGATTCTACAGTAGATCGTCGACGAGTGTGTGTGCTCCATCGTCCCGGCCGCTCTATATAACACCAGGTATGTGATTATTTTTTCTAAGTTCCCCCTTCAACTCGGGATGAGCACTTTGAGAATGTTTAGTGACGAATACGAAGTCCCTTCAAATTGAGACCAAATTCCCTCTTCAAGAATTAACATTTTTCCCTTCGGGCCAATGCAAGTTGCGATGTACAAAGTTCATATTTCACTATTTTCAATAAATCGCGGTTTAGCATAAAAAAACCTTCTAGCACCCATTAGGTATTATAGGGGTTGTGCTCCCACTTAAGTGTTGTAGTAAAACTTCCAAGTTGTCATTCCAAGTAACGGATTTTATATAATTCATCTGTAATCTTATTTTTATTTTTTTTAATAAAAAGTCAAGTGGAATGGTCTCTTTGATTTCGTCAAGCTAATCCCACCTATCTAGATTCGGCTCACAGTCTTCATGTGTTACCTGGGTTTCGATTTCCAGTACCAAGCTCTACCACTGTTAGTGCACTTTCTCATCATCTTCGAACCAGTAAGCTAAAGACGTTTTCCGAGACCGAGGCTAATAGGGAGTTGGACTCCGAACCAACTTTGTAATACTGGGTGGAGAGTGAAGAAGTGATCTCAATTACGATTTCACAAAAAGAAAGTGTACACAACTGCTACGCCAATCTCAGAACAACAAAACATCATATAACAATATATATATATATATATATATATATATATATATATATATTACAATCCATAAAATAACATATCATTCTCATTTTATCTCTATAGCATTTTTATGTTTGTTCCATATTCAATTTTATTTTAAGTCTATAAAACTACCGACCATAAAGAAATATTCAAAATGTGGTACGTTGTTTGTTATTTTTAGGTCCTAAATAAATTGTATAATTCAATGCCATTTATACATATTAACAATAAAGTTGATGTACGTTAAAATACAACTTAATCTATTTCCTTTATTCGGGCATGGTTAGCATAAATTTTCTTTTCTGCGCAACTTAATAAATTCCTTGTGAGGAAGTACAACCTCGCGTATCATCTTTGCCAGATGACAGGGCAGGCGCCAGCGTTGCATTGGGGTGAGTGCGTGGTAGCTTGGGAACTCTTAAGCTTCAGTGCTGTTATGCAGTTTCAATTATATAGTGTTGCTCTTCTCCTATTGTTGTTATTTTTGCATCCTGTTTTCATATTAGGGCTTGAGGCAAAAACTGTTGCAATCTCCACGTTTTTTCTGCAATTTCAGTCCTCGAGGAAATACTTTGTTGAAATATTAATTCATAATATTTTCACGGGATACGAGCAGTTTTAACAATTTATTTTCATCATTTTATTGTCGTACATATTAATATGTGGAAAAATATAGAGCCCTAAGTGCAGTGTATAGGCTACATTCACGTTTTTGGTTTTAAATACAAAAAGTAGGCACCTACTATGCAATGAGTCCCTAGTAGCATATTCATTTCTGGAGCATATTATTTTCCTAGGTTATGTATACTTTGTACAGTACACATTATGTTAATGAATTTCTTTTGTTCTTATAAATCTTACAGTTTTGCACTATTGGCTAAAGAAGAGGTGGATGATTAATTAAAGTAAATTATCTCCTAATCCATTCTATTCTACCCTGAGGTCACCATGACTCACTTTTAAAGCTGTTACTTCCGGTGTGTGGGGTTCCTGGTTTAATCCATTGCTAAATAAGTTTGTGGTATACATCATGATGACCGTGGGTTTTGTCGGGGTACTCCCGTTTCCTCCCACACTCTCATTCCAGCTATTCCATCATCAATTTACTTGCCTTAATCATTCGCTTTCCTTAGATTAATGGACATAAACGTAGAATGTTAAACTGCAAGATTTCTATTTTATCCTATTATATTCTAAAATATGTTCTATTTTAATCTTGACTGGCAAAAAATAATGATCTTTTTGAATTCTTTTGAGCTAGAGAAGAAAGGGAGTTAACACATCAACATATATTTAATATTATTGTGATCATTTTATAAGGTTTCCCTCGGGAAGATATTGAGTAAGCGCGGAATAAAATGAAATGTTACAAAC
The DNA here is from genome assembly GCF_964235325.1 of Thermobia domestica. Taxonomy (NCBI): domain Eukaryota; kingdom Metazoa; phylum Arthropoda; class Insecta; order Zygentoma; family Lepismatidae; genus Thermobia; species Thermobia domestica. Next base: position 241,046,935 of record NC_137463.1, on the reverse strand, counting down.
TTTTACGTTACATGGTTATCTTCGTGTAGACTAAAGGAAACAATGATGATGAGAATGAATGAAATGGTGAAATGAAGAAAGTGAGCGAAAACGGGAGAACTCAAAGAAAACCCACACATATGGTGTTTGTCCACCATAAAGCCTATTTGGCGTAAATAGGAGAAAATCAGGGATCCCATCCACCAGAGTTGAACGCTTTACCACCTGTGGGGATAATTCTTAGCCTCGGGGTATTTTCTTCTCGCCTACCCATGTAATCATCACTGTTCGTCTATATTCTTAAGAGAAAACCATTAGTTAGTTAAATTTGAATTGAGTTGATTTTGAGCTTAACGCCCCATTCAGCAGCGAGGCTATATGAGACGTGGACCTACTGATTAACATGGAATCCAAACCACATGAGCTCTTGCCGGGAATCGATCCCGGGTCTCCCACATCCTCTTGTTTACATGGAAGCTCAGAAAACCATTTGTATCTATACTTCCATTTCAATAGTAGTAAAGCGAAAAATAAGTACCACTAAGCAAGGGCGCCGATTTCCCTGTAACTTTGGGGGGCATTAAGGTGCGTTTGGTTGCAGACAAGGGTCTAAAGGATCTTAAGACTAATTCAAATTATGTCAAATGTTGAATATTCATAAAAATACATTTGAGCATTCAGGGGGTCTGGGCCCCCCAGAATCGGCACCCTTGCCACTAAGCTCTGTTGCATGTGCACAAATGTTTCTATTGAAAGATGCAATGCATTATCTTCCTAGAAAGAATCTACGTTCGTCCTTCTGTGCGTTTATATACATTTGTGAAATCCATTATGTACAGTACAAATAGTTTCCAGTGCAGTTTTTCTGTGTAAATATTGTACTTAGATTGAATATAATATAGTACTTTAAGCTGATTATGAAACATTAAAATTGACCTTTTTGGCTAGTGCAGTTGAAACTGATGGTAGTAGCTTTATCCAATGTACGTACAGTATCTTGATAATATAGATAAGTGATCATCAAGAGTATGCTGAAACTAACTACGAAATCGTATTACATCTAATTGAGCAACACTGTCAGTACTTCACGACGAGAAGAAACCAACAGAAAAGTTTATTTTGAAAGTAATCTGCTTCCAACAACGCGGCTTCCTCTCTTCCCAGAAGCAACCCTACCACGCAGGAAGAAAAAAACGAATGCATCTATGAAAGCAGGAAGAAAAAGGGCGGATACGGTTTTCTTTCTTTTACCAATCCCCGTGAACTGCAAGCGCATTTGCAGGAAGCAACCCTACCAAATCTCTCACACAAGCTGAGACTTTGTGTTTATGGTTCTCAATTCATTTCGATCACGGCAAGCAATTCAGTGAAAAGTACAAATGATTCATTGGAAGAATCGATTCATTTCTGGGAAGAAACATAATTCATTTGATTCACGCCATGATTCGTTCATAATGATCGAATCGTTCATGATCGACACAACACTAGGCACGACACATTCGGGAGCATGGACCTAGAATGGACTAAGAGCAGATCCTTGAGGCTGACATAATGACAGCCAGAGATTAAACTAGACTGATAATCGACGTTTATTATACTATAAATATTTTGTTATCTGTTACGCGACAGAACAAACCATTATTTTTATTAATTGTAGCTGCATCTTCATTTTATACTGATTGAATGGCGTCTGAGAAGTTCAGTTTGCCAGCTGATGTTCCATGCTTGAAGCCAATGAACTGGTCTCTTTGCATAATATGTCAAAGAGACCGCAAAAGTGAATCTTTAGTGTGCCCAGCTGGAAACAAGAGATCCACTGATCTGAATGCAGGATATGGTTCACTTGTGGGAAACCTTACAAAGTTTCCGGAGGAAAATGCCCTTCGGAGGGATATTAATTTGGATCTGTGAAAAGAAGGGCAATTAAGTATAGTTGAAACTTTAGCTAAAAACTATGCTAATTATCCTAAATCCTGCCAACTGAAATTCAATAACACAAAACTCGACAGACTTTCGAAGCAGAAACGTAAGTCAGTTACCATATCCTTCGAAGAAGAGACAACTGATGATATAATTAACACACGAGAACACCCAAAACGTCAGAAACGTAATGTCCTATTTCCAAAAATATGCTTCTTTTGTGACCAACCTTCAACTACTAATGATCCTTTGCGGCGCATACAAATCAAAGGTATCGAGCAAAATATTCGTCAATGTGTGGCATAAACCGCTAATCACATCCTTTCTGCAAAACTAGCAGAAGGTAATATGGTGGCACAAGAATGTATGTATCATCTTAAATGTCTCAACAAATTATAGAATTCTTGTCGTCCTAATACTATTAACCCTGAAAAAGAACTTTGTGATATCCTTCAAGAAATAGCATTTTCAGATCTAGTTAACTATATTAAGAATCTGGGCCAGAGTGCTATAAATCACACTTATTCCGTATTTCAGATGCCAGAACTTGTACGTAGGTATACCGCACGCCTGCATGAAATAACTACTTTGCACGAAGCCCAAGAATACGTCAGCGAACCACACTCAACTCAACTGAGGAAAAAAAAATATTGGCTCATTTTGCTGACATGTGAGAGGAACGGTCTGGCAAGGAGTATGTCCTAGTATGCAGTGAGAGTGTTGGTTATAGTATACGCCAATCCTTTATCAGTTGTGATACTGAGGCAATTACTACTTCAAAAGTAGCAAAAACAATTAGAAAAAATGTTTTGAAAAGAAAGTATCAGTTTGATGGGACATTCTCGAAACAGTGTCAAGAGAAAGCTGTTGATCCTCTTTTACTTTCCCTTATAAGTACTATCTTGTACGGGTCCTCCTTAAAATCATTTCAACCGACACAGGAAGCTTTAACTATCTGTCAGCTAATTGCTCTGAATATGACATCACAGAAAGAAACTGAGCCCGGTAACCGAGCTAGAGGCAGGAGGCCCCAGAAACAAAATGGTATGCCTTTACCAATTTATGTTGCCTTAAACGTCACGCTAAAACCACAAAAAAGGAACTAGTAGATAATCTTCATTCAATGGGGATGTCTATTTCATATGACAAACTTCTTCGAATTTCGTCATCTCTTTGTAATGCAGCGGTAAGACGGTTTGAAAGGGAAAATGTACTGTGGCCTTCCCATTTGAAGCTGGGTGTATTTACCACATCAACCTACGATAACTTAGACCACAACTTGTCTAGTACAACCAGTGACTTTCCATTTCATGGAACCAGCATATCCTTATTTCAGCACCTTGAAGGAGGTAACCTCAGATCAGACCAATCTATTGAACCATATGCGTTTACTAAACGTAAGTCTGTTCCAAAGTTTCCCCAAATGTTTACTGCTGTTGCACCTGACTACTTAAAGTCCTCTGAACCATCGATACCGGACGTATTGCAGGCAGATTTCTCCTCAAACCGTGAAATAATAGACAGACATACTGCTACTGAGCTTAACTCGCTTTCCTCTTGTACCCAGAGAAGTAGAAAATCCGGGTCAGTGTATCATGCTCAACATGAAGCGGTTTCTCGTCTGCAGTCAGTAACAGGTATGTTACCTCTCTTCAATGAGGGCTCAAAATCTGTCCCAATGATGAAACATGGGTTGGATATGATTCCGGATGCAACCGAGTTTCTTAATCCTGGCCAGTCGCCTGTAATATGTATGGATCATCCACTGTATGCAATAGGAAAATCTATTCAGTGGAACTGGCCTGACAGATATGGTGAAGAAAAAATGTTCATTATGTTTGGATCCTTACACACAGAGCAAGATTTGCTGAAAATTTTAGGCAAGTATTTAGACGGAAGCGGATGGACCGATGCTCTTACGGATGCTAATATCACAACTAGTGGAGTTGCTGAATCTTACCTGAAAGAGACTCACATTACCATATTTAGGATGGCTCATCAGATAACCGCAGTTGCACTATTTCAATTAATGCAAAGTGCACATCAGGCGGAATTCTCTGATGGTTTTACAGACTTAGCATTTTGTGAGTAGCAGTTGCAGATATCTGCTAAAATACCCATGTTCAAATATTGGAGAACGTGTCTTCTGACGCAGATATCTTTGCTTTTGTTTCTTAGACCGCATCGGCCAGCTAATTTTCAGCTATACATAGAATCTCTAAAGGCACTGATTCCAATTTTTTACCACCTTTGATCATAATAACTATGCACGTTGGCTATGTGTTTATCTAAGAGATCTCCTGCAACTACAAGAAAAACAACCGGATTTGTACAAATCCTTCGATTCCGGAAACTTCGTTGTGATAAAAACCAAAAAGGCATTTTCTTCAATTGGATTGGACCAAGCTCACGATCAGAACAACGCAGTAGTCAAGGTGATGGTGGTGCGACTGGATTACTCCAAAATGCAGCAGCTCTAAATAGGTGGATGTTGGCTGGGCCCGAAATCATGCGCCTGAATACCGACTTCAAACATTTGAACTATTAAAACCCTGAAAGAGACATGAACCAACACGAGGATAGTAACACATTTCAAACAATGTTCTTTACAAAAGTAGAAGCACTGAAGAAAACCATCGAAACCATGGGAAACCCATTCTGTGAAACTGGACAGGAGATATTATCCCTGGCACACGGAATAGCTATGTCTAGTGAATGTGTAGCTGACGTGATAACAGTCGAAGAAATTGGTAGAACACAGTTCGAAACATTCTTAAGAAACAGAATATGCAGTAAAAATGAATCTGTCTATGCGCGTATAGGAAGGAATAATATTCGTTTAATTAAAATTGCTAAAACAACAACGAAATCAGAAATTTAAAAAAGAAATCTGAAGACCGATGTAGATTTGTTCTCTAAACTTTTTCTTTGTTGCATAAACCGAGATCTATACATCGATAAGTTTTTTAGTCATGAAAATCAGCCCTGTCCACCTTCCTTATAGCAGCAGGGCACACTTAGATCTGGTAATAAATCAGCACTTGCAACCTGTTTGTTGAGTCCCTTGAATGGCAATACTGTCGAATCAAACCGAACTTGCACAGCCGAAAAAAAAGACGAGAATGATGAAGGAGAAGAGGAAAAACCTATGACGATTTCGACAAACCTGTCAGTGTTACGGGACTTCTCAATGCTTCAGACCTTTAATCAGATGATCCCTCTGTTAGTCGGCCTAACTCGTTTGAATGTACCTCAGTACTATCAACTAGCGCAGAGAAATACTGTCAAGGAATTCCACCAAAGACACACGACATCTTTTTGTATGATGGGCCAGGGCTTGTTCATAGACTGTATCACGATCAGTCAAAACGTTTTCTGAATACTCTGTTGTTGTGATTAATTACATACAACATGACATTAGAAAACACTCTTTACAGCGAGTGGACGTCGTGTTTCATACGTATGATGATGTAATCTCTAAATCATATGCTCGTGTTAGCAGAAGCTCAGGAGCTCGCAGACAGAAGAAACGGCACAATACGGAAGAACTGGCAAGAATATCTTCGTAATGATGACAATAAACGAAAATTGTTTAATCTACTAGCAAAAGATCTTATTTCCTGTCAAGAGTTGCAGAACATCCAGCTTATTGTTACTTTTGAACACGAGGTGAAAAAGAATGATAAGGCAAAGACCAGCAATTTGCTCAGTTTTAACCACCATGAGGCCGATACAAGAATATTGCATCATCTTGCTGATGCAGTAGACAGTGGTAGCCGACATGCAGTAGTTCACACCGTTGACACCGACGTTGTAGTACTGGCGGTATCATATTTTGCTGATCGTCAAGAAAGAGATTTACAGTCACTCTTCGTCCATCTGGGGTCAAAAGACAAATTAAAGATTTACCCAGTGCACTCTATTGTTAAAGAACTGGGTGAGAAAAAATTGGTAGCCGTCCGTGGTTTTTATGCTTTCACTTGGAGCGATACTACATCATTTTTTTTTTTGAGGTCGTAGTAAACGAACGATGTGGAAGACGTTGGATATATTTCCTGATGCTACGGAAGCCTTTACATTCTTATCCAGTCCGCACAGTGAAATACCAGCACCAGCGCTATGTGTGCTGGAGCGTTTTATCATCCTCGCCTACTGCGCTTTCTCCTCTGCCATACTCTAAATGAAGCCAGAGAGAATCTGTTTACTTCCCACAAACGAACTATGACGATTATACCTCCCACATCAGCTGCATTTTTTCAACATGTACTGAGAACTCATTATCAAGCAGGACACATTTGGAGACAAGCTCTTCAGTCCCACATTCTTTATCCAGATCTAGGAAAGTTTGGATGGAAGTTAGTTGGAACTACTCTGTCGCCCATATGGTCGGAACTTCCAGAAGTGACCCATGCACCTGGTGAATTTATACATGTTTGTGCAGAAAAGGTTGAAGTACGGAAGCTTGCAGTTGCAAAAAACTTAAATTGTCTTGTTGTTTAATATGTAAGTATTGCAGTTTACATTGTGAAAACAGAGTTAATGAGATTCTTTCAAAAATGTGCAAAGGAGATTTGAAAAAGACGCCATTTTGAAAATGTCAGTCATATTTGTTTCAGTATTTTGTATGCGTTGTAAAGCTTGTTACATCACCTACCAATATCAAAAAAATCTTAGAAATTTCTTCTACAAATTCAGATATTTGCAAATATGTGCAAAGCAGATTGAAAAAAGACGCCATTTTGAAAAGTTCGGCCATTTTAGATTACCAGTGAGAAATTACTAATTTTTGACCGAGGTGTAGACTAGGGTGGGCCGAAAACGGCCCAATTTTTTTTTTTTTTTTTTTTTTTTTTTTAGAAAATTAAGATTGAGTACCCTGCAAAAGTTGTAAAATGTTATATTATGTTTCCTCACCAAAACAGAGCCGGATTGAAAGATATTTTACCGGGCCGAGGGGTCCCCAAAGAACGTTAATTTTGAAAAAATATTTGCGGATAGTGAAAATATTATCGAAATAGTTTTTTTTTAGAAAGTTAAGTTTGAGTACCGTGAAAAAGTTGTATAAGATTATGTTATGTTTCTTCATCAAAATAGAGCCGGATAAAAAGATATTTAACCGGGCCCCAGGGGCCAGAAAGAACGCTAATTTTCAAAAAAGAAGTAGTGACCAATGAAAACATTATTAAAATATATTTTTAGAAAGTTAAGTTTCAGTACCGTGCTAAAGATGTATAATGTTATGTTTCTTCACTGAAATAGAGCCGGAATAAAAGTTATTTAACCGGGTCCCGGGCGCCCTAAAGAACGTTTATTTTAAGAAAAAGATAGTTGTGAATAGTGAAAATATTATTGAAATATATATATATTTTTAGAAAGTTAAGTATGAGTACCATACAAAATTTATAATGTCATGTTTCCTCGCCAAAACAGAGTCGGATAAGAAGATATTTAACCGGACCCCGGGAGCCCGAAAGAACGTTAATACTGAAAAATATGGTTGTGAGTAGTGAAAATATTATTTAAATATTTGTTTTCAGAAAATTAAGATTGAGTACCGTGTAAAAGTTGTATAATGTTATGTTTCTTTCCCAAAAGAGAGGCAGATAAAAATATTTCACCAGGACCTGTGGGTCCGAAAAGTGTTATATTGTTTTTTTTTTAAAAAAAACATATACCATTATTTTATGTATGTATAGAATATTGGTTAAGATTTCTAATACTTTAACTTGACAAAAGGATTTTAAATGTTCTGAACTGATGTGCAGGTCTTCGTCTGATTGGTATTTAGTAGATATAATAGTACGGACACAAATACATAAGGTAAGATTGAAAAATTGACCAACAAACACCAAACCAGCCCAGAACTTACCACGTGGGGGTGGTTACACAGCGAATTCCTCCCACCCACCCTCCTCTTACTTAAAGCTCCTTCGTTGAATCTTGGAACAAAATATTGAGATTTATGTTCGAAGCTTGGTAGATACTTTCGTGCTTCCAGTTTTGCGCGAATATAACTGTCTCGTGCAACACTATCGCATACTTCTGAAGAAGATTCTGTTACTACCTTTGCACACCTCTGCAAGGTGTGTGTGTGGAAGGGGAACGTGACAAACTGTGGAACTCTCTCTTTTCCATAATCATTTCGTTAAGTTCTTCTGTTGATATGTTAGCCGAAATTGGAAGTTTCGTTACTGTTACTTCTGACCAATCGATCAAATCGATATAATCCGCATATTCTTCACTGCTTTGCCTACCCTAATTGTCAATTAGAACTATAGTTTGGTATTTTCGGCCATCAAAATAGACCCTTAAAATTAGTAGCTTTACCCTGTAGACGGTTTCATTTCTCTCATTATTTTCCTTTCTTTTTTTCTTTCTTTCTTTCTTTTTGTTAGTTTCCTACGGATTTTGTTTTTATCTACTACCTTGTCTTGCTTAGTTTTGTTCAGTAAATTCATATCTTCTAAAACAGCGGATACAATTTTAGCAGCCGACCTATTCGAGACACCTGTTAAATCTTTTCGGTACTCATTTGTTTAGAGCTCACTATTGTTTATTTAGGTTTACTTTAGATTGTATTCTCTAAACGATAGCTTCATGCGAACTCTTCATCGTCTGAATTCGGGGTGGAAGCACATAATGTATGTTCCAAGTGCGGGATTGAGGCTAACGATTGTAACCCTCTTGTATTTGGTACCGCAGCATCATAATCGATCTGTGTGTCATGCTTTCTTTTGAGCCTATGGGTTTTTGCTTTATCTACATTGCAACTCGTCATTTGTCACTGATTTCTCTGATCTGACATTTGCTCCCACGGCGGTATTTAATATGATTTATCACACTTACAGGTTAATCTTTCGCAGCATTTGCAAGAGAAAATATCAAATAACTTCTGAGCACCGTTCTTAAATTTCTTTAATTTGGCTCTTAATGGAGGTATCTTGTTTCTTAATGGGATTAATGAAGGTTTTGCATTTTGAGTTGCAATTCAAAATCATATCCTTAATTCGAAGGCAAGACAATACAGGAAGAGAGGCTCGCAGCCATATCGTTTCTAGTTTATTTGAATTCAGCAATGTAAGCGCCGCCTTCGGGAAGCCAGTGCATCCAGTTGCATCCAGTTGCATCCAGATGAAAAAAAGTGATATTCTCTTAAAGTTTGAGTGTTCTGAGCTGGGCTCAATACGAAAGTTTTTCGTGTGTTAATATGGTAGTTATGAACGTTAGTTAAGGTCTCAATAGTTATCTGCGTATATTAAAACCACGTATTTCATGTTTTATGTATCAATAGTATTGTCTGGTAAAATGTTCTTATTACCAAAAACCATTTTATTTGAACAAAAAATTAGGCAATTTAGGGCCACGGGGGTCCGGTTAAATATTGTTTTAAAATCAACATATTTGACATGGCTTCATTTCGTACCAATGCACAACTTTTGATAACTACTCAATCCTGAATATCTGAAAAAAAAAATTCGGCCCACCCTAGTGTAGACACCTACTAGTACGCAAAAGGATTTGCTTGTTTCATTAAATGCAGTATTTCGGTCATTCTTATGAGAGTGCCGCTCTACTATAACACTTTCAAATATATATTTTTATTAGTTACTATTATTTAAAGGATTTAAAACATTGTCGTTTAAGCTTAAATTACTCTTTTTATATTCTTGCGAATCCATTGCTAACGTGGCTTTAATCCAATCCACTTCAACTACATTTAGGTTAAGTGACATTACAAAAATATTCGATTAGGTTACATTCGATTAGGAATATAACAATCTTGATTACAGTTCTGTATGTTGTTTGCTTCACTAATTCTTTGGTTTGTATTTCGAAAATATCAGCCACTTAGGTAATTATTACGGAATCTGGCAGTACGTGAGTAATTAGCTCGATTATTTACGTTATTTCTAGAAGTACTATTATTATTTCTGTTCCTTCTGAAGTTGGGTTCTGTGGTATTGTCGTTACTAATAAATCTAATATTATCTTTTTACTAGTATTACAATTCTCTCTAACATGTATGTTCCGAACAGGAATATAATTAGCTTCATTTCTATTACTATTACTTTGCAATCTAACGTAACTTCCATAATTTTGAACAATCATAATTAAATGATTTAAATTTATACGTTGTGACGAGATTAATACTTACTGAAGCTTAAACGGTAGTAATATTCGTACTGAGGCGATAATACGCTACTCCTGTTGGTAGGGATTATTTCGTTTCATATCATTATACACGGCGATCACAAAATCGGTAATTCTTTTATCGACTTTTGGATCAAAACGTCGATTCCGGATCTGCGCATCCCTGTCTGCTAACATAGTCATTTTCGAAATTAGCTAGCAAGGCATTTCTGAAATCAGAATAGTTACGTAAATTACCGCTAATTGCATTAAACCATACAGAACAGGGTGGTAGCAAAATATGCGGTATTATCGTAAGAAAATTGACCTTACCTATGCCTATTAACTCGCACTCTTGCTCAAATTTTTCTAGAAACATACTTGCAGGAATATCTTTTGAACTGTTACTGAATTTGGTTAGTGACCTTATTTAACTGAATTTCACCTTTAGATGTCGTTTTCTGTGTATGATTCCTGCTAGATGTCCTTTCTTCATTCTCCGTATTTGAAATGGTGTCTTCTCTGTCACAACAAATTTTGGATGAATTGTCTAGTTCGCAATGTCTCAATTCAGGTCTCCTATATTCATCACGCACGGCATTGAGGGCAGGATCAGGATTACAGTTGACCGCAACGGATGTATGGATTTCTCCCTGAAGTATTCGAATTTGATTGGCATGTTCGTTGACTTGGGTTTCAACTACGTCAACGGTACTTTTGAATTTGAGGCCGTCAATGGAGGGTGAGTGTGAGGATGAGGGTGAGGGTATTAGTTTTGAATTTGGCGGGAGTTTGATTTAATGAATAATTCCCCATGTATTCCTTATGGGAGTTTCGTGACATGTAATTGTCGATAGTCATACTAATAGTGAAGCACTAACGAAACAATTAGTGTCTTCTGGAAGCACTAACGATGCCCTAACGATTGCAAGAGGTTTAGGCGTTAGTGCTTTCTGGGAAGACTAACGTGAAGGTGCCCCCCAAACAATTTTTTTGCTTCTAGCGCCCAAACTATTGAAGCAGTAATGTTGGGAGTTGGTGTTCTAAGAAGCACTAACGATTGCACTAGAAGAGATCATTAGTGCTCCTATGAGAGGGCCAACTTCTCGGACATAAAGGAAGCACTTGTGAATGCAAGTTAGTAGTAGAAAAATGCCGGTTCTGCGCCAGTGACCCTCTACCCACTTTCTCAGTCCCGCCTGAGGCAGACAACGAATTTCCCAGTGCCGCCTGACACACTATGCCGGAAGACACAGACACAGAAATTCTAATCTTTTCTTCTGATTGTTACAAAAATGAAATAGACCACCCAAATTTATTAGAGTAATACAAAATGGTATAATGGACCTTCGTGGTGGGTACAAAACTAAAAGGGGCTTTTTCTGCTTGCTATAAAAGTGAATAGGTCACACAAATTTATTCCTTTGTTTGTTTAAATAGTACAACATGGTCAAGAAATTGGGTAGACCAAAAACACAAAAAAGCTATAACATGCTGAGCTATTTAAAATGGTATTTCCTTGCTTTTTTCGATTTCAAAAAGGTATAAAATTATAAGCCAGTTAAAAATGGTTCTCGTTGGTAAAAAAGGAAATAGGACACCTCAATAAATGTCTTCTCCGTTTCTAGTCAGTACAAATTTATACCTTCGTTTACTTGATTAGTACAAAGTGTTAATTCTTTCCTTTTTTCTGCTTGGCTATTTAAAATGACCCTTCTTTGATTTTCTTCTGATTGGTACAAAAATAAAATTTCGTTTATTTGGGTAGTACAAAATTTTACAGAAATATTGAACTAGTTAAAATGGTCCTTCTTCACTTTTTTCTGGTTCATACAAAGCTAAATACTGCATTCAAATTTGAGTAAAATGGTTCATGTTCGCTTTCTCAAATTTAGCCCTTCGTTTTGTTTAAATAATACAACATGCACTAGAAATTCTAAGCACTAGAAATCCAAATTAATTTTTGCGTTACAGAAATTCTGCGCAAGTTAAAATTGTTCTAAATAAATTGGAATAAATTTGAGCTAGTTAAAATGGTTCTTCTTTGTTTGGTATAAAAAAAGTAGAACACCCAAATTTGTTCTTTCGTTCATTGGTCTAGTACAAAGGTACATAAATTCTGAGTTAGCTAAAATTGGACCTTCTTCGCTTTTTCTGGTTAGTACAAAAAACAGGCCACTCAAATTTATTCCATTGTTTGTTTAAATAGTACAAAAAGGTACAGAAATTCTCAGTTAGTTAAAATGGGTCTTCTTCGTTTTTTTTTCTGGTCTCACTCATATTTATGCCTTCGTTTATTAGACTAGTTTAAAATGCTCCTTTTTTGCTTTTTCCTTTTGTTTGTTGAAATAATACAGAATGACCCTTTTTAGAGTTGACACAAATTATAAGTCCTTTGTTTATTTGAATACTCCAAAATGGTGCAATTTATTTTTTTCTCGGTGGTACAAAACTAAATACTTCATTGTTTATTTGAGTAGTAAAATTCTGAGCCAGTTAAAATGCAATTTCTCATGGGTACAAAATTGAATAGGTCACTTAAATTAATTCTTTCGTATATTTGATTAGTACAAAATGTATATAAATTCTGAGCTTGTTAAAATGATCCTTCTTCGTTTTCTTTTGTTTATTTGATTAGTACAAAATGGCATTTCTCGTTGGTACAAAATTGAATAGGTCATTCAAATTTATCTTTTCGTTTGTTTAAATAGTTAAAATGGCATATCTTTGCTTTTCTTGTGATTGGTACAAAAATAAAATTTCATTTATTTGGGTAGTACAAAATTATACAGAAATATTGAACCTTCTTCATTTTTTTCTGGTTCATACAACGATGAATACTCCACCCAAATTTGAGTAAAATGGTCCATGTTCGCTTTCTCAAATTTAGCCCTTCGTTTTGCTTAAATAATACAAGATGACATATAATTCTCAGCTAGTTAATATGGCATATCTTTGCTTTCTTTCTTGTTAATACAAAAGTAAATAAGCCACTCAAATTTATTCCTTCTTCACTTTTTTCTGCATTGTACAAAATTGAATAGATCACACAAATTTACTAAATGAGGAAACGTTATCTCAATATATGATTTCATTTATGAGATTGACCTTTGACCTCGATGACCATTATTTTAGAAACTTGTAGTAGTTGATGACCAATTACTAGATTTGGAAACAGCATCTCAGTATGTGGCTCCGTTTTCGAGGTATTAGGTTTTAAGTATTTTGACCTTTGACCTCGATGGCCACTAATTTTGGGACATGTAGTAGTTGATGACCTCTTGCTAAATGTGGAAACACCACCTCAGTATGTGGATCCATTTTCGAGTTATTAGGTTTTAAATACTTTGACCTTTGACCTCGATGGTCATTATTTTGGAACTTGCAGTGGTTGATGACCAATTACTAAATGTGGAAACACCACCTCAATATTTGGCTCCGTTTTCGAGTTATTAGGTTTTAAGTATTTTGACCTTTGACCTCGATGGTCATTATTTTGGAACTTGCAGTGGTGTGGAAACACCACTTCAATATTTGGCTCCGTTTTCGAGTTATTAGGTTTTAAGTATTTTGACCTTTGACCTCGATGGTCATTATTTTGGAACTTGTACTAGTTGATGACCTCTTGCTAAATGTGGAAACAGCACCTCAATATGTGTCTCAGTTTTCGAGTTATTAGGTTTTAAGTATTTTGACCTTTGACCTCGATGGCCACTAATTTTGGGACATGTAGTAACTAGATTTGGAAACAGCATCTCAATACTTGGCTCCGTTTTCGAGTTTTGACCTTTGACCTCGATGGTCATTATTTTGGAACTTGTAGTAGTTGATGACCAATTACTAAATGTGGCTCCGTTTTCGAGGTATTAGGTTTTAAGTATTTTGACCTTTGACCTCGATGATCATTATTTTGGGACTTGTAGTAGTTGATCACCAATTATTAAATGTGGAAACATAACCTCAATATGTGGCTCCGTTTTCGAGTTATTAGGTTTTAAGTACTTTGACCTTTGACCTTGATGGTCATTATTTTTGAAACTTGCAGTGGTTGATGACCAATTACTAAATGTGGAAACAGCACTTCAATACGTTGCTTCGTTTTTGAGTTATTAGGTTTTAAGTGTCATACAAAGGGCGTATCCCACATAAACTATCAGACCCAGATAAAAATAAGTATGATATTTGTAATCAGCATGTCCGAAAACCCACATATACCGAGTTTCACCCAAATCGGTTAAAATTGTCATAGAAAGGGCGTATGCCACATAAACTATAGGACCCAGGTAAAAATAAGTATGATATTCGTACTCAGCATGGTCGAAAACCTCCATATGCCGAGTTTCATCCAAATCGGTTCAAAGAGCGTATCGAATCGCTATGTTACATAGGTGTTCATTGTCTTAAAATAGGGGTTGAAAAAAATTTTTATGTAATTTCTGCTATGGTAAAATAAAGGTTGGAAAACGAGTCCACCCCTAAAATGGAGGTTGTTGTGTGTTACGTAGTCTCAGTGTAATTTCTGCTATGTTCAATTAGGGGTGGAGAAAATGAATACACCCCCTGTGCTATGTCCGCCATGTTTCGTAGTCTCTGTCATGTTGAAATAGGGGTTGGAAAATATGCTCATAAAAGGGAATAAATTCACCCCTAAAATGGAGGTTGTTGTGTTTATTATCTGCTCTACTATGTGTTCATAGTCTCAGTGTAATTTCTGCTATGTTAAAATAAGGGTTGAAAAATAAGCCATGTTATTTTATTAGCTGTGCTATGTATTATCTGTTCTGCTGTGTGTTCATAGTCTCAGTGTAATTTCTGCTATGTTAAAATAGGGGTTGGAAAATATGCTCATAAAAGGGAATGAATACACCCCTAAAATGGAGGTGGTTGTGTTTGTTATCTGCTCTGCTGTATGTTCATAGTCTCCATGTATTCTATGCTATGTTAAAATAGGGGTTGGAAAACGAATACACCCTTGTTATGTTACGTACTCTTATGCTCTGCTGTGTGTTCATAGTTTCAGTGTAATTTCTGCTATGTTAAAATAAGGGTTGAAAAATATGCTCATAAAAGGGAATGAATACACCCTTGTGTGTTACGTACTATTATGTTCTGCTATGTGTTCGTAATCTTATATGTTATCTCCTATGTTAAAATAGGGGTTGGAAAACGAGTTCACCCTTGTTATGTTACGTACTCTTATGAGTTATCTGTTCTGCTGTGTGTTACGTAGTGTTATGTGTTCGTAATCGTATGTGTTATCTCCTATGTTAAAATAGCGGTTGAAAAATATGCTCATAAAAGAGAATGAATACACCCTTGAAAAAGTGTTCATAAAAGGGTACGAGTTCAATCTGCTCTGCTGTATGTTCGTTATGTTACGTAGTCTGATGTTCTGTTGTGTGTTCGTAGGGGTTGGAAAATATGCTCATAAAAGGGAACGAGGTCACCCCCTAAAATGTGCTCGTAAAAGAGAACGAATACACCCCCTAAAATGTGGTCATAAAAGGGAATAAATTCACCCCTAAAATGGAGGTCGTAAAAGACCGTGGGTTGACGGTTCACGATGCTCGATTTCTCGTATCCTCCCTGTGTCTTCCGGCATAGTGTGTCAGGCGGCACTGGGAAATTCGTTGTCTGCTTCAGGCGGGACTGAGAAAGTGGGTAGAGGGTCAGTGGCGCAGAACCGGCATTTTTCTACTACTCAAGTTGGTCTATAGTTTTTGCCTTATCTTAGTGTCAGGAATCCCCTTCCAAACGTTGTCGGTGTTGTTTTGAAACACTCTGTATAATGTAATGAGTATTGTGAAATACCCAGCAGAAGAGAAGGAAATATTCATATATTTGTGACATGGATTGTATTATTGAAGAAAGGTTATTTAAGTTAGGTCCATTACATCAACAAAGAATTTAGAATATCTCTGCAGGTTCCTTATAGAAGTAATCCTTTCACGAGTAGGAACTGACAGAAGATCAGTAGTAAACATCGTGCTATGAAAGAGATTGTTTGAGTATAGTTCTCTACTATATAGTAGTGTGCATCAAACTCCCATAATTTTGAAAATAATAACCGGTAATTCTTTTTTTCTAGGTCAGCTTTGTTCCATTTCGTGAATTTATACTTCGTGCAAAATTTTAGCAAAATTTACAAACGCTTAGGGGATCCGCCAGCCGCTCAAACATGTAATAGAAATGTCAAATGTATTGAAATAATTGAAACGCGAGTTTGATAAATAAAAACGTATAGATACGAGAGATCTCTCCTGTTGACCGCCAATCACTTTTTAAAATAAATAATCTTATCAGATTTATCCTAGGGCCCAGTGGTTTCATCGATTTACCTTTCGCTCCCCCTTCGTAATTCCTACATATTTTCCGCCCTTCTTCTTCCCCGCTTGTTTGTCATACGTACTTTTTGTCTGGGCTTTTCTGGGATTTCAGATGCAGCATTTTATTTTCAAATCTTCAGTAATAATAACAATAATATGCTATTATATAGAACAGTAGAAGTGAGTGACTCATTATCAGCCAGACCATATTCTATAGGGAGGAATGTGCAATTTACATAAAATGCTCCTTTTGTCACAAAAACATGGGATAAGGAAGGGTTTTCGGAAACGTGTATCCTAAAAAAGTAATTGGTAGTTTTTTCAAGGAACTGTATCTCCCAGATTTCTGAAGTTAGGAAGATAAAACTTGGAACACCAATTTACCATAAAAAGTAACATTTTTGTAGCTTTTTTGAAAATTCCACATCTTAGAGGGGAATTACACGTACGTACTATTTTACACGTACTATATTGGGCACATTTAAGTTTGTCGTGTCCTGATTAATTTAGTTGCGTGGGGGTAAGTGTGAGGGTGTCATTTGAGTGTGGGTGTGAGCAAGGGCGAGGGTGAGGGCGTCGACTGAGGGTGAGGGCGTTAATGGAGGGTGAGTGTGAGGAGGGTGAGGGGAGGGCGTCAATGGAGGGTGAGTGTGAGGGAGGATGAGGGGAGGCCGTCAATGGAGGGTGAGTGTGAGGAAGGGTGAGGGGAGGGCGTCAATGGAGGGTGAGTGTGGGGGCGTGAATGGAGGGTGAGTGTGAGGGAGAGTGAGGGGAGGGCGTCAATGGAGGGTGAGTGTGAAGGAGGGTTAGGAAAAATCACCATCTCTGGTCATGACTTAAATAGATCCATTGTATGTTCGGCAATAATGACCCCAGTATTTATGCCAACCACAGGTTTGTAAACAAGTGTGCACAGTAGCTTAAGTTCATTCTTGTCACCCATGACGACTGTAAGACGTACTTCTTTCACGTATTTATTGCACAAAGTTAACATTAAGTTTAAATCCAAGTTTACGATTGCAAGCTCTGCATGAGTCCAGTTTTCCATGAAAGATCCTGATAACTGTTGATTAACCTTTCGTAGGGTCCTATCTACACTGGAGTACGACGTAGTGAATTTTGACATATCTCCACCTGCTTCCTTTATCAACGCTTTGGTATAAATAGCCTCTTGTGCAGGCGTCATTTGCAAGCGAGTTGCTAAAGCTGCTATATTTGGTCGTTGGATAATATCACGTGGGACAAAAACACTTGTTCCAGTACGCACTGAACGATAATTATTGGAGCATGCTGCTGAATTGGTGACAGAAGGATTTGTAGATACTACAGCATAGTCTGGCTCATATTTCTTATTAATGCATTACCTTTTTACTACTTTCTCCTCTTATCGATCAGGAAATAATGTAGATAGTGAGCATACAAAACTGTATTTAATAAGTTTGCCACCCTGTGCCATTAGAAAATTAATGCCCACACAGAACAAAATCAATAGATAACAGTGCGGAGAATTTGAGTTACTACCTGATCAATAGGGTGGGCCGAAATGTTTGGGGTGGAATTTCGATTGGCCGAGTTGCGGAAAAGTTGCCTTGTGTTAGTGGAGTCAACACAGTAAATTTAGATTTTTTCGTCAACCCCTTCCTTTGCCTCACGGAACTTGAATATTTTTATAGTTGCTGATATGCAACCCGCACGACAATACGAAGAAAATTGTCCACCACATGTTTATATTTTTAAAATTTTGACTGGCCGGGGTGCGGAAAAGTTACTTGGTGTTCTACACATAAAATTTGGATTTATTTGGTTGATCCCTTCCTTTGCCTCATGGAACTTGAATATTTTTATAGCTGCGGCTATGCAACCCGCACGACATAACGAAGAAAATTGTGTTGCATAGCTATCACCTTTCCTTCTTTTTTTATACTGAAGCATTCGAGTCTGAAAGCAAAACGGAAGAGAAAAGTGAGATGCGATATTGTAACTAGTCTTTAAAACTGGTAATCAATTAGAAAAAAATGTATTTTTATGTTCATGTTATTCATTCGAGTATATAGTGTGAAAAATATGTTGTTAACCTTACATTGAGGCTTGTTTTATGTATATCGTGAACAATTCTTTTAGAGGCGTTTATATTATAAAGAAAATTTCAATTAAGTGCTGTGATATCAGGTGATTCTGAAATCGGCTGTGCAATAATAGAAAATACACATTTGTCTACAACATTAGATTAGGATTTCTAGGCTTTCAGCATCTAAGGCCATTTAGCCGTTAACGTTTGAGGGATGGCGCTGCTTGACGAGCCCACAATCCGCGAAAAGGGAAGGAAGAAAGAATGGGGGAAGGAAGGAAGTAGCCTGGGAATTATTAGATAGGTACCACCCCAGTATTTGCCTGGTGTGAATGAGAAAATCGCAGGAAAACATCATTCAGGGTGGTTGGCCTGAAAAAGAATTTTACAATTTTTCCACCGAGTGTCCCCACCGGGAATCGAACCCGGAACCGCTCGCTCTACAACATTTTACACGACAATAATAATACGTAAAGCATTGTTTTATAAGTAGCCGGAAACACTGTAATTTTGTGCACAGTCCAGTAACGATCAGCAATACCTTTTGGACATTCGGCGAGCCGTTTCAGAAGGGTTGTGTCTGCCAGACTTTCTGAAGGAAAAGGCTGGACCAATTGTCATGTCCCGATGGTTGACGAATCCTTCTAGGATTCTGCGATTATATATTAGCACATATTAGCACGTATTACATATTAGCACCGAAAATCCCGATCAAGGACTCCGTTGCCTTGCACAGTATGTCAGAAAACTAGTTTGGTTTGAAATAAAGCGAAATTCTTCTCTCATCAACGGGAGACGACATTTGTGGCTACTCGCCGATCTGTATTCATTCTTCCAGAAGAATTAACAAGAATCGTGTATACTCTGAATAGTTCCAAAGCTTATTTTGCACATACTGGAAAAGTTATTGTTGGCTATGATCACTTTCAGTAGCCAGGACATCCGAGTTTTAGGATGGAGAAGATTAAATAACTGTCGGTGGAGAAAGAGATCAAGTCTATGTAAATTCGTTGTTCCGAAAGTAAACTTAGACGCAAGTAAACATGAAATGATCGATTGGTTCTCAACGAATGTCAGTGAGCCACCATTAACAAGAGAAGTTTCTTCGAGCAAGATAGAAGAAAATATAGAATGACGGCTAAAGTTTCTGAGGAAATTCGATGTTTTCCGTACCATACGCGAGCAGAGGAGAGGATGATGAAAGTAGTCACAGAAGTGTCAACATCAGTGTATGAAGAGGATCGAAGAGACGGATTTATCAGGGCAAAATCAGTCTCAAAATAATGGAAAGTTTGACTCCAAGAAGGACAATCAAATATAAAATAAGCCAAAAAAAAAAAAAAAAAATGGAAGCAAGTGGGTGGGCGGGTGGAACTCGATTTGCAGCTACCCCCTCGTGATAGGTTCTGGGGAGTTTCGGAGTGTATGTGCCGAAACGAGCTAACAGCTTCAAGGGAAAGGTTATCAACAATTTTTCATGACCTATATTTATAATGTGTTTTGAAAACATCAATACAATTTCTTCGTCTAATTGATTATAATTTTTAACCACATAGGAACACCGTATCTCATGGGAAACACATACGAACCATATCGCATTTCACTCCTCTCTTGCGTTTTATTTTCAGCCTCAGAATACTTCAGTGTAAAGAAGTAAAGGTTATAGCTGTGTTGCACAATTTTCTTCATAGTGTTGGGCGGGTTGCATACAGCAGCTATAAAAATATTCAAGTTCCATGGGGCAAAGGAGTATATTGACCAAACAAATTCAAACTTTCTCTTCGGACTACTACAAACACGACTCAACTTCTCCGCAACCCGGCCAATAGAAATTAAAAACGAAATAGCTATGCAGAACAATTTTCTTTGTAGAGTCGTGCGGGTTGCACATCAACTACTATAAAAATATTCGAGTCCCATGAGGCAAAAGAAGGGGTTGATGAAAAAATCCAAATTTTCTGTGTTGACTACCAATAAGACAAGGACACCTTTCCACAACCCGGCCAATCGAAATTTAAAAAAAAAAAAAAAATCCTACCCTCCTGATCAACCCTTTCTGACCCAGGTCATTTTCGGCGTTTTAGTACATTTTCAGATAGTGACTTATTGCACAAATCCTATTTACCCGATTGATTTGGTTAAGACTGTTTTAGAAGAGAAATGTGGCTACATTTTGGTGTAAGTTACATTGCAGTGTTGCCAACGGGAGGGAAATTATTGAGGGAAATATAGGTGTGAAACTTTACAAAAAAATCCCCAACCGAATTCCAAGATTTTTGTAGCTGGAACCACTGTTGCTACATGAATTCAAGTCACCTAAAACATTCTTTGTTGTGTTGACAATGTACAGGGGAAACATGAAGTCAGTGGTTGTCATACAAACAGAGAAGGGAAAAACTATCTGTCATCACACACATTGAATTTTGACTATTTTTACGCCTCAGAAGCAAAACTCAAGAGACATTCAGGGATACAGCTTCATTAATTATACTATTGAAACTTTTCTGGTGAGTTTTGTGGGTCAGAGAGGAGATTCTCAGATGCTACGTTTGTTCCAAAGTAGGCAGCCAGAGTGAAATAATAGAGTGGAGAAGGGAAATTTTCCGAATTTTTCACCTAAAATCGGGAATTTAAATTTTCTGTGGCTAGCAACACTGATACCAGACTCTTGCAAACTATCTTAAAATAAACCTTGGTACCCCAAGAATGAATCCTAAGAGTATGATGGCGATATCTAACAAAGTAAGAATGAACATTAAAAAATATGTCATTCTATCTCAGAAATTCACCATTTTCTTACCATTTACAGAACATGGTTTGTTATGATTCTCAACTATACTTCCCCTAATTATCCTACTGAAACTTTTAAAGTGCGTTGTGTAGGCTAAAGACGAGGCCTTCAGACAGTGGTAAGTTTGTTTGAATGTGGCCCACAAGAGTTAAATAATACACACAAAAGAATTTTTTCCAAATTTCCCCCCCTCAAATTGGGAGTTTTCTGTAGCTAGACTCCTACCAGACAGACGCAAAATATCTTAAAACAAATATTAGTACACTACAAATATATCCTACAAGTATTCTGTTGATATTTAAGAACCAAAGCTGCTAAAAATAATATATTACGGTAAATAGAAAAGAAGAGAAAATTGTTTTAACCTAAATACAAATTTTTCGTGCCCTCCCTATATACCCCATTGTAATGATCTATACCCGTTTTTATTCAGTAAGGAATAATGATTGATTGACGTAAGTTGATTTGTACTCGGATTTATAGGTACGGATATATAGACAATAAATTTTAAAATTTCTATTTTTTCCCGAACATTTAGGGAGATTCTAATTTCCCTAGTTGGCAACACTGCTCGGGGGCCGATGTTGGCAATTCATGCCAGCAATTAGGTTAGGTGTTTACCTGACAAGTGTTAAGGAGATCTCTCGACAACGAAGGAAGTTACAGGGAAAGAAGGAAAAAAATAATTCGAAATTCGAAAATTTTCGAATTTTTGACTTTGGGCTAAAATGTGAGAAGGAAATTCGACATCCAGAAGGAAAATAAACTAATATTGTAAACTATAGTCCAACCACATTTGGTCAAAGTAAACATTATCCCGATATCTTAAACAGTGTCCACACAAGTGCGGATTAAAAAATTGACACACTGGTGTGTGCCACTTTGGCCACGAGGGTCCGAAAGGGAAGAGAATTTCAGTTACTAGCTGATCGTTTCATTAAGATAATATCTGTGAAGATAATAATACCTGGCTGGGTCGAACAAAAGTTTTTTTTAAATTTTGTTTGAGAAAGTTGATAACACTCGAAAGGTGTTTAGTTTAAAAATAAAAAGAAAAAGTAAAAAGAAAATATCCATTTAGGTATAGAAAGGGAACAGAGGCATATTACACAAAGTCTGTAATAATGAAACAAAACTTGCAGAATTTGTTCTCAATGATCCTCGAAGATAATACACGATGTCCCTTTCGTAAGAGGACCCAGGAAAACTGTTATAAAGATCTTAACAAAAGAGAATGTGAAGCCAAATTTGTGCATACGTTTATGATTGAGAAATTAAATTCATGTATTGTGACGAGAGGAACCACGCTTCATTACTGTATTACGTGTACTGCAATATTCCTGGCGATAAATCACTTAAATCAAGTGAAGTACAGTAGAGTCCGATTATCCGAGTTTCGATTAATCGAGCTTCCGTGTTATCCGTGCTTAATTCAAACAAACAAACGAAAATTTAAAAAGTAATCCGGTTACAACGATAAACAGTCTGCAGTTGTTTTATTTTTATTATTTTTTTGTTTTGTTTCAGCAAGAAAGCAACAAAGGTTTCGTAAAGATAGCAACTCCGCCCAGCCTTGCCACAATTAAACGAGCGAGCTTTAATTCTTCCACATCTTCAGATTCAGTGTGAGAAGACACTGTTGTACGTCGAAAAGCACTATGACACGACACCAGATGACATTATGGTGTTGGGGCCGCGGTGGCTCAGTTGTAGAGCGTTCACCTCTGGTGCTTGGGGTCCCGGGTTCGATCCCAGCCCCTGCCAAATGAACTTTGTGGTGGACAAAAACCGTGTGCGTGGGTTTTCTCGGGGTTCTCCCGTTTCCTCCCACTTTCTTCATTCCACCATTTCATTCATTTCTCATAATCACCGTCTCCTTTAGCCTAACCGGCATAACCGTGGGACGTAAAACTCAAAGACTTCATTTTTCTCATTATGATGTTGCTACATCTGTATAATATAGAGGCCAAAAACGAGACAGCTTAATAAAGCAGAAGACTATGTAAGACTATTAAAAATGTGTGTGCTAAAAAGTACTTTATTTGTTTTGTGTTTTGTATTGCTTTTTAATTATGTACGTATCAATATCAAACTTCATTTTAGTTACTGTATTATTGCTAATTCCTTATATATGTACAGTATGAATAATTGTATGTACTGTACTGTATGTCCAATAAAAATAATAAATACGGTAGACCTAATACTGGGGTCTAATAATAAAGAATATAATAAAGAGAAATAATCGATAAACAACAATATTAATTACTGTAGATTTTTTATGTACCCATCCGTGTTAACCGAGTTTTTGCTTATCCGAGTTAGATCCGGTCCACATTACATCGGATAATCGATACTCTACTATATGTGAACCGTATTACATGGTCAGTCTATAACAGTCCATGAACAACTGTAAACTTGTAGGGGTACAAGCCTGCTTTCTTAGCAGCTCCCTGACACATGATACGCGGTAGTTCAGATTCCTCGGCGAAAAGACTTTGTGAGCGATGCCAACAATCATGTTTTTACCTCGCCCACAGTGTTTTTCAATAACTGCAGATACCCTCCTTCCATGAAGATCGAACAATGTTCTCTCTGTCTCTATCTTCATCACCAAGCCTTAAACACAGTGTTTACATGGTTTAAGTCGACAACCGAAACGTTCTTAAAACTGTTACTCAATACAGTTTACAAACAAAAGAACAATATCATAACTTTGGCAGCTAACCAACGCTTTTAGGTTGTTTTTTTTTGCTGGATTAATTTGCTATCTAAGCCAATGAACGTGTACTGGAAACGAAGATATATCTTTTTAAAATAATGCATCATACAGAGAACTATTTCAGTGAATGGTGTTTTGTAAGAAAAAATGACAAATAATTAGTTGCGAAAATTACAGAATTATTTTTCTTATTTTTTCAATATTTTTTTTAAATAAGGTAATACTGTAACTGAAAAACACGTAAACATCAATTTAACGTGGAAATCTTGTGGCCTTAAATTTGAGAAGCTCATAAAGATAGCAAAATGTTGACTTGTCACCTGTCTGTTCACTGTGCGTGTTGTTCAATTGCCCGTTGCTTCGGTCATAACTGTGATTTTTGTTGTTTGTTAATCAAATGTGAATTTCAAATGCCGGTACTTTAGTTTCTTTGATATTTTAACTTGTACTATATTGATTTTTTTCCAGAACTTTGACTCGAGGCGAGACCTGAAATGTTTTATTACATTGCTAATGAGCTTCTTCGGGTAATTTACAAATTACTAACTACAAATTATTTCACAATATACTACATACAATACAGTTTCTGTACAAAAAGTGTTCATTATGAAATAGAAGGAAATTATGTTACCACTAATCCACTGCTTATAAAAATTCAGTATGTCCATCTATGATATTTAAGATAGCTGCGAATAAGCACGGCATTGATCCACATCACGCTCAACATATGCATTGCCATAATAGAAGTCACTTGTCTTTGTTTTCTATCACTTCGTAAGAATTAGCATTATATATCAACACATTAACCGTATGACTGCGTCTTCGTTGGTCTTAAGATATTCATCTCAACATATGTGATCACGATACGCACTTAAATTTTGTACCCACTTGTTACATCCGTACCACACAGAATACAATCAGTATCAATTTGAATGACCTATACTTTGGTATACTTCTAAAGCTTTGGAGTACAAATATTGCAAGTATAATTTTTTGTTCATTTCTTGTACGTCAGGGGCAATAATAGTTCATCACCCCTCGTACAACATGCAAAGCGAGTTCCTAAGCTTCGATTTTTTACTCCAAACATGAAAGATAGTTATAGTATCATACGAGTAGATTTGACATATAGTACATTTACTATTCAAGAACCAATCTGATCAACTAACAACAGTTTCCAACATTGTAATCCAAGTCCATTGAAATTGGTTGGTTGACTATAGTTTATTTGAGATGGTAGCAGTGAGATTATCTGTCATCGTCACGGAAAATCCAATGCTCATGTTTGTTGTACTTTACACATGCAAAATAGTGTTTTTTTTTTAAAAAAAAAAAAAACAATTCAACAAAATAACTGATTAAAACAAACCAAATAGAACATTGAAACAAAGTACGCGATGAGGCTACAATAATAAATATAAAATAAATAAGAACAAAATGGTTAAATTAATACTCTGAGAGAATATTAACTATTCCAGTTACACGAAGAAGAGTCAGAATATGGTAACTAAAGACCTATTATCTGTCGAATCCTAAACAAAACTTTTAATAAGTTCTAAAAAAGTCTCTGAGGTGAGAGTATTCAGAACATTCTGCAAGAATTTGCCGAAATCTTACTGAAAAGACAGATACAAGCTATACAATGCGGACAGTTAATGTCATGTATTAAAATGTTTAAGATGATAGTGCCCAATATGCTAATGAATCACAATCACATCATCTCGGTGACTAGTACG
Organism: Thermobia domestica; assembly: GCF_964235325.1. Taxonomy (NCBI): domain Eukaryota; kingdom Metazoa; phylum Arthropoda; class Insecta; order Zygentoma; family Lepismatidae; genus Thermobia; species Thermobia domestica. The sequence goes on along the minus strand of NC_137463.1, from coordinate 241,021,266 downwards.
TGACGACACCTGTCAGTTGCCAAAAATATATTCCACTGAGTACCAATCTTCTTGTCACTAACAGAAAATACCTATTAAGATCGGAATACTGCTAAACTACTGGTAAACTAACTTCAAATGCAAAAACTAAGCTGAATACAACATTAAGCAACCCTAAGGCTTTATTCTCAAATAGAAGAGGTTATTCACACATTAACAATTGTTGATAGATTTTACTCACTAGCATATAACCTTATTATCCAGCATTTTAGTGCAATTCAGGTTTATACAGTTATAAAATTTTAAAAATATTTAATTTCTATTAAATATATATTGAATTAAATAGGGCTTTCTAAAATTGATCACCTTCTGGTGATTGTTTAACATGTGAATTTACTAACATTAAGGGGTTCACAAATACTGTGTTTCTGATACAACATCTCATATTAGTTTTAACCTGAAGTTCAAAACAGTAGTAAGTACAAAGTCCCAGCATATGTACAGAACGACAGACAATTCCTACTAAATATTTCAAGGTTTTACATTGGGTACTCAGTAAAGTATATTCTTAAAAGACACTCATATCGTTTAGCTATTCTAAGGAAAGCATATGAAAAACAAAAGTGCAAATGCATCGTTTGCATCTCTGTATTGTATGCATCTCAAGTTGCAAAGAATGCAATACCGATAGCATGCAAAGCAAATAGCATATTACCATTATTTCACCAATCATTCATTTCTCTTACGTCCTTCAATCATTTCTCTGTTATAAAGGGAATAGAAAGAAATATGAGTGAATACAAGATAAAAGAACAAATGTACATCTCAACCACATAAAATTCCCATTACAATACCTCGGATTGAAAATTATGCAATTTGCTTACATTGATTTTGACTTATCTAAGATTAGTTCAATAATCCGCAGCTTTCCAGTAATTATATATCTTGATTTAAATAAACCTTTTCAGTTGTTTTAAAATTTCACAAACTGAATCAAAAGCAAGTTTCAAAATTTAAAAAATCATTATTGTGATTAAAAGTTGTGATTGAGGGAAGTGTTACAAGTATAAAATTTCTTTTCGGTGTTTCAGTACATAGTTAAACATAAACTTCCGATATCACATTTAGCTTACTAGATAGGCCTAACCATACATAAACATCCTTACGTACAAATAACATATATCTGTACTGCAAATCATTATCAATATATGTCACTAGACATATACTTTAATTCCAAATACAATTTCGACAGAAAATGACGTCGATGTAAACAAATACATGATATTTAGGCAATATAAGCGAAAACCATATAAACGAACACCATAATGCACATTGAATATAAGTCTTTCTTCTTTTAATCAAAGTTATATTGCCATGAGTTGGTACCTAGTAACGCAATTAACACATGTTCCTAATCTCTCAACAGAAAGACAACAATATTAATAAAATAATAACAAAAGATAATAACATTCATAAAATATTTTACTTTCTCTGACAACAATAATACATTTATAATACTTCACAAACACTAATCGTTCATAGTAAACAGTGCGCATATACAAGAAATATACATTTCAGTACTTAATAATGACAATTAGTATAAGTCAGAGACATAATATTTACAAATTTACGTAATAAAATTCAAGTCTGTAAGATGATACTCATCAGCAATACTATGGTTTGAAAGAGTGGAATGGTACTATGAATTACGTGAGCTTTTTTATTTTGCCATCCTTATATTTAAGTTTCTTCTATTTCTAATACTATAACATTACGTAAGACCTGGTGATTTAAGACTGAGAGTAAAACTCTACTAAGAAGTATTTTACCATGATTTAAATTGTATAGATTTTTTATGAGTAGGGGCTTTCCTTCATTGCTAAGATTATATGTCGTCTTCTGTCCCTGTGAACAAATCCTTTCTCATTTAGGTAGTTTAAGTAGGTATGAACCTCTAACATGAGTTTGGAATTGCCGCAGGTGTATAAGTTTCGCTATCACTCCAGAATCCATCTTTGGGTCATCATTACTAACAATATATAGAGCATAAGTGACAATTTAGTTAAGAAGGTGATACTAAGTCATCAATATGCCCTCCAGCAGAGTTTAAATTAGAACGTTTATATACGTATAACATCCAACAAGTTAGTGATAGAATTGCAGTTTTTCTTACGAAGCAATGTAGTATAACTAAATTATACAAAAGTAGTTGTGGTATTTGTATATGTGACACTTTTAAGATACATTAGAGTATACTTGAGAAGCATCCCTATATATAAAGAATTGGGAACATCTTGTAAATTATAATATGCTCAATAAAATAATATGCATATATGTTTGTATCGCCTAATATAAGGGACTTATGAGAGTTATAAGGTGTGGTGGTTTGGTAGTTTTAATATACGTATATAATAATTGCATCATTAAGTGAGTGTGGCCGTTAATAATAAATTACCAACCGCACGAATTAATTCCTAGACCAAATACATAAATACCTTAAGAAAAATATTGTCCATCGCTAGCCACCACTTTCGCCCATCTGTCAGGCAATGTACGGATTCCGTGGCGAAAGAAGTCCTCATCCTTGGAAGCGATCCAGTCAGAGACCCATGTTTCGATATCTTCTGAAGAAGTAAACCGCTGTCCAATCAAATCGTTGTTCATGCAATCAAACAAGTAGTAGTCCGAAGGAGCAACGTCTGGTGAATACGGCGGGTGGGGTAAAACTTCCCATCCGACATTTTCTAAATAGGTTTTGACCGGTTTTGCGACATGTGGGCGAGCGTTATCATGTTGAACAATAAGTTTATTATGTCTGTTCTCCCATTCTGGTCGTGTTCTGGCCAGAGCTTGCTTCAAACGCATTAATTGTCGTCGATAACGTTCTCCATTCATAGTTTCACCCGGTTGCAGCAGCTCATAGTACACCACACCTTTCATATCCCACTATATGCACAGCATAACCTTTGCACAGTGAATATCTCGTTTTGGTTGTTATGGACCTGGTTCACCTGGTTTCACCCAGGCCTTTTTTAGTTTAGGGTTCTCGTAATGGATCCACTTCTCATCACCCGTAATAATTCGATGCAGAAACCCCTTTCTGCTCTGTCGTTGAAGCAGCAATTCGCAAATGGTTTTTCGTCTTTCAACGTCTCTGTCGTTCAATTCATGTGGAACCCAATGTAACATCTTTTGAATCATTCCCATGGCTTTCAAGCGTTTGGAGACTGTTGTTTGATCAACGCCTAATGCTGCTGCAAGTTGTTCCTGCGTTTGACACGAATCCTGCTCAAGCAATGCTGTCAATTCTTCGTCTTGAAATTTTTTTGGCTGTCTAGCTTGCTCTTGGTCTGCCAAGCCGAAATCACCACTTCTAAACCGTGCAAACCACTTCTGACACGTTCGCTCAGCTAGAGCATGGTCACCATACACTTCCACCAAAATACGATGACTTTCAGTCGCACTTTTCTGCATGTTAAAGTAATGCAGCAGGACACCCCGCAAAAACACTTTATCAGGCACAAATTGCGCCATGTTCACTTAACTACAAACTGGTGTTGTTGACGTTTTAATCCACTGCCCTATACTACGAACGATACGCGATGACAGGGGTTTGCAACACATGTGTGGATACACGGAACTGTGGGACGCTCCGTTCGTTGCGCCATCTCTTGTCCACCCGCACGAATTAATTCCTAGACCAAATAAAATAAAATTGTTTCAGGCTTTTTCTTCTCATGGCTGATGTCGATGTGAACATAAGAGTGAACGCTACTCCAAAGAAGGACATTTTGTTTTTCTTACAATGATATGCCGTGAGCGTGATATCATCTTCAGTCGTCAGTACAGTTGTACTATATAAGTTCTTTCCATCGACTTTTTTACTGAATCTGGAACTTCTCTTCTGTTGTTACGGATAGTTCCTACCAAACTGATATTATTTTTCTTGAAATCACGAGCGAGGCGTAGGGATGTGAAAAAGTTGTCACATGTGACATTCAATCCGGACTCTGCGAAAGGTCACACAAGCCTCTGTACAACAATTTCACCAAGCTGTGTGTTTGCTGGTCGTTCATCATCCTTTCCTAAATATGGAAAGCCATTTATTATGGATTTGTGTAGCACTTCCACTAGCATACAAAATTTTACGCCATATTTGTCTGGTTTATTGCCCATGCAATGTATGAATTTGCACCGGGTCTTCATTGGAAACAGTTATTCATCAACCGTACAATAAGGTTATTGATTGTAGCAGTTTTGAGAGTTTTCAATAAAAGCTTTCCAAACAGTGGAAATCATACAAAACTTGTCAGATGGATACTTTTTCATCCTAGTACTTTTTATATGGAATCTCAGAAACCGCATTATTTCTCTAAATCTTCTTATTGACATTGTATTACTTAAAACTCACGGTCCCCATTTCTTTGACCAAAAGCTCTTTATGCTAATCCCCTTCATTCCTAAAACGCCGCGAAGATATAACAACCCTATGAAGGCGTCTAACTCTTGAAGTGAAACTGACAAAATTCGGTCATTCAAAACTCTTTGAGCTTCGACTTACATACACTTCTTTATGTCGCATAACAGGTCCACCTATTATAAGTCTGAAAGAACTAGAAACTGTGTCGTCGATATGCCGAAAAGCATATGGGTTTGGAGCTGGAGTTTTATGTAACACGTTATGATGTTTAGCCCTTCCGCGAACACTTGCACAGGTTTGCTCGACCCAAACTGTCTGATCTCTGGATAATTCAAAATTTTCAGCAAACGCCCCATCTCCCATGCTTCCACTGTCACAAAATTCTTCATAACTCACAGAAACACTTTCACCATCTGACAATTCATCAATGCTGATATCACAAATGTATTCATCGTCACTTCTATCAGTACAGTCACCACCAGAGTCGATTGCATCAATAGCCTGTAGTTCTTGTAGTATTTTCTCAGTACTCTTCACGCACCACACTAACAACAACCACTTAGAACACACATATAGTGAATTATATCAGTCACAAAAGTAATACTAATTAGTATGTTAAAAATATGAGAGTATCAAAATGTTTGCAAACGTCAAAAATCCGCATTGTAGGGATGAGGGTCAAAATGACCCCTGTGAGGCTTCTAGGTAAAATGTAAAAAATTTGGTATATATAAATATTTTTAAGTGTCAAAATGTGATTAAGTTAGAGCATTGGTAGAGTGATAAAAAGTCGTCACATCTGATGGCCACATTTTCATAACTTTAGAAATTATAACAAATTAATCATCCTGACGGGTCAAAATGACCCCTCTGATGCTTCTAGTGTTAATACAGTATATCTCGCATGCTTCTATATTGTATTCTTGTTAATGAGTTAGTTCCCATATTCTTGATCCTTGTACGTGCTGACAGAAAGAAAATTTTGAATTTTATGTAACAGCTTTGAAACATCTTTAAGATTTATTTTTGTTTGCTACAACATTCAGCATGCCACATTGGTTCCTGTTTATGCTAATAACGTTAACAAATTGAAAGTCTCTTGCTGGTGAGTTAAAAATTAAAAGAGACACTGTCAATAGACCCAAGAACAGTTCTCATCTATTCAAATCGATCAAAGTCTAGTGAAATAAAACAACATACTAAATAAATTAGCTTTCCCATCGCTGCTCTCCATTGATCTACAATTGGCGTTCAAGTACGAGAGAAAATCATAAGTCCTGCAATAATCTTCACAGCATATATTAATTTATTACAGCACAATGAAATCGGGTTAACAAACAAATTGTACCCTTCTCATTGGACTTTCGGAAGCAATCTTCCTTCCAGTTTCTCGATTCCAGGTCGAACCAAGTCAGTCACGGTGTTTACCCTCCTTTTAAAATATTGTGATTTGAAGAAGTGTACCATGGACAGAAACAGGTACTGATACTAAAGTGCAAGGTCAGGACTTTATGTTGGGTCTAGTGTCAGTTCGATACATTTTTTCGATCTTAGTGTACTTTTGCGTTATTCTATTGCAGCAGGTAGCGTTAAGGTTCACCAATGCAGAACGCTTTGAGCGCAGTCAAAAATACATCTGATCTAACTGTTCGGAATAAAAAGACGAAAGTGGTTTTACAACTTTTTGAAACGAACTCAAAATCAAACATTTTGTTATAGTTTCACTTCACACGGAGCATGACTTTATGCTCGAAATGATTGGGTTTGAAGACCGGTTCTTCAGGTTGGATCCTGTTCAAAAACTACTTTTGTAATTCGAATTAAGGAAAACTACCCACTTTTCATTGCACATGAAAATCTGTTTCAGAAAGACACACAGGATTTTGCATCTTTTATAGGCACACTCACTCTTTTCTGGGTCTGAGGTAGGATCAATTTGTGTGGAACAATTCGACAGATCTTGATCTCCAATTCGTTAAAATAACTTCTCTATTGTGGAATGGGACATGCCGAATTGGTTAAACAATCATCGTCTGCTACTGGAGGGACTACTCTCAATGACGTGTCGTGTGACCTCAGCATCTGTTACCCTGAGACAGCTGAAGCTTAATTGATAGTCGCCACTTTTCCAATTTGTACGATTTTTTTGGAACCAACAAGTACATGTGATGTGCATTACGTCGCACACTCCTTTTGGATGACTAATGTATACACGAGTTGGAACTGATACATTAACAGTTCATGTATCAGATATTGAGCGCCGACTATAATTGAAACCAAAATGTAACTGAAGTTACTGACAGATCAAAGGGTTCTCTGGTAAACAGTCTGCTTTCAACACTCCCTGTTGCTTTATTTTTAACGTTACAGATAAGATTAATTATAGCATATATATGTACTGTCAAGAATATCCTTCTTCCATTGCTCATAATCTTGATGTATTGTACAAAGAAATCTAATGTCCGTGTGTTCTATGAGAATGATATTCAGGGCAATAAAGCAAAGATGCCATCTCACGAAATTATAATATTATCATTTGGTATAGTGGAGCTTTAATTTTTTCCTGTTTCGTATGTTAGGTTCAATAACATTTGAAGATGTCTTTAGTATATCTTAAGGCTATTTAAAATTGAATTGGAGAGACGTAGGCATTATATGTTGATTGGGCTTCTTACTATGAAATATTCACAAAAACAAAGTCACACCAAGATCAGGATTAAGGAAGAAACAAAAACTAAGATCAGTTTTGTTACTGGTCAATGTTTTTTTCGTCAGTCAAAAATTAAACAGGGATTATTATAGTATCTACCCAAATTGACAGTTCTATTTCAAACCTTGAAGATGTACCTGGGTACATGCTGATTTTAATGTACCTGCAGAAGATATCGTTTGCCATGTTGGACTTCCAAATAAAATAACAAAAACGTGTAATCATGAATAGTTTGATACCACAATTGTGTTACATGTGCTGGATACATTAAAAGAAGGGGTAAAAACAATACCATGAATTCGAATCGTATCATTTTAACATCTTAAACACTGTTCAATACTGTCAACTCTTGATACATTTCGGAACAAGAAATAAGAGAAGAGTAATTGACGTGAAGAGGATAACACCAGCACTCAGACCACATAGAAATCATGATTGCCTTATAATGTGCTCCTACGGGACATATCTTAACTTTTGCAATAAAAGAAAAGTTTAAACGTATGAAATTTAAAGCACTACAGATTATACAAACAATGTTACATATGAAGAATAATCCTTTCGCTTTCTTTGATTTTGATGAACTCAAATTCAAATGCATTGAACTGTTTTTAAGTAATGTATATGGACGTCTTGAAGAAGACACCATCCACGGTTCAAGAAAAATAATTTGCTACAAAACCCAAAAATAGAAAAATTACTCGTAGACAGAATACTTTTCTGCATCGCTACAGGCACTCTATTATTCAAGCAAGTATTTGGTCTTCTTCATACACGACTGAAATTACTGTTCCGTTACTGTTTCGTCATAAAAAGATTAAAATGTACTGCACTTTTAGGTACTTGTGTATAACGAAATAATTTGCCTTGTCTTCTATTACTTTTATAAGTATATACATAGTTATAAAAGGTAAGAATTAAGCATTACTTACTGATGAATTGAGATACATAAAAGGAAATGATAAATAAAGATTCTAAAGTAATACGATACAATTAGTTTCTAGCAAACGTTGATTCTTCAGTTTCTTGCAAACCCGAAAACAGATGTATTGTGATGTAACTTTTACTTTAACGCTGATATTTGTCTGTTAAAGATACTGAATATACTTTTCGATAAGTCTATCATCCCCAAAAGAACTCAACCTTATATTGTTAACCTATATGACCAAATAACTAAATATCCAGTGGTGGAGAAAATCTAACATTTTACTTAATGATACATGTAGAACATAAGTATCAATTATTACAGCTACGAACCACCATACCGTCTCTTACATAAAATTACATAACTTTCTCATAATAAACGATACAAAAAATATATTGATGCCGTCTAAAATAGATTATAATCATATTAATATTATTTTTACTACAACACTTTCTCAATTCTTCATAATTGTTTAGCTATTTAAATTAACAATTTAAAATGATTGCCAATACACAATGGTTATCAAGTTTGCTTCAATTTATCTTAAACTAAAATTTATACATGTCCTACAGTTAATTTTGATAAACTGCTTAAATTTGCTTTACTTTGAAATAAAAAATATAGTTCATTCCAATATTTTCTTGAAAGTTATACGCGTACAGATGTTCTGTTCAAAATCCTGTGGGCGCCCATATTGATGACGCAATAACTCCAGGTCAATTGGATTGTTAGTTTACCATCCTCTCTATTGTTTGTGTACATATCATTTAATGGATCTGTAGTTGTCCTCTAACTTTAACACAGGGTGACTCCAATTTAATGACACACCTAACTTTCCTTATTTTCGTATTTATTTACTAATTCACGCTTAGACATCATAGAATCATTATAGCCTACTTTCACCTAATAAAGAAGATAAATGGAGGGGTGGATCGAGGACAATTTCATGGTGTTGGTTGTTCGTAGGATAGTGAAAACTTTTGTTTGCCCACTAGCTCAAGTTATGCAGCACTGATGCCTATGTCGCTGCAGGATAGGAGACCCAATGAACTTTGTTCTCCATTCGATCCACAAATGGATACAGTTCTTTAAAAATGGCAACTCCATATACTTTTCATTGTGTTTATTCATAAAACATAGGCGACCACATTTTACATTTGACCATTCGAACTGTTGGTGCCGGATAATAATTTCAATAGATTTACAGTTGGATTTAGAGAGCCCATCCGTCAAATAATATCCAGAATCTGATATTAGGACAAGTACGTATTATAACATAAACTAACTGTCACGAATATCGTCAAACCACTGAGGTCAAGATACAAAGTGTATGTTTAAGGTAGCGCTCGTTAGTTCCTTGAAAAGCTAATTTTGATATTAAAGGATTCTAGTTTACAACTGTGCTTCTTGTCAAACCTTTTCATTTTTTGCTCGTCTAGAAAAAAAAATACGAGGAGCATACTGAAAGTCGTGAGCAACGTATTTTCACAACCGTAATCTTTAGTTGTAAGAGGAACAAAGTATATCACCACAATCTACAGCCGTTTCTTTCTTTCTTCCCAGACGTTGAGAGTGTTTGTTGCTAACAGGTGGGCACAGGCAAGATTTCCAAAATGGCGCGCAGCGCTGTTTCGTTTCAACAGCGTGCTGTGATTGAATTCCTTGTTAAAGAGGAATAATCTGCTTGTGAAAAATACATGTGCTGTGACTGCAGCGTGCCTATGGAGATGTGCGCATGGGTACCAGCAGCGTTAGGAGGTGGGTGAAACATTTTAAGGATTTAAACATGAGTATCAAAGATGAACCTCGCTATGTGCACCCTCGAGCTGCCTCCACGGAACGCAACAAGGTAAGGGTTGATGAACTGATTAGGGGAGATAAGCGTATCACTGAGAATGAAATCACTGCAAAACTTGGTGCTGGGCATAGTGGTGCAAGAAATGATTCACAGCTTAGGTTTTCGGAACGTTTGTGCCCGTTGAGTCCCAGATTTATTAATGAGGACCACGTCAGAGACTAACCATTGCCCAAACCTTTCTTCAGAGATTTCGACATGAAGGTGATGACATTTTGACGAGTGTTGTGACTGGAAATGAAAGTAGGCTCCATCATTATGAACCTGAAACAAAACGCCCCCGAAGAAGAAAGCTAAGGCAATGCGATCGGTAAGGAATGCATCTTCGGGGATGCACAGGATTCCATTCTAGTTGCATTTCTTGAGCCCGGACAAACCATATATTCTGCCCGCTACATCCACACACTTTTGAAGCTCCGTCGTACCTTGCGTGATAAATGTCCTGGAAAGATCACCCTCAACAGGATAATGCTTGTTCGCATACTGAATTGCCATTATTGAGCAAATCAGTAAATTTTGTGGGAAACACTTTCACATCCACATATATCCAAAATAATGGCACCCTCCTGCTACCGTCTTTTCGGTTTTATGAAGGAACAGATGCGAGGCCATCGCTACTACACACAGGAGGATATTCGTCAGAGAGTGCGTCAGTGCCTACGGGCAGCTGGGAACTTAATTTTATCGCAAGAGTATTATCAAACTGCAGAACGATGGGAAAATATCTGCAAGAAACGGATACTATTTGGAAAAGTGAAAGAAAGGTCTGTTTACTTACAAATAAAGATTACGGTTGTGAAAAAATGTTGCTCACGACTTTCAGTACGTTCCTCTTATTTAGATAACATATAAAGTTTTTATGTTTATTTCTTTATGAAATGCAGTAGTTTTTCTACGAGGAAAATAAGGAAGGACCAAATGACACCAGTTAAGAGTATGATAAATGAACCCTTTATATCGTCCAACCGCAAAGAACGAATTGGTTCTACTCCCTTACCTCCAAAGTCTGTGGAAAGGAATTTATGTAATTCTCTTTTCCAGAGGTTAATAATACCAGACTCAATTATCAACGTTACATATGAGTCAATAATCTTACCAAGAGGTGAATTTATGTTAAATATAAAAGAATAGTAGCTACTGATAGCACTTTCCCTCATTACGTGTAGATTTTTAAAGTTACTTTTTTCTAAAAATTCCGCACCCGAAATAAACCCGGGTGTCGTTCTCCCTACCGGAAGTGTTAGTTCTCCTTTCGTTACCAAGTTGATTATCTGTTTGGAATTCTGTATCAATGACTGTCTTTTGAGAATCTGCTGAACAACATTATTAGTTGATATTGCAAGTGTATCATCCCATCCGGAACCAAGAGTGCCCCAATTTAATCCTGATTCCAACAGCTGTTGTAACGTGTCGATTGGTTTCTCGTACAAAGGCAAGGTAAGATGCGATACTAGATTGCAGTTATATGCCGTTGTTAGAAGAGTTGAAGTTATGAATATCCACAATATTAAATGTTTTATTCCTCCTTGACCCTGATTAGGAGTAGGAAATCCAAGAGTAATTGATAAAGAATACAGAGTGCAATAGATATAGTTGTTATATGGATTTCTGGTGGCTAAATTTAATTTAAAACTACGAAGAAATGAAAACCTGTGAAGTAATATCGAATTAAAAATAATAAAACCTATTAGGGCTAGCCACACCCCAAGTGATAGTGGACGAAATATTGACCACAAGTAATGGTTGTTAATAAAATGTGGAGTAAGAAACGTTGTGTCACATTGACCATGAGCCACAGCATATTGGAAATACTGATAACGATTGAAAGTTAAGTATGCTCCTGGTACAGCAACATGATATTTATAGCCTTTGAGTCTACCATAAAAACTTTCTGTTGTTGAATTATCTGTGTAATGACCCCACGTTTCAACAACATTAACTTTCCATGTAAAATTATACTTTCTCGAGAAATGGTACATTATTCTGTATTCAACTCCGTCATATAGGTCTTTGTCCACTATTGTCCATGGTGGAAATGGGAAGAATGATAAACGTATTGATAGGCCACTCAAATTTAAGTTTTGGTTTGGGTTTAGGTTCAGGGACTTAGATATATTGACTTCTTCTAATCTGAGAGGTCCCAAGTCATCAGCTAGAATGTGAGTTAGTAATCGAATGTTTGAGTAATTGTATGGACGTTGATTGTAGGGCAATACTAAAATGTGTGTGAAAGGAAAGAAACGAATAATTTTACAGCTCATATAATTCTTCAGTGACATTTTATTTTCCCTAATTAGAATTAGAAATCGTCTTTGGTTTCGTTGTATTGTTCTATGGTAGCTCTCGTGAAAAGCATAAAAGGTTTCACATATATTTTCTGTTGAAATTATAAAGCTATTGCAATTCTGATCCATCAAATCAACAAGTAGGTTACGTTTCTCACTTCTATGGAGGAAAATCATGTTATTTATGTATATTCGAGAAACCACATTATCAACTAAGATGCTTATTATGGAAGATATTTCTTTCAGGAAATTGTTTCCATCGCTATACACTACTGTGCACATCGGATCGATGTACCTTGCAATAATACAGCTTTCCCATACTATCGTGTTTTCATTATCATTATGATCGCAAAGTATCATCATCCAAATGTTTCCTGTCAAATATAGTATCTGAATGTAGATTACTCTCCAATACATTGTCAGATATATTTCCTGCAACATACAAGAATACTGAAATGAATAATACACAATAGTAGCAATCACATAAATGTAGATTTTAAAAATCACGAAAATAAATTAGCAATGATGCTTAGCTAGCGAAGTACAAACTTCAAGATAATAAACATTTTTATGTCGAAACATTTCTAGGAAGATTATACAGAGTTATTACATCAAATTATCAATCTAGAAATCAGTGAATTCTTCAATTCCTTATATAATTTGGCGTAATTATTCCTGCGATCACAATTTTACCTTTTTAACTTTTCAATCTGTACTTATATTTATTTTGTAAATTCTCTGGCAAAATATCACAAATCTTTAACTTTAATAGGAATTGATTTTGATTTATTGTTCGCTAAAAATGAGCTCCTGATCATCTGTACCAATGATCCACATTTTCATTCACGTGTAGTGTAACGACAGAATGCTTTCAGGAAAATATTACTCTTTTGGTGTAAATAAACTGAGTTACAAAATATTTTAATTCGAGACTTATAACAAATCGTTGTGGTTTACCGGTGCAACAGACCAATTTCACAAGCTCTTGCCAACAAAAATACGGAAATAAATGCGCATGTATTTTATATATGACATTTCATAACTAGGGACAAATCGCAATACGTGCAGACTAACTGGTGTTTACATTAAGTTTAATGTATAGGTTTACTGATATTATGTATTTTGTGAAACCCTCCTGCACCGAAAATACCTGTGAAAATTACCTTATTTTCTGTTGGCATAATTTCGATCAATCATTAGAGTTATTTGCCAATTTAATTTATTGATCACTATTTCGTGTTATGAGGGGAAGTTATTTCCTACTCTATTTTTTAAATTTACTACTGATTCTAGAGTTTCTAGATATCATTTATTTCTAGACTGATTCTATAATTCTAGAATTTCTAGACTGATTCTAGATGCCATTTATTGCATTAATAGACTTATTCCTGATTAGGCTATGAATTATATTTTTCTACTGTGGTGTGTCATTTACACATTTGCTTCTTAAAAATGTTTTTGTAACATCCCTAGCTATAACATTTAATTTCTCTAAATAATGCGGGATATTTTCTGAATATCGCTGTCTAGATAATAGTAAGTCATTGCTTTCAGTTAATTCTTGATGTATTAAGGTAAACATAGTTTAATGGGAAGAAAATAAAGAAATAAGATGAAAACGAACGTGGGCCCAATTAGAAATTGTGTTTCAAAACTAACCCGAGTTGTTTGTTTTCTTAACTTTAGATTGTTTGAGACAGAGTTGATTGTTTCCAGGAATCAAAAGCATAAAGTGGGTCCCATTTTAAGCAAGCTGAGTTGCTCAACGGGACGATGGAAATTTAAGTCTCTTTCCTTTCTCTACTTTGGCAAGTTAAGGTAGTAATAGTGGATGCATTACGCTCAGAACACCTTTTCATGTGATATTCACCCAAGTAACTTTATAACAAATAATGGACGAATTCGTAAGCCAGTTTGAACGCAGAACATAAGGCATAATAAACCTTTGTAACCTCCACTGCTGATCGATCAAAATTTGGTGGATAGAACTCTTACTAATTACGTCACTTCGAAGAACAAAAACGAATATTTAAATGAAACTAAATTGGAACACAAAATTACTCGCTGCCTTCATAAACTTAAGAAAATGAATCAGGAGCAGACCAAACCTCTTCTTTTTAAATGTGTTCTTTCCTTCAGTTAAGAATTGAAATTTGGTAAGTTTGAAAATTAAATATTTTATTATACATGGAAAATATTATATAATGGCAATTTAACCCCATCACAGGTATGTCCCACCCGTGATAGGAAACTCGAACCCTTTGGTTGTGAAAAGAGAACTGGCTTGTATCAGAATCGAATGCAATAATATTGTTTGCCTTTCTGACAGAAGTGTTTATTATGTTCCTCTGTACTATTTGCCAAAAACGTGATATAGCACATTCTTAAGCATGGCAATGACTTCTAAATTCCTAGTACTCCAATAGTGGTATATATTAATTAGTATCTGGTTAGATTTTCTTGAACAAGGCTCAACTGCTGACAGTACACAGTTGCATAGATGTACTGACCAGCCGCTAGCATTTCCCGATGCAAGATGCCTCGAAAACTCCACAAAACACAGAGGAGGACATTCTTGTGGTGCAGTGTTGGTTTCAACTGTTTTTAACCGGTTCATGGAATGCTAACCAATGATGATGGCGCCGTAGAGCTTAGTACAGGACCCACTTCTTATCAGATGTCAAGACCCTTTTGAGAAATGGTTCCCTCCTCAGACGAAACATCAAAGAAACGCAGGTGTCTGCTCATGTTGTCTTCTGGATAGGAGTCAAATCATGTTGGGCACACTGACCCAATTGTAGTGCTCACCAAGTTGATGGGGGTGCAGCCGAATGGTTTCTCCACTCACACTGAATTGTAGTCCCAGTTCCTCATATGTCTGGCCACTGTTCGCCTCTGCTGCCATTATATCTTCGTTTTGTACATGTGTTTGTCTTCCTGCACGTAGTGCATCTAAGAGTGTTTGTCACCGTTCTTAAACTTGTTATACCATCGCTGCACTGGCTACATAGTCACGACATCATCACCAAACGCCTGGCAAATCTTCGACCCGCTGCAGCAGCGTTTGATTCAGTTTGAACTTGTACAGCATACACGCTCTTATAACACTGTGTGGGGATCCTATGTTCATTCTGTCCTTATGCAAGTTCACGGTGTAACTGAACTGCCACAACTAGGCGGTATGTTGGATATACCCACACCAACAACTGACCTTTGAATTATTCCATTCGCATTCAAATCACGGTGTGACGGTCAATTGAACACAGAAGTTAAATAATAATAATAATAATAATAATAATAATAATAATAATAATAATAATAATAATAATAATAATAATAATGTGCATGATTAAATCTCCCCCAATTGGCTATGGTTATTGGTGGTTGAAGTGGGGCTTTTGTGTTGGTGTTCGGCGGGCTACCATGCATCGCTCTAGTACTTTGGTTCCTCACAAGTTATTACTATACGAAAAGTCACTGGAATATGTACAAAAGTGTAGGAACAAACGTATGCATTAAATGACTTTATTTTTAAAAAAAGAATTGAGTTTAAAAAATTTTTGTGTATGGACTTTCTCGTTTTTCCACTGTACTTCACTCCACAATTTCATTCATTTTATCATTGCAATCTTCCTTAAACTTGAAGCAAGATATTCCAGCGGGAGATCATGTGGTTCGGATTCCACGATAATGATTAGGTCCACGTCTTGTGTGGACTCGCTCCTGAAAGAAGCTCTAAACTAAAAAACATCAATCGAAAATCAACTGAAGCAAGATCATGGAAAATTAAACTTCTTTCTCATCTTAATCCTAGATTGGTGGTCAACATGGAAATTTTAAGTTTTCTCTCCATTGGGAGAGCTGTTTTGTAGTTTGATAAAGTTTCTTCTCCGCGATTACATCTAGATACTCTATCCTTGGTCTTCCCCTTCATGCTTTTCCTTCTGCCTTTTCCTTTATCAATATTTTGATCCATTCGGAGTGCTGAATAAAATGGCCAAACATGATGATTCTTCTTTTTCTATTATCTTCATGATGTCGTTCTTCGCTAACTTTCTTTTGTTTTTGGTGCATTTCATTTTACTTTTTCCAACTTGATAATTCAAGTTTGAAAGTGTTTCCTGCAAATCCTTTTTGGTCTCCGTTATCCATGCTGTCATTAGCAACCGCATTTCACTGAAAACCTTGTCATTTACTTTTACCCCATTCTCGTTTTTATGAAAGAATTCTTTCATAGCCTCTCCTACATAAACGTTGAACAGGAGAGGTGAAAGTCCACATCCTTGCATTGCTCCTTTACCGATTCGGAGGCCAATATATATTAGTGTTGCACATTCAGTATGTATATGTACTAATGCTCTCTAGATCGTCATAGATAGTCAACACTGCACTAAAAACGAAATCGTTATCGATATTAACATAAAACACCGAAGGGATGCATTTCAGTGTACTTATAATACACCAGCTATCTCAATCTCTAGTCTCATCGTACATCTATAATTTCTTACACTATCTGTAAGCAGAAAAACAATAATTTTTAGTTACAATTCTTGAAACTTGGGAACTTATTAATCACCGATTCAACACGTTTAATTTATAGATTTAACTCCTTAGACTTTAAAAGTTCTTGAGAGATATCATTTTGTAAGATGAAGAATCTCATCAGTTTGTCAAAAGTTCTCTATCACTAATATCATAAGAAATATTCTAAACTTGAACAAAGGAATGATCTTTCCTATTTTCAAAATCTCAATTTTGTAAGTTTACTACATCAACGAATTCTCATTAGAAGCTAGGAAAAATAGTTAATGATACTTCATAGGTAGAGTGTTGATTTCTAGAAAACAAGATCCAGGCTTAAAATATAATCCGGCGAGAGTTAAATCATTATATAAAATGCTGTCTGTGAGTGAAGTCTTAGTGAATTTGCAAAAAAATATTCATATTTTCCGAAGGTCGTAGATTCTGAAATTCTCTCGTTAAGTTTCATATCTGGAAATTTCCCGCCAACTGGATTATGTCCCTTATACATCTAGCAGATCGCTTCCCAATACCTAGTTGCTAGCATTCGAGGTCTCAGATTTGATTCCCGGTTGAGTGCAACTCTAAACCTACTACAATGGTTTGGAATCTATCTTAAAGTGTAGTTGTCGTGCAATATAGCCTCTGTTATCAAACAGTACATAAAAGGACATCAACCAAACTTCTGGCACAGCCAAATTCTACAAAAACACAGAACTTCAAAAAAATTACCAAAATCTCACCAAGTAAGACAAATACTTAACAGGTCAGATAAACATGAGACGAACTCTACTAAATTACCTTTAGCACTAAGCCAAAATAATATCCAAATTTATCAGGTAGATTTTCCAATATGAAAAGCGTTACTTCCTATCTGTAACATCTAAATGGAATATGCAAGTCCATTAAAGAAATAATGGAAATGCAATTACATTTCGATTTACACATTAAGACTAAATGGAATATGCAAGTCCATTAAAGAAATAATGGAAATGCAATTATATTTCGGTTCACACATATTGGTAATACATTGATACAATACGATAAACCTCTGCTTCCATTAAATTATATTTTAACGTGTAGCTGTAAATACGGAGGCTTTAAGCTACTCGTGTTTAGCTGTTTTTATTTTAGTTTCATCTTTTGTTAGTTCATTAAACGAAACATGTATCTTAATTTGTGTACTTTATTATTTTAAAGCATGGTAAGCAACATATGAAATAATATAAAAACTGAGGTCACGTATTCTCAATCTCTCCTGTTACATTGGTTTAGGACTAATATTGTACTGAACTAAATTTCTGGAAAGAATCATGCATCCGTTTCTTTTATCGTCGTATTGCTCTTTCATTTATCAGTTGACTAATGGACGGAGACGCTTCTTAACTGTTATACAGTAAAACATTAAATTCGTAAAGCTAATATGACATCTACACAAATGTCTAGTTTGCTTCGAGAGAGTAGAAGGAAATTCCGAAACAGCACTCATTTAATTAAGATGGCCATGAAACTCGAATGAGGTCCTTCCGATTGGGGAGACAGAAATGCAACCGTTAACTTGCACTCATTGTTACCATTTCTCCGTATTGTATTTACGATCATCTCATTGTAATTCAGGATCATATTTACAATTTAATCCCTATTCAAATACCTAACTATCTTTGCAGAGAAAAGTGTAGAACAAACACCGCGGATCTATTTATCATACACAAATCAAATTTTCATTTACATCTTCTCACGCTTTCCCTCTAAGCCACAATATCGTAACTCGCTATAGTCTTGAAACTAAAGAAATGGTCATCTTCCTTCAACTAAGGTTACAACACCTTCATCACTTCGTGGATTATTCCTTTAATTTTTTCTGGCCTAAAAAAATTTCTAAATAAAAGAACAAAATATATTAACAAGAAAAATCAGCCCAATGTTTTAGATTCTAAGTGTAGCAGTAATAGCGTGCGTTTGCTCGATTTTGCAGCTAAGGCCTTCTGCCTCATGATCCAGAGTCCCTGGCCAAGGATACTTTGACGAACATTTTCAGAGATTTTGGCAGGGGTATCCCAGCCTTTTCTCTAAATCTTGGAAATTTCCAAAATTTGAAACTTGTAGTATATGGCAATGCTATGTATCTCTGTAATTTTGTTTGTTCTATCTCGGTCCCTCTTAATGAGTGAAATACCTCAGAAATGTAGATTTTGGATGTATTTGATATCATTTATTCTCCGTAATGAGAATTTATTACTATATATCGTCGCATGAGAACCAGAGGAACGTAACTCCATTTTCATAGGTATACAGGAGAGAAGAAAATAAATGTTTTTTTTTTTAAGAAAAATTTAAAAAATGATAAGATGGTAAAATATTATAGAATAATAATCAAGGCATTACAAAAGGGTTTCAATACTACACAAACGACCGGATAGCTAACCAAAATAGTAATTCAGTTTAGTGCTACACACTATTGAAATCAGATACGTTCCTCTGACTCTGAGCAGATTGTTTTGAAGGTATTGATCTTGTGGGCATATGTTTAGAAAATTATAATAGGCTTCAATTTTCTTATTACGAGCTTTAACTAGAAACACTAAACATTGACATTTA
Organism: Thermobia domestica; assembly: GCF_964235325.1. Classification (NCBI taxonomy): domain Eukaryota; kingdom Metazoa; phylum Arthropoda; class Insecta; order Zygentoma; family Lepismatidae; genus Thermobia; species Thermobia domestica. The sequence continues at coordinate 241,001,976 of NC_137463.1, read as the reverse complement.
AATGTTAAAATAGCACCACTAAATACTAAAATAACATTTAATCACTGTCCCCATCTTCACAAGTACCACAGCGATGCACGTGCTCACAGAGATGGCGTGGATCAAAAACTTGACCCACGACCCACTGACCCACCATTCATCGTTACCCACGATCCACTTGACCCACTTTGATCCGTCATGACACAGTCTGACCCACCGCCCACCATGATTCATAGTGACCCAAAATCCACCGAAACCCATCGTCATCAACTCTGACCCATGATCCACGCCCTCATCTCCACTGACTAAAGAGTTTATATCTGTAATAAAAGAAGGCTGTAAAATTATTACTTATCGCGGATCGCGGTTTGAATTTCTACGATCAATCGCTCTCTTAAAATACCGGTGGATCTGACATTTACGATATAAAATTTTAAATTGTTTGTCATGGGCCAAATTATAAAGTTATTTATTTTATATAATTATTTCCTTGTTGAATTACAGGCACTTTTCACTGGAAAATAGGATGAGATTTGGAAGTTCAAAAATCAAGGTAAAGTAGACCAACGTAAAGACAAAAATAAACTGTAAAATTTTCCATATAATTAAGCATACCGTACAAACTTAAAATTTCCATATAAGCTTACAATCTAAGTTATATGTATATTTTCTCACATCTCTATGACTTGATTGAATTGTGATCTGAATGCTCCATATATTAAACACAAGCTTCAGCAGGTATTATAATAGAAAGCAGTTAAAATGCGAAGCACTGTAATTTTTGTTTCTGAATTCTATTTCAAATATGGTTGACCCGAATCACTTAACTTAGTTATCCATTTAATAGGTAGATGATATTTCAGATCAGCATACGAAACTGAAGTATTCGTCAGTAAATTCTTATAATTCTGGCCAATATTTTAAAGAATAGGTAAAAAATAATTATTAGTTAATAAAAATACTGACTTCTTACCATATAATACTACATAATTCCAAAAAAATATTTCTGCATTTCGATAAAATTAATTTTGGAAAACATTACAAAGGCATATGTTATCCCTAAAGAAAACGCATTTCACTTACAGAAATCTTGATTTGAGCGAGTTGCGTCATTTACCAGCATATAAGGCGAAATTAGAAATTTTTCAAATATAACAGAACGAAAAGGAATCGGTTGATTTATATTTCTTAAGAAAATTGAGGACCATCAGACAGCTAATGCCAGAAGCTTCCGAGGAACAGAAAATTCATTTCTTTCATCACGACTACAAAGAAATTTACTGCAAAAGATAGCGTTGGAATCATTTCGAACAATCCAGCGGCTGCAGGAACGACATCGTGAATTGGAAAAAGCCTAGGATCTCATGCAGAAGAGGAATTATGTGGAATTTCCACAGGGCAACCTAACCGCCCTCATCACTCCCTTTGTCCGATCATCATAGCCAAACGAATCCTAATTCATACTTGCCAACCTATATGCAACAGCCAACTTCCCAATCGTTGCCTTCTGCACCTCCATAACAGCATATTTAACTTCCACAATAAACTTCCTCTTCACCTGATCCGCACCCGCACCAAAGTCAAAACCTGCCCTCGCACGGACGTTACTAAAGTAGCTAATCAAATGGCCGAGCTATCATTAATGGTGGCACAGGATGCCATGAAGACCAATTATAGGCGTAACAACGGAGGAAAAAATCGTAAAGGAAACGGACAAAAAGCGGATGCGAAGAATACCAATAAAAGAAATAACGTTGGTAGAAAAAAGAAAAAATTTGTAAAAGGCGATAAAATTTCAGTATGCTCAATTTGTTATAAGAATCACGGAGCATCCAGGTGTTGGAATAATCCTTAAAATTCCAACCAGGGAAACGCATAGATGGGCTAGCAGGCCAAAGGCAAGCCTCGCGGGCTATTTCAGAAAAGTCGGCGCGGGCGACACAGACACCACCACAATTAAAACGTAATGACATGCAAGAAGAGCAGCTAACAGCGGAAACTTTTAAGGATACGGACCCCAATTTTTTCACCCAGAGGTCCTATAATGAACACCGAGAACATGTTAAACTAGGAATAGAAAGAAATAAACTATTGCTCAATATTAATGTAAATGCAAGCAGTCTACCAGTTATAATAGACACTGGGTCTAGTCTTAGTCTATAGTCAGGACGAAACGTAACCTCAAATTGCAAATTGTTACCATTTCAAACTCGTATCAAGGGCATTGCTAACCAAGTTTTAGCTTTGAGGAAGTAGCTTTAATTAAATTTAAAATTGGCACCACCACCTTCTCACATTACTTCGGCATCATAGATGCTGACTTTAATCTGATCTTTGGGAATGAAATTCTGACAAGACTTTTCTCTCAAATAGACTTGGAGAATAAATCCATATCATTATATAGAAAACCTAGGAAACCTATGTATCCAATGGAAAAAGAAGAAACGGAAGAAATGTCAAAAGAAACTACTCACTCTTTCCAACTTTTACTGAATATCCCTTGATCCCTTATATATATAAATAGAAAAATGTATTATTATTAATTTGCTTGGTGTTGTAGAGGTTAAAGTTATTGATTCTACAAGCTGCATTCCAAACGTCCATGTTCTTGTGTGCATGTTAGAGCTAAGAGACGAATCATGACATTACAAGGGAGAATGTACTAACTTTGCTCCAATTAAGTAGGAAAAAAATTTTTAAAAAATTCAGAGCATCCTGAAAAGAAAATTTATTTGAGTTTGCCCTCTGCCTCTGTTCGTCTATGTAAATAAATAAATAGATATTTGCTGTTTTAGTGAAGGCTAAAGCACTATCCAATAGAAAGCATCATCGGCTCCAATAGAAAAATGGTGCCCGAAACAGATACAACAAAATCTCACATTAACTTTCCAAGTCAATCTGTATCGTATTGTTGCACAATCTTGCACAAATGATACAAAACGATTCAGTTCATTTTGACAGCCAATCGGCAAGGTTTGGGGCTGGCACCTCAACTAGATGCGCCAATGTAACACACTTCTCGTTGTGCACAATCATAAATTTTGCACACAAATGAACCACTAACGGTTGAGATCATTTAGGTACCAATTGGCATGATCGGTGACTACCTTTTAGGCAACCCCCAAAATTATATTTAAAATTCCTTTGTGGACAAACGATTGACACCATTTTGGTGATATTTGGAAAAGGTTTAGGAGTTGCCTAATAATAGTAAAATAGTAATTATCTTCGTATAGCAGTTTAAGTACTTTATTAAGGAATATTATAGTAGGTTAAAAACTCCAACAATAGGTCCTCGATAAAACTGTATGTTGCAATCCTTCTCAACGTACGTTCCATCAGTCCTGCTTTCCGTAGATTTCACACGTCTCACGCTATATAAATACTTTCGATTACAGCATATACTCAATACAGGTCTGAATACGTATGTTTCTTACAGATAACTTAATAGGTTCGTAGCATGATGTTTTCTACGGATGGCTGCTTAGTAAGAAAGTGATATTTGTGTACAGAACCCCAAGGTCGAACGATAATTTTCTCTTGCATATAAGAAATAGGCTACAGCTCAATGATGAGTAACAAAAGATATAAACGGGAATCGAACCGAGGTCATATACTAATCATACGTCCAATAGAAACCGACTTAACCTATACCAATACATCAAGAGGTCCGTTATACCCTCTCCAAATTAAAATAGTAGAATATTTTATAGTCGGCTGTTATGTGCGTCTTATGCCCGCTTATGTACTTGGAATTTCACCTTATGTGCGCACATATTTTCACATGAAAAGGATAGTAAGACTATTCATGGCTTTGGATTAATTGTTTTAACAAAAGAGACACTGACCAAAGCTTAAAACTTTACTTTATTTTAAATTATAATTTGTAACTGTTTCGGATATCTAGCATACCTTACAGGACTGGACAGGGGGCTTACCAATTAATGAATCATGGCAAGGAAGTTTGAATAACATAGAGAGGAAAATAAATAAATAACTAAATAAATAAAAATAAAAAAAATAAAAAAAGAATAAAAATAAAAGGCCCTTATAAGAACCAAAAATAAAGGAAGTGATTAAATGGAAAGTGAACACAAAGACTTATAGGATGTGCTGAAGGCCTCGGTAAATAAGAAAAATAAATAAATAAATAAAAATAAAAAGTACAACAATGACTCTATATATGACTGTTAAAAGAAATTAAAATTTTTTTATAACAATGAATATATATATATGACGGTTAAAGAATTTAAACTCTGTTATAACAACATTTATATATATGTCTGTATTTTCATTAATTTCGATCGTGTCTGAAGAAGGATATGCTAGATATCCGAAACAGGTACAAATTATAATTTAAAATAAAGTAAAGTTTTAAGCTTTGGTCAGTGTCTCTTTTGTTAAAATGAAAAGGATGATAGAAAAATGCACTCCACGGTAACGCCTGAGTGCTACATTCGAATCCAGACTTCAAATTTCTGCGATAATTAGTATTCCATATGTTCGCTTATATGCGCATAAATTTCTATTTGTGTGCGCACAGGATCGAAGAAAATCCGTAGAAAAATATACCGAAAATCCATGACTTGCTCTAAATCAAAGAATCACAACTTGAGATTTCTGCACCAAGTAATACTCTATATGTGCGCCTAAGCTTATGTGGACATTTGTTCTTATGTGTGACATATTTTTCCTTATGTGCTCTCAATATCATTTTCTGTGCGCACATACTAACACATGGAAACGATGATGAAGGTGCACTCCATTAGGGAAACGCATAAGTATGATATTTAAAGTACGACTTCATATTTAGTTGTCAAGAAGTTTTCCATATGTACGCTTATGTGCGCATAAAATTTCCATTTGTGCGCGCAAAGGAACGAAGAAAAACCATAGACAAAAATGTACAGAAAATGCATGACTTGCTCTAAATCAAAGAATAACAACTTAAGATTTCTGCAGCAAATAAACTCCATATGTACGCCTAAGTGCACATAATAGTTTTAGTATGTGCATAAACAAACGCAAGATGTGTCGTATTCAAAATGTTAATCAGTGAAGTTCAAAGAGAGTATTTAAAGCAATGAAATAAGATAGAAACTTACAACAACATTTACTTTTATGTGCGTCATATTTATCCTTATGTGCGCTCAATATCATTTTCTGCGTGCAAATACTAACACATGAAAACGATGATAAAATTTCATTCTATCAGGGAAACGACTAAGTATGGTATTTATATTACGACTTCATATTTAGTTGTCAAGTAGTATTCTTTATATGCTCATATGTACGCAAAAAATTTCCATTTATGCCCGAACAGGAACGAAGAAAATACATGCACATAAATGTACAGAAAATTTATGACTTGTTCTTAATCAAAGAATGACAACTTGAGATTTCTGCAACAAGTAATAGTCCATATGTGCGCCTAGGTGCACACAATATTTTTAGTGTCCGCATAGACAAACACAAAATGTATCGTATTGAAAAATGTAAATCAGTGAAGTTTATAGAGAGCACTTTAAGTAATTAATTAAGATAGAAGCTTGCAATAATATTTGTTCTTATGTGCGTCATATTTTTCTTTATGTGCTCTCAATGTCATTTTCTGTGCGCACATACTAACACATGGAAACGATGATGAAGGTGCACTCCATTAGGGAAACGCATAAGTATGATATTTAAAGTACGACTTCATATTTAGTTGTCAAGAAGGTTTCCATATGTACGCTTATGTGCGCATAAAATTTCCATTTGTGCGCGCAAAGGAACGAAGAAAAACCATAGACAAAAATGTACAGAAAATGCATGACTTGCTCTAAATCAAAGAATAACAACTTAAGATTTCTGCTGCAAATAAACTCCATATGTGCGCCTAAGTGCACATAATAGCTTTAGTATGTGCATAAACAAACGCAAGATGTGTCGTATTCAAAATGTTAATCAGTGAAGTTCAAAGAGAGTATTTAAAGCAATGAAATAAGATAGAAACTTACAACAACATTTATTTTTATGTGCGTCATATTTATCCTTATGTACGCTCAATATTATTTTCTGCGTGCAAATACTAACAAATGAAAACGATGATAAAATTTCATTCTATCAGGGAAACGACTAAGTATGGTATTTAAATTACGACTTCATATTTAGTTGTCAAGTAGTATTCTTTATATGCTCTTATGTACGCAAAAAGTTTCCATTTATGCCCGAACAGGAACGAAGAAAATATATGCACATAAATGTACAGAAAATTTATGACTTGTTCTTAATCAAAGAATGACAACTTGAGATTTCTGCAACAAGTAATAGTCCATATGTGCGCCTAGGTGCACACAATATTTTTAGTGTCCGCATAGACAAACACAAAATGTATCGTATTGAAAAATGTAAATCAGTGAAGTTTATAGAGAGCACTTTAAGTAATTAATTAAGATAGAAGCTTGCAATAATATTTGTTCTTATGTGCGTCATATTTTTCTTTATGTGCTCTCAATGTCATTTTCTGTGCGCACATACTAACACATGGAAACGATGATGAAGGTGCACTCCATTAGGGAAACGCATAAGTATGATATTTAAAGTACGACTTCATATTTAGTTGTCAAGAAGGTTTCCATATGTACGCTTATGTGCGCATAAAATTTCCATTTGTGCGCGCAAAGGAACGAAGAAAAACCATAGACAAAAATGTACAGAAAATGCATGACTTGCTCTAAATCAAAGAATAACAACTTAAGATTTCTGCAGCAAATAAACTCCATATGTGCGCCTAAGTGCACATAATAGCTTTAGTATGTGCATAAACAAACGCAAGATGTGTCGTATTCAAAATGTTAATCAGTGAAGTTCAAAGAGAGTATTTAAAGCAATGAAATAAGATAGAAACTTACAACAACATTTATTTTTATGTGCGTCATATTTATCCTTATGTGCGCTCAATATTATTTTCTGCGTGCAAATACTAACAAATGAAAACGATGATAAAATTTCATTCTATCAGGGAAACGACTAAGTATGGTATTTAAATTACGACTTCATATTTAGTTGTCAAGTAGTATTCTTTATATGCTCTTATGTACGCAAAAAGTTTCCATTTATGCCCGAACAGGAACGAAGAAAATATATGCACATAAATGTACAGAAAATTTATGACTTGTTCTTAATCAAAGAATGACAACTTGAGATTTCTGCAACAAGTAATAGTCCATATGTGCGCCTAGGTGCACACAATATTTTTAGTGTCCGCATAGACAAACACAAAATGTATCGTATTGAAAAATGTAAATCAGTGAAGTTTATAGAGAGCACTTTAAGTAATTAATTAAGATAGAAGCTTGCAATAATATTTGTTCTTATGTGCGTCATATTTTTCTTTATGTGCTCTCAATGTCATTTTCTGTGCGCACATACTAACACATGGAAACGATGATGAAGGTGCACTCCATTAGGGAAACGCATAAGTATGATATTTAAAGTACGACTTCATATTTAGTTGTCAAGAAGGTTTCCATATGTACGCTTATGTGCGCATAAAATTTCCATTTGTGCGTGCAAAGGAACGAAGAAAAACCATAGACAAAATGTACAGAAAATGCATGACTTGCTCTAAATCAAAGAATAACAACTTAAGATTTCTGCAGCAAATAAACTCCATATGTACGCCTAAGTGCACATAATAGTTTTAGTATGTGCATAAACAAACGCAAGATGTGTCGTATTCAAAATGTTAATCAGTGAAGTTCAAAGAGAGTATTTAAAGCAATGAAATAAGATAGAAACTTGCAACAACATTTATTTTTATGTGCGTCATATTTATCCTTATGTGCGCTCAATATTATTTTCTGCGTGCAACTACTAACAAATAAAAACGATGATAAAATTTCATTCTATCAGGGAAACGACTAAGTATGGTATTTAAATTACGACTTCATATTTAGTTGTCAAGTAGTATTCTTTATATGCTCTTATGTACGCAAAAAGTTTCCATTTATGCCCGAACAGGAACGAAGAAAATACATGCACATAAATGTACAGAAAATTTATGACTTGTTCTTAATCAAAGAATGACAACTTGAGATTTCTGCAACAAGTAATAGTCCATATGTGCGCCTAGGTGCACACAATATTTTTAGTGTCCGCATAGACAAACACAAAATGTATCGTATTGAAAAATGTAAATCAGTGAAGTTTATAGAGAGCACTTTAAGTAATTAATTAAGATAGAAGCTTGCAATAATATTTGTTCTTATGTGCGTCATATTTTTCTTTATGTGCTCTCAATGTCATTTTCTGTGCGCACATACTAACACATGGAAACGATGATGAAGGTGCACTCCATTAGGGAAACGCATAAGTATGATATTTAAAGTACGACTTCATATTTAGTTGTCAAGAAGGTTTCCATATGTACGCTTATGTGCGCATAAAATTTCCATTTGTGCGCGCAAAGGAACGAAGAAAAACCATAGACAAAAATGTACAGAAAATGCATGACTTGCTCTAAATCAAAGAATAACAACTTAAGATTTCTGCAGCAAATAAACTCCATATGTGCGCCTAAGTGCACATAATAGCTTTAGTATGTGCATAAACAAACGCAAGATGTGTCGTATTCAAAATGTTAATCAGTGAAGTTCAAAGAGAGTATTTAAAGCAATGAAATAAGATAGAAACTTACAACAACATTTATTTTTATGTGCGTCATATTTATCCTTATGTGCGCTCAATATTATTTTCTGCGTGCAAATACTAACAAATGAAAACGATGATAAAATTTCATTCTATCAGGGAAACGACTAAGTATGGTATTTAAATTACGACTTCATATTTAGTTGTCAAGTAGTATTCTTTATATGCTCTTATGTACGCAAAAAGTTTCCATTTATGCCCGAACAGGAACGAAGAAAATATATGCACATAAATGTACAGAAAATTTATGACTTGTTCTTAATCAAAGAATGACAACTTGAGATTTCTGCAACAAGTAATAGTCCATATGTGCGCCTAGGTGCACACAATATTTTTAGTGTCCGCATAGACAAACACAAAATGTATCGTATTGAAAAATGTAAATCAGTGAAGTTTATAGAGAGCACTTTAAGTAATTAATTAAGATAGAAGCTTGCAATAATATTTGTTCTTATGTGCGTCATATTTTTCTTTATGTGCTCTCAATGTCATTTTCTGTGCGCACATACTAACACATGGAAACGATGATGAAGGTGCACTCCATTAGGGAAACGCATAAGTATGATATTTAAAGTACGACTTCATATTTAGTTGTCAAGAAGGTTTCCATATGTACGCTTATGTGCGCATAAAATTTCCATTTGTGCGTGCAAAGGAACGAAGAAAAACCATAGACAAAATGTACAGAAAATGCATGACTTGCTCTAAATCAAAGAATAACAACTTAAGATTTCTGCAGCAAATAAACTCCATATGTACGCCTAAGTGCACATAATAGTTTTAGTATGTGCATAAACAAACGCAAGATGTGTCGTATTCAAAATGTTAATCAGTGAAGTTCAAAGAGAGTATTTAAAGCAATGAAATAAGATAGAAACTTGCAACAACATTTATTTTTATGTGCGTCATATTTATCCTTATGTGCGCTCAATATTATTTTCTGCGTGCAACTACTAACAAATAAAAACGATGATAAAATTTCATTCTATCAGGGAAACGACTAAGTATGGTATTTAAATTACGACTTCATATTTAGTTGTCAAGTAGTATTCTTTATATGCTCTTATGTACGCAAAAAGTTTCCATTTATGCCCGAACAGGAACGAAGAAAATATATGCACATAAATGTAAAGAAAATTTATGACTTGTTCTTAATCAAAGAATGACAACTTGAGATTTCTGCAACAAGTAATAGTCCATATGTGCGCCTAGGTGCACACAATATTTTTAGTGTCCGCATAGACAAACACAAAATGTATCGTATTGAAAAATGTAAATCAGTGAAGTTTATAGAGAGCACTTTAAGTAATTAATTAAGATAGAAGCTTGCAATAATATTTGTTCTTATGTGCGTCATATTTTTCTTTATGTGCTCTCAATGTCATTTTCTGTGCGCACATACTAACACATGGAAACGATGATGAAGGTGCACTCCATTAGGGAAACGCATAAGTATGATATTTAAAGTACGACTTCATATTTAGTTGTCAAGAAGGTTTCCATATGTACGCTTATGTGCGCATAAAATTTCCATTTGTGCGCGCAAAGGAACGAAGAAAAACCATAGACAAAAATGTACAGAAAATGCATGACTTGCTCTAAATCAAAGAATAACAACTTAAGATTTCTGCAGCAAATAAACTCCATATGTGCGCCTAAGTGCACATAATAGCTTTAGTATGTGCATAAACAAACGCAAGATGTGTCGTATTCAAAATGTTAATCAGTGAAGTTCAAAGAGAGTATTTAAAGCAATGAAATAAGATAGAAACTTGCAACAACATTTATTTTTATGTGCGTCATATTTATCCTTATGTGCGCTCAATATTATTTTCTGCGTGCAAATACTAACAAATGAAAACGATGATAAAATTTCATTCTATCAGGGAAACGACTAAGTATGGTATTTAAATTACGACTTCATATTTAGTTGTCAAGTAGTATTCTTTATATGCTCTTATGTACGCAAAAAGTTTCCATTTATGCCCGAACAGGAACGAAGAAAATATATGCACATAAATGTACAGAAAATTTATGACTTGTTCTTAATCAAAGAATGACAACTTGAGATTTCTGCAACAAGTAATAGTCCATATGTGCGCCTAGGTGCACACAATATTTTTAGTGTCCGCATAGACAAACACAAAATGTATCGTATTGAAAAATGTAAATCAGTGAAGTTTATAGAGAGCACTTTAAGTAATTAATTAAGATAGAAGCTTGCAATAATATTTGTTCTTATGTGCGTCATATTTTTCTTTATGTGCTCTCAATGTCATTTTCTGTGCGCACATACTAACACATGGAAACGATGATGAAGGTGCACTCCATTAGGGAAACGCATAAGTATGATATTTAAAGTACGACTTCATATTTAGTTGTCAAGACGGTTTCCATATGTACGCTTATGTGCGCATAAAATTTCCATTTGTGCGCGCAAAGGAACGAAGAAAAACCATAGACAAAATGTACAGAAAATGCATGACTTGCTCTAAATCAAAGAATAACAACTTAAGATTTCTGCAGCAAATAAACTCCATATGTACGCCTAAGTGCACATAATAGTTTTAGTATGTGCATAAACAAACGCAAGATGTGTCGTATTCAAAATGTTAATCAGTGAAGTTCAAAGAGAGTATTTAAAGCAATGAAATAAGATAGAAACTTACAACAACATTTATTTTTATGTGCGTCATATTTATCCTTATGTGCGCTCAATATTATTTTCTGCGTGCAACTACTAACAAATGAAAACGATGATAAAATTTCATTCTATCAGGGAAACGACTAAGTATGGTATTTAAATTACGACTTCATATTTAGTTGTCAAGTAGTATTCTTTATATGCTCTTATGTACGCAAAAAGTTTCCATTTATGCCCGAACAGGAACGAAGAAAATATATGCACATAAATGTACAGAAAATTTATGACTTGTTCTTAATCAAAGAATGACAACTTGAGATTTCTGCAACAAGTAATAGTCCATATGTGCGCCTAGGTGCACACAATATTTTTAGTGTCCACATAAACAAACGCAAGATGTATCGTATTGAAAAATGTAAGTCAGTGACGATCAAAGGGCACATTTAAAGGAATGAAATAAGAGATGATAAAATTGCACTCCTTCAGGGAAACGCGTAGGTATGATATTCTTCTATTTATTTTTTATTTAATATATTTATTTAAAGAAAGAAGAAAATGTAATATATTGGGTGTATCCAATATATTAAAGTATACACATAAGAATATATATACATATTAAATTACAAAATAACAGTATACAAAATTTTAATGGAATAAAGTAAAAGAATACGAGAATATTAACTGCTACTGAAATTAACGAGTCAAATATCCTACTAGTAAGTGCTATTACTTCTCCAAAGGAAATCGGAATTTCTAGATTCTCTTTATTAATAGATTATTATACCCGACATTCAGAGATTACAGGACTTCGGACTTGCAGAAGTCATGTCTATTACCGGTTTCGGGCACATTAATTCAGTGCACTTATTTCTATATTGCATTTTTTTTATTCCTTATCTAACGAATAAAGAAAAAGATAGGAAATGGCTCACATAATCTAATGCTTGCGTGTAACCCTGATTGTCGTATTTTATTTACTTATATATTTTACTAACATATAAGGTTTTATAATTCTTATTTTAGTTAACAATAGTTTTTTAAAATACTTTTGGATTGTTAAACCACCGTAAATTAACTTTATTATCCTTTAAAATTACTTTCCTCTTTGATTCGAAGCAGAATTTCATTATAGATCTTCGGAGCACTGTAATGTGTTTGATACTGAATTATAGATTTACTTGTTGCTTTAATTTCCAAATTTTTGTTTGTCACATTTCTGGTTATGTACATGTGTTTTATTTCGTCCCATTTGTTTCTATTCCTTTTCACATATATTAATACCTTCTGCAAATATAATTTTGAAATTGGCTACACTGAAAATTGGTCATAGAGTCCATCTAGTCTACTGTCAAGTCTTTCTTTAATTATATTTTAACAATATTATTTTGTTGAACCATCAAAGGTTTTAAAGAGTAGGGTAAGCAGCACCCCAAATTAATATACCGTATGTAAGCATACTATTTGCAAGAGTATAATATACAGTGCGTAATATTTTTATGCTTAGAATGTATCGTAATTGAATAAATTTATATAATAAGTTTCTTAGTATTGTGGTGATATGTGTAATGTGACAAGACTATTTTAGATGCTTATCAAGAAATATAATTAAGTATTTTACTTTGTTTTCACCAATAACAGGACTACAATTACATTTTTCAGTATTTTGACAATAATGCAATTTTAGTGACATGTTTTCCGGCTATCCCGTGGAAGTTGCCGAAAACATCATACTCCTGATTTTTTCAGTATTTAATACTAACTGATGATGGTACATATTTGGACGGCCCGTTTTCTGTCTTTCAAATAACTTCTAAACCAAGATAGTGATATACCCCTTAATCCACATCTTTCTAGTTTATTTAAGATAATTTTGTGTGATATTGTGTCGAATGCTTTGGCTAGGTTTAGGACGACTGCAATTAGTTTTTCAGCTTTATCAACATTTCTACAAATAATCTCTGTTAAATTGTATAAGGCATCTGATGTTCTTTTTACCATTTTGAAATCCATATTGATTTGGAGAAAACAATTTATTTTGTTCTAGAAAATTAACCAATCTTCTCTTTATACATTTTTCTAACAGTTAGCACAGTCAATTAGGATTGATATAGGTCTATAGTTTTTAGGATCAGCCTTTGAGCTTTTTTGTATATATATTTTATAACAGCAGTCTTGGAATCATCAGGAAATACACCTGTTTCTAAGCTTAGGCTAAAGTTATACTGCAAAGGTTTTAATATATTTGATTTCGTCTGTTTCAATACACTTGCTGATAATCCATCTATACCAGATGTTGTTTTCGATGATAAATCACTTATGAAGCGTTCAATTTATTGTTCAGTGATTGGAGTATAAAATATAGTGTTTACTACTTTAGTTTGGGAATTCCAATTCAAATTACGACTTCATATTTAGCTGTCAAGTATAATTATATATTCGCGCTTAATTGCGCATAAAATGTTCTGTTTGCGCACAAAACAAACCAATATGTATGGTAATTGCAAACGCATTTCTGTGTAGTTATAAGCGCGCACTTAAATCAATAAGATAGAAACTGTGAAAAAGATGAAGCATAACTTATTTTTATGTGAGTCATATGTTCCTTTATGTGTGCTCAATATGAACTTGTATGTGCACGATATCAGTCCATGAAAAATGACCAAAAGTGTATCCAGTGTAACGTCTGAGTGCGACATCGAATGTAACCTTCATAACCTTATGTACCGACTAATATTCTATAATTGCGCTTATGTGGGCATAAAATTTCCAATTGTGTGTATATAGAAACAAAGAAAATACACATACAAAAATGTTCAGAAAATTCATGACTTAGAAAACACACACACAAAAGTATTCAAAAAATCCTGGTTTTCTCTAAATCAACGAGTAATAAGTTGAAAGTTGTGCAGCTATTAATTGCTTGATAAATCCATCATTGTACAGGGTGGTCAATTTATCTTGTTACGCTCTCGGAACTTTTAAACTAATAGACCAGGAGCGCAGAAATTTTTCACCATTAAAATCAGGGTTGTTTTGTTTAAAAGAAAATATTTAAAACAAGTGATTAAAACTTGTTTTAAACAACTGATTTTGTTTAAAACAAATTTTGTATACGTTTTAAACATTTTGTTTTAAACACGTGTATTTTTAAGACTTGTTTTAAACATATGTTTATTTTATTTTATTTTTGTAAAAAAAATCTACCAGGGAAATAAAATTGTCAAAAGTGCTCCCCATTCAGAAGACTATTTTCTTCCCATTTAGATGTTTTGATTTCTCGTGGCTACAACAATGTAGTGATCTACAATTTCTTTTCTTTTTCCTCATTTTTAACGTATATCACTGTTCAAGAAATTTTGATCGAAGGTATGAAAATTCTTTGAATTTTTACATTCATTTAAGCATAATATGAAAGGAAATGATAATAGAAAAATTTTCTTAGCCCAGGTTGTGGAAAAACGCCCTTGTACAACAGTAGCTGTATATATACAAATGTATTAATATTTATAGAACATTTAAGCAAAATCCTTGTAAAAACCTACATTTCACTTTTATTTATCTATTTCACTGCGATGTGTTAAGCTGGGGAGTTAAGAAGTACCCTAACCTAGCTTTCTATACCCTTGTACTTCCTTTTTCAAAATTGCGCAAATACCAGTTTCACAGCGATACAGGAAATAAAGTAACCGTGGTCAAGTTAAACATTAACAATTCCGTAATAAAAAATCAGTATTAACATCAAAACGTGAAAAATATGTACAAATACCTTTTTGTGCAAGAACTGCACTGCAATGTAGACAAAAGTTTCAAGTGATCCCTTGTACAGGATTATGTTTATTTTATTTTGAGCGTCTTCGCTTGGTTTGCCTTTTGTAGGTTACATCTGGAGCATCCCTTGCAATAGTCCAACAGTAGTCGGCCAATATGTTAGAACTCCACTTTCCCTCATTTCTCCTCTCCATGGCTGCAATATCTTGATGGAAACGCTCACCATGTTCGTCACTTACTGCTCCACAATCTTCGGGAAAGAAGTCTAGATGTGAATGAAGAGAGTGAAGTTTCAGAGACATATTGCAACAATAACAACAATAACACTATTTTCGTAGCACAATAACAACTTTGCTACCAGTTGTTTGTAATTTGTTGTTCGGTGTCTTCCCAAGAACTGTGAACAAACACTCTTCAAGATTTCCCACGCAGCTTTCTCCTCACCTTGGAGAATTTCGTCGAACTTGTGATCTTTGAATAGTTGCCTAATTTGTAGCCCTATGGAAACACCCTCTTTAACTTTGGCATCACTTAATCGAGGGAATTGTCCTCTTAGGTACTTATAGGCCTCACCCTCTTGGTTCATGCTCTTTAAAAACCTTTTCATAAGACCTAATTTAATATGTAGAGGGGGAAGCTTAATTCGGTTACGATCTACCAGTGGTTCATGCTGCACATTTTTCACTCCCGGCTGAAAAGTTTCTCTGGTACTCCAATCACTTTTGCTGTAATGAGATCCACGATCTCTACTGTCCCATTCAGATATAAAGCAACAATACTTTGTATATTCTAACTGCATACCTAGCAACAGTGCTATTACTTTAAGGTCACCACAAATGAGCCACTGAAAATCGTAATATTTAATGGCTTGAAGTAAACGTTTCAAGTTTTCATAAGATTCCTTCATATGAACTACGTAACCTACATGAATTGAAGGAAGTTCATTTCCAATATGTAAAAGCACTGCCTTTAAACTCACTTTGGATGAATCTATAAAGAGCCTCCACTCAGTAGGTTCGTAATTAATTTTAAGTGCTCTCATGAGACCATTTACATATGTACATGCCACAAGTGTGTCTTCCATAGTAAAAAATGAAGTGAACATCTTCTCCCTATTAGGATACACTGAAATATTTACTTTTCCCTGCAATAAATTCCATTGCTTTAAGCGTGACGCTAAAATTTCGGCTTTGCTTTTCGAGAGGTCCAAGTCTCTGATTAGATCACTTAGTTCCTCTTGAGTAAGTCTATGTGGTTCACATGGAAGTTCTTCTACAATAAACGTAGGGTCCTTCGAAGTACTTGATTCAAGAGCTTCAACTTCTTGATCATCATCAGAAAAAAAGATCGTATTCTTTAGGTGGGTCAGGAACAGGTAGTCCTTCTCCATGTGGAACAGGGCGCATTGCAGAAGGAATGTTAGGATAGATCAAGGCCCGCTTCTTCTTCGTGGAAATTCCCTTCTTGACGGAAGGAACCATACAAAAATAACAGTCACTGATGTGGTCGCTTGGCTCCCTCCCAATCATGGTCACTGAAAAAAAGGCATTGAGCGCCCCTTCCCATTAATCCAATTTCTTAGATTGCTGGCACAAGTGTTACACACAATGTGGGGTGCCCAAGATTTATCTTGGTCTAGAATTTTACAACCAAAGTAATATTGATAGGCTTTTCTTATTAGTGATGTTATAGTCTGCTTTTGTGAGGAAAATGTCATTCCCAACAAACGTAGCAGAAGCTATCCGCACTGTTTACACGATTTCGCGGCATTTTTGTATATTGAAATCCTCAAAATGTCACTTGAAATAGTTCCGACAACTATTTACAAATATAAATTCGAAATACCAGTATTTTTGCGTACTTGTAGTTGTATTTTTATGTCCTGCACTACACAAACGTCACACCCAAAACGCTGATAACTGCACTAAACCTGTCTTTTCTAACAATAGCAGAACAATACTGAGATAAGGAACACAATGAAACCAAGCGTTCATATAGTTTCTCCAGTGTTGCCGGATCAGTGGGAACATTTTACCCCAAATGAAGCGAATACCGGTATATTTATTTTAAAAGCGTTATTATTAGACATGCCTGTAAAACGAAAAGTAGAGCTAATATTCGAAAATAAATTCGTGATCAGCACCACAAAACCAATAAAAATTAGCTGATTTTGTTCAATTTACATTTTCGTTGTTGAACAGTGTATTGTATTGTTTAAATGCTTCTCAATTAACTTGCGAGAAAGTGTCGTAGTCAAACGTTGAACTACTTGCAGAACAGATATTAAAAATAAATAAAATAATTATCCTGGAAACAAATTTTGTGTTATATTCAGGAAACAAACAAAAGGTTTTTTTGCTAAATTTCTGTTCTCAAATTAAAATATCGCAGGCATTCGTTGATATAGTATATGTGAGTTCTCAGTCTCCATACTTCTTGGAATCGTTTAACATGAGTTTTACGGAAAGAAAAAAGGACATCATTTGGAGCAAATTTATTTAAGTAACTCAAACACCATCAGATAACAAAACGACCATACGAGCTCGTTGCAAAATGTCTAAGAAAGATATAGTTGCTTTAGTTCAAAGAATGAAGAATCATTATGAAAAAAGCAATGCTGTGAGAAACTGGAAACACAAACAAATGGTAAAAGTGTTGATCCGAAAATTGCTTCTGATGATTCTAACATCAGTGATGTGGTTGAAATGCAACTGGTAACAATTAATTTTGTATAAAAAATATCTTTTTCATTATATTATGAAAATTTTATTTCGTTCCTCTTCCCCGCTTCAGTTCTAAATTTTCTTAAAAACTTTACACTTTGGCATAGCTTGTATGAAGGTACCAGGTGAAAAAGCGCAAGGCATGGCAGTCTCCCGCTTAACTAACCATTAAAGCGTGATAATTGTTGTAACATAAGTGCCAAACGTCAGTTGTCTGCGTCAATTTGATCTTAATGCAGAATTACATATGGACAATTTCAAAATACTGCAGAGTGCAGAAGAACTAATTTACTCCAAGTTAGTTCACTACGACTTTCATTAGTTCAAGTTAAGGAAATACAACGACTTAATTTGCATATCAGTAAGAAAAGTGAATAAAGATACGAATTATTTGAGTCAATTTTGGCTCTGACCCATTTATACATAAACAGATACCAAAGATACTTCTGATTTCAATAAATGTCTCTCGTGGGGTTTGTATGACCCCCTCCCGTCAAAAGAAGTATTAGTCCACCAGCGAACGAGTGCGGGCGGCCGATTTTGGAACTAAAATACAAACGACAGTGTTTCTAACCGGATCACTTGTAATTAATCTATCACAGTTGTTTTTGCCCTGTTCATAATAAACCACTTCACGCATATGTTCAAGTTAAGACAAATACAATTTCAAAAGTTATGGAAGTTATTTTCAGAACATTTTAAGGGACTGCAAAAAAAAAGTACATACACCCTCCATATTAATATGACAATAACTTGCGAATAAACTAACCTCAGTGTTGTACAAAGAAACACTAAGAACTTCGTAGCATTAAAGTGTAAGGAATTCCTAATTCATCTGTTGACGAAACCTCGAAGTTCATCTTTTTGAATCAAAGTTATACTTTGGCAACTGCGCTTTCATTGTTTAAAGCAAGTTCTATTGTGTAGTTTTGAGATAAGGCGTCTTCGAAATTGCTACTAATTTGGACCATGTGATCGATCGATTGACAGTACCTTCAGTAACAAATTTGAATTGAGATCATTTTCGGATGTGCTGCAAAAACTGGTGAGAGAGAAACTGATAATCTAACCGCCTCCGAAGGAGATTTGGATCCGCCCCCAGTTAAGAAGGTAGATAAAGATAACTTTCTTGATATCTAACCTGTCATTATTTAGCATGGTTTGGTAATTTAAAAATCCAGTATTTCTACCATATTTTGAAAAAAAATATTTAAAAGAAATAAACCCAATGTTACATTGAGGCGGTAGGGGAGCGATTAAAATTTAAAGTAGGGAGCCTGACAATTGATTTCTTATAGCTCGTGAAATTCAGAAAAAATGAATTTCATATTAAAAAAGAAATACAAAATACATTTTCAGGGTAACTCTTACATTCATTATGTTATTATAAAGTTAATGGTACTTTTGAAATTGATTAGAGTGAATAGATATGTATTTAAGAAACAAAACCGCTTGCATAAGTTTTTCAAAATATCAAGTTAGAAGAACGAAGTTTGTCTTCCACTGCTATCTCATTGCTCAAAGATACCGGCGATGAAACAATTGGCCGGAAATCTACGTAGCACATTTTAGTACTTACCTTGAAATAAAAATACAGCTGTTTAAAGACGATTGATTACCTTTGTCTTTGAATTTCATATGTGCACACAAGATTTGTTAAACAAGACCGTACATCTGATATGTTTGAATTATATGCAGCTTATGCTCACGGGCTAAACTCAGTCTTCTGAAGTCAATCGACAAATGATTACGTATTACAGACACAAAGACAATACTAGGCTCCCAAGTTTCAAAATTATATTGTGTATGAAAACAGATAATATAATTAATTCTTTGTCACAAGAGACCTAGGGTCTGAAAGAAATTCAGAGGGAGTTCAAAGGGAATTTCTATACTCATAAATAAAAGTTTTGAATTTATTGTGTATTGAACCAATGATATTTATGCTTACATTACCCATACGCTGATGTTTTATCGATAATTTTATTTCACATTTACCAAAAGGCTGGATTACGATTATAATCCTAAAAAAAAGATACATTGTAATCAGGGTTTACAAGGCAATCCCGACCGACAAGCTATCCAATCCCGTAGCCCTTTAAAAAATTAAGGAAAATTTCTTCTTCACTTTCTTTTCCCCCAAAGGGTTCACATTAATCGAAACAATGAAATGAAATTTCTTTAGTTTAACGTCCCATGATTATGCTCTTTATGCTAGAGGAGACAGATGATTAATGAAAGTGAAACATTGTAAAATTAATTGTTGGGCTCTCACAGAACCACGTACAACAAAGACTCATGCGCTAGCCAATAGACCAACAGAGAGAACTTCCACAGTTCTCGAGTGGAAACGTATCGGAATTCTTTCTTGGCTACAACTCAAGAACATAATTTAGTTGTCAATCGATAGATCTACATTAAAACAAATACAAGCATCGCGAGCCTTAACTTGATTTAAACTTACAGTTACAAGATATTGCACAAGTATCTAAGCTACCAACCCATAATTAATATATTAGTCATTACATCTTATTACTGAGTTTTACAGGTTTCTACTGTTTTATAATGAAATCAAATAAAACGTAATCAATTTTTTTATACAATCTGCTTAATACACGGTAGAAACTCACTTGTATGTTATCTTGTTCTTAAAAGTTAATTTCCATGCATATGTCATTATCCACAATACATCTGCATTACTGCAGGAATAACCATTACTGCATTCAATAACAACTATATAATTTATGGAGTTCTTTATTAAGCGAAACAGATTAGGCTACTTATAACATGTAAACTGCAACTTTTGAAAATCATTGGATACACTGCTGAGTGACGCTCTCCGTTCCCCTGTCCCACCGCGCTTACATAGAAACTGATGTAAACACTACACTAGCGCCCTCCACGAAAAACCGCACTAATATCCTGGTCAGGTAATACGTCATTTCGATGTATTTTATCAATAGTAAACATTATTAAAACGAAACAATATTTAGAATTTTTCTTTGATTGCAATTGATGTATGTACCAGGTAGATACATCTTATAATTAGTATGTAATTTGTCATTATTGCAGGAAAATATTTTAATTTTTTTAAAATTTCAAATCTACTGTAAATGAATATCTTCTGTCAGTGTAACAGCTTTGTTGTTATAGGGTAACTAGTAAGAATTTTGCCTATTTAAAATGAATTATGATTCTTACGTATTTTCTGCACACTTAAGCAAAAACCAGTTCGAAATAGAACAGAAAAATGGCAGTAAAATATGTCGCATTCGCAGGAACAACAAAAAAAAAAAAAAAGAAAAGAAAAAAGAAAAAGAAAGAAAAAAAGAAAAAAATGAAAAGGAAGATTTTAAAAATGAAAATTCTAGCCTTAAGTTTTAAAAATATAATTAATCTAATGTAAGACAGATCAATTCAATTTACTTTTATTCAGACCATCACGCAAGACCAATCTTTACAGTATAGGCCGTTTCTCACTACATTATTCCGTCTTCAAGAGAGATATCTTGCACAACTAAGCCATAGTCTCGGCTGTATTAGATAGGGAACATTTCGAACTTGCGAACTTAATCTTAGTTATCACTTCGTAAAAGCAATCAGCAGTAAATTTGTTCATCTGTCTGTAGGTATGCACCACGCTACACGGCTTATTTTTCGTTCTTTCAACATTAAATTTTGAGGATAGAGGCACGAGACGTCGGAATTTGTTATATAAATTGTGACTGCGATCCAACGTAAAATTTCCAAATTAGTGGTTCGGATCCCACTTTAAGCAAAAACTCTTATTTCATGTAGCTTTGGTACTGATGAAAGACTGTAATCAATCAAACTGAACAAATTATTTTTATGTCTTTCGAGCAAATTTGGGTTGCAGGATAAATTTGGCTCCAACTCAATTTTTATAAAATACTTTTAGATATGGGACGTTCAGAGCACAAGGGATCTAAGTGATTCTCAGAAAGGTTTACCTTTGCTTAGCAAACGTAGTATCGTCGTAACCAACTGTACGAAATAAATGAAACTAAAACCACGTGAAAGTGTGTGGACTAGAGTTTCGTAGGACAACCACTAGACAAAGACGTTGGTGGAATGGGGGAAAAGGGTTAAATTCTCCCTAGTAGTATAGACCGAAATCCTTTCCATAATTCGTTGCCAACGGCACAAAATTAAATTATCTGATTTATTAAATTTTTAGAATATTTATCCTATTCTAGGTACAATTTATGGTGATTTTATGATAATTTTATACTGGTTTTGGTGATTTTTCTTACATTTTGCCATTTTAATAGTGATTTTCAGTGTTGCCATCTAACTAAAATTATTGATTTTCTTTATAATATACTTTAATATGTAAGAGGTTAATACTTGATGGAAACACACAAATAGTTGAGAATAGAAAGGTTATTTGCAGTTCCTTCTAAGCCAATAAGAAACTTGTTCCTTCCCTTTCGTGTCCTTCCCTGAAGTGGTGAAGAATAGCTGAATGAACTTGAGGGGACGCCAAGAGAAGGTTATGTTAACCTTAAATAGAACTGTTTTTTGTATTCAAGAAACTAATTGGAAATGGTTGCAGAAAGGAGGCAAGTGGTGCAATAATGTTGGGTCCTAAGGTCCAGTAGCCAGTGGGGGAAAGGAGCAGGCAGTGGGGGTGAAAGTAATGGTTTATATAATGTCCCCAAACAGTAAGTATATGGCCATACCATTCCATTGTTCTTTCGATATATGATGACAGGTAGTGTTGGGGGTAAGACCGTCTATAGTGTTGTTTGTCCGCATGTAAACAAAAGAGGATAGTGCCAGATGGTATGAGAAGTTGGTGGTCCAGATAATTCGGGCTGTGAGAACAGGTATACAGTCCTCTGTTGGGTAGAGGAAGAAAGAATGTGATTACATGTTTGTTTTGTGCCCAAAAGCTTTTAATGAATGCGAATGCTAGGTGGAGGCAAGTACACACACGAGTCTTTGTAGAGAATAGGAAGTGGTAAGTGATATGTAGAATGATATATGACATGGGTGTTGTTGGTGCAGATGTTCATTGTATACGTGAAAAGGGAAGGAGACATGTAGTAGTTGGAAAAACAACGTGTTCTTGTTGTATTATAGTATTGGTTATTGATATTTTTATTCATAGCTGTATAAAATATGTATATTATGTCTAGAGAACATATTGATAGAATAGAAGAAATCTAATCAATTGTAATAATTTGTATTTATTTATGTTTAAATTTGCATAAATTATAAGCATTTTTGGTTCTTAGGAAATAGGGAAATATGCCATAGTAAGAGGTAGTTATCTCTGTTGTAGCTTTCGAGACAAGAGGTTGAGTTTATTAACTTGTATAGAAAGACTCCACCAAATGAAAAGAGAGAGGCGGACCATGGTTTTACAACATTATATTCTACCTAGAAACTTGTACGAACCAATAATAAATTGATAGAGGTGGGATTAGGTAAGATCAAGGAAAGACTGATAATTTGTTTCCCATTGCTTGAAGGAGGTTCTTCTTGGGTAAAAGAACCTTTCTTAATTGGCCTGTCCCTGTCAACCAGTTTGTTTTATGACCGAACACCCGAGGTAATGAAGATAGGCTGGTACTAGACCCTTTTTTACCTGAGGTTAGGGAAGATTGAGGCTTCTTTACCTACTTTAAATTTATTGCAGAAAGCAATAAAGACTTTACCGGAAGTCTTCCTTTTTCCTTTTACAGGTAAGTTTCTTTAACATATTTTTGCATAAATTAGTTTAATTTTTAATAATTAGATTAATGAATTAATTATTCATGAATATTAATTAATTAGTAATGAAAGGGTTAGAAAGAATGATTTTTTTCGTGTTTAACATGTGTTTTAGATGTATATTGTGATATCTATAGCACAGAATAGTACATATTGTACACTTCTCCAAAATATAATTGCATGCGCGATTTTTTCAAAGTCCCTTAAGATTGTAAGTTTGGTAACATTGAAGTCGACGTGATGGTAGGGGAAATGAAAAGAACAATAACGAGACTCCCCAACACAGCTCACAGTTTGCTGTTCTCCTTTTATATCTTAATGTAATGATACATTTAGAACATCATAGTACTTGGTAAATGCAGAAAACTCGGCTGTAAGTAAAGCACAAACGATTTTCGACCACAATATTCGTTAAAAAAGGGAGGGGGAGTCGTTAAGAAATTCGTTCACTATTTATGAAATAGGAATGGAACTTCAAAGTTGTCTCGATAGCCATGCGACCTAAGATCTTGCTTTCTGTACAGACATTTAGTACTTTTGAACCTGGTTCGAGTCCCACTCGATGCTCTTCATTTTTTCATTTTGTAATTTTTCATTTACTTTTGCCGTATAGTTTTATAGTATATGTATAACGAGGATGAGATGGACAACTTTCTAATTTATCAAAAACAAGAAGGCGTACAGGTGCGAAACCTCTTCCATATAACCTATTGTGATCCCCTCTTGCTGCAAATTACTTCCTGCATCGATCCGTAAGGTTTTCGTAAACCACAAAATAAATCCGGAGTTCTAGTGTCCAGAAGATCACAATCAGCATAATATCTCCTTCATCACTATTATTATTATTATTATTATTATTATTATTATTATTATTATTATTATTATTATTATTATTATTATTATTATTATTATTATTATTATTATTACTATTATCATTAGGCCTGTTATTATAAGTAGGAAATAGAAAAAAAGTTTTAGGGTACTAAATTTGATGAGACATTTTATTCCCCCCAGTTTGTTGTTACATCCAGGGACGTAATTTGTGGGGGGCATCTGGTAACTGTCCCTTCCAGAGAAGTTCCTCGCCGTTCGATGGAGGCCCATGTTAAGACAATTTTTTACTCCATATGCAATTCGAAGATGAAATTATAAATGAAGCATCAAACAGATTCACTACATTATATAAACAAAACAGCACAGAAAAGGTAAATAAAACGAAAATGAGTCTGGGGCCCATTTCAGTAAAACTGTCTACTATTAGGCGCTCTAGAAATAATGTGTATTAGTATAGCTTTGAGATTTGTCAATATTGTCTCCTTAATTAATTTTTTATGTATGAAACTGGCTCAGGGACCCAAGTAATGGAACTGCAGACCTTGCCGTGCGGGAGGGTCCACACTCTCCGGGTCTCCATAAAGAGTAAGAGAAAGATGGAAAGATGGGGCCCAATAGTTAGAAAAACAACTTCTCTATGGGAACCTAATACACGTCTTAGTGCTTGTCCCCCGCCCGAAAAAAATTAATTTACATCGCTGGTTACACCTATGGACTGTACGTTGTTATCTTGGTGTATCAAAACCATTTTAGATAGGTTTTCATTACGATCTCACATTTTTACTTAAACGTCTCAATAGCTATCATTAGTATCACATTTGCTAGATTCTATCTCACAACAATGTCCTCAGCTTTATGAAGCTTTGGTCATCATCTTACCCCGAACTATCTCTCATGAGTATTTGGGAGTGGAGATCAGGTGTTTTCTCTACGGCTTTCAAATCGGTATTTTTCAGGTTCCAAGTAACAGTTTTGCCAACGGCTATAGCAGCTCGACTCCCGGCTCAGTCACCACCGAGCCGAACTGAGAAGTGAGCCCAGCCAACAGCTTGTACAACCGTGCCGGCTCGAGCCGATGGTTCATTCCAACTGAGCCAGCTCGCGCAATGGCTTACCTGAGCTGAGCCGAACCCAGCTGATGGCTCACTCCAACCGACCAGGCTCGAGCCGATGAGTCACCTGAGCCGACCCGAACCGAGCAGGTAGCTCATCTCAACCAACCCGGTTCTAGCCAATGGCTCACCTGAGCCGAGCCGAACCGAGCCAATGGCTCATTCCAATCATCCCGACTCGAGCTGTTGGCTCAGTTGAATCGAGGCGGCGTTCAAGCTGCGCCGGTAGCTCAGTACTCGAGCCTAGCCGGTTGACACCACCATTTCCAAGTCGATAAAGTTTTTGCATAGCTATCGTAAAGAATTAACCGATTTAAGCTGTGTTTAGTAGTTTTCATCGGTTCAGGTGAGTAGGGTCATGGCTTTCACACTTCTTTTTTGGTTATGACCCGAGTACTCTAAATCATATCCTTAACTTTAACAGTTTTCTGAGCATACAGAAAACAAACTGAGAAAGTTGATAAATTTTCTTCTATCTTTTGTTGAAATTAAGGAACGCAAGATCGCCTATACTAGACCCGAGAGGCACACGTAAATGGCAAGTATAAAGTATATTCACCATTTGCCAACAATATTTTAATATAAGCAGTGATCGGAAAGTTACTTTTCAAAAGTAGCTGCTCGTTTTTCAGAAACGTATTCGCTACTTAAGCTCTTGTCACAAATACAGTTAACTTGGCATCATGCATTATAATATGTAATGGCATCTACATGCTTAACTGAACTTAAAAGCTTGGTTAAAATATTACATAAAAGCTTTGTCTGTCAATTTACATTTCACAGTAAATTATGCATATATTATATATATTACTCGTCCCCCAAAAATGTATATGCTTTCGCTGCTAGAATGGCATGTAGGTCTATTTTAAGAGGCATTATTATCCTTTTGACCGATCGTCAGTACGCGATTTATTTCAGAAAATTTTCTTGTAATATTGTTGCAAAATAATTGGAGATAGAAATCAGAAAACAATCATATTTTCTCTCTATCATCATATAAAAATTTACTTAAAATTGTGAGAAAATGTCGGAGTTACAAAATATTTTTGCGTCCTGAAAAATGTTTATTTGTAGCTTTATTGCAAAATTCGCTACACAATATAAAAATATGTAGCTCAGCTACAGCTACAAGCTACAGGTTATGACTTGTAGCGCCGGTACATCTAGAGCTACAAAATTTGTAGCTAGCTATTGTAGCTTCGCTACACACAGGGCGCTAGTTCCAAACGGACTATGATTTATATAAGTAACGACTATCACCGAGTATAACTTGTGTCATATACTGTATATAAGGAAAAGTTGACGACAAAGTAACTTGATACATTTTAAAAGTAACTTAACCAACAGATTGAACTATAGACAAAATATTTCACGTTTCTGTCAAATTATATTTCTATATCATCATTTTCTTTAAATATACCTATATTAGGCCTATTCAAAATTACCCTATATATATTGAAAAGTTTGGACTACGTTTTAGAAAATTCGTTTCCGATCATTCATGAACCTTCACGCTTACGCTGTGAAGCATCAGCGAACATCAGCATGTCGTTGTTGCCCAAATTGATACTCATTAAAAACTTTTACTGATATTTCCAATAGAACAGCAAAGTGCATAAACAGTAAAGAAAATATGAGATAATTGTCACTTGAATATCTTTCTTCCAATGAAAATTCTGCGGTGCTAAATGGATGCGAAACATGCTGTTGTAAACATAACCTGTGAAGTTTTATTTTCAACAATAAAAAACATCGTTCTTTTTAGTGTTTTGTTTTTCAAATCTCCAATAAAAAGCATGGCCCAACCCACCTGAATTGATAAAAGCTACTACAAGAAATATATCGAGAAGGACACACCTGAGGTTACAAGAACTTGTTTTTTAACAATCCTCCTCTTACAAGGATTTCTTTAAGGAGAGATCAGATATAGGATGACTCACTAAGCCGGACATACAGTCATTTCCATAAAAGCGACAACCGACCTAACGTCTAGCGACGAAACTCGGTCCATTTGAATGCACTGCATGAAACGTTCCGGCTCTAATAGTGCAATTGGTTTAAATTGGTCTGCTCGCGTCGTGTTTACTACAAAGCCGAGCTCAGAACGACGGCTCACATATCACGTCATCCGAGATGTGCCGGACCTCAATCGAGCTCATCGCAACACAACCGGCTCTCTTGTGCGCATTACCGACCTTTTATTGGGTACATTTACTAGAACGATATCACCCCAAAAATCCAACTAGATGTATCTCAATTGTTGAGGAACCGTTCAACTTCTAATGCTACTATGAGAATTTGAGTTGCACATTTCTAAAAGGTGAAGGATATTTTTTTCAATTAACTTTGGTGCACTTCACTTTCAATAATACTGACAAAGAAAACTTTGATGTTACCCATGATAGTATTGCAAAATCAAAACTTTTAGTGTACTATAGAAATTATAAGCATTTTGTATCAGAAGTCACAACATCCTCTCATGAAGTCTTGAAGATACAAATGTGGCAGAGCATGAGGAAAATATTGACGAGGCAGGTTCCCAAATCTGAATGCAGGACACAGTTGGCATCGAGTTCAATGTTTTTTTCTAGGTGTACGTTTCCCCTCGAAGTTGAAACATCGTACTGCTCAGGATCTAAGATATACCAAATGGTGTTCAACTATGGCCTCAACTCACTTTCATTTCTCTTCAGGCAAGCTTTTCTATAGGAAAACGTAAAAGAGATCTCACTTTTGAGCACATCACTTATCTTTAAAAAGAGGATACAACCTGGTTTTTTAAAAATATCATAATTCAATGTATGGCTTACATCCACCATTTTGAAACTGAGACAAAATCGATTTAAAAACAATTAAGAACATACCTCATCTCCTCTCGTAAAATACTAAGTGTGAATGTTCGGAGTAAGGTAATGGCCGAAGTATTATGTAACTAAGTGCATGCAATTGACTGAAGCAAACGGTGATACTATTGAGAGCTATTAAGACTCTTAAGTGAAAAAATGTCAGATCGTCGTGAAAGCCTATCTAAAATGGTTCTGAAATAACAAGACAACAATAAAGTCCATATTGGGAAGAAATAAAACATCTCACCAAATTTAGTACCCTAAAACCTTTTTTCTATTTCCTACCTATAATAATAATAATAATAATAATAATAATAATAATAATAATAATAATAATAATAATAATAATAATAATAATAATAATAATAATAATAATAATAATATTTAATAATAATAATAATAATAGATTTTGAGTTTAAGGCCCTTTGAGCAGTGAGGCTATATGAGAAGTAAACTACAAGTTAACGTAGGCCCCGAACCACATGAACTCCCGCTGGGAATCAAACCTGAGTCTCCCCAACAAAGATACGTATAATAATAATAATAATAATAATAATAATAATAATAATAATAATAATAATAATAATATATTTGATTTTCAGTTTAATGCTTCATTCAACAGCGAGGTTATATGAGAAATAAACCTACAGCTTAACGTAGGCGCAGAATCACATGAACTCCGCCGGGAATTGAACCAGGAACCAGATACCAACCCCATAATGTCCTTGAAAGGGACCTGTATGGAGGTAGTGGTTTGATGGTGTGGGGTGGGATTATCATTGGTTTACGTACACCTCAGCATGTCTTTGACAGAGGAACTCTAGCAGGTCAAGTGTATCGGGACGTCATTTTGCATCATTATGTTCGCCTTTTAAGGGGTGCAGTGGGTCCCACTTTCCTCCTGATGGATGATAACGCACGGCCCCACCGAACTGCCATCGTGGAGGAGTACTGTGAAACAGAGGATATCAGGCGAATGGAGCGGCCTGCCTGTTCTTCAGACCTAAACCCCATCAAGCATGTCTGGAATGCTCTCGGTCGACGTATCGCTGCACGTCTTCAAACCCCTAGGACACTTCAGGAACTCCGACAGGCACTGGTGCAAGAATGGGAGGCTATACTCCAGCAGCTGCTAGACCACCTGATCCAGTGTATGCCAAACCCGTTGTGCGGCCTGTGTACGTGTGCATGGTGATCATATCCCATATTGATGTCAGGGTACATGCGCAGGAAACAGTGGTGTTGTGTAGCACATGTGTTTCTCAACTTATCACCAATACCGTGGTACCGATATGTTTCTTTTGTTCGTATGTTGTGTTCACTATGTGCCTATGCTATTAGCACCAGTTTTGTGTAGTGTCAGTTGTGTAGTACCACAATTTACAAGAAAACATAGGGCCCGATAAACATGAGCTCCCGTCGCGAATCGAACACGGGTCTCCCACTCCTAAGAAGCGTATAATAATAATAATAATAATAATAATAATAATAATAATAATAATAATAATAATAATAATAATAATAATAATAATAATTATTATTATTATTATTATTATTATTATTATTATTATTATTATTATTATATCTGTGTTCTGGTAGTGATGGAGGAGGTATTAGGTCCGATAGTGATTTTCTGGACACTAGAACTCGGTATTATTTACAGGTTTACGAAAATCTTATGGATCGATGCAAGAAGTGATTTGCACCAAGGAGAAATCACATTTGAGATATACAGAAAAGGTTTTCCGGCTCTACACCTTATTTTTCGATAAATTAGAAGCAGTCCATTACCTCCCTGTAATATATATACTATAAAAGTGTACGGGAAGAATAACTGAAAAATTAAAAAAAAATAAAAGCATCGAGTGGAATTCAGACCAGGTTCACAAATTTTGCATCAACACAGAAAATATACTACTTAACACCATGGCTATTGGAACAACTAGAGAACGCTTCTTCAATTGTATAGGTAGATAACGAACTCCTTAACTACCCTTTCTTTAAACGATCTTTGTTTTTCTTCGAGAAGTGTGTGTGTTTTCTTTTTCTAAAAAGGAAAAAGTTTGCTGCATTAATGCTAAGGTACTGTTTTGTAATGGAAGTATCGTTATTAGAAGTAACAAATGAGAAACTGAGAATTTCAAGCAGCGAACTGTGAGCTGTGTTCAGAAGTCTTGTTTCTTTTTCATTCCTTCCCCTCTTCTACCTCAGAATGCGTTGTTGCCAAACTTACAATTACATCTTGGAGAATTGTACATATATGCATCGGATATTGTGGGAGGAAATAGACGCAACTCTAAGAAAAGCATTTTATGCATTTATATGGTGTTTTCACTGGCTGATACCAGATTTTAGCATAGAGTATGGGTATATAAGTGTATATATACCTTTTCGTTTATGTTTGGGTATAATCGTGTACGAAACTCAGTTAAATCACATGATACATATGTGTACGAGTACTTTTTTGTTAATTGATTTAGGTATGCATGTTCTTTAGATATTTGGACAGGAATATATGTACCATATTGCATGCATATCATGTTCCGTATGCTTTGTATGGTGCATATCCTCACGTAGAATGTAATGTTGGGTTGCATTATCTCTTGTTGGGGTGCATAAACACACCTTTTGATTTGCATTGTAGGCTTATATATTGTGACTCTTTACGTATGTAAGTGTTTTAATTATTCCTTGAATGTAATGTTGGGTTGCATAACCTCTTGTTAGGACTGTAATGTTGGATTGCATAATCTCACCTTTTGATTTGCATTGTAGCCTTATATATTGTGACTCTTTACATATGTAGATGTTTAAATTATACCTTGAATGTAATGTTGGATTGTATAACCTCTTGCTAGGGTTGTAATGTTGGATTGTATAAGCTCACTTTTTAATTTGCATTGTAGGCTTTTATATTGTCACTCTTTACGTATGCAAGAGTTTTAATTAAATCTTAAATGTAATGTTGGGTTGTATAACCTCTTGTTCGGACTGTAATGTTGGATTGCATAACCTCACCTTTTGATTGCATTGTAGGTTTATATATTGTGGCTTTTTAGATATGAAAGTGTTTTAATTATAACTTGAATTTAATGTTGCGTTGCATAACCTCTTATTCGGATTGTAATGTTGAATTGCATAAACTCACCATTTGATTTGCATTGTAGGCTTATATATTGTAGCTCTTTAGATATGAAAGTGTTTTAGTTATAACTTGAATGTAATGTAGGGTTGCATATCATTTTGCTAGCATTGTAAAGTTGGGTTCCAAAAACTCACCTTTTGATTTGCATTGTAGGCTTATATATTTTGACTCTTTACATATGTAAGTGTTTAAATTACACATTGAATGTAATGTTGCGTTGCATAACCTCTAGCTAAAGTTGTAATGTTGGGTTGTATAGCCTCACTTTTTGATTTGCGTTGTAGGCTTATATATTGTGACTTTTTACATATGTAGGTGTTTTAATTATACCTTGAATGTCTTGTTGGGTAGCATAACCCTCTGTTCGGATTGTAATGGTGGGTTGCATAACCTCTTGCTAGGGTTGTAATGTTGGATTGCATAACCTCGCCTTTTGATTTGCATTGTAGGCTTATATATTGTGCCACTTGAGATATGACAGTGTTTTAATTATACCTTGTATGTAACGTTGAGTTGAACAGCCTCTTGTTAGGATTGTAAAGATGGGTTCCAAAACCTCACCTTTTAATTTGCATTGTAAGCTTATCTATTGTGACTCTTTACATATGTACGTGTGTAAATTAAACCTTGAGTGCAATGCTGAGTTGTATAACCTATTGCTAGGGTTGTAATGTTGGGTAGTATAACCTCACTTTCTGATTTGTATTGTAGGCTTATATATTATGACTATGCATTTAAGTGTTTTAATCACGTCTTGAATGTAATGTTGGGTATTATTACTTCTTCTTTCTAGTAGCGTTGAATTGCTTTTCGTTTGGAATGTTGGGTTATATATTGTGACTTCGTATATAAGTGTTTTAGCCTTGTCTTGTTTGTATTGTTGGGATACATGTTGTGACATTTACGTATGTAGGTGTTTGTTAGTCATGTCCAAGTTCTACTTTAACCACATATAACATCAATGCCTTTAATTCATCCATTTTTATATCTTTTTAATTGAAATCTTCTAGTAAAATATTGATACGATCACCTACTTATAAAGTGGATTCAACCTCAAGAAGACATTATCATGTTTTAATTTTAACATGGTTTATTCTTATGTTGATTTATTGTAGGGAAATTTTGTGTGTCACACAAATAAGTTTATATTAAGAATACGTATTCTTCCTTTGTCTTATGTAGAATACACATACTTCTTAATATAATACAAATTAACGGATGTATATAGGTATAGAAGTAAAACATAATATAGTAAATTGTAACGATTTTATTGAGTTGTTCTTTGTTCAACTACGTTTAATTTGTAATTATCTTTGTATTTAAATAGTTTACAATATTTTATTTTAAAGAACGAAATTTACACACACACACACACACACACACACACACACATATATATATATATATATATATATATATATATATATATATATATATATATAATTATATTTGCAATATTCTTTGAATAACTTATTTTCATATTTACGTATAGACTTATAAAAGCAATACCAATCATTCACCACATGTAATACTTTGATAACCATATGTCAATGTCTTATAGTCAGTAATACAGTCATGATTCAATCGTCCTCATTTATTTACAACTTTTTGTTGTGTTTTAGTTTCATACCTGTACACGATGACAAAACCCTGGCTTTCGAACAATCCTCCCTGGTATGTTTAACTGTTTTTGTCAACTTTATACCGAACTTGTTGATAAAAATAATCAAAATAAATTCCTTGTCGTGTACGATGATTTAAAGTTATTCCTCTAATTTTATATAAATAATCCACTTTTCCCGTTTCAACTTCTTTTAAATGATACGCATATTCTTTTTATTCCTAATCCTATAAATTGTTAATTTGCCACCCTCGAGAACTTCGTTAGTTAGTTAATCCAGGGAGGAACCCAAGGAAAGTAGAGGTTCTTCATCACGTCGCTGTATAAACCTAATACTATCGGTATCGCAATAAATACACGATCAGGTTGTACAGCTGTTAATAACTCGTAAAGTTTTAGACCTGTCCATGAGGTGATGAATGCTGTAAGGAGAACATTTGAAAACTTCCATGGTTTGTTTTTGTTTTCAACATTTTATACATTACAATGAGATGTTGCACTCCAATGAATAATACAGCTTGTACCTCATATTGTGGTGCCCATAGATAACTCGAACATTTTTTCTGGAGTATACACCTTCACAGATTGCAATAAATTCGTTCGACACGCCTAGTACTTTGATAACTGTACGGTAATGTCTAAAAGTAAGTCAAACTGTCAGGATTAAGTTGGCGTTTGCGTTAACCTTTTGGTGTGTCTTCGTTTCAGGCCTGGACACAATGACAAACCCCTGTTTTCGAACAATCCTCCCTAGATTGATTAACTGTTTCTTGTCAACGTTATCGCGAACCAGATTATAAAATGATTAAAATTAATTTTTTGGCGCGTACGATGACTTAAAGCTTTGCCCTTTATTTTAAATACATAATCTGCTTTCCCCATCCCAACCTCTTTTAAAGAGTACGCGTAATTCTTTGGCCCTAATCCTATAAATGCATTAATTTCCCACCCTTTTGGAACATCGCTAGTTAGTTCACTCGGGAAGGAACCTAAGGAAAGCGCGAGTTTCTGATTTCGTGGCTGTACAAACATAATACTATCGGTGTCGCCCGACAGCATACGGTCATGCCCTACTGTTGTCAATAATTCTTAAAGTTTGGACGCGCTCACGAGGTGATGAACGTGGCAACGACAACATTTGAGAACTTCTTTGGTTTGTTTTTGTTCTCAATGTTTTTATACGTTACAATGAGATGCCGCTGTCCAATAGGTAATACAGTTTGCGCCTCGTATTGCGGTGCCCATAGATAAGTAGAAAATTTCAAGAGTATCGACAATCACCGATTGCGATAAATCCGTTAGCTTTCCCCATTTTCCATGCAATGAATTGAGCAATATTTTATAAATATACCGCATTCCCTGGTTCAATTCAATGTTTCCTTCCGTTAACTGTATTCCTTAATGGGCATAATAATCTGCAATATATTTCCTTTTGTCTTCTTCGGTTTTGCAAGAACCAGGAAATCCCGAAGATTCCTGCTTCATTTCAAGAAAGAAATTCACATACTCTCTAAACAAACCATCCGAATCCCCTTCTTCAGGATCCATGAGTTCGAATTTCCAGATTTCAATTACTTGTAGAGTTTTGTATCTGAGCTGTAACGCTACATGGAGTTCAGGGGTACAGTTAACGGTCGGTCGGGTACAGTTAACGGTTCATTGTTACAGTTAAGCTAGCCGTTAACACACGGTACGAATCGCTATACACACAATCTTTTATACTTGTTTCCATACACGTACAGCACAAACCAAACAAAAGCCGACCATTGCACGTATATGGTGACACCGAAAAAGTCATTTGCTGGCAAAGTGGTGCATTTTACTAACCCTTGGATACCTTCCACTCCTGGAGAGTTTGGCCCCTTGTATATTTTTGGCTTACCTACAGGCATAGGTTTACGTGCCATCACCCAAGGGTATAACGATGTTGCATCATAATTTGTCACACTCTCCTCGCTTGTACATTTGTACAGTGAGAGACACTTCTAGATGGTACATCCGTATGGAGGTTTACGGCTAAAGTGCTCCACCAGTTGAGCCCGAAGCATTTGCCGGGAAGAATTGCAATCGAATTAGCTTTAAAGGAAGGCGTGTGGAATAATCGTCAGGCACTGACAATTCCCGTACACTTCGGCGAAATTCCCACTACCGTCTACAGCATCATTTCTCCAAAATGAGATTAGTCTCAGACGTATAGTTCTTATGACAAGAATATTACTTGATATATGTGCTAGTTGTGAAGATAAAGGGCAACAACAAATTAAAGTCCAATCCTGTTTGTGTTTGAATGAACACTCTTTCAGTCGTTTGATCTGAAATGACTTTGCATAGCCTGAATAAATATTCTGCTACCTCAGAAGGGTAGGCCCATTGGTCTGCTTTTATCATTTGAAGTTTTGTTCTAAAAGCCATCTTATGTCATAGCTGACGTAATTAAATAACGAGAGATGCAAATATGATGGAGAAATACACTCACAAGGACACATTTAGAATTGGATACAAAATGATCAGATTGCATCCATATTTTGTCTCAAATTTTGATTTTGTAAGTAGACATGTAAAAGCTCACCCGAACCTGAAAGCATCTCCCTACCAATTATTGAATTCAAGTGAAGAACTCAGTTGACAGCAACAGATGATTACCGATGGAGAGAAACATCTTAAGATATGGGGAACGAACAATCAAAAAAACTTCATCTTCCCTCGACCGGATTAGATCCATAAACCTCACGATTACCAAGCAATGCCTTTGCTCACTGATCCACGAAGCCACACACAACAATATACAGTCATACGTTAGGCACAAAGCGTTCGTTACGACAATTGAATTATTGTAGGGGGCAAGCTGGGGAAATTTCCTGTCTCTAGTTGTTCTTTTGTAGCACTAACTTAATTACTGTTGTCCCAGCCTGCGAAGAACATTTTCCACCTCTCTATAAAATTTCATAACAATTTTCATACATTTTTAGCAACACAAAACTTATTCATGGCTGTTCTGCATAATTACTTACACACAATTAGTTCCAATTTTATGAATTCCCGTACCAAGTAAACAGAAGTTGTGAGTATGAAATTCTATATCTCGCGAATAATTTTGCAGAAAATACCAAAACTGTATTTTTCATTTGGAACAGGGGAAAGCACACACGCGGGGCTTAGGGAGCAGATTGCGCCCATAAGATTTGTTTTGGGGATTAGCAGACATAAATTTACATGCAAATGGCGAAATTACACGTTTAATTATACCATAATTTTACTTTATGTATAGAACGAATGCGTAGAACGAATGCCCGATGCGTAGAACGAATGCATTGTTTTGGCTTGGAAGAATAAAGTTGTGGCTGACGGTAGAAGTGAGCAGATTAATTATGATCAGGAACAATGGATGCTACCAAGTAGTGGCGTAGCCAGGAGGTTTGGAACCCCCGACACTTGTCAAAGTTGTTAATATAAGGCTTAAGATGGCGGTTTTATTCAAACTTTTTCTCGGCGTGGACCCCCGGACACCCCCATAATGAACGTTTAGCCAGCGCCCCATGAAATCAAATCCTGGCTACGCCCCTGCTACTAAGTGGTGTATTCTCTATCACATAAGAAAATGCTTGCTTTCCGTGGGATAGTATTTTTTGCCCCTTACTATGAGAATGAATTCGATACACATTTCTTGCTACCATATCGCGACTCAATTAAATGTTTAAAAAGTTTTTAAAGCTCAATAGCTAAATAAATCGATAACTGCATGACCTATTTCTTTGCAGTTCACACAAGACATTATAGAAATAAAGTAAATCTTAATAAAAGGAAAAAAACTGTTCTTTCACAGCGTGAAGCTAAAGGTTATAGCCATATATTTATAACGTAGATGTCTTGTGTATCTCTTTCGTGTATCTCTTGGTGGAATGATAATGTAGTAGGAGACGGAAGTACGCCGGCTGGCAAGAGTTAGACGTTGAATTACTTTCCCTGCCGTTTTAAAATGATCCAGTATAACTTGTGTAAAAATTATTTAATTTTTAAAGAATATGGTGCGAATGTAATTTACAGTTTATTAACAAGCCTCATTTTTGGGAGAAAATCAGTCAAGTATGACCAGTCGCCCCCTCCCAATCATGTTCTTTTACAAAATGGCAAATATTATTTTGTACGTTCCCAATTATCTCCGCTGTTTTGAATTATAATTGGTCAATAGTAAAGGAGTAAATTTTATCTCTCTTGTTATGTAACAAGAAATATTTCGTGCAAATTAGAGTTTTGTGAAACGTCATGTGTTTTGTTTGGAGTTGAAGTTGGAGGAAAAAAGATGAATTAATTTCATTTCGTGAAACTGTTAACAATATTTTTTCTCCAAAGTTTCCAACTTTCGTGAAATAGTAAGTATGTTTTCTTTCAGGCTTTGCTTATATGGGATACCGTGTATTTATGAAGGTGCAGTGCAAGATGGTGGGCACATGAATGCTATATATCCCACATCCGTCGGTTGGGAATCTACATGTAATCCAAGAAAAATCATTGAAGATAATCAATCATCGAGCTGTAATGAACAAAGTACCGAAGAGGAAAGAAGAATGAGGCGATCATCCCATCAGAAACGTAACCACAGGTATTTGAGAACAAGTACAGGTAAATCGCTAAGCTTTAGTGATGTGAAATCTCTTGCAAAAATTTAGTGGTATTCCGGAAGATATAACAGCGAGGGGGTTTCTCGAAATATACGACGACGAGTGCGAACTAATGGGCGTACACGAATCTCAATATCTGAAGTTACTGTCTCATATATTATTACCACCATATCTAACTTGGTTCAAGGGCATTAGGAATAATCTCCGAAATTATTCCGACTTTAAAAACGCATTGCTATCCAACTATGAAAACGATTATATGATAGCAAATAGAGGCGCATTGCTAAGAACAAGACCTTTCAATCCTAAAGTGCATAGAAATATCACTGATTTTGTAATTTCAACCTATAACGAATTAAAATCTCTTAACTCTAATCATTCTGAAACCAGAATAATCGCTTCAATGCGTATTCTGTTACCTTTTAGATTACAGCAAATGTTAATATCAGCACAGTACATCAACTTCAATCATTTAATTATGCTTGTCCAAAATTACGAAAGTCAATCCGTAATAGAAAATAGTAATAGAGGACAGGACAAAGGTCAAAGCAATTCTGGTCGTGGTCATACAATATGCTGCAGTGCGCAACTTAAGTATACAACCAGAAGATACTTCCAATTCCTATTGTTTTAATAGCAGAAGAAATCTTTACAATGTTACCGGTAATCAGACGCAACTGAATCTTAGAAACGGAAATAGGAGTTATATAAATAGTAACCGGAATTTCAACAGAAACGACAATCATCGCATATTCACGCAAAATCGATTTAGAGATGGTAGAAATTACATTGATAGGAGATTTACAGATAGCAGTAATGACACATATGGAAATCCGAATGTTGTAACAGTGCATAACCGCCAAGAAAGTACTCAAGATTGTGGTATACAATGTAATTTAACTTAGTCAAAACTTTAGTTTCTCCTGAAATTGTAACAAAAGCGAAGGTAAAGAATACTTAACAGAGAGAGCTTTGTCTTCCAAGGAGAAAAACGAAGTATTTCATGAATAAGTAAGTTTGTTTTATCTTTTTTCTTTGTTATGTAATCTTTGAGTTTATGTATATAGTAGTAATTTCTCAGGTAATGTCTACATATGCCTTAATGTTATGTGTATTACTTAATGTGTATTACTTAATATTTGTTTTTCATATTAATTATGTGTTTTA
The DNA here is from genome assembly GCF_964235325.1 of Thermobia domestica. Taxonomy (NCBI): domain Eukaryota; kingdom Metazoa; phylum Arthropoda; class Insecta; order Zygentoma; family Lepismatidae; genus Thermobia; species Thermobia domestica. The sequence continues at coordinate 240,963,088 of NC_137463.1, read as the reverse complement.
TATGCTTTCAAAATGCAATATCAATCACATTATTCATGTTATGATGTTAATAAGACGTTAATTACTATGTTATATCCTGATTATTATCGATATTTCAATCTTACTCTATATTTTGTTTAACAATATCTTATATTCGATCATGTTGTGTTCAAAGAATAAGTATATAAATATCACATACATCTTTCTCGAAATATTCTTCATGAAGCCTAAATGAATAATTAATAGCTTGTAACCAGTATTTAATGGGCCCGAAAAAGGACTTAAAATCAAACAACTTGCAAACAAAATTTCAAATGTGTCTTATCGTCGTTGAAATGTATGAATAAATGAAGACAATGATAAAGTTTAAAACATATATGATATATTGTTATAGAATTAAGTATGATATATATGTATAATTATATGAATTGTAATTTCCAATTATACGAGGTGCCTTCGAAAACTCGAATGATTGATATGTAAAAGTAAACTGTCCAGAATCCTTTTTCTTTTTATTAAATAAAACGAATAAAAAGAAAAGTCCGCCGGGCGCCATAATATACAACGGTAGATTGTACATTTGTACTAGTCTGGCTGATTTTAATATCAGAAGAAGAGAAAGAAAATAGGTATAATGTTAATGTATATGAAAAGATATTCAAATATTTAAATAATGAGATTGTCGATACGAGGTTGTCAGGACAACATATATAAATAAAATGGAATTATGGCAATGAAGTTTGTGTTGTAGAGGCTCAATTAATTTAATTTAAAAAGCGAGCCGTTCTAAAACAACTCTAATTCTTGCACTTCTTGTCCTCTTTAGATATGTTCTGGAGAATAACGAGTGCAATTGCGCCGCCACAGAGACAGTCTTCCGTCTTGGGCGGAAAAGAACACTTTCTCGTCTGTCCAAGTCACGGTATCCCAGAACTCTTTCGTAGCTGGCAGATACTGCAACGAAAACGACATTCTTGAGGCACGGTGTTCTACAGTCAATTCTTTTACGGCATGAATTCAGTGATGGATCCTTGCTTTATATAATCATTTCCTTACTGTAATTGCTCATATGTTCAAATGCAGGTCGTGTCCAAGAGTGGAAGCAGGTTGAAAGGGATTTTTCCGACTAGTAGAGACGAGTGCGTTATCTTCCTCTGCTGTAGGTTTTCAATGTCTTCCTGATTTTGGGTGGTTTTGTAGTCCTTTTTCGCCCCTTCTTGATATCGTCGAATCCAGTATTGAACACACGCTTTGGTTCTATTAACCATAATAGCAATATACGAAGCACTACAACCCCATTCCGACGTGCCAACTATACGGCCTCTCATCACTTATGAAGGGAGGCTTGGTATCCTATTAAGCTGTAGCTCACCTTAGCTGCATTAACGCACAATCATCCAATGGACAGACTAACATTCGACATATTTTAAGGAAGAACGTAAAATTTCCGATAATAATCCGATAATATATATATATATATATATATATATATATATACCTTCCTAGTAGGAATAGTCGGAAGAAATTAACATGTATACGCAAGCATAAGTTAATTCTTCTTTGGTTAGAAAGTCAATCCAATTCTAAGGTTGAGACTTTTTCTAGTGGTTGTATTATTGATAAAATTTTTAAATATCGTATCATCCACTTAGTCATCCTCATCCTATGGAAGGCCGTGGCAAACAAAAATAGGTTTACTTTGCGTTAGGACCTTCAGGTCAAACATCTGCATTTAGGCAGAACACTACACAATCATTATCATTAATTCAGGTAATGATCCTGTAAAACTTGAACTTATTTTACTAAAACAAGAATTCCCGAAGTTTGTGAAACAAAGCTACTTCATAGTTAGACAAAGTGAGAATTGTTGGTGCGGAATTTGAAATGACCTGACAATTGAACAGGTTTTGATGAGAGCTATGGAAGGTAGTGGTAGCCTCACTTGGGGACGAGGAATTTTGCTTCAACTATTATTACATATGTTCAGTCCATGCCTGCGTATTCAATTATAGTGGAATCTATGGAGAAATTCACTGATGTTATGCCACCTCCGAAGAACATGTTGACTTGCGAGAGTCTCGTCAAACTTGTGACGCCGAATATGTCTCTGTTTCATCAACTGGCTCCGAGAATATAAACCATTCGAGAAATCATCCCAACTTACATCAATATCTACTAATTTGCTAGCTGATGAAAATGTAAATTGTGATAAAGCATTATTATAAGTTCGACTTGCTGTGATGAAGAAGATTGAGGGAAAGCAATTCACTGAAATTCATCTGAAATGCAAGTCAAGTGTGAAGTCTTTGGGCAGTTTAACAAGATCAGTAACTGTTCGTAATGAAACAATCTGTGTAAACCCAAACTACTTCTGTACTGCATGCTATGCACAGTCAGCTCTGAATAATATTTGTCAGAGATCTTCAAATATGAACTATCTGCGCATCCTTCCTCCTTATTTTGTGAAGGAGGTCTAATGAGGAAAGGTACAAAACCATCGAAATATCCCTTTTGTCCTGAATTTCGACCCATAAAACAGCAAGTAGTTCTGCAAAACAGGGTGTATCCTATCTAGTTGTAGTGGGCATCTCTTGCATCCTGTTATATGGTAGTGCCCAGCCACATAAAAAAATATATCAGCACTATACTGCATACGTTGTTATACAGTACGAAAAAACTCTTGTCGTGTTTGATGGAAATGGCGAATGTATAAGTGCAAAAGATAAGGAGCATCTGCGACGTGCAGGAAAAATATAGAATTAGAGGAAATTGTTACTGTTACTGTAAGACGGACATAATTTTTCCTAAATCACAGCAACAAAATGTGATTCAAACATCTTTGGAGTGACATCTCCAAAAATCAGGATGCAAGATACTCTAGGCCAAGGCAGATGTTGATATACTGATTGCAACCACGGCTATTACAGAGGCCAAGAAAATCATTAGAGTTATTTTGTTTGGTGAAGACAAATATTTATTAGTTCTTCTGGTTGCCCTTGCTCCACCAGATACTTCTTTGAAAATCATGATGCCAGGAACAAAGACTTCCCCAAACAAGAGTCACCATATTGGAACTATTCAAGATGATTTAGGTCATATAAAGGACTTTCTTCTAATGTACATGCACATGCACACGGATTCACAGGATGCGATTCAGTTTCATCAATGTATCGAAAAGGCAGAATCTCTGCTTACAAAAAGTTAGAGTAATAAGAAATCTACAGAGAAACTATTTTCAATAATTCTCGAGTATCAGCTGAAGCTGCGGCTTGAGCTTGCGAATCTTTCTTTCTGTCACTGTAGGGGTCAAAATATATCGGGAACTTGGACATTTTATGCCACCAACTACATGAGAAGACAATTGCCAAACAGTCTATAGATTTGCAGTTTAACTTAGCTGTATTCTTTCCTACAACAGGAGCCGCTCGTGAACATTCACTCCGAGTCTTTTATCAAATGCAGTAAGGGCGTGGTGTTAACACAGACACTTTATGAAGATAGTCAATAGTTATCAACGTCCCATACCAACTTCGAAGTCCACTGCTCCTGGAGACTTACTACATCTTATCTCTTGTTCCTGCATCGACGACTGAAAGAAGTTCTGAGTGCCGGAGAGGAATGTTAACAAAATACTCGATCATGTGTATGTACTGCGTATCGCATGGACGTACCAACAGGAACATAGAAGATGAAGTGGATGGAGATTTGCTAGTTCCCGAAAAGAATATCGAAGAGAAGACATTTCAAGATGCCAAACATCCTCGTCTGGAATAGATTCAAGTAAACGTAAGTGACTTTCAAATCAAAATTATCTAAGTTTGAAAAAAATAAAGAATTAGTTTTTAGAACCTTTCGTAGCTCAAACATTACAAATTTTTATACGTTACTAAACATGCCTTTCTTCAACAAGTTTGCATACATGTCAAATTCCTCCGATTGATCTGGCTTGCTAAGAATAAAGCATTTATTCAAAAATCCCTCAAATTTTAAGATATTCCCTTCTTCCCCCCAAAAAAACAGTCAATATCGGGGTTTGTAAGAGATATTGAAGCCTTTTCAAATGCCTATCTACTGATAACTTCACTCAAAACGTGTGGATGCACAAGTGAAAATTTTACAATATTTGGACAAGAGGGAATTTAATGCTTTACGTCAATCTAAGTTTTAAAATCTCAATTTTAGGAGGTGTTAATGTCATGTTCTTTTTAACGTTTTACTGAAAAAGGTTTAGCCAACAATTTGCACACGTTTTTTGTTTCTCCTCCCTGCAATATTTAAATAAAGATTAAAAACAAAATCTTTCACTTACGTTCTCAGACATTTTGTGAAACTTCCTTTTTTCCTTTAAGGAAAATGTAAATTTCCTCAATTTTCATACAATAAGAACAACTAGTTAAATATATTTTCAATGAGGTATAGTTTATATCTCTGCTGAGTTTACAGCCTGTATTACAGTCAGTTAAATTGAATGCTATGGTTTCCATGAAAATTTTCGACGTTGGAAGTAGGTTACCCAATATGGCGGCCATAGTGACCAAACCCAACGTAGGGTTTTTTGGGACTTTCTCTGAGATACCAAGTAGAGTATCATGATCGTTTTAGAAAAGGTTTCGTTTTTTTTTGAATGTGCTGTTTCAAACATAATTGCACTGAATTAATTGGATATAATTTAGGGAAACTAGTAACTACGCTCGTAGCACTCTGGCTTTATCAGCCATCTTTGTACAATTGTGTTATTTGCGAGTTATTTTAATATTAAATTGTTTAAACAATTATCAGTTTTATTGCTTTATTAAATTGTGCTGCCGAAGACGAAATCACCTGCTTAAGTGTTAAAATTTCCATCAGTAAATGAGTGTTATATCACTTATATTCTTTCGTGTTTTGGCATGATATAAACTCACATATAAAATAAAATCATTTCGAAAATAAAGTAATTCAAACTACAATAATTCAAACTGTTTTTTAAGCGAATGTTTCTAAATTTGTTATCATAGAGCCATCTTCTACATGTCCTGGTCGAATCAGCTTTTCTTACAATAACTACATAGCAATCAGTTTGTTAAGAAAATTTTGCAGAGAGTAATTCATACAAGTACATACGTATTAATAGTGAGGATCTTAGACAAGTTGAGGATACTCTGTTTCATACGTGAACAAACTAAATGACAGCAATAAATATAAACAAAATTAAACCTATGTATACAAAATTTAACAAAGATATACTGTACTCTATTTCACTTTAGAAAAGCATTAGAAACGTCTTTTATCATATACTATCATCGATCTGTTGACCTTAAGTCAAGAACTCTTGATTATTTGCAATGGTGAGTATATACTATTTAGATGCGTATATTGTCTTTTATGTTTATCTCCTCACGTAATTTATTAGTGTTTCAATAAGAAAAATGAGGAATGACCAAAAGATACCAGTTAAAAATATAATAAATATACCATTGATATCATTGAATCGCAAGGGACGGATTCCTTCTATACGCTTACCTCCAAAGTCAGTGCCAAAAGAATTATATAATTCTCTAGCCCAGTGGTCAATAACACCTGACTCCAATATCAGTATCAAATATGAATTAAACATCTGAACAAGAGGTGAATTATATAAACAGAAAAACATAGTAGCTACTGACTGCATTTTCTCTCATCACATGTAACCTTTCGAAGTTACTTTTCGCTATAAATTTCGCTCCAGAAATAAACCCAGGACTCGTTATGTCCACTGGAATTGCTAGCTTACCTGTAGTTATCAAAGTGTGTAACTCTTCTGAATTCTGTATCAATAACTGTCTTTCCAGAATCTGCTGAACAATATGATCAGTTGACGATATAAGTACCCCGTCCCATCATTCTTGATCACTGGCCCATTTCAAACCAGATTCCAACAGTTCTTGCAACGTGTCGATTGGCTTTACGTACGAAGGTGACGTAAGATGTGATACAAGATTGCAGTTATATGCAGTTGTTAAAATAGTTGAAGTTATGAACATCCAGATTATTAAATGTTTTATCTCTCCTTGACCCTCATTAGGAGTAGGAAATCCGAGTGTAATTGACACAGAATATAGAATGCAATAGATGTACTTGTGATATGGATCTTTGCCAGCTTACTTTAGCTTAAAATTACGAACAAATGAAAAAGTGTGAAGAATTATCGAATTAAACAAAATATACCCTATTATCGCTAGCCATACTCCAAGTGAAAACGAACGAAATATTGACCACAAGTAATGATTATTAATAATAAGTGGAGTTAGAAACGTGGTATCACATTGAGAATGAGGCATTGCGTATTGGAAATACTGATAGCGATTGAAAGTTAAGTATTCTGATGGTATACAAAGATGAAACTTATAACCTTTTAGCCTACCAAAAAAACTTTCAGTTGCTGAGTTATCTGTGTCATGTCCCCATGTTTCAACAACATCCACTTTCCATGTAAAATAATACTTCCTCGAGAAGTGGTACACTATTCTGTATTCTACGCCATCATAGGAATCTGCTTTGGCAATTGTCCAAGGTGGATATAGAAAAAAGGATAAATGTATCAATAAACCACTCAAATTTAAATTTTGTTTTGTTTTCATGTTTACAGACTGTGGCACTGATATGCCTGTTTCTTCTAGTCTAAGAGGATCCATGTCATCGGTCAGAGTATGAGTTAGCAGACGAATGTTTGAGAAATTATGAGTATGTTGATTGAAGGGCAATACCAAAATATGTGTAAAAGGAAAGAAACGAGTCGTTTTACAGCTGATATAATTCTTCAGTGACATTTCATTTTCTCTAATTAGGATTAGAAATCGTCTTTGATTTCTTTGTATTGTTAATTGGTTGCTCTTGAGCAAATTGTAAAATGTTTCACATATATTTCCTGTTGAAATTATAAAATTATTGCAATCCTGGTCCATTAAATCTACAAGTAACTTGCGTTTCTCACTTTCATGGAGGAACATTTTGTTAACTACGTACGTTGGAGAAACAATGTGCTTAACGAATATTCTTATTATTGAAGCAATTTCTTGAATCGAATTGTTTTTATCATTATATAGTACTATGCACTTAGAGTCGATATGCATTTCTATAGTAAAGTTTTCCAATACGAATGTGTTATCGCAATTACTGAATTCGTAAAATGTCATCATCCAAATGGTTTCTATAAAGTATAGCAGTTTAATATAGATTACGCTCCAATATGGCGAGAGATTCATTTCCTGCAATACAGAAGAATATTTTGATTAATATACAGTAGCAAATAAATAAAAGTTGAATGAATGATAACGAAAATTATTTCCAATAGTCTTCTCCAACTGAAGTTTCAAACTTTAATACAAATAAAATAAGCTTCCTTGCATGAAAAGTTTTCTGAAATATAATTCACTGTTATTACAACGCATTATATAATATAAATCAATGCCTTTTGTCGTATACCAAGTGTATTGACATAAATTTCCCTGTGATCTCAGTTTTCTCTCTTACTATTGACCTAGGAAATAATTTCGTAAATTTTCTAAGAAAATATCACAGTCCATTAACTTTTACAGAAATTGATTTTGCTTCATTTATTGCACGAAATGATCTCCGGCTTATCTGTGTGAATTGCCTACAACGTCACTCATTTGGAATTTAACACGCTAAAAATCAATCATGGTCTATATTTATTTATTTATTTGTTAATTTAAAGTGATTTTAGAAATATTCTTATTTTGGACCTTATAATAAATCGTAGTCATTTACTGTTGCTATAGATCATTCAAATGAAATCTTACCAACAATAAAATATACACAATAAATTTATATTATATTATATTATATTATATTATATTATATTATATTATATTATATTATATTATATTATATTATATTATATTATATTATATTATATTATATTATATTTCAAGGATATAATAAATTAGAAACTGCTTACAATTCCATGATTGTTAATTTACAATTTTGAAAAATTTCATATTACTGACAACATTTTCAAAACTTTAAGGATTCACATATATTTTGTCAATTCGAAGAATAACAGAACATTGAAACTTTAAAAATCGTACTTATGTACAAAAAAATTGCCACATAATTTTTTGTTTTCTCGGATTAAAATACTGCATATTGTAACACTTAAATTCCATACATTGACGAGTTTTTATGTACTGCACCTTTAGTAATAATATTGTTATTTAGACTACAGACAGATAGGTAAATTTACCATACAGTAAAAGAATGGTTGTCCGTAATTTCTTATATAATATGCAACACAATAAATTATTTATACATAAGACATTTCGTAATTAGAAAAGAGGTATCAATACGTAAATGTTATGTATAATTTACATTGAAAGTTGAACACTGAACAGTCGTATTTCGTACTATTAAATATTGTGGAAAACTCTGCTGCATCTGCATCATCCCTGGATCGGATGCCGTTTCCTGCTGTGGATATTTCGAGCTGATCTGTCTGAATACTTTCCAATTTTGATATTATTATGCATGTGTTTATATTGTGGGTCTGAAGTTGTAGAGACATATTTTAAAATTATTTATCCCTCTGTTTCTGAAATTATTTCTGCTCCTATACGCCCTGCAATTTAATTTATTGATCTTTTCGGGATACTAACCACTTAATCTTTTAATAACTATGTTTTGCTTAAAACTTTAGCGACCATATTGTCTATTAAAATATCTTCGTTTATTACTTAGATAAGAACTATTTGATCTAGTTTGGTGTCGTATAAATATTTTTTGTTCATACTGTTTCCATGTGGCCTTGTAGTTTCAATTTGTAAACTACATTTCTTTAATTGTTTCTAATAACTTATTCACAAATTATTTTACGTTGTCGAGATACAAATAAATAATTCTTTTTCGTTAGTTGTTGGTTCTTTTGAAGTAAACCCCATTTATTGGAGAAAATGTAAAAAAAAGTAAATGGAAAGGAAATTTTGGCAGCCATGAATCTAAAGTTAGACATAAAATGCTCGGTAGTAGTTTATTTTTTCTTAACCTTGATTATTTTGAGATACAATTCTGTATTTGAAGAATGCAAAAATATAAAGAGTATTTTGCCAACTTGGCCCACGGGACATGTGGAAGCGCCTTCTTGATATCTAGACTTTGGCATGAGGAGAACGTAATGTTGACATCATTACTTTCAGCTACCTTTTCATCCAAGTTTTTCTTCGCTATCAATTTTACAGATGCTGGGAATATTCAGAAACCGGTTAATAAGCACAGCAGATTGGAGAAAGGCCATAACAAATAACTCCCAAGCTAGGATCGAACACAAGTTGATGTGTAGACTACATCACTTCGCTTTGTCCCCAGTAGTACTTGGCGAAGTTTCTGCTCAAAACAAGGGGAGTTAAACACAATACAAACCATTTGTAATCGTAATAGTGAAGCACCAGCGGGTTGCCCCCAGAAAATGGGTAGAGAGTATAGGTGTATAGAAATACGCTATTGTTTAAATGACATATGATGACAGGTAATGGCTGATGTACTATTGTATGTATAGTAGTGACAGAAAAAAGAATAATAAAAGATGTCAAAGTTGTAAAGATAAATGATTTTTAAAAAACCTTGGAAACTTGTTGAACAATGGCAGCTTGTTATAAAGAATAATAGAACTATAGGATACTTTGCAGGTGTATGCTTTAAAATAATAAAAGAGAAACCTTGGAAAATAATTGAACAAGGGTAAATTGTTATAAAGAATAATAAAAGAGAAACCTTGCAGGTGTATGTTTTAAAATAATAAAAGAGAAACCTTGGGAAAATCATTGAACAAGGGTAAATTGTTATAAAGAAATAATAGAGGTATAGAATACTTTGCAGCTGTATGTTTTAAAATAATAAAAGAGAAACCTTGGGAAAATCATTGAACAAGGGTAAATTGTTATAAAGAAATAATAGACCTATAGAATACTTTGCAAGTTTATGTAAAGAATAATAAAAGAGAAACCTTGCACCTGTATGCTTTAAAGAATAATAATTTAGGTGTTGAACAATACCGGATTGTTATAAAGAAAAATAAAAGACTTTTTATCCCGGCGGCGGCGGAAACGCGGACGCGGCGCGGGAAGGCTCGGGGGCGCGAACGGTAAAAGAAATGTGTATGCGGATGGTAATAAACTTGAAAATGAAATAAAAGAGAGGATGATATAGAATTTTTTAAAAGGAAGACAATAGTATTTACCTTGAACGTATATATGAAAAGAATTTTGGGATTTTTTTGTTAGTGTAAAGTAAAGTTCTTATGTTTTTGTATTGTGTTATTGACATGTTTAAATATTGTTTTGAAAAGGAATAGGTGACTTGTATGAACTTGATGGTATTGGTGGACGCCATCTTGTTTGTTTGAACTGCTTAAATACGGGAGTTCTGGAAAATGTTGTAAGTATTTTAGCTATGGCTGCTATACAGAAAGAAGATTTCGTGTACGCGGATGAAGAGACGTTGTTTTTTCCGCCGTGTGTGGAGAATAAACCGAAGACCCAGAATAGCGATTTATCGGTAAACGGCAGAGCAGACTCTCCAGACAGTGTAAAAACTATTTATTTATCATCTTCGGATGATGATATTGATATTGAAGAAGATGAAGAATTTGGGGAGGATCACCATTCTTATTATCGAGGACATCACGGTTTTGGAGTTTGAATTGCTGCTGTAGTAATTATAAAGTGGATGTGAACTGCATTGTGAAAATCGATTAAAGAGTGGGAAACAAATAAAATGTTAATTCGTAGTGGATGTTTTGAAAGTGTAGACAACCAAATGGCCGACGAATGTTTATTCATGACTGAAAAAGAATTGGTGGAACGTTCCATATCAACTTTAATAGAAATAGAATTTAAAGAATTGTTTTATACATATGCCAAATCGCATATAATAGGCATATGTACCCAGGAAATGTTTTATGAATTATATTATGATTTGGTTGAAGAAAGGGATAAGACATTTTTAACTGAGGTAATTGAAATTTTTAGAATGAAAGACAGAAAACATGTGTGAACTGATTTACAGATGTAAAGCGAACTTTGAGTTTGTGTATGTGTAAATAGTGTAAAGACATACAAAAGTGAAACAACAATTTATACTTTAAACTTTTAACTATATATGTACGCATATTACGTATTTTGAAAATTTTGTGTATGATATAGCGAAGAACATATTAGTGAAGTTTGTGTTTTAAAAACTATAAGTGCATACTTACGTTTTAATAATAATATTTCTTGTGAACAATGTTTGCTGCATCTTGAACATGAATGTTTATTTCATCATGATATTGGAACTTTTGCTGTAGAATATTTATCCAACGACATAACACTTATTGATTTATTTAAAGAACATCATAGTGAAATTTCTAGTACAAACTTTGTACGCAAAGCGTGCGAACACTGAATTTCCTGTTACGTTTTTTGTTAGAACGTGAACATAAAATTTCAACATGTGTTAATGAATACATTATTGATATACAAGCTTTTAAGATTTCAAATCATGAATTTATTATACGTGAATTTTGTTTAACCACGTGTGATGATACAGTAAATTTGCATTGTTTAATAAAATCACCAGTAGAATAGAATGTACTTTTATTAGGTTGTTAAAAACAAATTGAATGGTTATCATTAAATATACACGGATTAACTTGGAATGATAAATGCGGTTATACTGTATCACACATACGCAACTTTATATATTAGCTTTGTAAACAAGATGCAACCTTTTAATGTAAAGGTGCAGAAAAAACACTATGGATTAAAAATATTTTTGTAATATTTAAAATTTTTATAACATTGAATATATTGTATGCAAAGAAGAAATAATAATAATTATTATTATTATTTTATGTAATGATTGATAATAGCATTAAGTTTTTTTTGTTAATGTAATTTTATTGTATTCTGATGAAAATATAAAGAAACAAATTTTGCATTATAATAATTTTTGTTGTTTTTATTTTTTAAAAAATGGTTAATGAAATAAATAATTAGAAAATTTGAAAATGATTGCAAGTGATATATGTATGATATTTATTTTCTTTTGCATTTACTTTTATTATATGGTGATTAGTATTGCTTCACATGTTTGGATTTTTTTAATTTTTTGTAATATTATTTTACATTTTAAGAAAATATTTAAAGATAAATACAAATAATAATAAAATATATACGTATATGAAAGTTTAATACTTAAATAATTTATGTATGAACTATTAAAAAAGAAATGTTTTCAAAATACTAAATTACTTGAACACTTTGTATTCACGTGTTAAAATTGCAAAGAAAACTTTGTTTGTATTTTATCGTTTCTTTTGGAAAAACTTTTTTCGTATTATTTAAGTAACACGATATGTAGAAAATGTTTGGGGAATTTGTTTTATTAAGTAAAGTTTTTTATTTTTAATGTTACGTATTATTAACAGAATTGTTTTACGAAATTATTTATTTATTTATTTAAGTTTGCGCAATAAATTACACGTACATTTCATGTGAACTAATATAAATAATTTGAAAATAATAAAATGTGTGAACTTAGAAAAAACATATATTAATATTTATTGTGTTTTGGAACTAGAATACAATTTTACTTTGTTTTGATGTTAGTATACTTTTAAAAATATATACATATACTTACCTGCATAATGAAAAGCAAAACATATGTCGCAGTTGGAAGCTTTGGTAACTAATGGAGAGTAAATACCAACTTGTAACACGCATGCGCATTCGTTAAAAGTTTATACGCATGCGCAAATTTATTTATGAAAAGGAAAACACATATTGCAATTGGAAGCCTTGGTATTCAATGGAAGCTATAATTACCAATGGGAAGTAAATACAAGTTTGTAATACGCATGCGCATTTGTTAAAAGTTTATACGCATGCGCAAATTTATTTATGTATACACAGGAACAATACTTAAATAGTATAGTATTTGTGAAGATGTGTAGTAGAGAAGTATACCATTCCGAGTATATTTCGCTACGAGAGAAAGAACTTAAACTTTTTAATAGGAAGAAAGTTATTTGTGAAGTGAAATTATTGTATCCTAATGAAGAACATTGTAATTCGTTTAGAAGATTTTATCGAAATTACAATGAAATACAATTTGAAAAAGTGTATCATAATACAAATATTGAAATTCGTGAATTAGATATTGTAAACTGTAAGTGCAATCGGTTTAAAGTAAGTAAGTTGTGCATAAAAGAACTTTTTGAAAATTATAAACTGAATGAACCACTACTTTGTTCTGCTTGTTCATTAAGAATACCAGATGAGCGTCTTCATTTATTTTTATTAACATATAATAATCGATTGAAACCTGCTGTGTGGGAATTTGTAATTAAGAAGACAACTCGTGACATAGTGTTTGAACTGTATTTGAAGAAACATTGTTTAGACGATAATTACAAACAAAATAAAACGCTTTTAAATAGATTTAATTTATCATATGAATCACTTACATTTTGTGATACTTATATTTCTCAGTTAGTGGAAGTGTTTTTAAAAAGTGACAAAAATGTCTACAGGAAACACACCGTGTGTGTATAATTGTACTTCTTATTTGTGAATGAACAGTGCGTGTTGGATTGTATTTCAAGATGGAAACCAGAATATAAACTTGTATGTGAAGGTTGTTTTGAAAACTCTCGTATTATAGAGCACCATGATTATATTACTGGTGATTATGAAATGCTGTGCTTTAATGCATGGCGTGTTATGGTATGAGGGCGTACTTTTAATGAACTGTATGAAATCTTTTCATCATATCATGATATTGAAATAGATGATTGGTCCTTTATTTATGTGTTATATAATATTTTATTAAACAAAAATTAGGTTGATTTAATTACAGAGCTTTTCTTAGAAAAAGATTTTGCTTATAATTTTTATAATTTTTGATTTGTTTCATGTGCTAGTGAAATAAGTAAACGAAGTAAATTTTATACATTGTAAATACAATAAATTTGAAAACAGTACTTATTATAATTTGAAACAGAAAAATTTAGTATGATGAAATTGTTTACATGTACATGAATTTAAAATTAAAATAAAATATAACATTACATATTTATTTATATTATATACCTTGCAACAATTTTTATTTATATGTAATCAGTTTTAAATTATGTGAAAAAAATATTATTTCCATAAAAGTATTTTTGTTATTTTCATTTGTTTTTTAATATATAGTTTGTAATTTTTGTACACACAAACAGTTTGTAATGTTATGTGCAAACGGATTTAGTTGTAATTTTGCACGCATTGGAATTTATTTTGTATTATTTTACATATATGTTTTTATTTTATAATTGTGCATAAAATCGAATTACATAATTATTTTAATATCATTTTAATACATTAGGTAAATTATAAAAAATGAAATAACATTTGTAAAGAAAAAATAGAATAAAATAATCATGTTTGAAATACATACATGGAAAAAAACTTTTGAAAGGAAAGTAGAAAAGAACTATTGTTTATATTAATACTTTAATATGATAAGAAGAAATTTTAACATCGAGTTTGTTCTTTAGTATACGCAAATATTGTTAGGACATGTTTTTTACAATGACTTTTTTATTACGCAAGAGAATAATTATTAATGAAAAAAGAAATAATGTTTACAAAAAACAGTTTATGGAAAACTGTATTATGAACTTTATTCGTTTATGGTATTGATATTGTCGTTAAAAGTTTATTTTAATATTTCCCTAAAAGTATAACAGTAGTGAAAACAAAAAAGATTTTTTAGTAAACATGTACTACAAATGCCATAAGTTATAAAGTTGAAATCGCATACTACATAGTAATAAAAATACTGTGAAAAGTATTGATCATGTGCTACCTAAAGATAATTTTCATGGTGGACGTACATAATGTTTTAATGCGTTATACGAATGTACCAGCGAAGAGTATGTGTCATATTATGATGTAACTAGTCTTTACCCCTGGGTAATGGCACTAAGCCATTGCCTATAGGTAAACCTATAATATACAAGAGACCTGACTTTCCACAAGTGCAAAGTATTCATGCATTAGTCAAATGTAGTATGTTACCTCCCAAAGACTTATATTTTCCAATTTTACCATATACATGTAATGAACGCCTTTTGTTTGGGTTATGTCGTACGTGTATGGAAGAAAGTGCCAACAATTGCAGGCATAATGATACTGAGCGTGTTCTTACTGGTACATACTGTACTCCTGAACTTCATGTGGGTTTAGATCTTGGATACAAAATTTTACAAATTATCGAAATTTGGGAATTCAAATTATCCGGATCAGAAGATAACCTATTTAAAGATGATGTCAATTCCTTCTTAAAAATGAAACAGGAGTCTTCAGGATTTCCTAGCTGGTGCAAAACTAAACAAGATCAAGAGAAATATATTGCAGACTATTATGTTCATGAATGCATTCAGTTAACGGAAAATAACATTAAATCAAATCCTGGTCTAAGATATATTTCCAAAATATTTCTCAATTCGCTGTATGGGAAATGGGGACAAAGAACAGATTTATCTCAGTCTGTAATTGTAGATACTCCAGAAAAATTTTCAAGTTATCTATGGGCACCACAATATGAGGTACAAACTGTATTACCTATTGGAGAGCAACATCTCATTGTATCATATAAAAACATTGAAAACAAAAACCAACCATGGAAATTTTCAAATGTTGTTCTTGCAGTTTTCATCACCTCGTGCGCGCGTCTAAAACTTTACGAGTTACTAACAGCTATAGATCCTGATCGTGTATTGTACTGCGACACTGATAGTATTATGTTTGTATAACAACGTAATGAAAAGCCTCCACTTTCCACTTTGGGTTCCTATTTGGGTCAGTTAACTAATGAAGTTCCTGATGGCTGAGAAATTGATGCATTTATAGGCTTAGAGCCAAAAAATTATGCCTATAGAATGAAAGAAGTTCAAACAGGGAAAGTAGATTATGTATTTTAAAATTAGAGGAATAACTTTAAATCATCGTACACGACAAGAAATTAACTTTGATCATTTTTATCAACTAGTTTGGGATAAAGCTGAGAAAAAACAGTTACACAATCCAGGAAGAATTGTTCGTAAGCCAGGGTTTGTCATCGTATCCAAGTTTGAAACTAAAGTTCAAAATAAAGTTCAAAATAAAGTTCACATCAGAAAGTTCAAAATAAAAGACGACGATTAAATCATAACAGTATTACTGACTATAGGACATTACCATATGGTTATCAAATTATTAAGTGTATTAAATGATTGGTATTGTGTGTGTATGTAAATAGTAGACTGTCTACAGATACCATGATGTCATAACATAGTCATAATATCATCAAATATGTCCATAAGTTTCACAAGACCTATCTGTTGGTACTTCTACGTATATATAATGTAAATATGTCAATAAGTTATTAAGAATATTCTAAGTATAGTAAATATCTTATCTACATATGTATATAAATATGCCAATATTGGAAATAGAATATTGTAGACTATATAAATACAATAAAGCGTTACAATTTACAATAATATGTTTTATTCCTATACCTATATACAAACAAATATTGATATAATACGAAGTATCTGTATTCTATATAAAATAAAGGAAGAATACGATTGCTTCATATAAGGTTATTTATACGTATTTATCATATTTTATGTTCCTACAATAAATGACCCTAAGTTGGAAAACCATGTTGACGTCATAATGTCTTCTACAAGGTGAACAAGCATCTTAGAAGTAAGTAAAAGTAAAAATATATGACATTAGAATTCTGTACTGAAAAGATATCTATATGTAAATGGCTTATACCACAGTGATATCCTTTGTGCTACCACTAGGACATGTCTAACATCGAACTAATAAAAAAATAATACTACAATTACAAATTACATCACATTATGTAATATTACTGTTACTAATTTAAAATATGTTAAAACACCTGCGTACGAGATTACAAAACTAAATGCGTTTGGGTATAAGATTACAAACTAAATGCGTTTGGGTACGAGATTAAATTTTACGCAACAAACTGTGTTGTAGCCTATACAAGTAGTAATAGTGTTATACTCCGTGTTGATATTATAATTATTTTCGTTATAAAATTACAATTACTAATATTTAAAGTCACATTTAGCAAACGTGTACGGGAATTGTTCATACATTCTTATATTTATGTTCGGCAATGTTCGAAACCATTCGTGTGATACATGTACAGAAATTGTAAATAAACTATTATGTTTATGTTCGCCAATGTTCGTAAAACTTCGGAAATTTTCGTGTTAACTTGTTTAAATTTCCAATTATTACTATTTTATAATAAGATAATACAATATTTTAAAAATAACGTTTACTAGATTAATTGTAAATATTTTCAGTTATACAAATATTATAATCTTATTAAATATACTACGTATCATTAATGCAAAGAAAACACATTAAAATCCAACCGCCATGTTTGTTTCTTAAAACAACGCCATCTGTACACATAACATTGACATTAGTGTGTATAAGACTGTGCGTGTGTATACATGTACCATAGCAAGTTACCGAGTGTTGTTTGTTTTTAAAACCGGCAATACCCCGCGCAGTATCCGGGCGGCAATATTTTACGCGTCCCGCGTCGCGAAAACCTTTTTCCGGGCGCAAATACTACGCGGCGCGCACCGGTTGCGGTAAAAACGCGCGAAAATGGTATTTATTTTAGTAATATCATTCATTGTATTTATTCATATAAAAATATATCCTGTAATAAGCATATTTCCCAAGTTTAAAAAAATCGACGCCATATTGTTTATGCAAATTCATTAAATTTTTATTTTAAAGTTACAATGTTCTAACTGATATCATAGTGTTCCTTAGGTCCTATCCTTCAAGAAAATACCTTTCTTTACTTTCTACGACCAATAGTTTGCCATAAAAAGGCAAAAATAAAAAATGTACTTTTTGAACAAGCCTCGTATAAATTGGAAGAAAATAAAAATTGTTCAAGTTTATCATGTAGGGTGTCTTTCTATATAGATTTTGAGCTGGTGAATCGATCTCTGTAGTCCATTTTGTCCTACGATCAATAGTTTAGGAAATATGATCATTTAAAATTATTTTAAAGTTACACTGTTCTAACATAAGGTTCGAGAAAATAGCTTTCTCTACTTTCTACGACCAATAGTTTGCCCCAAAAAGCCAAAAATAAAAAATGTACTTTTTAAACACCCCTCGTATAAATTCGAAAAAAATACAAATTGTTCAAGTTTATCATGTAGGGTGTCTTTCTATATAGATTTTGACCTGATAAATCGATTTGTGTTGTCCATTTGTCCTACGATCAATAGTTTACGATTTATGATCATTGAAATTTATTTTAAAGTTACATTGATCTTACTTGTATCATTGTGTTCCTTATGTCCTAAGGTTCAAGAAAATACCTTTCTTTACTTTCTACGACCAATAGTTTGCCGTAAAAAGCCAAAAATGTACTTTTAAACACCCCTTGTATAAATTCGAAAAAAAAAATTGTTCAAGTTTATCGTGTAGGGTGTCTTTCTCTATAGACTTTGACCTGATAAATCGATTTCTGTAGTCGATTTTGTCCTACGATTAATAGTTTACGATTTATGTTCATTTAAAGTTATTATACGGAAAAATCTTAGTTTTTTAAATCAACGCCATCTATATACCAACACATGTCAGTAGTAAACAGGTTTTTGTGCAGTTAACACCAAAACTTATCGGGTTAGTCTTATTTGTACAAACGGCAATGCGCCATACGTTTACCGACAAAAATATTTTGTCATTTCCCGTGTTTTTTTCCCGCCATATTTTTGTTTTTCCTATACAGTTTTCGTATGTGCTTCAAACATTGAAGAGGATTTCATTTTGACTTAGGTAAGTATCATCGTTTTAACATTTCTATAATTTGCATGTGATTTCCAATATAATATAATGTAGCTTTACATAGGCAAATCAGCTAAATCCATTTCTAATGTTTCAAATGGCACACAAATCTTTAAAATAATGATAAATAGCTACAGAAAAAAATAATCACTCAAAAGCATTTACATATTCACTTACAATGTAAATTTATTCTCAATAAGCCGCGCGCATAATCATATTCTGTATACGCCACTGTTATCAACAAACAAATTATTCAATTTCGTCATTTTAATTGAATCATTCGTTTTCTCTTGCGTTACGCGAACTTACAGTTTTCGTCTTCAAAAAACAAGCTTTCTTCCTTCCTGTAAAATGTCTA
The DNA here is from genome assembly GCF_964235325.1 of Thermobia domestica. Taxonomy (NCBI): domain Eukaryota; kingdom Metazoa; phylum Arthropoda; class Insecta; order Zygentoma; family Lepismatidae; genus Thermobia; species Thermobia domestica. The sequence goes on along the minus strand of NC_137463.1, from coordinate 240,943,846 downwards.
AAAATTCCATTCCATTCACCTAGCAATAAAAATCGCCATTGACGTTAAGCTTGTATACCCTCGCCCCCTCTCACGCACACCAACGCATTTATGCGTGCTTTAAACATTCAATCTCTCTCTCTCTCTCTCTCTCTCTCACACACGCGCCAACACAAAAATACATTCTTTTTCCCCACGCCTCTCTCTCGCTCCTTCCTTCAAACTAGCAACAATAATATACCCTCCCGCCCCGCTCCTATTGTAGCCTACAGTCAACCAAACTTTTTCTTTTTACCCTCTTTCGCTCTCTCGCTTTCGCTTTCTTACGCATTCCATAGTTGTTTCCAATGTTAGGTTAACTTGTTCGCCCCCTATTTGCTTCTTGGCGTTTCAAATTGTAGCTAAACCATTTTTTTCAACCTTCATAAAACTATCCAGGAAATACACGGCACGCGTATTTTAATCTTAAATTTGCCGTAAGGAAATCTCAATGTCTTTTTGGTTTATAACAACGGTTACAAAAGCTTTTTATTGAGTTTTATTCTAACCCAATTAAATCCATTTTCTACTTTGTGCAACATTCATTTTAATATTCCCCATTTATGTTCGTTTATGTGATGAGTTTCACTAATGAAAAATGTTCATAGTATTTCCTTTTTTTAATTACATAACATATTCAGTGGAGTCTTCTACAGATAATGAATTTTTGGTTTAAATATATATCTTTATCTAATAATAGAGTACTCTTAGATAATATACTTGGTAATGTCCATTCAATTAAAATTTGTATGCAAAACAAAGAGTAAAAAATATTATTTCAGTTTATTTTTATGAGATATTTTTGAAATCAATCCATTAAAATGCAACATTCAAGGGAATATGCAAATAATCGCTAAACTGGGAGACATAAAAACCTATTCAAAAAATCCCATGGAAATCATGAGTTATCTATCAAAATTTCAAAGCCTAACAGCCTTACATTTTTTTTACTTTTCCCCAGAAATGTTTCATGAAATAAAAATAAAATAAACCCTATAGCCAAACAAATAATCATTTTAAGTAAATATTGCACTTATAAAAAAGTTGGTCTCAATCTTCAGTGTTCCTTCAATCGGGATCAAAATACTTTACCAATACACATGTTATAAAGCTTCAAGAGTGTTTTTAAGGGGGACAAATAATCTGTATATAATGACAAAGAGAATTATTTTAAAAAACGGGTAGCAGAAAAGAGGTGAGTTTTATTTATCTTTGTTTTTGTTAATAATATTATTTTCATTGCATATAAAACTAACTAACTAACTAACTAAGTCTATGACCTATGGAACCCACAGGTTCACAAAAGCTCTTCACTGACTTCTATCCGTAAACAATTGCATACAGTTTCTACTTTGCGTGTCCTATCTTTGCGAAATCGATCTTAATATTGTCCTCCCATTTGCGGGTAGGTCTTCCTAATGATCGCTTTCCTATAAGTCTACCATTCAACACTTTAAAAGCGTTCCTACTTTTTTTTATTGTTGCTACATCACATGCCCACCTAAGCCTCCTACACTTGACAACCCTAACAATGTTGGGTAATTCGTATAAACTATGTAGTTCCTCATTATCAAGCTTTTGCCAATCCCCATTCTCATTCCTCTTGGGTCCGAATATTTTTCTTAGGATTCTTTTCTCAAATACTTTCAGTGTATTTTCTTACCTCAAGTGTAAAAAATCGTGTTTTACAATTTGATTGCATATAGTTTACGAAAAAATTGTTTTTTTTCTTCATATGAGTATGAAAGGAAAAAGTAAAAGGAAGGCAATGGATAGGAAAAATAAGATAAGCATAATTTTAAAAACAGATGAGTCAAAATCATAACGCGTAAAAATTATTTTCCAGGTCTGTCAAATATATAATAATAATAATAATAATAATAATAATAATAATAATAATAATAATAGTAATAATAATAATAATAAATATTTAGATAGCTGAATGCTTAGTTGAATTCCAGCTCGCATTACCTAAAATTTGTCTTTTATTTCTACATTTTCTAATTTTATTAGCGTTTTTTCCAAGTTCAGAAATCATCTTTAACCATCAATTGGAAATAATATATTTTCAGAACTGTTCTTCTTATAAGGTTTCTATAGACTTTTTTCCCTGTAATTTTAACGGCAAAACAATCTTAAATACCTGTGAAACTAATATCCTTCCTCTGGGTCTTTCATAAAAAATATACAATACCTTACTCCACTGCATTTGTTAGTTCCAGTCTTTCTACAGCCCAATGGAAAACTGAAAGAGAAAACCATAAAAAATGTGGTCGCTATAAAGCCTTCCAACCATCCAACTAACCTTAAAACTTGATTTTTCAAAGTTCAAATTACCTAAAGTATGTATATCGGAATTAATAAAATACACAACTTATATTGCCTAATCTAATTTTCTTTTTTTTCTTTTTATTTTTTCATATTTACATTTTTTCTTTTTTTTACAATTACAGTATGTCCACATTTGAATGGCAATTCCGATAATATTTATTACTAATGTCTACAATTAATTTTAATAAGGCACAGTCAACTGTGACTTCAGATAATTTAATTTCAAAATTTCTTTCTAATAAATTTTTAATTTCAGCACGTGTGTTATTATAATATTCGTCCATCCATATGGGCAGCATATTATTTTCTTCCTCCTCCACTTCGGGATCTAATTGCACCACATCATACTCCTCCTCTTCGGGATCTAATTGCATAACATCATACTCCTCCTCTTCGGGATCTAATTGCATCACATCATACTCCTCCTCTTCGGGATTTAATTCCACCACATCATCCTCCTCTTCTTCGGGATCTAATTGCACCATATTATCCTCCTCCTCTTCGGGATCTAATTGCAGCACATCGTCCTCCTCTTCTTCGGGATCTAATTCCACCACAGCAATATCTTCGTCACTTAAATCAATAACTTCAATTTGTCTGTGGTGTGCCATCCTGCATCAAAACAAAAATAACTATTATAAATATCATGTAATACTATAAAATTTCACAGATTATATTTAAGCAAGCGTGCTGTTAAAAAATATCAAAATAAGTATCATCTTATTTTTTATGTCTCTTAACAATTCATCCAATCAATTATATATCAATCAGTATCAATTCACTGTTCTATTCTCAAAATAAATAGCTACTGTACAATCAGTACTTAGTTATCAGTCTTATAGTTATTCGCTTAGCGCCTATAATTGATCTATCAAAGTTATTTCATTATTTAAATATTAGTTCTTAAAACTTGGATCTTCAATACAAATAATGACTCTAATTATTTTTTATTTGTTTTCTTCAAAACAAACTGCTATTATTTATTTATTTATTTATTTACCATCAGTAAAAACTCTGGGGAGCTAAGCTCCCTAAATCATGTTTATAACGCAATTTACCTACATTTTCAACAAAAGTAATACCACATCCTCAATCATAAACAAAATATTTTTCTACAATTTTTACCTTAATTTTCAAAGTAACCTACATATAACTATGAACAATACCTTAAAAATCACCATTTTCAATCATATTCTAACAAAATTACTTTGTAACCCTCCCGACAAAAAATTTCTATGTCTGTCTCTCCCTAGATATCCAAAATATCAAATAACATACGTCTCATTACCATTGTACGAACATATTCGTATCATTTAACTTTTTCACATCATTCATATAAATTTCACAAAAATTAAGCAAGAGTTTTTCCAAGGAAACATTCCTATTTACAATACTAGCAAAACAATATTCAGTTATCATTACGTTTTTATTTTACTTTCGCTACACAAATCCTAAAGTAATTTCCTCTAGTACATTTGGTTCATAGTTCTATTTTTTGCTTAAGTTATCATCATCATCATCATTATAGGTATTGTGCCTTTATTAGCAGGTCCCTTGCCGCAGCTAACAAGCTTCCATGCTCCACGGTCCTCCGCTAACCTTTTCGTCTTCGCGTATAATCTTTCTGTTTTAATATCATTCATTAATTGTAGTCTTCTTCGCCCCCTCCCTCTCTTTTCCACCACCATACCCTCTAGGACATTGTTTAACAAGATATTTGGTTAAGTAATCTTATAATAAACAATATTATATTCGTAAATTTTCGAAATTCTTCCGTTTCCTTCCACATCCTTAATTATCATCTCCTTTTACCCTAACTCGCATTACCGTGCAATATAAAGTGCTAAGTGCCATAAAAACAATTCAATATATTTAATAAATGAATATAAGGAAACAAAATTCAGTTTTCCTAAAAAACTAATCTTTTTCATGAGCTCCTTCGTGGCTAAGCGGTTAGTGTACGCGCGTTTTGCATATAACACCCTGTTGAATTTCCGGCGCGATCTCATGTGTTTAAATTCCAAGTTAATCAGTAAGTCCACGTCTCATATACCCTTGCTGCTCAAGGGTACGCTAAACTCATAATCAACTTAACTCAACTGAAATCTTCTTTATACCTACATTTTAAATACGGTCATGCAATATTTCTCATTTGATTTTTCTATACTTATATTTCTATAATATAAATCATGAATTTACTTTCAGTCTGACTAAATATTTTATCTTCTATTCTACACTCAAATCATTATTTTATTACATATTAAGCAGGTGATTATACTTTATCCCCCAATGCTTTCATGTTTCCTGCATTTTCATTTTTTTATTGTTTCTGCCATAAGGTCAATTACATAAAGCTGTACAAGACGTATAACGCATCATATATTCCAAAAATAATAATAATAATAATATTTAAGTCGCGAGCACACTCCCTCAAATACTAATATTCCCAATAAAAGTCCTTATAGGTATCAATTTAAAATAATTTTAGGCATTAAAACATTTCTCTGCAAGTTATTAGTTCAATCCATACTAATATCACAAGTCGGATTTTACCCAATTCTTTAGCTAACAAATATAAGGGTTTCAGGACACAATAAATTACTAATAATTCGATTATCTTTGCTGCAAAAATAATTATGGTACACTTGCACCTATGGCAATTTACATGTCATAAATGTTGGTGAGTGTTTCCAATATTAAAAAACTGTCATCGCGAAACTGCTACATAATAACAGTGCGTTTAAAGCCATACCACTATCACGTAACCTTCTATCTACACGCAAAAAATACATGTCAATCTACAATTTTACAATTAAGCTAGCGGTGCCTTTAACAAAAACAATTCAGTTCAATTCATCACATTAACTAAACTAATTCCAATTCCACGTTATCTTACATAGCCTTGCTTTTAAAATTATCAACTAAATTTTAAATACAACCACGCATTGCTTCTGTTTTTCCAATTCAATAATTAAGTAAAAGTTTATATCTCATATCCTCTTTATAATAATAAATTCAAATATATATTAGGGGCAGGTTACGCTACTTCAGTACTATAACGCTCACCTTCAATGCTTGGGGTACCTCATTTATTCTCAGCTTGCGCTATATAAACAAACACCATACTTTTAAATTTTTTCCACGTTTTCCGTTTCCTCACACTGCATTCCACCATTTCACCCATCTCTCATTATCACCCTTTAGCCTAACCCAAATAAAACGTAAAACGTCAAACTTAAAAAATTTCATTTTATATGGCATTCATAAACTTTTATCTTTGCACCGTCTTCTGCTTTCCTTTCCATATGTTCCAACGGTACCTCAGTGTTATAACGCTCACCTCTGGTGCGTGCAATACCTCCTTCAATTCCCGGCAAATTAACTTTATGATAAACAAATACCGTACTCATGTGTTTTTTCGGAGTTTTCCCGTTTCCTCCCACTATCTCATTCCACCAATTGTTCAATCATCATACACTTGCCTTAATCGTCCGTCACTCTTAGCCTAAAGGGCATAATCGTGGGACATTAAACTAAAATATTTCATTTTCTATGGCAATCATAAGCTTTTATCTTTCCATCGTTTGCTGGTTTCCTCTCGATAAACTAGGCTAAACATACTATACTCATTATGTTCCCAACTAAAAGTGATCTCTTCCAACAAGTTAATTAAACATAATAAGCTCGACACTTTTCACCTCTTAAGTTTAAAAATAAATAAAATAATTTATTTCTTACCTCAAATATATAAAATTCCTTCCACAACTTGCCTCAAATCAAACCACGAAAATCTAAAACAAAAATAAGAAAATAATTTTAATATAAATTCAACACCTCCGCCACAAACACAAAATATTATTCTCTATATAGCATATATATTAAAAGCTTAATAAAAATTACTTGGGTGGATTAGATTTAAGTTCTATGCTATTATATAAATTTGTATATAATTTTAAAAATCAATTCAACCCTCAGCTATTCAATATTTCTCCTTTATTTTCTCTTAAAAGTCAACAAGTAAAAAATAAGCTCATGTTACAATTACATTAAAAATGATATTATATTCCCATTTCAATCATCTATAAAAGCTAACTTCTTTCATTATTTCTTTATAGAATAAATATAAGAAAAACAAAATTCAACTTACCTTCCAAATATAGGTATTTTCTATTAACTAATCGCTCGTTTCCTCAATTCGCACGCAAAAATACACTAACGCAAACTCAACTCTAAAATAAAATAAGCGTGTTCTCCAAAACAACATATTTATATTTTTCACAAATAAATGGGTGAAAGTAACGCCAAACATTTTACGCTTTCTTTTTTTTATTTCTTCAAACATTCTCTTTTTTCAAATCTTAAGGCCCCCTCCAAACACTTACGTTCAATTACTGTATGTCTTAAAGCAATTTTTCTCTGTAAAAGGCAGAATTCTTTTAAAAGGTTACCCCCTACAAGTTCCCTTCAATACAACACAAAATTTACGCAACTGTCTCTCTACAAACAATAAATTCTCACATAAAAGAAACTCTAGCCCTTAAATACAGCTTGTAGCATCTAGATATTTTCACAATAGCCAAAAAATACAATACACTTTTGTAGGTTCTGCAAAACGAAAACGAAACGAAAGGTTTCCCCTTTTCAGTTTATTATCTTATTCAGCCAGTGCACCACCACTTTTAAGTGTCTCTGTAAGTATGCCACCATACGTTAACATTTTTTCAACTAAAAATCTAACTTTCATTCCTATTGCTATGATAATAACAAAACGTTCATTTTTTTAATGTTTCAATCATAATTTTCACATGAGTTTCCCATTTTCTCTCACTTTATTTATTCATTTTCTATTACTTCCTGTTAACAAAGTGCATCAAAATATCGCACTTACCTTCAGTACATAAGTATTTTCACTTAATTTAACCACTTTCATTGGTGTCCATAAACATATGTTTCCTCCAAATTCTCTTCTTTCAACTATAAATTACAACATACTCCTTCATTACTAAGGCGTTCAGCTCTCCTGCTTGAAGTCTCAGCTTCAATCACAGTTTACATCATATACATATCCTAATATACACCCATTATAATCATTTTGTTTCACTAATACATTACATATCTATAATTCACGCTATAAAATATTCCATCTAATGTAACGCGGGTTCAATCTCCGCCCCCAACAAGTAAACTTTATGATAAACAAACACCGTGCTCGTAAATTTCCTCGCGGTTCTCCCGTTTCCACCATTTCACTCATCTCTCATTATCATCGTCTCCTTTAGCCTAACCCGCACACGCATCAAAGGTGTGCGCGCTAGCTACCTGGTCACTGTAAAAAAGCATCTAAGTACTCTCATCTTGCATTTTCTCGCAATTCTCCCGTTTCCTCCCACTTTCTCATTTCACCATTTTACTCATTACTCATCATCACCATATCCCTTAGCCTAACCGAAATAACCATGGAACGTAAAGTCAAAGATTTCATTTTCAATATTCCAACTACAAAAATATAAGTTTGTAATTATCAGTATTATACCCCCATTAATCACTAAGTCCATGTCTCATATAGCTTCGCTGTTCAAAGCAACGCAAAACTAACATAAAGTCAACTCAAAATCCATTCAATTCATATTGTGTTCGTTCCAATTCTCAAAATACTCATGTTTCTTCCCAACAATATTATTCCATTTATCACATCGCTAATAAAATATTTATCTTTAATGTTTCACACATCCTTCGTTCAATCCTCAGCTCGCACCATATATAATTTCTCACATTTTAATCTATTTTTTCTCAACTATAATATAATATCAAATCAAACTTATCTCTTCTTATCTTCATCTTTTCCACTATATGGCATAAAAATTCCTATAAATTAAAACTCCAAACAAATCCATAACCCCGAAATATCTAAATTTTTACTACAAATATTCTCTTATTTTCCACGTAAGTTTCTCACACTCCTTTTCAAAACTACAAAAATCCATTCACGGTAGTAACCCTATCATCAACAATACCTTTTTCTTTTTTTCATTCTTTTCTACCTCTCTTAAACCAATGACATAATACCATTCTTATTCTCAACCTCTTTTTTTTTTAAAAAAAAGCAGTACATTCACTATTATTTAAAGTTAACGAGAATCTTTTCCAGAAAAAGGGCTTTTTCTTCTTCTTTCTATCAGGGTAGAAAGTAGTAATTGCGGCACTTGAGGACACTTTGGACTTTGACCCCGACCTTTATGACGTCATAGGTCAAAGGTCAATGACCTTGGCCCGGGGTCAGTGACATAGGGGTACCTAGGACCACCCCCTCTAAATTTTGGCAGGGGTACCTTGGCCCACCCCCTAAATTTTGGCAAGGGTACATAGGACCACCCCCCTTAAATTTTGGAAATTGCCAAACCTAAAATTTTGGTATGGTAGCCTAGGACCATAGTATGTACCCCTATTAGTATTGGGTGTCTATGTCGTTCCCTTTCATGGGTAAAAAATTGCCAAAAATTCAAATTTCGGGGGTTTTTGACCTAATTTATCCCCTTTGATGAGGTGTTATTACCTTATATAGTTATATGGGCGTATACAGGGGCCATTACCTTTCATAAGACATGGGTATATTAATGCACCCCTTGAAAAATTTGGGAGGGGTACCTTGGCCCACCACTTAAATTTTGGAAACTGCCCAATTTAAACATTGGGTATTATAGTACAGTACCCTAATATGTATTATGATAAATTTGGGTGGTCCACCTCATTTCCTTCTAGGGGTACAAAATTGCCAAAAATATAAACGTAAGCAATACGTAGTACCATGTGTTTGTTTTTGACCTAAGTTATTCCCTTGGATGAGGTCCTATTACCTTATATGTTTATATGAGCGTATACAGGAGTCTATTACCTTTCATAAGACATGCGTATGTTGGTGCACCCCTTTAAAAATTTGGGAGGGGTACCTTGGCCCACCCCTTCATTTTAGAAATTGCCCAATTTAAACATTTGGTATTATAGTACAGGACCCTAATATGTATCCTGATAAATTTGGATGGTCCACCTCGTTCCCTTTTAGGGGTACAAAATTGCCAAAAATTCAAATTTCGGGGGTTTTTGACCTAATTTATCCCCGTTGATGAGGTGTTATTATCCTATATGGTTATATGGGCGTATACAGGGGTCCATTACCTTTCATAAGACATTGGTACATTAATGCACCTCTTGAAAAATTTGGGAGGGGTACCTTGGCCCACCCTTAAATTTTGGAAATTGACCAATTTAAACATTCGGTATTATAGTATAGGACCCTAATATGTATTATGATAAATTTGGATGGTCCACCTCGTTCCCTTCTAGGGGTATAAAATTGCCAAAAATATAAACGTAAGCAATACGTTGTACCACGTGTTTGTTCTTTTGGCCCATTTATCCCCTTGGATGAGGTCCTATTACTTTATATGGTTATGTATAGGGGTCTATTTCCTATTTTAAGACATAGGTACATTTGTGCACCCCTTTTAAAATTTGGGAGGGGTACTTTGGCCCACCCCTTAATTTTTAGAAATTGCTCATTTTATATATTTGGTATTTTAGTATAGGACCCTAATAGAGATTACTATAAATTTGGTTGGTCCACCTCGTTCCCTTTTAGGGGTACAAAATTGCCAAATTTTAGTACAACCACGTGTTTGGTCTTTTGACCTAATTTATCACCTTTGATGAGGTGTTATTATCCTATATGGTTATATGGGCGTATACAGGGGTTCATTACCTTTCATAAAACATGGGTATATTAATGCACCTCGGGAGGGGTACCTTGGACCACCCCTTAAATTTTGGAAATTGCCCAATTTAAACATTTGGTATTATAGTACCGGACCCTAACATATATTATGATAAATTTGGGTGGTCCACCTAGTTACCTTCTAGGGGTACAAAATTGCCAAAATATAAACGTAAGCAATACGTAGTACCACGTGTTTGGTTTTTGGTCGATTTTATCCCCTTTGATGAGGTGTTATTATCCTATATAGTTATATGGTCATGTATAGGGGTCCATTACCTTTCATAAGATATGGGTATATTTGTGCACTCCTTTAAAAATTTGGGAGGGGTACTTTGGCCCACCCCTTAAATTTTTGGAAATTGACCAATTTAAACATTTGGTATTATAGTACCGGACCCTAACATGTACTATGATAAATTTGGTTGGTCCACCTCGTTCCCTTTTAGGGGTACAAAATTGTCAAAATATAAACGTAAGCAATACGTTGTACCACGTGTTTGGTCGTTGGCCCAATTTATCCTCTTGGATGAGGTTCTATTACCTTATATGGTTATGTATAGGGGTCTATTCCCTATCATAAGACATAGGTACATTTGTGTACTCCTTTCAAAATTTGGGAGGGGTACTTTGGCCCACCCCTTAATTTTTAGAAATTGCTCATTTTAAACATTGGGTATTATAGTATAGGACCCTAATAGAGATTACTATAAATTTGGTTGGTCCACCTCGTTCCCTTTTAGGGGTACAAAATTGCAAAATTTTAATACAACCGCGTGTTTGTTTTGGCTTAATTTATCCCCTTGGATGAGGTCCTATTACCTTATATGTTTATATGGTTATGTATATTGGTCCATTCCCTATTATAAGACATGGGTATATTGATGCACCCTTTAAAAATTTGGGAGGGGTATCTTGACTCATCCACTCAGTTTTAGAAATTGTTTAATGTAAGCATTTCGTATCTTCGTACAGGTCTTCAATATGTACCACTATAAATTTGGATGGTCCACATCGTTCCCTTTCATGGGTAAAGAACTACCAAAAATCAAATTTCGGAGGTTATTGACCCCTATTTAGCACGTTATATGGTTTATTACCTTTATATGTTATGTTCTCTTTTAAATTTGGGAATTATAAAATAACATAATTTGGTAAACGTTTTCTAGGACCCATTGGTGTTCCTCTTATTGCCAAATATTCAAAATTTAAAGGTTATTGACCGGCTTTATTATTGAATAACTACAGGATTTATTACTTTTTTTCATAAGACACAGGTGTATTTGTGTACCAATCTTAAATTTTGGGAGGGGTACATTTCTTATTGTCATATCAATAATTGGTAATTGTTCTTAAAATTGGATAGTATCTCATTCATTGGGTAAATCATTATGATCACGTGATCAGTTATTGACCTATGATGGGATTAGGAGTCCAGAACATTGGTACATTTAAACTTTGTAGGATAATTTGAGAATGCGTCATTGGTATTGATTATTACAGCCAAATATAAACGTAAGCAATACGATGTACCACGTGATTGACCTTGATGAGGTAGTGTACAGGGATACATAGCTAACCTTATTGAATCTTATGACTCATAGTCTTAAGGGAATACATGCTACAACACTGGCAAAGTTATTGTTGATGCAATTTGATTGGTTGATCACTATCTTTCGTGCAATCTGATTGGCTGATCACTATCTTTCGTGCAATCTGATTGGTTGCTGATTTTCAAATCTTTGCTGCATTCAGTTTTAAGTTTTGTTTAACATTTAAAAATCTTGGTTTCTTTCAACATTTTGCACTCACTGATAAATATGATCAAAACCGTTTATTTGTTAATCGAATAGTTAAAAACCGGATAAAGTTTGACGGTTAACCGTGAAACGTGAAAATTTTTTAGTTTGAAAATTTTTGTTTTCGAAATTTTTGTTTGAAAATTTGTTTGAATTTTTTTGTTTCAGAAATTTGTTTGAAATTTGTTTCAAAATTTTTTGTTTGAAAATTTTTTGTTTGAAAATTTTTAATTTTTTTTGTTGCAAAATTTTGTTTGAAAATTTTTTGTTTAAAAATTTTTTGTTTAAAAATTTTTGTTTCGAAATTTTTCGTTTCCAAATTTTTTGTTTAAAAATTTTTTGTTTATAAATTTTGTTTCAATTTTTTGTTTAAAATTTTTTCGTTTGAAATTTTTCGTTTCCAAAATTTTTTTTCTGTTTCAAGATTTTTGTTTGAGAAAATTTTTCGTTTCAAAATTTTGCTTTCAAATTTTTTGTTTGAAATTTTTTGTTTGACATTTTAAAAGTTTGTGCACTCATTAGTAAAGAACCGGAACTGTTTAAAACCAAAACCTCTGGCAACATTGTGGTGCAATAGTACACGTCAGAACATGATGATGCAACGTCATCAGTTTTGCATCATATATAAGTATCGTTCGAGTTAGTATTCATGATAACATCATCATGACTACTTGTCTGCAGTTTCTAAACACACGTGATGTGATGAAATCATTTACCAAGATTACTGATTTACAACAGAATGTACCTTATAGAATCTTAGCTAGCCAAATGATCCCTACAAAGTTTGGATTAAGAATCGTAGTGAAGCTTCAAAATGATAAGAATATAATTTTACCAGCAAGATATTTACCCATGGAAGCATCAAAACAAGAAGAACTGCTGCGTTTCTTAAATACTGGATCTGTATCTTTATGTTATAAAAGACTCTTGGGTCGAAGTCGTCAATTTGAATTTAATACACAGCCAGATTCGTCAGCAATTGTAATTCAAACGTCAGCACATTAGACATAGTTGTATGAATTTGGTTGGTCAGCATGACGTCAGTAACTGTGATGAAATCATGAATTCAAATGTCAGCACATTCCTTTCCTATGACGTCAGTAATAACTATAAATCAACCAATACACTGTCATCCCACGAAATCATTTGAGCAAGTGCTTTTCAGGAGGAAAGATGTATACTTCTAACGATAAAGAGTTCATCTTCGCAAGCTATTATCCAATAAATATATTTCAAACAAAACATGTGATGATTGGTATCAGTGCTAGAACATTTGAACCAGTGATTCGATTGGGCAAAGCAGAACAATTTGGTGTACAACTGACCTGTGAAGAATGGCAAATATTATGTTCACGAATCGACCAAATGAACGATTATTTTCATGATGAGCTAAATGTGACCATAGTCAAATCATTAGGCTCAAATCATGAAGTGGTGCTGCGTACAGTCCTCGAAGAGAAGATGGTGCTGTTACGTAAAAAGAGTACATTTCATGCCCCTCGCAATATGGTGTATCTAACACAAACTGAATGGAACAAATTCATCAGCGTATTTCAGTGTGTGAAACATGCAGTGGAAGTATGCAACAAAACAAGTATATTCCTGAAAAAGTACTATTTTGAAAAATGTGTTATGCATATTGTACAACATGTATCTAGATATTGTGATGGTTGTCAACATCGTTCGTGGGTGCATACCTGTATTGATAAACAGTTTATTTGTGATCAAGTGGACATTGAGTTTCCACCAATTGATATTGCAATAGACCTTAAGAGACTTCAATTGGAATTAAAATTATATGCTAAAGACAAACTAGTGCAAGAAGTTCAAAATACATTGTATCGACAATATCCAGAACCACTATCTGGTATGGATGTATGTGGAGTGTAATAAAATGATCCATTTCAATGAATTGTTTTTTTTTCATTTCAAGTACAACCCCATATTTTGACGTGTACTATTGCACCACAATGTTGCCAGAGGTTTTGGTTTTAAACAGTTCCGGTTCTTTACTAATGAGTGCACAAACTTTTAAAATGTCAAACAAAAAATTTCAAACAAAAAATTTGAAAGCAAAATTTTGAAACGAAAAATTTTCTCAAACAAAAATCTTGAAACAGAAAAAAAATTTTGGAAACGAAAAAATTTCAAACGAAAAAATTTTAAACAAAAAAATGAAAAAAAAATTATAAACAAAAAATTTTTAAACAAAAAATTTGGAAACGAAAAATTTCAAAACAAAAATTTTTAAACAAAAAATTTTCAAACAAAATTTTGCAACAAAAAAAAAATAAAAATTTTCAAACAAAAAAATTTTCAAACAAAAAATTTTGAAACATAAATTTCAAACAATTTTCTGAAACAAAAAAATTCAAACAAATTTTCAAACAAAAATTTCGAAAACAAAAATTTTCAAACTAAAAAATTTTCACGTTTCACGGTTAACCGTCAAACTTTATCCGGTTTTTAACTATTCGATTAACAAAAAAACGGTTTTGATCATATTTATCAGTGAGTGCAAAATGTTGAACGAAACCAAGATTTTTAAATGTTAAACAAAACTTAAAACTGAATGCAGCAAAGATTTGAAAATCGGCAACCAATCAGATTGCACGAAAGATAGTGATCAGCCAATCAGATTGCACGAAAGATAGTGATCAACCAATCAAATTGCATCAACAATAACTTTGCCAGTGTTGTAGCATGTATTCCCTTAAGACTATGAGTCATAAGATTCAATAAGGTTAGCTATGTATCCCTGTACACTACCTCATCAAGGTCAATCACGTGGTACATCGTATTGCTTACGTTTATATTTGGCTGTAATAATCAATACCAATGACGCATTCTCAAATTATCCTACAAAGTTTAAATATACCAATGTCCTGGACTGCTAATCCCATCATAGGTCAATAACTGATCACGTGATCATAATGATTTACCCAATGAATGAGATACTATCCAATTTTAAGAACAATTACCAATTATTGATATGACAATAAGAAATGTACCCCTCCCAAAATTTAAGATTGGTACACAAATACACGTGTCTTGTGAAAAAAAGTAATAAATCCTGTAGTTATTCAATAATAAAGCCGGTCAATAACCTTTAAATTTTGAATATTTGGCAATAAGAGGAACACCAATGGGTCCTAGAAAACGTTTACCAAATTATGTTATTTTATAATTCCCAAATTTAAAAGAGAACATAACATATAAAGGTAATAAACCATATAACGTGCTAAATAGGGGTCAATAACCTCCGAAATTTGATTTTTGGTAGTTCTTTACCCATGAAAGGGAACGATGTGGACCATCCAAATTTATAGTGGTACATATTGAAGACCTGTACGAAGATACGAAATGCTTACATTAAACAATTTCTAAAACTGAGTGGATGAGTCAAGATACCCCTCCCAAATTTTTAAAGGGTGCATCAATATACCCATGTCTTATAATAGGGAATGGACCAATATACATAACCATATAAACATATAAGGTAATAGGGCCTCATCCAAGGGGATAAATTAAGCCAAAACAAACACGCGGTTGTACTAAAATTTTGCAATTTAGTACCCCTAAAAGGGAACGAGGTGGACCAACCAAATTTATAGTAATCTCTATTAGGGTCCTATACTATAATACCCAATGTTTAAAATGAGCAATTTCTAAAAATTAAGGGGTGGGCCAAAGTACCCCTCCCAAATTTTGAAAGGAGTACACAAATGTACCTATGTCGTATGATAGGGAATAGACCCCTATACATAACCATATAAGGTAATAGAACCTCATCCAAGAGGATAAATTGGGCCAACGACCAAACACGTGGTACAACGTATTGCTTACGTTTATATTTTGACAATTTTGTACCCCTAAAAGGGAACGAGGTGGACCAACCAAATTTATCATAATACATGTTAGGGTCCGGTACTATAATACCAAATGTTTAAATTGGTCAATTTCCAAAAATTTAAGGGGTGGGCCAAAGTACCCCTCCCAAATTTTTAAAGGAGTGCACAAATATACCCATATCTTATGAAAGGTAATGGACCCCTATACATGACCATATAACTATATAGGATAATAACACCTCATCAAAGGGGATAAAATCGACCAAAAACCAAACACGTGGTACTACGTATTGCTTACGTTTATATTTTGGCAATTTTGTACCCCTAGAAGGTAACTAGGTGGACCATCCAAATTTATCATAATATATGTTAGGGTTCGGTACTATAATACCAAATGTTTAAATTGGGCAATTTCCAAAATTTAAGGGGTGGTCCAAGGTACCCCTCCCGGGGTGCATTAATATACCCATGTTTTATGAAAGGTAAAGAACCCCTGTATACGCCCATATAACCATATAGGATAATAACACCTCATCAAAGGTGATAAATTAGGTCAAAAGACCAAACACGTGGTTGTACTAAAATTTGGCAATTTTGTACCCCTAAAAGGGAACGAGGTGGACCAACCAAATTTATAGTAATCTCTATTAGGGTCCTATACTATAATACCAAATATATAAAATGAGCAATTTCTAAAAATTAAGGGGTGGGCCAAAGTACCCCTCCCATATTTTTAAAGGGGTGCACAAATGTACCTATGTCTTAAAATAGGAAATAGTCCCCTATACATAAACATATAAGGTAATAGGACCACATCCAAGGGGTTAAATGGGCCAAAAGAACAAACACGTGGTACAACGTATTGCTTACGTTTATATTTTTGGCAATTTTATACCCCTAGAATGGAACGAGGTGGACCATCCAAATTTATCATAATACATATTAGGGTCCTATGCTATAATACCCAATGTTTAAATTGGTCAATTTCCAAAATTTAAGGGTGGGCCAAGGTACCCCTCCCAAATTTTTCAAGGGGTGCATTAATTTACCAATGTCTAATGAAAGGTAATGGACCCCTGTATACGCCCATATAACCATATAGGATAGTAACACCTCATCAACGGGGATAAATTAGGTCAAAAACCCCCGAAATTTGAATTTTTGGCAATTTTGTACCCCTAAAAGGGAACGAAGTGGACCATCCAAATTTATCAGGATACATATTAGGGTCCTGTACTATAATACCAAATGTTTAAATTGGTCAATTTCTAAAATGAAGGGATGGGCCAAGGTACCCCTCCCAAATTTTTAAAGGGGTGCACCAATATACGCATATCTTATGAAAGGTAATAGACTCCTGTATACGCTCATATAAACATATAAGGTAATAGGACCTCATCCAAGGGAATAACTTAGGTCAAAAACAAACACGTGGTACTACGTATTGCTTACGTTTATATTTTTGGCAATTTTGTACCCCTAGAAGGAAATGAGGTGGACCACCCAAATTTATCATAATACATATTAGGGTCCTGTACTATAATACCCAATGTTTAAATTGGGCAGTTTCCAAAATTTAAGTGGTGGGCCAAGGTACCCCTCCCAAATTTTTCAAGGGGTGCATTAATATACCCATGTCTTATGAAAGGTAATGGCCCCTGTATACGCCCATATAACTATATAAGGTAATAACACCTCATCAAAGGGGATAAATTAGGTCAAAAACCCCCGAAATTTGAATTTTTGGCAATTTTTTACCCATGAAAGGGAACGACATAGACACCCAATACTGATAGGGGTACATACTATGGTCCTAGGCTACCATACCAAATTTTTAGATTTGGCAATTTCCAAAATTTAAGGGGGGTGGTCCTATGTACCCTTGCCAAAATTTAGGGGGTGGGCCAAGGTACCCCTGAAAAAATTTAGAGGGGGTGGTCCTAGGTACCCCTATGTCATTGACCCCGGGCCAAGGTCATTGACCTTTGACCTGTGACGTCATAAAGATCGGGGTCAAAGTCCAAAGTGTCCTCAAGTGCCGCAATTACTACTTAGAAAACATGCTAAATGAAAGATTTTTTTCTAAAAAGAGTTACATTCAACTCAAAATTACAGCGGGTCGCAACCTTCAACAATAAATGTCACATACATTTTCTCAAATAACTTTCACAAGTGACATCTACATGCTAACAACTCAAAAGGGTTACACATACAGGGGGGTTCGCACGCAACATGACGTTTTCTCATCCACACAAAAATGTTTCGCTTTCTATTGCAGTAATTTTTTACATTTCCCTCTACGTGGCAAGGTCCTTAACTATTGCCTAACAACTCGCACGCCAATTAAAACCAACCCTTTGCTCAAAAGAAAAGTACAGTTCCCCCATGCAATCCTATGTGCTGTCCCTCAGTATAGGGCATTCCAATAATTTTTACAAAGTGACACGTAACATTTAACTATCTCTTTCTTAAAATCTCTGTCCTTCAAAATAATGAATGCTATTTCTCCATAGGGTGTAATTCTCAGCCCAATTTAAACAAGGTCTTTTACTCCAAAGGACAGCACACTTCGCCCCCTCCAACAACCTGGACCACCTAAAATTACAACACACCTGCGTCTATATTTCTTTTTTTACTCCCCCCATCAAAGAATTCTCGACCTCTTTTGACTCTTAGCTTACATTCAATGTCTTTTAATATTTGTTCTTTATCAAGATTTTCCCATGTTTTCTAAATACATGAAACTAAGTTATTTGACATGTTTAAAACACTCTTTTCTAGCTTCCAACAGTTAAAGTATTCTCACACATCTATATCTCACTTTTAAGTGACAATATCTTCTTTCTTTTAATGACAGAATGATAAAATTACGTGACAGTGTTTAAAAAGCTTCTCAATTTCAAATTCTAACCTTTCCTATTGTGATTCCCATGTTTCTAAAAGTTATTTCACATGTTTTTCTCACCTCCCACGGTTAGACTATTCTCACACATCTATATGTCACTTTTAAGTGACACTTTCTTCTTTCTTTTAATGACAGAAGGTTCAAATTATGATAGTGTTACACAAAGAGCCTATGTTACGATTACAATAGGTTTGTATTGTGTCTTTCTCCCCTTGTTTTGAGCACAAACTTCGCCAAATACTACTGTCCCCTTATCTTGGAAAACTATTTAACAGCAGATGAAATATTTTATTTTCAAAGGTGGTCTTTAATTCACTTAGAGACTGTGTTTTGAAAGAGTTGTAAATAATGCAAGTAATTATGTGTACATTCATAATCACTGCTCGTCCTGATCGTTAGCTCATGCCCATCCGGGGTAAATTTCTGGTGCCCGGATCGGTAGAATCCATTAAGGTATGGGTTGAATCGAGTATAATTAACTAATATCATATTTCCAACAGACCTCATGAAGGCACTAGTATTGAACATGCTAACCACACAACCATCACTGACGTACCGTCATAAATTTACCACCCGTTTTAAGTTTTCGGACTTCAGTCCCTAAGAACATGAATGGATATACTGAGAAAGAAAAGAATCAATCTGCTAGGGAGATATTTAAAATTGGATAGTAGCATGAAGCTTCTGGTAAATTTATTATCACTATTATTATTAGTAGTAGTAGTACTAGTAGTAATATTAGTAGTAGTACTCCTAGTAGTAGCAGTACCACCTTTACTAGCAGAAGTATAAAAGTAATATTAGAATAATTATTATTGTTTAACGTTTTCAGAAAGCCGGTGCAAAGTACCTCAATGGTTTACTACAACGTTCACCTCTGTAGACGTAATGATACAGGTGGTTAGTTAAGGTGTACGAAAAAGAAATAATTGATGGAAAGAAATTATGAGACAAAATGAAGATCCCTCAGAATCCATCGATACGATTTTGTCCACCATAAACTCAGTATCGTCGGAACAAATCGGAAGCAGATGACATTTTTACTAAGATGTTTCACTACTTACGGATGGTCCAGATATTTTTAAATGCAGTTTATGGGTTCCACCAAGCTCCCTAAAATGGTTGCGTGGAAAAACCGAGTGAAAGTAAAACACTTCTTCCAGCACCTCCTCGATTTGAACCTTCTGGATGCCGAGTGATGTAACTCCAAAAATGACTTTTTTCTTCTTTGAAGGTTCTCTAAAGTAAAATACAATGTATAATAATAATAATAATAATAATAATAATAATAATAATAATAATAATAATAATAATAATAATAATAAATGGAAGAAGAAGAAGAAGAAGAAGAAGAGATATACCAAACACTTTTATATAAAGCATTATTTGTTTGGATTGTTTTTTTTTTCCTTAGAAATAAATTAAATACATCTACTTATGTAGAAACAATGAACATGCAACTAACTGTTAACCACGGCCGACAGTTGATCACAATTTTATTTTCTATTGTAGTGTACAGTAGGCTATAACCTTGCAGACTTATGACATAAAAGTCACAATCAAAGTCGGTCGTAAGCAGACGACTAACTGAAAAAATCATAATCATAATTACAGATTTCATACAATCATTTTAAGTGTGTATCAAATATCTGTTAGGTCAATATATTTTCATAACACATTAAATTATACCTCTTATAGTAAATGTATATTAATCTTCCCCTCAATCTTTTAATCTGAAATCTTCGAAAAAATAACTAACTTAAACTTAGTCGCAAATAATAGAAGCACTAGCTAACAGTACATTCTTATTGAAAATGCTATTTATATAAAAATGCTTGCACATAATACTAGGCACCTTTATTGTCTAAACTGTTAGTACTTTTGCCATTCGATCCTATTCTAGTGTTATAATTCCAAACTTAATGTAATTTTTATTCTAACAATTGACTTAAAATGTAAAATAGTTATAAAATTACAAGTTGTTATGGTTTATTCCCTTTCAGATGTTCAGTTTAAAGAAAACTTGAGAGTTCGTCTTTGTGGATAGTATAACCTTGGTCTTAAAGAATTATAATAGATTACGATTAAATGCAGCATGTTTATCTCTGCACTTGCTGATGTATAGAGAACCAAAATCAAATTTGCTGGTGTAGAATGTTCACGAAACGTTAAAACATTTATATCTTCAGAATAATTCTTTCATTTTCATTAGAAGAATTCACATCCATTGACACTAAACATTATTTCACTCTTGTTTCTAAAATCATCATTGTAATTTCTGTATATTATAATAAAGTTATAATTTTTACACATAACATGTTATATACGTACCACGGCTAGAATAAATCAAGAAAATAGTGGAGGACGTAAGCTCCACAAATTATCTCTCCATAACGAGGCCAGCAGAAGATCACGAGGCGTGGAGAGAAGCTCCAAACCAATCTATGGATTGAAGAAGAAGGCAAGAGGAACCATATATTTTTACACACTTTATGTTACATGGGTTTGTCAAAAATTATACAACACATGAAGAAATATAAATAAAATATTCAGAGTTCCAGTTGTTTCCTGGACTTATCTTTAGAGAACACTAGAGGTTATAGCGTCTATTGAGAGATCAAGGCCTATTATTCGAGATAACTTTGTGTGGATAAAATACTTGCTTTATTTTGGAACATAGAATATAAAGAAAGATTTTTACACTAAAGATACATGTTCGTGTAAAGCTAACCACTTTTAATGGACATTAACATTTGTTTTCGTAGCAGTGTTAATTTACTTTCATGTTACAGAAATATATCATGAAGGTATCTTTAACGGTCCAGCTGGTGGTTAGCTCTACATTATATACATTGAAACTATTTTTCTCTATAACTTCATCAAATACCTTTATTACTGTTGTTATTATGATTACCTTGGAAACTCATTGTAAGGAGTAAGTGCATCTAATGCAATCCATTTTATTTCAGTTGTAAACAAAGACCAATGATTTTTCCATCTCTACCATTATATAAAAGACAGGATTAGAGATTATTATCGCTAATTTCTTTCTTTGTTCAATGTAACGTTCTGTCCCATGATATAATCCATCAAATCTTTTGTGTTTGTATACTTAATCTACATACAGCGCTCTCACGCTATCTATGAAAACCCACAGATTGACTATGAATTTCAAACCAAAATAAATAAAGAAAGAAAGAAAGAAGAAAGTCATTTGAAAGAAAACTGTAGATCCTAATACAGTGGTGTTCTTTGTACCACCTCATACATCTCCCGGGAATGTCAAGTCCTTTAACAGGATCGAAAATTTTAATCCAATAGCAACGTTATTTACCAATTAATATTATCTGAATTATGTAATACCTTAATAGTTATGGACGCTTAAGCGAAAAATTAAAAATAAATATATTCTGATATCCAAACCTCAATTTAACAACTATTTTATTTTATAACTGTAAACGTAAATTATAATTTACAAACAAAATTGATATTTACTGGCTCACAAACAAAGATATGTACCGAACGAATATATTAAAAGACTATTTTTTTTTTGCTTTTCCTTTCTTCGCTGAAAATCTATTTTTTTTTTAAATCACAGTTACTTATCATAAACGAAATTCACAAAGGTCATTTACATTTCAACGGGTACCAACTTGCTACATTTGTCCAAATAATTTATAATGTATTTCAATTATATACTAGTATTTGTCCAGAATTATTTAAAATCTAGGAAAACATTTAGTGCCTAACAATGTAATCTGAATCTCCAAATATTAATTGGCTCAAAATTGTTGCATTAGCTGCTTGAATTGAAATAGTTATTTCCTTTGTCAACAAACGGAAATCAGTCAATCAGGTAACATTCAGATAAATGTTAACCTTAAATAAGTAGTCAAAGTAAGTAAACAGAATAGGTAAGCAGCAAACTAGCTGCATTCATTGACATCAACTCTAACCAAGACTTTTATTTCGTGGGAAAAGCTGGAGTTATATAGTAACTTTAACCTAGATGGGCGTGGACCTACAATATAATATCGCCCTACAAAGACATTGGGACGAAAGAAAAAGACCATTTATTTATTTTTCTTATAACTCTAGACTGAAAGGAAATAAGGAATTTCAAATCACAAACTGTTCACGAAAATAAAGTAGACGTATAAGAAAAACATGACTAAAATTATTCTACTTTTATTTCAGTCATCGCATGCATTCAACAGTAGGGCCTGGTAGTCTCACCTTTCCTTTTCTTTACTTACATTTACACAGCAAGAAATGTAGAAGTAGAGAGAACATGAGACCCTAATGCTAAACAGTAACTACGAAACATCTACACAATCCAAACGAGCAATCCTTGTTTTCTCACGTAGAGCAGACGTTCCCTATTAAGAAGCCGTTAAACGTTCCCATTCCTCATAAACTAGTTCCAAATATAATAATTATCTCGAATTTCGTAGGAAGTTTTAAATTATTAAAATATAGGTACAAGTAAGGATGAAATATCACAATCTCAAGTTGTTAGTTTCATATTGTTGATTCAGTGGTTGGAGCAGAATTAACAATGATATCTTGGTTAATTGCCAAGGAACTATCAACAAGTATTATTTCTATTGTTTCGGATTGAAGAGTTCGCTTTTACGGTGCGGTTACACAGTTTAATATGAGACAAAAACAGCTTGAGTTCTGATTATGAGTTAAATCCCGATGAAACGCACAGAGGGCTCTAAGAGTAACAATTAACCTGCAAATATAATGTTTTATAATCCTTATAGTGCTCTGCATCAATTTCTGGACAGTTGTGGTTGCCCAGTTTAAAAGTTTTTCAAATTTCTTGCTTATCTCTGCTAATATAGTACTTCTAACGGCAGGTAATTAGTGATAAAGAATGCCTTTAAATCAACTTTTATTATGTGTTAAACTCTTTTGAATAGCTATCCTTTAATAAAAATACTATTTTCCAGTGACTAAATTCAACATGCTACTTGCATATCTAACACGATTATTTTTTTTATAGTTTCTACAATATCTCTTCTGTTCCTTCTCATTAACTTTGTACTTACAATACTTTCGGGCAACATTTCTCTGTAAATGAAATTCATGCTACCCTTCCATCCACCTATCAGTACAAAACATATTGTCAAATTTATAAAATATCCAGACGGTGGAAGAAGAGTTCACAGCTACTTTGACAAATATTCTATATGAGAAGAAAGTTAAGGTTAAAGGGAAGAAAAAGGAAAACTCGATATGTTTGTATCAATACAGCTGCAAAGAAAGTAAGAAGAATATAAATTAGATTTTAGAAGAGATATATGCCTGATGAAGAAAATAGAAATGAAAATTAATAATGATAAACAAATCATTTAAAATCTGATAGCCAGAGTTAAAAATATATTCGAACTCAGAAAACAAGTTGTTGTTTATAAAGAAACAGTGTATTCAACACTGCTTCAATGAAGGAAATACTCTACTTTCGAAGTACTGAAAGTAGATTGAGTAAGAATAAATTGGCAGAAAAGTGAATGGAATATTTAACTACAATATACATTCAAACTTTTTAAAAAAAAATCTGAGAAGAAAATTCACAAATGCAATACATGATGTATATTTTTTGTGACGTATCTACGAAACTATTCACTTTGCGTTTTTGGGACAACTTTGTTTCTGCTAGTGGTACGATTGATACATCCTCCACAACGAGGATAGTTAATGTCACGGTCTCGTAGTTCACATAAAGATGTTTGTTAATTGTTTTGACGTGTGATACGGTAGTCTGAAATTATTGCATAAAATAGTGCATTGAAAGAACACACATTTAAAAATGCCTCTCGGTTGTGTAGTGTAAGATTTGTATGCTAATGCAATTTAATGGACTTAGGAACAATAACTAGACGGCTTCCCTAGATAGATCCATACATAGTTTACCAAGAGGTGAATGAATTTAATGAGTGTGAACTATAGGGAATGGACACAAAACTGTGAAAAGACGTTTCATTGAAACGTAATATTTTGGTTTCCATAGTGAAATTTCGAATATGACATTTCATAAGTGTCTGAATATCATTAAGAAAAATATCTAAATCGCTCTGTAAGTGAATGAATTAAACAGATATCGTTTATATAACTCTGAAGTTTAGTAGTGGCTGGTATGGCACTCAACACATTTAGTCATTAGTCATTTCATTTCTGGTCTTATGTTAAGCAACATAACAACAATGCTATATAACATCTGAGGCAAAGAGACCCATGAATAAGCCCCTGGTTAATCGGAAAGACCTTCGTTAAGATCCCTTCATACTATATTAGGGTAGTGTGCTGGGCATATAACATTTAAGCATACATAAAAATACTAAACCAAAATTAACCCTAGGACTTCGAGTGGGGTCCAATTGACCCCAAGACTATGTTTGACAGTTTGTTGGTATTATTTTCCGGGATTCTAAGGGTTTAGCTTGTCGAGAACTGTGAATAAGTACTCACAGCTTAGTTTATTGAAGGCCTGTGGATTGTAGCGAAATATTTATGTTAAGTGAATGAAACTTAATATATTACGAAGACTGGCACTAGAAGTTTACAATCAGAAGAAGCAAGACTGACATGTAGAAAATGCCCTTTTGCTGTTTAGAAATGACCATCAGAATAATGTGTGTAAATGTTTTATCCACTTGTTAAGTAAAACTGGATAATTCAGTAAATATATTTAAAAGTCGTGGAAATGATCAGAAAAATTCGTAAAGTAGAGAATGAGTATTATTTAATTTGTTATTGCATGCATAGTGGATAGTTTGCCAAGTTTCTGCTGCTGAAAAGGGAAGACAGAACTCTCCTTAGATATCAGACATGTAGGGTGCAAGTTAACAAAGGCACTGTAATCAGTAAATTAATAATCAAGATTTTCTATATAAAACAGTGAAGTATTGCATATTAATTCCTTCAAATAATGCAGTCCTATTGTCCATTATATTATAAAAAAATCTGTTGTTTACCTCTTCGATATTCAGCACTGAATTCTTCATTACTCGGAAGCTTAGTGGTATACAGTAATAATATTTACTACGGACAATATTATCTTAGAATCTTTCACGGTGTGATGTCAACAGAAAAGTCTTGATCTCTCTTATTTGTAGAAATACAGGTTGAACGTTAAATCTATAATATTCGCATTGAAACTAATAGCAATAATTATATTGTTCATGAAATCGCTCTTGCGGTTTCTGCTGTATTCTTTCCAGTTGTTTTTCCTGAAAGTTCGTTCTCGCTATTATTCCTATTTTTATATAATATATGTCTGTCTCAAATTTTGCTGGTTAATTTCCCTTGCGGGTTTAGGCATTTTCTGACTTTCTGTCGGTAAATCTGTATGTGCTTCGTGCCATTACGTTTCCGCCTGCTACATTTTATGTATGATATAGAGGAATTATCACAAATGTGTTTTAAAAATCACTGAAAGTTATGCATTCTCCTCATCTACCACTACTTCCTACCCATTTTCTACAAATCTTCATCTCAGATTGTCCTAAATGGGATAGAGTGAATTTAAAATAGAACATAACTTACATATATCTAAGTTGTGTTTTTATATTAATATAGCACACAATGACGCATACTGGCAAGAAACGTGTATTAGGGACCATGCCCTCTATTTCTCCTTCAGTGTGGGCCTGAGTGTAGGGCTGTTCGTGAAAAGATACATGACCCTCTTATTAACCATCTCTAAGTCTGCCTTCTGGGTTGAAAAATAATGTTTTTCTAGAACAATCTGGTTTTATGCTGTGTCGTTAGAAGCTAGAACGTCATCACAAATATGAATAACCTTGACCTTCAATAGTTTCTGGCATGAACTCTATGTAGTTACACGATATGCTTTTGCGAACGGTAGGTCTCTCAATGTGAAGTCAGGCATCTCTCAATATATATGCCGTATATGTATATATAGTTTTTCTCCTGGTACCGCATATAAATACGTTTTAAATAAAAAACTGGTCAATCAACTCCTTATCCTGTCAAAATCTAATGATTCGCAAAAGATGTACTGTGAATTATAGAAATTTGTTAATATTTGAAAGGATGCTTTAAGTTTAGAAGAGAAAATAGTTTATTATCATTAGTAGGACACATATGAGAATAAACTATTTTCTCTGTCTATTAATGAAGCGAACAATTTCCCTTCTCATCATGATGTATATACTAAATCGTTTCAAGTACTCACATCTCCAGACATTTCTCTTGCGAAGGGTTGCAAATAAAATATAAATAATATAATATATAAGGTTTAAAAATACATAAGAAATTATGCAATAATTTAAATAGAAATTACAATTTTCAAAGCTAATACAGACCCTCTAGTTATCTCTGATTGTAATAGGAAGTGAAAGTTCATTTCATTGTAAATCACTTTCTCCCAATTGCACTTGTCTTTGTTAACAATTTAAGCTTGATATTAATATGAAATTACAAACACTGATTTTACAGCTTCTAATCCACTAAACTGAAAGCTAGTTCAAAAAAATCCGTTTTGGCTCCACCTCTGTACTTTCACCGCAAAAGAACCTTTACTCAGTTCCCATTTTAATATACCTATTTAATTATATTTATTCATTCTTAGGAAAAAACGTCCACAAGATCTTATATCGCTAAGTTAATATAACATTAATTTATTAGTGGATTGAAGAACATTTTGGTAGCACGACTAGTACTCTCATGAGCATTATGTGAACAATATACTGTAGGTGTGTTGCTTTTGACATTCAGAGTTTCTGGAACTCTTAATGTCTTTTAAAGGCAAATGGTAGCAGCTTACTATTGCCTCTTTAAAGAAATAAAAAATCTTATAAATATTGATTATCATTAGGTTTAATATATTATAAATTTAAGGTGTAAGAGTCAGACGTACGTAAGTGTCTTTAGTTACGAATATGCAAGTATACATTATTATTATTATTATTATTATTATTATTATTATTATTATTATTATTATTATTATTATTACTTATAATTATACCCTGAAATGTATGCAATCTTTTAGCCAATATGAACTTGAGGTGAAGCATACTGGCGCCTTTATTTAAAAAGAACGCTAAATATACATGATGCTACTCAGTTAACAAACAAACATGGTATATACAAAAACAAGCATATGAAATAAACGAAATTTGGAATGGAATTGTTTCCTTTTAGGAATAAAATCCTTTCTTGTATTGCTAACTCAGAACTCAGTCCAGTTTTCATTTTAAAACTTAACAGACAAAGCAAAAGTGTAAGAGAAACATTAAGTCAAATCTCCATATAAGTGTAGATTTCCAAACTGAAGAAATGAAATATATTGCTACTCAGTTACATTGTCAATGTGTTCTCATTGAAATTATTATTATAACTACTATTACCTCCTTGTTTCACCTTACTTTTGTATTGTTCTCTGTTGCGTAGCTGTTGCTACGTTTATCATAGTCCATCAGAGTAATAACACTAAAAAATATTGTTTCACAAAAGAATCAGATAAGGATCAGAAAAGAAAAACGTATGCAATATTACGACCTAATCAATTGGTTGTAACACGCCAGAAACATCAGATAAAATACAAAATACAAAACCAATAACCGAAAATTTCAAAGAAAAACATTCAGTTATAAAATAATTATGTATCATTACAAAGTACTAAGGTAAAAAAAAAAACGTTTATTGAAAAATAGAAGCAATACTCATTTGGGGATAATAACAGGAAATTATGGAACCTGTTTCTTCTCTTATTACCTACCTATCTCTTATTAATCTATCGGCAGGTGTACGTCAATGATTAGTGTTCTAGTTTCGTAATCGGAAGGGGTCGAATTCAAATCTCGTGTCCCGTTATTAACGTCCTCCAGAGTTTCTTTCAGTTCCCTTAGACAAATGACGAATACAAATCTGTAATTCTATTCCGTGTACATTTTCTCTTCAGAAATTACTTTTTATTTTATACCAATAGATTACGTATAAAGTTGTTCCACATACATTTTTTGTGTTTGTTAAGAGTCAATAGTTATTAACCATGTACTTCGTATTTATTTGATATTATATTTACGCATTTTATGTATTTGAATAAATACCAATACATAATATAGAAAGGTTGGTTGTAGGTATTTCGTGTTTGAAACGAACTTGTTCGTGTAGTCGAAACATGCCAGGATTGACCTATTTATCTCCCTTTTATTGTGAGTTATGTTACATTCCAAGCTCCTCCGCGTATACCCAGAATCTTTTTCCCATCCTCTTCTTAACTATTACATTTCTCAACGAAAGGAACTTCTTACTCTCATTTTATGCTCCTCTACCCTATTATAGATATGCTTTTAACATATGCATTTTATGTAATATTCTGAACTCTTCCTGTCGATCGTTCTTCGTTTATATTTAGAACAAGTGTTTGTATAAAATTTGCTTTTCTTATCTCTTTCCATGAGACTAGTGACCAACTTTCACATACATAAAATGCAACATACAATTTTCTCTTCTCTCAAATTTTATCAACACGAATTGAGTATGCGGTTCAACTCAGTACACAGTTTCAAATAAGATAATGCGAATTGCATACTCATTGAATTATATAAATCAATTACGGTGTTGACATTAGCTATTTTCATAATGGGCACATTATAGTCAAATTATTTCTAAACAAAATTCATCTGACTTACAAAGGAATTAAATAAATTTACTAGAGACGTTTAATTAGAGACATTTCATTTTCTCTAATTAGGATTAGAAATCGTCTTTGATTTCTTTGTATTGTTAGTTGGTTGCTCTTGAGCAAATCGTAAAATGTTTCACATATATTTCCTGTTGAAATTATAAAATTATTGCAATCCTGGTCCATTGAATCTAGAAGTAATTTGCGTTTCATTAATTTGCGGAGAAGTAATTTGCGGAGAATCAATGTCTTTAACGAACATTCTTATTATTGAAGCAATTTCTCCGATCGAATTGTCTTTAACATTATATAGTACTATACACTTAGAGTCGATATGCATTTTTATAGTAAAGTTTTCCAATACAAATGTGTTATCGCAATTACTGAATTCGCAAAATTTCATCATCCAAATGCTTTCTGTAAAACAAAGAAGTTTAACATAGATTATGCTCCAATATGGCGAGAGATTCATTTCCTGCAATACAGAAGTATATTTTGATTAATATACAGTAGCAAACAGATAAAAGTTGAATGAATGATCACGAAAATTAATTCTCCAACTGAAGTTTTACACTTTAATACAAAACAAATAAGCTTCCTTGCATGAAAAGTTTTATGAAATATAACTCAACGTTATTACAACGCATTATATAATATGAATCAATTAACTTTGTCCTTTACCAAGTGTCTTGACATAAATTTCCCTGTAATCTAAGTTTTCTCTCTTGCTGTTGATCTAGCAAATAATTCCGTGATTTTTTAAGAAAATACCACAGTCTATTAACTTTCATAGAAATTGATTTTGCTTCATTGATTGTACGAAATGATCTCTGGCCTATGCGTCTGAATTGCCTATACCATTCATTTGGAACTTAACATGCTAAAAATCTATCATCGTCTATATTTATTTATTTGTTACATTTAAAGTGATTTTGGAAATATTCTTATTATAAACTTTACAAGAAATCGTAGTCATTTACTGTTGTTATAGGTAATTTATATGAAATCTTACCAACAAAAAAATACAGACAATAAATTATACATACATAAGGTATTTCATAATTAGAAATGAAGTATAAATACGTAAATTTTATGTAGTATTTACTTTGAAAGTTGAACACTGAACAGTCGTATTTGGTGCTACAAAACATTATGGAAAACCATGCTGCATCTACATCATCTGTGGATCCGATGCTGGTTTCTGCTGTGGATATTTCGAGCTGATCTGTGTGATACTTTCCAATTTTGGTATTATTATGCCTGTGGTTATATTGTGGGTGAAAATTATTTACATATGTTTTAAAATTATGTAACCGTTTGTTTCTAAAATTATTTCTGCTCCTATACGTCCTGCAATTTCCTTTATTGCTCTTTTAGGGATACTAACCACTTAATTTTTAATAACTATGTTTTACTTCAAAACATTAGCGGCCATATCGTCCATTAAAATATCTTCGTTTATTAGTTAGATAAGAACTATTTGATCCAGTTTGGTTTCATATAAATATTTTTTGTTCATGCTGTTTCCATGTGGCCTTCTAGTTTCATTTTGTAAACTTCATTTCTTTAATTGTTTCTAAAACTTATTCACAAATTATTTTAGGTTGTCGAAATACAAATAAATAATTCCTTTTCGTTAGTTGTTTGATCTTTTGAAGTAAACACCATTTATTGGAGAAAATATAATAAAAGTAAATGGAAAGTATATTTTGGCAGCCATGATTTTAAAGTTAGACATCAAATGCTCGGCAGTCGTTTATTTTTCTTAACCTTGATTATTTTGAGATACAATTATGTGTTTGAAGAATGTGAAAAGTATAAAGAGTATTTTGCTGACTTAGCCCACGGGACATGTGGATGCGGCTTCTTCATTTCTAGACTTTCGGACGAGGAGAAGGTAATGTTCACATCATTACTTTCAGCCACATTTCACCTAAGTTTTCCTTCGTTATTTATTTTACAGATGCTGAGAATATTCAGAAACCAGTTAATAAGCACAGCAGATTGGAGAAAGGCCATAACAAATAATTCCCAAGCTAGGATCGAACACAAGTTAATGTGTACACTACATCACTTCGCTTTGTTTCCTTAACTTGGAAAACTATTTAACAGAAGATGAAATATTGTATTTTCAAAAGTGGTCTTTAATTCACATAGAAACTGTATTTTGAAAACGTTGTAAATAATGAATGTAATTATGTATACATTCATAATCAGTGCTCGTCCTGGTCGTTAGCTCATACCTATCCGGGGTAAACTACTGGTGTCTGGATTGGGCACAATCTATTAAGGTATGGGTTGAATCGGGTGAAATTAACTAATATCACCTTTCCAACATACGTCATGAAGTCATTCTTATTCAAAATGCTAACCACAGAACCATCACTGACGTACCGTCATAAATTTACCACCCGTTTCAAGTTTTCGGACTTCAATCCCTACAAAATGAATGAGTATATTGAGAAACAAAAGAATCAATCTGCTAGAGAGATATTTAAAACTGGATAGTAAATTGAGTTTCATCTCCCTTCTCTATAATAAGCCTGAGCTCCCTCGTGGCTAAGCGGTTAGCGTACGCGCCTTTGGCGTGGGAGACCCGGGTTCGATTCCCGGCGGGAGCTCATGTGGTTCGGATTCCACGTTAATCAGTAGGTCCACGTCTCATATAGCCTCGCTGCTGAACGGGACGCTAAACTAAAATCAACTCAACTCTATAATAAGCCTCAAATCTGCCCACCTCCCAATGTTGAAGACAACCAATGGCGTATTTAGGATTTTGTTTCGAGGGGCTATGCCCAACACAAGGAAGGAAGTGGGCAATTGCCCACCTGATTTTGAGAATTAAATATATTTTAATTTATGCTTAAATTGAAGTTATGATGGCAAGAATTGCAGACCGATAAATCCTATATGATATGATACAAAAATTTAGGAGCGAATATAACCCTTTATTCTATTCATACAAGAAAAAGGAAGTATCTTCTTGGCCTTCCTAATTTCCCGGGCTAATTATTCCCCCGTTTTGATTCTTTTTTTTTTTTCAAGTCCTGTCATGTTGATATCCTCGCAAGTTGGTGTGGAATACCAGTTTCGCTTATCAACTCCTCTTAGTTTTGGTGTTACTGATGACGGCCGACTTGAATCACAACTGACCATGGTCGATAAAGTATGATAGACGAAATGAAAGAAAGTAACGTCAAGAAAAAGAAACAGAAAAGTAGAAAAGACGAAAGAAAGAACAAAAGGACGCAGTTCTTACATGGAATGAAATTTGGCAAACACCGTATTATTTCTGAACAAATAGCATAAGAAAATGGAAAGTCAATGACATTCTTAGAAATGGTTAGAAGGATTATTGTTGTACGTGGAATGCGAAAATCTAACAAATTTATTTCGGGGGGAGCTTGAGCCCGATATATATATCGGGTGTTGCAAAATAAGTGTTACAACTCTTGGGAGGTGACTCCTGCCACTGAGATAAGAAAAAAAGTTCTCTTCAACTTTCGGCTATCGGACATAGTTTCAGATCTACAAGGTGCCGAAAGCGTGGGAAAATGACTTTCGGACGCCAATAGTTCGGAAACTATCCAACACAAAGAGGGCGGGTAAAAAATTCACTGAAGAAGTCATACCTGCTGTATTGAATTTTGTATGTTTCACAATCCTACCGTGCAATCGCAAGGGATTCCCCAAAGGAACGTAGGGAGTCCCGGATAATCTGCCAAATGAAACTTGGTCTAAATGGATATGAATTGATAGGCTTTCTACCAGGTAACAATAATTTGTTTGTATTAAGTCGATATCTGGAACAAATACAAAATGGCGGACACCTTCATGCTCATTGTGTGTGGTTGCATAATTGCCAGGTACAGATGCTGGCCAACAGTGACATTCTGAGTATTAAGTGTACCGAATTTGTACTCAAATGCTCTAGAAAGACATCTGGGGTGTCGGTAGAGCATAACAGATGAAGCAGGGTGATTCACATGTGTGCAAACACTTAACGAAACATGCCCAGAAATGCACTCATACTCAGTAAACGTGAGTTCAAAGCGTCAGAAATGTAAGGATTATTGTCCAGAACATAAAAGCCATTGCCAATTCACCAATAATATTCCTTCAAACCGATGCCATATGATGTGCACGGTTGCATACCAATAAGGATACAACAACTGAGGCCAAGTTCAAATTGTGGAATTGGACTCACTAAGAAACTGAGTAAACTAAGGGAATGTCACTAGTGGGATCGCATGATCGATATTGAAATGTGGCCAATGTGTGTGTTGATATTAACATCTAGCTAAAGGACAAATGTCAACATGTCGCACTACTGCTGGGACACCGTCTCACGTGCGAAAACTAGGAAAATAACGTTGTACATTCTGTTATTACATCTGGTGCACCTTTTGGTAGAACGTAACTAGAACACGATTGTATCAATGTCCCTCTTTGTTTGGGAAATTGTCCCACAGTCGACACATATGAAAAGAAATATCTTACTGCATGGTTCAAATTCTGATAGAGCGTGAAAATAACAAACTTGTATCATGTCCCACGTCTTCTGAGACATATGACATACTCGAAATATAGGAAAATACATCCAGAAATTCGTATCTTACACACACAGTGCACATGCCAAGACAAAGACGAAAATGAACCGATTTGGCACATTTAACATTACAGCTGGAACACCATACATATGGAAAATAAAACAACATGAGAAATAGGAAGAAACGTTTTAAAGCTCTGATTGTTTACAACTGTGCAGCAGGATTAACAAAATGAAACACACAAATATGTCGGGACGCTGTACAGGAACGCTTGCCAAACAAAGTTGGTACTAATCAAAGAAATGAATACAGAGAAAGTGAGGGTCCTTCGAACCTCAGGGCTTGCTTTTGCTCACGTGGTCGCAGTTTCCAATCCTACTGGGAGCCCATGGCCTCAGATTCAAGACCCGAGTAGTTATTTTTCTATTTTTCGCACATTGGATGATATCCCAGCAGTAGTGGGACATGTTGGCATTTGTTCATTAGCTACATGTTGATATCAACACACACATTGGCCACATTTCAATATCTATCATGCGATCCCATTAGTGACATTCCTTTAGTTTACCCAGTTTCTTAGTGAGACCAATTGCACAATTTGATCTTCGCCTCAGTTGTTGCATCCTTATTGGTATGCAACCGTGCACATCATATGGCATCGGTTTGAAGGAATATTATTGGTGAATTGGCAATGGCTTTCATGTTCTGGACGATAATCCTTACATTTCCAACGCTTTGAACTTACGTTTACTGAGTATGAGTGCATTTCTGGGCATTTTTCGTTGTGTTTTCACACATGTGAATCACCCTGCTTCATCTGTTATGCTCTACTGTGTTGACTATTGTTAACATCTTTTAACAATCTGTGAAATATTAAAATTTTTATTGTATTAAAATTAAAGCATCAAAAACTTTTGATTAAGCATGTACAAGAACTACACATATAGTTATTGTTGGAATATAGAGAAACTTTCAAATACAAAAACAACTTTAAAATAGACTACAAGGATGTATGACGTCCTAGTTGTTTTTGTATTATAAGCCAGTGAAAGTACTTCACAATTCATATAAATATTTCCAAAAATTTTACTGTCAGAAAGAAAGAAGACGGGAAGGATTACTGGCTGACGTCTATATTCATCGAGATATGAGAATGTATTTCATACGAGTACTTTCATGTAAGTTAACCTTTTTAATTTGTTGAATTTTGTCTTGCATTGAGAATGTATTTAAATTGTTCTCATGGAGGTCTCCTGCTAGGCCTATTAAATTACCAGATCCTTCAGATCTCGGTACAGTAAATCTTAACTTGTCTTGAAAATAGCAGACATCTTTAGTGCACTAAATTATCAATTATTTGAATTATTAACTTTGAACATGTCTGCAACATTTGTAAGATGTTTTGTTAATAATCTGATTTGTTATCTAATAAACTTACATCAAACTGAATTTCATTTCAAGACATTTGAAACCTAAATTAATAATCTGAAAGAAAAACCACTATACTACCAATTAAGATAATAGCGATATAAGATACTACCAATTTAGATGATTTATTTAGATGCATCATTAAATCGATCCTTAAATATCATTAAATCGATACATGGCTCCGACGCGAATGGTAAAAGACAAATTCAATTTTTTATAATCAGTATTATTTTGTTAGACTAAACCACTGAAATTATTGCTATTGTGGTGTGATGTGATCATTGGATATAATGCTTTCATGCTTGATAGAAAGACCACAAATACATTCTCATTCAAGCGAACTCAACACACTTTTATCAATGTTTATATACATGTAGTGTTAGTTTTGCATCTTATATTGCATAGATTGTTTTTTCTTGTGTCTTTTTATTAGAGAAAGTGTCTATCATTAGAGTACAAAACAATGTCACGTAACAAGCAAAAGATTTCTCAAAGTACGTCTTTAAGTAATTCCGTACATACTCCTGTTTCGTCCCATTCTTTCTTGGAAACCTTTTCTAACGAAAACGGCCAGGATGCTTCAGAATTTCTAAAAAGCTTTGATAGATTTGCACTCATTCATAATTGGAATGAAGATACAAAGAAACAGGTATTTAAACTTTCGTTAGGCAAATTCCCGTATACTTGGTTAGATAACAATCCGGACTATTTAAATTTAACATGGAAAGAATTACGCGAGAAATTCTTGGATCAGTTTTCACCAAACCGTTCATCGCTGCAAGCAACTTTGCTATTTCAGCAACGATGTCAGTTAGAGTCAGACCGGTTGACACAGTTTCTCTATGAGAAGTTCGACCTGTCGCAAAGGATTTCTCCGCCGATGCCTTTCAAATCATTTGTACTGCAAACTATTCTTTCCTTGTTGCCTAGATATATTCCGCTATTTAGCCAGCATACTTTTGAGAATTTTACACAGCTTATTGACAAAGCAGAAATAATAGAACGATCAGAGACGTTAGTTAATTATCGTGTACAGAATGAAAAAGAAGTTTCTTTGCAACTTCCTTCCTCTAGTGTAGAAAGCAAAACAGATCCTTTAGAATCGATATCTAACCAGTTAAAAGCTTTACAGATAGCAATCAATAAGCAGAACTTAGATGAAAACACAATCGCCGTAGTGGTCAAAAAGCCCTTCAGGCATCATCAACCACGAAAGAAACGAGCTAAATTAACCTCTGAAAGTAGGTCGTCTGCACCTTCGCACAATGACATTTCTGCCAAACAACAAGTGCATACGTGTTGTAAACATAGCGAAGAACGAGCCTCCAATAATAAGAAAAAGACAAAAATACATAAACAGTTTTCCAAAGGAAAACAAAACCCTCAACGCTTTTATTCTCAATATTTTGTACCTCAACCTCCATCATTTCAATATATGCATCCCATATTCTATAATCCAGGAACATATCCTGTGATGAACCCGCCTTCATCCTCTAGGAATAATTTCCTAGCCATAGAGGATACATCAAAAAACGAGTAGCATTAGGGGTTGATTTTACCCAATCTCGGATGCAACCCCTGGGTTTTCAGCATTCATTACCCATTTATTAGGTTTCAAACACGTTTAGACAAAATTCTGTTTCGGTTCCTTCCATGAACAATAAACATACTTCGTCCAGTAGGCTTAACCCAAATGCACCAGCATTTCTTAGCACCAAGGCTCATGCACAAGAGTCTTCCTTAGTGGCGTTTCACACTTCAGTGGCGATTCCCACCACTGTGACTGAAGACTTGGTCACTGATCTGCACACGAAAAGTAATCAGGAATCCGTTTCAGGTTCAAACACTAGTGTAACAGAGTCATCAGTAGACCATTCCCCTGTTAGTGGTGTTTCCCACAATTTTAGTGCAAAAGCCACTATTCATACTTTTAAGCCTTTAGATCAAAATAATAAACAACAAATTAGTGTTGAAACGCAAACGAATTTTCAGTCTGTAGATGTGGATACCGAGATAACTAAATTAGAAAAGGCCGTTCCCCACCACACTATCTCCTCCGGGACGCCTGAAATTAATGACCAAGACGAACAGTTTAAGAATGCTTTTCCTATTACTCAAACATCCACTGAGAATGTAGTGATGACTACTTGTAATACTAAATCTCATAAACAGGAGGTTAATGAACGAAATACAGTCACAGTTCCATTACTGTTTAAAAATCAGTTGCCGTATATTAGAGGAAAAATAAATGGTACAGAATGTAATTTGCTTCTTGATACAGGTGCACAAGCCTCGCTGCTTCACTATTCGTTAGTGCCTAAGAATTGTAAAAAGTTTACATTACATACCAAAGTATATGGAATATCTTCTACTCCCCTAAATCTTACAAAAGCTGTAATTCTTCCAATAGAGATAGAAGGCAAGATTTTTCAAGTACTTTTTAGAATTTCACCAATAGCAAATATTCCAATTCTTTTGTCAAATAATTTTCTGTTGCATCATAATGCTAATATAAATTATCAGGCCAGTTCTTTACAGTTAGAGCATTTCGGTAATAATCAAAGATTGCCAAAAGAATTCAATAAAGAAACTTCACTTTCGGCCAAAGTCTGTAAAAATTGTAAATTTAACTTTTATGTGCGACAAGGTGTCGTTATCCCACCCAATTCAGTGCGGTATGTTAGGCTCACATTAGATACGCATATTCCTGACACAGAATTTCTTGTACATACACCAATATACAAGAATATGCAATCATGCGTTTTTGTTCACACAACTTTAAGTTCCAAAAGCCTGTATCTTCCAATTATTAATCCCACTCCTTGTAGGAAGTTCTTTGCAAAAGGGTTGCATATAGCCCAAGGCGCTTTGCTTCCAAAAGATGTAGAAACATCAGAAATATATACAGTTAGGAAATTATTTGAACCTACTAAACAACAGGTCAAACAGAGAGTCACAGCACGCTTTGAAAAAATTAAGCAGCACATAGATCATTCCAAATTTCAAATTAACCCTGATTTGCCCCAAGAACAACAAGATAAAATATTGAACGTACTCAAAAGGCATCCTACTTGTTTTCAATGGCACGATAGGGATTTTCAAAGCATTGATAGCTTTTCTGCTAGCCTTAATATCGTGGATCGTACTCCGTGGACAGTGCCAACTTATACGATACCTTTTAGACTTCGTGAGCAAGCTAGGGCAAAGATACAAAAAATGTTAGATAATGGCATTTTAGCTCCATCAAATGCTTTATATCGTAATAACTTATTGGTGATTCCAAAGAGAAATTCGAAAGATGTTCGTGTTGTTTTGGATTTACGCGTTCTTTCGCAGAGGTCGCAACCTATCAATGATGTACAGCCTGGGACACAAGATGTTTTAGACCAGTTATACAATGCAAATTTCTGTTGTCTTGCTGACCTCTCGAATTCTTTCTACCAAGTCCCGCTTGATGAAATAGACCAAGATCTAACTAGTTTTAGTGTTAGTCAATTAGGTTTTTCCCATACATTGCTAAAACTACGTAGATTGCCTCAAGGTTTTCGAACTTCTACCTTAATTTTACATAGAATTATAAAAGAAATATACAGAGATTTTTCAGAACAAGACTTTCTAAATTACATTGATGACCTTATATTTAAAAGCAGCACCTTTGAAGGCATGTTGCGTGTGTTAGAACGTGCTCTAACCACTGCCGAAAAATATGGTCTTTTGTTTAATTTAAAGAAAACTCAATTTGGTGTTCAAAAATTTAAATTTCTCGGCCATATAATAAATAAAGGACAGATATCTCAAGATCCAGATAAGGTTAAAGCAATCACCGCCTTAGAACGTCCAAAGACCGTAAAGCAACTTAAATCGTTCCTTGCTATGATGCAATTTCATCGTGCATTTTATAATAAAATTAGCTTAGTAGCAGCACCCTTACATAAATTAGCAGCTAGCAAACAAAAGATAATTCAGTGGACTCCTGAATTAGAGGATAGATTTGAGCAGCTTAAAAAGATGGTGACAACAGCACCAATACTGCAAATATACAATCCAGCTGCAGAACACATGGTCATAACGGATGGATCCCAGATAGGCGCGGCTGCGGCTTTGTTTCAGAAACTGCCCCATGAAAAACATTGGTCTGTTGTTCAATACGCCAGTGCTACTCTTCCACCACGAATTAAAGCTCGACCTATATATCAAATCGAACTGTTTGCAGTAGTTCTTGCCCTTAAGAAGTTCTATAAATATCTGATAGGTGGTAAATTTACATTACTTACAGACAATCTTGCTTTAACAGCCGTTAAAAAGACCATGAATTTGACAAGTCAAATGACAAGGTGGTTATCTTTTATTCAGCTATTTGATTTTGAAGTGCGCCACATTAGTTCATCTAAAAACATAGCAGATTATCTGTCTCGTCATCCGCTCTATCTCTCTCAACAAGAATATGAGCTGATAGATGAACAAGAGCATCCACTAACATTACTTGTGTTAGATGGCAGCACAGATGTACCAGCATTACAAAGAGAGGATCCTACATTCTCTACTATATACAGGGTGCTTCACAATGATGAAAAAGATCATCCTAACTATGCAAAATGGTCTAAAGGATACGTGATACAAGATCACAAACTTTATAAGATATTTTTCTCACCGTCCGCTCCTAAACTAAGACTATGCATACCAGCATCTCTCAAAGATACTATCTTTGAAGAATTTCATCCTGACAGTCACCCTGGATTTCAGAAATTAAAATTTCTTATAAAAGATCGTTATTACATTCCTAATCTTCAAAAATGGCTGCATGAGAAGATAAACGCTTGTATTGACTGTAATTAATTTAAACGAAATTATAGACCCAACAATATTCACGTTCAAACTCACTACCACAACAACCTATTTGATGCGTTCTTTATAGATGCTGTAGGAAAATTACCAACTTCTGATGGTTATAATTATTTCTACATAGCTACTGAAGCTATAACGTCATTTTCCATCTGTAAACCTGTCAAAGATATGACGGCTACCACTTTTATAGATTTCGTACAGAATGAGATCATTCTCAAATATGGTGTACCGCGTAAATTATATCTTGACAAAAGTCCAAACCATCATGCAGCGAAAACTCAAGAATTTTTAAAATCATTAAATATTGAGGTTTCTTATGCACTTCCAGCATCACACAAAACTATAGGCTCTGTAGAACAAACAGCACAAAAGATACAAAACGCTCTTCGTTTTCTTACGAAGTTAGACCATCAAAAATGGTCACATTATCTCCAACAAGCTGTTAGTTTCTGCAATAATACCCCGCATACTCAGACAGGAACATCGCCCTTTTCCCTCCTCTTTGGAGTGAATTTTCGATATCCAGTAGACAATATTCTAAGAATTCCCAAGGAAGATCCAGATGTTAATGACAGATTACTACAATTGGATGAACTACGTTCATTAGTTAACTTCATAAGCATAGGGCCTTCCAACAACTTAAACAGAAAATAGAATCGAAAAACAAACCAGTTTCCTACACACCAGGTGATCAGGTCATGGTTCGACGTCTCTATACAAAACGTGGCGAGTCTCCTAGTCTTCGAGAACAATATAAAGGACCTTACACCATTAAAGCTAAGACTCATGATTCCAATCAATATATAGTTGACATAGATGGAACTCTGCAGAATATTGCACAGGAACGTCTCAAATTATATATTCCCGATGTTCCTCATGATCCACTTTTTCAGGCGAAATATCGCAAATTTATGGCGAATAAAGCCTCAAAATAACCAGATAGAAGCACAACTCTTTTATTGAGTTTCTTTTAGTGTTTCCTGTTAAAACACACTTTTCTACCAAATAATTTGGACATAATATGTTCATGAAATAACTTTTTTTTATAGAAATACATAGTTATTTTCTTTCAGATGAGATGAGATTATTTTAGTATTACTATTATTATTCACACATATATATATTTTTTTTAAAAAAAAAAGGTTTTGGTAACATATTTCATTATGGTGTTGGATTATCTTATTTTTTCAATTTAGCTTTTTCCTTTCAGTTTTCAGGCACTTTTACTTTCAATAACTTTTCTCTTTCAATAAGTTATGTTTATCGCATACTATACAGTTAAAACCGACTGAACGTTCTACGCCTTAAGTAGGTCACGTACATTCATTCAGTCAGTGCATACAGTTTTCACTTTCGGCAATATTATTTATACTTTTCGTTTCATTTTCCATAGTTCATTAGTTTAATAAGTTACAAAAAAAAAAA
This sequence comes from Thermobia domestica, assembly GCF_964235325.1. Classification (NCBI taxonomy): domain Eukaryota; kingdom Metazoa; phylum Arthropoda; class Insecta; order Zygentoma; family Lepismatidae; genus Thermobia; species Thermobia domestica. The sequence continues at coordinate 240,902,266 of NC_137463.1, read as the reverse complement.
ACAATTAATTTTGTTTAAATACCTTATTTCTATTTATATACAGCAAAAAGTTTTACGGAAACTAATACGAATTTTGTTATGAATATTCTTTAGAAAAGGTTTACCACAATTTCATTCATTAAATTTCAATTTTTTTATTCAATTTCAATGATTTTCTTAATGCAGTATTAATTTTCAATACTCCTATATCTCTAATTTTTTACAACTATATTCTTTAATATATAAATCTTTTAATCTAATATATCTATATTTATTTTGATTTTCTTTTATGCAATTCAATTTTTTAGTTTTCATATATATAAAATTTTAAGGTCCCATTACACAGGATGTGTTGTCTGTGTGATATATGATGTAAATAAATGACATAACACATAAATATATTGTGTTACTACATGTATAAGGATGTTGGTAAATACATATCCCATTATCCCATCCTTGTTAGATTATCGCGTTACAAACCCATTCCAAATCTTTTCCTTTTTCCTTGTATATATTTTTATATTTATATCAAATTTTAATTCTCATCTCTCATTCTCTACACGCTCAACTGCAATATGAGTGTCACAATACGAAGCTACAAACTAGCCTTCCTGGGGACAACGATTCGACCTCAGACGACCACTTTTAAAGACGAAAAGTCCACGCAGTCCGACGCCAGATGCCGAAAATACAGTCCAGAGCATGGTAGTTCCAGTTCCAGTTCCAGTTCCAGAGTTCAGCCAACTCGTTGACAGTTCCAGTAGCAGATTCCGAGAGCGCTACACACCCACAGACGTCAACAATCTGCTTCCCAGATTGATCCCGTTCCAGTAGGAAGAAGATGTTCTTCTCAATAGTCACTCCGCTCCAAGGATTGACTACTTGTTCCAGTAAGAAGAAGATGTTCCTTCCAGACGCTGTTCCAGTGTTCAGGTTACTGCTTCCAGCATTATCTCCAGCCCAAGAGCAAGACAGTAACTGCATCATCTGCCTCGAGCCACGTCAAGCTTCCGATTGGTCATCTATCGCTCAACGTGATTCTCCGCATCTTTAACAACTCAGCATCTCTGTTCCTGACAAGCGCGCTAAGGACAGAATCATCAACTGTAGGAGTGTTTCCAACCCAGTCCTTTCATCATCGTTGGTTCTCCAGCTAAGGACAAGTTTCCAGCAAGGGTCCAGACTTCGATTCTTTGCATCATGTCTATGTCCCACCATCTTACCACACATCGATCGTCGCAGTCATCTTCGAGACTGGCCATCTTAGAAGCTTACTGTGTCCATCGTTCTGCAAGTCGACACCCCTGTCCAGAGACTTCTCAACGTGATTCGTGGAAGACGTTCCATAGGATCAGACATTCTGAGATTCACTGCAACGCTCTACCATCAATGCTTAGATGCTTCATCATCATCTTCATCTTCATCCTCAAAGATGGTCAGGTACCAGCCATTCTTCAGTCTCCAACTCTCGCCGTTACGAGATCCAGCTACCGTTGCCGACATGACGTCATCTCTGGTTGTCCACAAGACTTTCTCAAGTTCCACGACGCTCTTCAATACCTCTATGTATTGAACACACCCTTTTGTTTACAAACACTTGTGTTAGTGTTTCTATCAGTGAAAGTGATTTTAGTGCTTTCTCGAATTTTACTACATTAATATACAGTAAAACCTCATTACAAAGACACCGACCACAGTGCATGTAATCTCTGAAATATTAAACAGTAGTTCTCTTCGTAATTTGATACATCACTTATACAAATAAGAGAACTTCAAAACGAAGAGAGGGCTATGTGTTGACTATTGTTAACATCTTTTAACAATCTGTGAAATATTAAAATTTTTATTGTATTAAAATTAAAGTATCAAAAACTTTTGATTAAGCATGTACAAGAACTACACATATAGTTATTGTTGGAATATAGAGAAACTTTCAAATACAAAAACAACTTTAAAATAGACTACAAGGATGTATGACGTCCTAGTTGTTTTTGTATTATAAGCCAGTGAAAGTACTTCACAATTCATATAAATATTTCCAAAAATTTTACTGTCAGAAAGAAAGAAGACGGGAAGGATTACTGGCTGACGTCTATATTCATCGAGATATGAGAATGTATTTCATACGAGTACTTTCATGTAAGTTAACCTTTTTAATTTGTTGAATTTTGTCTTGCATTGAGAATGTATTTAAATTGTTCTCATGGAGGTCTCCTGCTAGGCCTATTAAATTACCAGATCCTTCAGATCTCGGTACAGTAAATCTTAACTTGTCTTGAAAATAGCAGACATCTTTAGTGCACTAAATTATCAATTATTTGAATTATTAACTTTGAACATGTCTGCAACATTTGTAAGATGTTTTGTTAATAATCTGATTTGTTATCTAATAAACTTACATCAAACTGAATTTCATTTCAAGACATTTGAAACCTAAATTAATAATCTAAAAGAAAAACCACTATACTACCAATTAAGATAATAGCGATATAAGATACTACCAATTTAGATGATTTATTTAGATGCATCATTAAATCGATCCTTAAATATCATTAAATCGATACACTACCGACACCCCAGATGTCTTTCTAGAGCATTTGAGTACAAATTCGGTACACTTAATACTCAGAATGTCACTGTTGGCCAGCATCCGTACCTGGCATTTATGCAACCACACACAATGAGCATGAAGGTGTCCGCCATTTTGTATTTGTTCCAGATATCGACTTAATACAAATGAATTATTGTTACCTGGTAGAAAGCCTATCAATTCATATCCATTTAGACCAAGTTTCATTTGGCAGATTATCCGGGATTCCCTACGTTCCTTTGGGGAATCCCTTGCGCGTGCATGGTAGGATTGTGAAACATGCAAAATTCAATACACAGGTATGACTCCTTCAGTGAATTTTTTACCCGCCCTCTTTACGTTGGATAGTTTCCGAACTATTGGCGTCCGAAAGTCATTTTCCCACGCTTTCGGCACCTTGTAGATCTTAAACTATGTCCGATAGCCGAAAGTTGAACAGAACCTTTTTTCTTGTCTCAGTGGCAGGAGTCATCTCCCAAGAGTTGTAACACTTATTTTGCAACACCCGATATATATATATATATATATATATATATATGTAAGCGATGTTCAAAATATTTATATTTAGTGTACAAAGTAGAAAAAATCAGAGGCGGTATGTTTCATTATGATTTTTACTCAACATACCGGCTATTTAAATATTGTCTTGATCACTGAAAAACCAGAGACGGTATATCCTCATTACTGAAAAACCAGAGGCGGTATGGCATACCACCGCATACCGTCTCACTTCGACCACTGTATATATATATATATATAATATGAAAACGGTCTTACCCGTCCCCCCAATGTTGAAGACAGATTTGCGCCGATGGTGCAAAGGCTAAGTGTATTGAACTTTCTTTAATTAATCCAAATGAACGTCATAAAGAATACACCATCAACGGTTTGAGAAAATCATAATCTGTTACGAAATCCAAAATATAGAAAAAATACCTACTACGCAGAATATTCTTCTGCATCGCTACAGGCGTTTCATTAATCAAGTAAGTATTTGGGCTTCTACAAACATGACTACTTCCAAATCTTTGCAAATATGTGTGGACGTAAGAAGCAAATTAACTTCTGCCAATATATATATAAATATTTTCAACGCTGTTAATATCTGTCAGGAGTGTTAACAGTGCTACTAACATCTTTTAAGAGTCTATGGAAAAACGTTCAAATTGATACCGTTTCACGATCAAATCATTAAATTGTACTGCTCTATACAAGTATTTTTATAATTAAATCATATACTTTATCTACAATCAATTTATAAGTATAAATTTGTAGTTACAAATTGTAAGAGTAAGTTATTAGTTACTGAGATTTCGAGGGGGATAAAAGAAAATGATAAATGGATTTTTTAACGGAGTACGACACAATTACTTGTTTCTGCGAAAAGTTGATTCCTCAGTCTCTTGCAAAGTTGAAAGCAGGTGTATTCTGATGTAGAAGGGTGAGGAGAAAAAGGAATGTCACAAAACTGGATTTTCGAGAAAACTCCGTTTTAATATTGAAACCACGTACAGAATGAATAGGATTAGTCAAATTTTTGCTCCTTTTTACATGGATATTTCTACATCTACGAATGCTGTCATATACAGTGAGATAGTACCATGATTCACAAACAGATAGGGCAAAACACCCGTTATAGCCCACACATGGGCACTCCTTGTTTTACCCCTTACCCTTTATCTCTCTTTTAACGTTGAAAGTTGTCAACAAAAGATAGGAATATCCTCTTCGATAACATTATTATCTTAAAAATGGACTCAACCTTATATTGTGAATCTGAATGACCCAATAACTAAATATGCAGTGGTTGAGAAACTTTCATATTTACGATAACTCTCACATAATGATACATATATAATGCTACTATAGATTGCAACTTCAAGCCACCATACCACATCTTACTTAAAATCAAATAACTTCCTCATAATGAACCATATAGGAAATATTACGCTTCGACATCATAGACTTAGTATAGACCGCTTCTACTTCCTCATTCATAATTATCATTTAATACTTTACGTAATAAATTAGGTGCAAGCAGGGACGGATACAGGACAAACTCATAGGGTTGTTGAGCGTAGGTAGGTGAACAATTCTGCTCTTTTTCTAATCTGGCATATCCATCACGGATACCTGTGCCGCTGGAGGGTAGGGGACCCAATTAATTTTTGCTAATTCTTGAATCCATCTATAAGTACATGACATTAAAACGGTAGTTCCACATATTTTTTCTTAGTCAATAGTTCTAAAGTTCGAACTTCATTCTTCCCAATATCCGATATAATGATGTCAATCCCCTCCCCTTGAACACATCAGCTAGCCACAGTGGAAGAACGTAGAAACGCATTCAAATTTTAACTGAAAAACAATTCGAAAAATAATCCAACTAATAGCTAGGCGCAGAAATCATAATATCAAGAAATAGAAAAATATAATCTCTCGCAGAAATAGAAATACAAAATAGAAATTGGATCTAGTGTGATAAGGGCAGAAATGAATCGAGGGCTTTTGTTGGTGCGGCATTCAACCTCAATAGAGTTAACTCGGCGTATTTATATTCATGTGGTAAAGATTATAATAAGCTATTTAATCTTTACAATGAACAGTGCTGTCGTTTTCTACGCAATCGTCCACAAACTGAATGTATGCTCGTGAAAGAAATTTATTTTAACAATAGCAGATTAACGATTCAATTCTTGAAGCTGGGAATCCAGAATTCCACTTTTTGGTTAGAAAGGTTTACATCTCTTCAAGTTCGTTGAACGCTTCTTGTGCAAACTGGTGCACAGGAAGGCCAGGCACCCTATAACATTGTTAATCTCACTAGAATTTTGTTAGACTCTTGAAAAGCCCTTCGAAATCTCAGAGTAAGGGACCATGCTCGAAACTCGCGTTCAAGATTTAGAGAAAAGCCCTATAAATCTGTCATGCAAAAGTGTTAACAGTCTGTTACACGATGTACTTTTTCACGCCAAATCGTATGAATAACGAAATCGTAGTAATGTGTTTTCTTTGTGGTACATTTGCCGAATTCGTGTTATATGTAATGCAGCAAATGTGTGATGCTCACGATTTCACTCTTCGCCAACTCTATGGCCAAATTATAGTCCGTAAGTATCTTTAAATACATTTGTAATAATGTAATTTTGATTACATTCAGTTGATCGTTGTCAACAGCGGATGGTCGATCACTGTGCTCGTCATCTTTCAGGCTCTCGTCACCGCTGCGAAATTTCTTGAACCACCATTGTGCCGTATGTTCGTTAGTGGTTCGTGGGCCAAACGCATCGTTGATATCACGAGCAGTCTGGGTAACTTTTCGTCCTAACTTGAACTGGAACAAGAAAATCGTGCGAATTCGCCTCTTGTCCATGCTATCTTTCAAGTCCAGAAAAAAGTGAAAAAAAGTATTTGAAAACAAAACCAAAACAACGAATAGATAGAGCAAAAAACGCGCTTTAAACTTATATATATATATAGGCACAATATTATAACGACACTTGAGTTGAAAATACATCACTGAAATTGGAAGTAAAAAAAACCGCAATAACTTTTTTCACAACTTATTATTATTATTATTATTATTATTATTATTATTATTATTATTATTATTATTATTATTATTATTATTATTATTATATCTTAACCAATTCAAGATACGGAACTATTTTACACAACAAAAGCATACGTCACACGAACAATTGAAAAATCGACAAATTGGAAATTTTCAGGTCCTGATCATATTCAAACTTTCTGGTACAAACAATTCCTAATACTGCACAATGGCATTGCTATGAACTAAAACCGCACTTCTGACAGTAGAAGGGGCATTCCCGGCTTTCAAACAACTGAAAAAAGACACTGCTTCACCAAAATGGACACTTTGAAAACCCTCCAAATCAAACGGAATCTTTATCGGACCTGAAGCTATTGAATGACCATGTTGAAGTTTAAAAAAAAAATTTCTCTTTCAGTGCCGAGGTCAAATGGAAATAAATCTCTGAGCAGATGCAGATCAATAATTCCAACGAAACAGAGAAATTGCAGTTTAATGTGGACTCCGGACTGTTATTTTGGTTGTCCGAGATAAGTATTCATATCAATAATCATAGCGAATCACATCTGTTAGCCTCTCAGCAGCTAATGTGTTTCTCTGGACCTACTGTCTAATGTGCAACCCAAACTTTATGCATCAACTCTCGCAGACTTGCATGCCATGGGAAACAAAAGTCACCGTTGAACTAACTACCTATCAGATTTATTTTTAAGATATCTTGTCTCTTTTAAATTACTCAATCAGTTTAGTCTGGTATTTTATTAGAACCTAGAAAGATAATAAAACATATTAGACACGAACTTAAATAGTGTCCCTCCTGAAACGTTTCGTGTTCCAAGTAGTTTTATAACCTGTTTATTCACCTTTCTCGCCTGCATTTGTTTCATAGCTCGGAGGATCCAAACATTATTTTTCCATTATTTTACATATAAATTACGACGAAACGAAATTGAAGTAGAGGTAATTTCATTATATTTTTTTTTAATATACGAGACAAGAGAAACTGTCAAAACCCTCGAATTACAACTACATGTCTTAGTCTTCTGTCGAGTGCACCTCAATATATTGAGTCTTTTAGTCGTCTCCATTTATAAACATCCGTTTCGATCTCTGTCTTCCTCCAGATTTCGAGACAAGGTGTTTAAGACCAAGTATCAACAAAACAATACATCAATACAGGTGTTTGCAATTGGAGACGAGCATGAAATGAAAGCAACCCCACTTCAGAAAGTCTCGATGTTTCCAGATGAAATTATCTGTCAAAATTCTTCTTGTGTGTACTTAAGGCCTTGCAATATCAACTCTGCTATGAAAATCTTAATGCTCTGTTTTGTGTGTAATGTACATAAACTGTACCTCCAAAATAGCCAATTAAAGAGATATTAAACACATGAATAAAATTAAAGGTATCTGTACTCTTAAAATGATACCATATAGATTGCATGTATTTTAGAAAGCAAGATATACTAGTTATCTATTATTAGGATGTTGAAATACTGTTGATACAGAAAGACAATAAGACGCGGAATAATTAGTAAAAGGCAGCTCTTGTTGATATTATATTTATGTATAAGGCATATATGTTTAATAATAAGCTCTTTCAATCAGATTGTTAATAATACAATCCATAAGAAATTTCAATTATACTTAAAGTATATTTTAATAATCATGAAGTTAGGCGGAACACCTTGATAGTTAATCAATTTGAATCTAAAAATCAGTTAAAATTTAATTTTTAACTGCGGTCGAGATCATTTCCCAAGCAAGCAGATGAAAAATAGAATTCTGAAACACATTGAAACATTAAGTATATAGAAGTTTATTATCCTACCGTGCAAATAACAATAATTTTCCATTTGGATTTCCAGCACAAATATAATTAAACGTTTTCTCGTCTCGTCTTGTGACTTTTGTAGATGTTTCATCTGTTTTAATAACTGATTAACTCTTTCTCGTCACATCTTAAACTTACATCTTGTCTTTACATTTTTGATCCAAACAATATGGATTACTTGGTTGTGAGACATAAAACGGTAAATTGAAATAAGATTGGTGATTTTGAAACCGGATACCATTTGAGGAGTGCTTTTGATTTTCGAAATAGTCGAACACTCTCAAAGAAATTCTCAGTGACGTCACGGCCAACGTGGCAATGATTAGTAAGAATGGTGAATGTAAATGCCATAAAGCGTGGGTGAAAAATATTTCTCCATTGCTCTCCTTATTCTCGCAATAAAGAATCGGTGATGCACAGAAACCTGAATATAGACACAGCTGTCCCTCTCTATAGTAGCTAAAATAATTTATTGTTGTTTCCGTTGCTTTTCCAGCTTGTAATTTCACGGAGTTTTATCCATTTTGAGAGCAGAAATTAATTTATAGCGTGTGCTCTTTTCAAACCCTCTTAGTTCGTATTTCGGAATTCTGATTTATCGAACGAAAGGTTAGTGTTAGCGTTAGTTAGTAAATATCAACAAGCCAGACTATATAGTCACTCGACTAAACGATTCAGAGTACTGTGTTCGAGAATATACGTTAAAGAAAGTTTCCAATTGTGCCGCTAGTACTGACACAGCTCAATATATATATATATATATATATATATATATATATATATATATATTGAGCTGTGTCAGTACTAGTATATATATATTGTCAGTATATATATTGTTGAGTTGCATGAGCACCAATTTAAATATTCTGAAATGGAAAGACCAAGTTAATTATTTTCATGCCTTAAAATATAAGTTAAGAAATAAGATTACACTATGTAGTTACATGCTTTCGAAATCAACCTCCAACTTGGATTTTATACCTTAACTCGCTAAAGCTCGCTGGGGGGGGGGGGGGGCTCCGCCCCCAGACCCCCGGTCATGTCTTTGCAATGAGGTGTCAAGTTTTAGAAAACTATTCCTTGAGGAATTCACTTCCCTTTACAGCAGATAACTGTTACCAACACATACTTCAATTCAGCCGGTATTATTCCTTGATGTAATTTTGAAAAGCAAACATACAGTTTAATAGAAAGAACTCTATTACTACTTCTACTCTGGCAATCATGGACATGGCTTATTATGTACAGTTTGCGCAAATCTATACATGTTAGAGACAATTACAGTATTTATTTTCTGAAACATAAACAGCGAACACTGTCTTCCAATAGCCTACCTATTAAACCTTGCATTTTCCGACAACACTCACTGTTTACAAATGTGAATTTTTGCAGCCTTTTAAATATTTATTCGTAGCATTTTTTAATATTATGTTTTGTAGTGTAATTTAGTACAGTGTGTTATAATAGTATCGTTGTTGTTAATTGTACATATTACCTGCAGGAAAAGTAATTCATATCTGAGATATAAGAGTAGGAAAATATTTCAGGCTTCCTGCATATTTATTCTTGTATTTACAATGAAGACTTCAATTTACTAGGTAATTTAATATTGTTGGAATTTTTATTATTTTTTCATAGCATTTGAGTAAACACTACTTTTGTACTGTAATGTAGTACAGTGGAATATAATGGAAACCTTGGGCATAGTTATAGATATTATCTGCAGCAAGACTTCTTGAAAAGTTTCATATATACTTCACAAATTCTTGCAGTCCCCCTGTATATTTATTCTTGTATTTTCAATGAAGACTACAATTTGTAGGTGATTTACAAATATGAATATTGGTGGAGGCTTTTTAAATATTTGTTCATAGCATTTGAGAGAACACTACTTTTGCACTGTAATGTAGAAAAAACCCTTATAATGGAATCCTTCGGCATAGTAGTACATATTACCTGCAGCAAGACTTTTTGAAATATTTCATTACTGGACAATTTCTTGCAGTCTACCTGTATCTCTCATCTTGTATTTTCAATGAAGACTACAATTTGTAGGTAGTTTACAAATATGAATTTTGTTAAGGCTTTTTAAACATTAGTTCATAACATTTGATTGAACACTAGTTTTTGCGCTTTAACGTAGTACACTGTACTATAATGGTGTCTTTGGTACAAATGTACTTATTGGGCAGCAAGACTTCCTGAAATATTTATATTACTGGGCAATTGCATACAGTTTTCCTGTGTCTTTACTCTTACATTTTCAATGAAGACGATTATTTACTAGGGAATTTAGAATATGAATATTATTGGTGGCTTTTAAAAAAATTGTTTATAGCATCTTAAACAACACCACTTTCTGCATTGTAGTAGAACAGTGTATTAGAATGGTGTATTTGCCTTTTCTTATTACAATAAAATAACAAGATATCATTTCTTTAATGATAGTAAAAAACGCGTATATAACTCGATTGCTATTCCGATTTTAGAAGTGTAATTCACAGATGCCGCCCGAACGTACCAGTACTATGTGAGCAGGAAGTAGAAAGCCGAAAATCTAAGGAATTGAGTACTGTAGGGAACGACGTGAGCCTACTGCGCAGGAGACCTGGGTTCGATTCCCAACAAGTTTTTCTCTCACTTTTTCTTTCTTTGAAAGTATATTTTTATAGCATAGGTGGCTGAAAATAAGCTTGACTTTATTATACACGGCATTTCATTCCAACCGAACCCGCAAGTAAAACTATTAAATCGAAAGGGGCACTTTTCCACGTATCTTATATATTATAACTATGTACGCTGCCGACGAGACATTTTTCAAGAGGTGCCCATTTGTGTGTGTGTGTGTGTGCAGTAGCATACGCAGGAATTTATTTCGGGGGGTCCAAACTCAATACCAGGGTATTTTGTATTGAAATTCCTAAACTTGTCCCTAAAATTAGGCTAAATTTACACAAAAATTGGAATTTTGGGGGTGGTGAGGACCCACAGGACCCTCCCCCTCCGTACGTCCCTGTGTGTGTGTGTATTTTTCTAAAATTAATATGTTATACGTTCCACATGTGGTATTCACTTCAAATTTGGTATACGCATGTATCTTAACGAGGGACATAAAAGAGGAGAGAGATATTTTGCAATCATTTCCGGTTTGAAGCAGAAACTGTTGTAGCGAGACAAAATGTATTGTTGTCTTGTAAGGACACTATATCGTGAAAATGATGCCCAATGTTTCTTTCAGACTTTTGGGGGGCACTGCCTTCTCAGAGCGCCCCTGGCGAGATCAAAATAATACGTTAATAATACAATAACAAATAGAAACTTATCACCAGTGTCCCCGAGCTAATGATTCCCGCTCCGAACATTGCTTCCGAAAGAGACACTGCTGATGCTCCATTTCCGAAGCTACATATGTTTGATTTTAAATACTTCAGTATCGTCTCGAGACTTTACACGAACATACAAACTCGTTTCGGGACCATCTCAAAAGTTGCCGTGTAAATATATATTTTTCCTCTACGTATGTAGTAATGAAAATATTTTATTCGCGCAATAAGAACACAAAGTACTTTGCTAATACGAAGAAATGGAGATATGAAAAAATACAAAAACCGTTTAGTCGGGAATAGAACCCAGGCCTGCTACTTAGAAAGCCCACAGCAATATGGGAGCAGTAAGCAAGAAGTCGAAAATCTAAGGAAGTGAGTGGTGTAGGGGAATGACGTGACCCTACTGGGCAGGAGACCTGGGTTCAATTCTCAAAAAGGTTTTTTTTTTAATTTTTCTTTCTTTGAAAGTTTATTTTTATAGCATAGGTGATTGTCAATAAGCTTGACTCTATTATACACGGCATCTCATTCCAACGGGACGCGCCAGTAAACCTGTTAAATCGAAAGGGGCACTATTCCAAGTATCTTATATATTATAACTATCTACGTTGCCGACGAGACAATTTTCAAGAGGTGCCCATTTGTGTGTGTGTGTGTACAGTAGCATACGCAGGAATTTATTTCGGGGCGGGTTCGAACTCAATAATAGGGTATTTTATATTGAAATTCCTAAACTTGTCCCTAAAATTATGCTAAATTTACACAAAAGTTGGAATTTCGGAGGTGGTGAGGACCCACAGGACCCACCCCCTCCGTACGTCCCTGTGTGTGTGTGTACTTTTTTAATTAATATTTTATACGTTCCACTTGTGGTATTGGTTTACGCATGTATCTTAACGAAAAACATAAAAGGGGAGAGAGATATTTTTGCAATCATTTCCGGTTTGAAGCAGAAATTGTTGTCGCGAGACAAAATGTATTGTTGTCTTGTATGCATACTATATCGTGAAAATGATGCCCAATGTTTCTTTCTGACTTCTTGAGGGACACTGCCTTCTCAGAGCGCCCCTGCCGAGATCAAAATAATACGTTTATAATACAATAACAAATAGAATCTTATCAGCAGTGTCCCCGAGCTAATGATTCCCCCCGAACATTGCTTCCGAAAGAGACACTGCTGATGCTCCATTTCCGAAGCTACATATGTTTGATTTTAAATACTTCAGTATCGTCTCGAAACTTTACACGAACATACTGCCTCGTTTCCGGACCATCTCAAAAGTTGCCGTGTAAATAAATTTTTATTCGTAGTAATGAAAATATCTAGTATGTAGTAATGAAAATATTTTATTCGCGCAATAAGAACACAAAGTACTTTGCTAATACGAAGAAATGGAGATATGAAAAAATACAATACCGTTTAGTCGGGAACAGAACCCAGGCCTGCTACTTGGAAAGCCCACACGTTACCACTGTGCCTTGCTTGTACGTTGATTTCTGTTTGTTCTATTATGCTTAACATAGCTCATAACAAGGCAGATCAAGCCAATTCAACAATATGGCTACTTTGCATTCAAGATGGCGACTTCTCCAATGATATGTTTCTTCATTGAAGCTGCACTTTATCCTTAAGAGTATAGACACACATGGCTGTCCTACCGTTAGAACAACTTACAATTTCATGGTTACAAACCTTTGAACCGCCATCTTGAATCGAAGATGATGACTTTTCCAGCATGTCAGATTTTTCCCCTTACTTACGCTGTAGTCTACACACATGAACGCAATTTCGTGATTCCACCATATCTACAAGTTGTCTAGAATTACACGCCGCCTTATAACATTCCTAGCACTTTCTTACACCGAAGATGACTACTTCTTTCAAGTTCAAGCGCGGATTCGCAAACTACGCATCAGAATAAATATCAGCTCGAAATTTCAACGTCCTAGACACAACCATTAAAATTTCACATTTTTTCGATTTGCGCCGCCAAACCAAAACGAATTTTAATGATCTTTTTTCTAACATAAACTATGTTCCTATCTTCACTGTCTGACAAAATATGACGTTTCTATGATCTGCGGAACTACTCTAAAAACCGGCATTTCGAAACGACGAAAACTTTCGACACTTCATTTTCATGGAAAATATCGCCTTTTTCATGATTTCGGAATTTTCCCATTACTCACATCACATGACGAACAACTATGCAAAATTTGGTATTTGTATGTTTTGCGGAAGTATACTAACAATTAAGTGTGTTTCCGATTATATAGGTATATGATTCACAACAGTCAGCCTGGTACAGCCACTCCCAAAGGTATCTCCTCTCTAAGTGCTCTAATTCCGTTACTTGGGGTCCAGGTCATTTGCAGTTGTGAGAACGCCTAAACAGATGCAACCCAACTTACTCGTAAATTTTCTCGGCACTGACAGCAGTTGGTAGCACTGAGTCAAGTCCTTATGCAAGTAAAATTGTGAGTAGATGACCCACGAAACATTTCCCCATTCTGAGATCAATCTCCCTGGTTTAGAGCATGTTGTCCAATGAACATCATATGTTCATATTAATATCTCAATATTACTGTGTATGTAAAGTATTATTTCATTATATACTGTATATTCAAAGAAATAAAAACATTGATTACACGTCAATCAGAAAATGCTTGAAAGTAGATGAAAATATCAAATCTAGAATAACTCCTGGCAATAAGTTTGTAAATCACTGTCTCCATTGACAGACCTTCTCTAATTCTCTTTATTCTAACAACTTTTTCTTTCTAGGAAAAAAAGATTCTGCTAGTGACACTGAGTATGCATTGAAATTGAAACAGGAAGACTTGAACAAGTTTTAGCATAGCCGGGATTCGAACTCGTGTCTACCGAATAGAAGTTCAATGCGCTAACTACTCTCCTCCAAGTTTTTATTGTTCATGTGCTAGTCTTTGTAGAAATAGTGTTGAAAAATCAGATTTACTCCTAGTGTAATACAATACAATAGTCCTTAGATACAAGGAAAGAAATAACAAAATGTGGGATAACACTCGCTAAATTTAAAAAAAAAACAAACGAAAGGCTAAACCTACATCAAAAGTTGTTACTAGTTTGTTTTTATGGGAAGGAAGGAGCTTCCTGCAACACCACTCCAGCAAAACCTACTAAAATATTGCCTGTCCAACTTGGGGCAAAAGAGCTTTTTCGGCGAGTGCGTTTTAAAAAATCCAAGTAGGTGCGAGCATTCAGCAAAGGCACATGGTGATAGATATAGACAAGTGTACACGCCACAAGAGAAAGCACAGTTTTGTGTTTAGTATGTGGAAAATAACGAAAATCCGGAAACAAATCATATGATACTGTGAACTGGTGTGGATATCGTTGACAAATTCGTCCTAAGAAGGACGTGAGATAGTTCCAGATAGCTGGAGCACCCACACACTGATCGTATCGATGGGAGAATGTATCCTCTCTATCGCATTGAGAACACAGTGGGTCAGGAACATGTTTCAGCTCAAATGAACGAGCACGCGTACGGACCAACTGATGAACCACTTGAAACTATTCAATCTGTGGATATGAAGGTAATACCGGGCAAAGATATTAGCTCATACCTTTGACCATATAGTCTGAGGATATCGATGAAGAATGCGGAGAATAATCTGATCGTTAGGCAACGAAAGAAGGAAGTTATAGAAAATACGATAATTGTGTCCCGTAGGGCAGAGAAGCACACCGGCGTATGTCAAATAACGTATTAGTTAAGTAATATACGCCGGACAACAATCAGCAAAGTTAATAAACGGAGAGCTCACAGGAAATTCATAACTAGGCCAAAAACATTGTATCTATTGTTGTGTGAAGGGTTTGTTAATAGCAACTGTGGTATAGAAATCGAGCATAAACAGAGTTTGACATTTCAATCTGAGACCCACTCTTCCCTGTGAACGGGAAAGATAGGACGTGGAATAGAAAAATAGAAGCCACGCACAATATTCCATAGGAATAAAGAGTCAAACCGCTTAGCGAACAATTCTGGTAAGGGGAAATTTGAGCCTGGTACCACAGTTTGGGTGCAATGAAAATATTGATAAATTGGGTACGATGAACTAAATGAAGGCGACGAAAACGCTGGGAAAACAAAAGCTGGGGAATTTGCAATAACAACGAGGACTAAATATTCTCAAAAAGGGGAGTAGGTTGTGATGTAAACGAGATACCTAGGATCTTCAACGAAGTGACGTGAGCTTCACACAACACTCCAGGCTCGTTTGCAGGTAAATGAAAACAATTGAACTGTAATAGGTTAGTTTTCTGTACATTATACTGTAATTCGGAACAAAGTGCAAAATGTTGCAACACTGCAAAAACCCACTCCATAACAACTCAGGTGATCGTGATGGATAACAGGATCAACTCAGGTGATTGTGACGTCACGCGTTTACCCAAATATATCTTGATTCAAGAAACGGGAATGTCAGGGGGTGCAGGGTGGCCAACTGTCTGAGTAAAGAATCTAATGCGAGTGCAAAAGTGTCGTCGACAGAGTGCATCCTTGCATTAATCCACGTTTCAGCAGAATAACAGGGTGTTAGATAACCTGGATGCGGAAGTTGGCCGTGGTATATAAATTGTTAATAACTGTGAGGAAGGCAAAGGAAAACCCCTAGGCTTCCAGCACCTGCCACACGAAACCTTGATTTAAACTGTCGTATGCTTTTTCTAAATCTACAGCTAATGCACCCGCGGGCACCTGCAGAAAATGAAAATACGAAAAAATATCGCGCAAACAGCGAACTGTATATGAAAGGTTATGCGTAGAATGGAGTGCTTACTGACAAAGAATAATGTATTGACGGATGGTTGGTCGAAGTCGGGATGGAAGCACTTTAGTGAACAACTTAAGATCGACGGGCAGTAAAAAAGTAGGTCAATAGTCGTGAACATAATGCGCGGCGCGGGATTTCGGAATGAGGACTATTATACGGTATTACGACCCACTGCTTTGCCTCGTAACAGAGGATTGAATAAAGCGAAAATTTCCCCTGAGGACTGCAAAAATTTCCTTCTCACTAATGGGATTGATCAATGTCTGACACTCATCAGCTGTGAGATGGTGACATAACGTGGACAAAACCCCGGGGCATATGTGTAGTGTATGGGACGCGTAAGTGCAAAGTCTGTATAGTAGCATGTGAACTCATTTAAAATCTGCGAACAATTATTAGTGGTAATGCCATCTCCCAGAATCATAATGAATGGTGGTATAACATAGTTGTCGCAAAATCCAATCAACATGATAAATAGTTATAGTCTCCGCCGGAAAACGATGATAAAAGTCTTCCGACAAATACGCACGAATCAAAGTATAGGAGTAAATCGTTTCCAATCGATGTTTGATAAGATTAATGCATGCCAGGTTCTCCAGACAAGGCAAAGTATTCCAAAATTCACAGAGAGCTTGATATAAAATTCATGGAAATGGTGGTCGTCTTCCCTCGCGACCTCCCTGGCCATTGTAAAACTGCATAATTTAGGTTTACAATATAAATTACAGGAGGAAATCACAGAGGGGTAGTACCGATACATGCTGCACCAATAAGGTAATCGACGCGAGAATTCCGTTATAATCTTCGGGCCAGACATGATTTCATTATTAATCTTCTAATAGGAAGGGCCCCGAGCCTGTGGTAGCAAGAAAGGCATTTTAAAATCTACTTCAATTGTGGCATGATCCGACAGCGACACTGGAAATCCATTTGGTTGTTTCGCAGCAGTGCATAAATTCTCTGAAATGTATGGTCGATCGATTCTACTCTTCGTCGTAGTAGTGCAGTGGGTGAATACATGCTTTGAGTTTGACACAACTAAAGCGTCTTTTAACTTTAGAACACGAATAAGCAGTGACAAAGTAGGACAAGGAGTGGTATGCTTCAGAGAATCTCGGGTATCAACAATTGCATTGAAATCTCCGGCAATAATACAATGAAGAATTCCCGGAGGAAGTAAGGAAGGAATTGTAGTTGCAAAAAACTCATTCCACTCTTTTGTACGTAAAAAACCAGAATGCCCATACAAAGCTAAGAAACATATTTACTGAATATGACAACGTATAGCCCTTCATTCAGTTGCTAACACAACACGATCATAACTGAGTCCCTTTCGTACCAAAATTGCAACCCCAGTGTTTGATCGCGATTAATAATAGCTTGGTAATCTGTAAGAAACTCCAACGATGTAAGGGGAGAACTTATTTCTTGTAGAAAGCTAACATCTGCTCGGCGGGTTTCGATAAACTGTTTTAGAAGGGCCTTGTTATGATAGGTACTGATTCTATGAATATTGAGTGACACTAACATAAGTAAATTATTTGTTAACACTATAAAATCACTCAAAAAGAAAACAAAAGCAAAACGAAAGTACTTACAAAGGTGAAAGGGATTCTCCCCCATGAACACTAGTAAAGTGACGCATTTTGAAACTAATATAAAACAAACTGTGTGAACTCTCCTTTACTAACACAAAAACAAACACTGTCAGGTACAACATCATATCATACAATGTGGACGACACCATGGAAAGCAGGTGTGGAGATCAATAGCGAAGAGTAAACACACCACGCCTCAGGGCAGTCCTGAGTCTGATATAGCCCGATGTTGTGATCGTAATTAGCGTGTTTCAGCTTGGTCTATCCCTCGGATGATTTCAAGGGCACACTGTTCCTTCTTTCTTGTAGACGTTCTAGTGACTTTCCTTCTTTTTTGTTGGAAAGAAAAATCTGCTTGCACAGAAGTAACAGTATGTTCTGAAGAGGAGGCATTATTGTCTTGTACTTCAAACGAAGAACCAGGCAGCAAGGTTAACACTTCCTGCTCCAACGAACGAGACGAGTCAAGATTCATGACATCTGCCAACTCCGTTTTTACAAGACACATTTAATGGAATTAGTGTCCACTCACAAGAAAAACTTCTTACTGTTTCAATTTTTACTTCATCATTAAAGAAAATTCAGGCTCTATTCATTTTCCAAACTTCGACATATTGACTCTGGTACGCGATATTGAAACTTTCGCCCACATCGTACCGACATCGTTTTTCAAGAAATTGCCGGCACTGTCTTCTTGCAGTCGTCCTCCGACTGCCTGCCGACTGTTTTCAGAAAGCGTTATACGAGGAAAATATAAGCCCTAATTCACATTTTAAAGCAACAAATTTCGTTTTAACTGTTTCCTTTTGGTGAACGACTCTGTTTTTCCTCGTCGCAGTCGAAAATCGTGCGGAATGACGCTGTAGTCCGGCTCCGGCGCAGGCATTCCGACCGCGGCATCTGGTAGGCATGGACAAATTGTCCGACTGTAGGCGGCAGGATCCTGATGGGGAATCCATGCAAAAAAAAAAAACATAGATGAGCATTTTTCACTAGGCTCGTTCGCGCTCCAGCTGATTTCTTTCAACTGGGCTCGGGCTCTCTCGGACTCGCGATCACTTACCTCAATTGGAATCGCGCCTTCCGAATACTTCCCTCATCTGTTCTCGCAATCCCTCGAACCACACCAAAATCAATTACAATTACTAGCCTATTGCGCTAGTACTTTCGGCCACGAAGACCGCCAGTAACACACTTCATTTTTGCTATATTTCAGCTACGTGGCGAGAAACTTATAGTTCCAAATTACCAAACGCGCGTATTTAGCTCCTATGAGTAGGATTGAGCGTGATTTAAAAATATGCTTCTGAAAACTGGTGAATTTGTCTACGTTTTCCTTTCAAGGCATCCATTTCTCTTTTCATTTGTTTCTATTTACTTACCTGAGTTGACTATCTCTAAGCAAAAATAAACTTAGGTATTTTTGGATATTGATATTTGTAATTGTAATAAATGCAATAGGACGTATACTACTACTTGGCTTTCAAGACACAGCCTTTGAGTTTTAAAGGAGCTAACTACTGGAAACAATACATTTTTGAATCACTGTAATATATAAATTATCATATAAAAATTAAATGTAACTATGTGTGGGTAATCATCAAGGCTAAATTGGAGTCAAATAAAATGGGTTTAGGTATATAGTTAGGCCTTAATCCAATCTGTGATGTTATCATATTCATTATGATAATATCCTAAAGAATAGTGGGGATATAATTATTTGCGAAAAAATTGAGTATCTGACAAGACGTTAAACTTACGGAGGTAAAATGCAGTATATTATCTCTTCATTGAAAATAAACAGAACGTCTCCTAGCATTTTTTAACATTCTCCCTTATGGGTAGGGGTGCACTTTCTACATATGCTAAATAGATAGTGGGATAGTTTGTTGAAATTATCGAAAACGATCGATAATAGTTGAGAAAGTAGATTCGGATTCACGTTAAACCGTACGTCATGCCATAAGCGTCGGTGGACCACCGATGGGCAACTTGCGACATCTCGCCAAAAATAGTCGGCCCTGCAGCCAGAATCAGCGGTGGCTCCTCTTCCGTTTTAAAAGTTATAGCACCAGCGGCCCATCAGTGGCAAAGACGACAAAACGACAATGAACCACAAAATTACTGCCCCAAAATATGTTAAATTGCCTATATGCGTAAATTGTTTACATTAAGGAGAGTCTGAAAAACACTTCAAAAAGTTTAACAAAATGTGTCCAGGGTCGGCGCGAACCACCAACTTTTGGATAAAGAGGCGCGTGCTCATCCGACTTGGCCACGGAGCCGATGAAAAAAAAAGTCACTTGTGGAATCACAAATCCTTGAGGTACTTTTAATTTAGCTAATCAGAGTGCTTCTGTAACCATGTATATTCGACGATAACCGCTGAGATGAGATAAAGTCCGTTTCCCTTTTAATTTTATAACAAAATGATGCGCTTTATTTCATGGCTCTCACATAATCTCTTTCAAATGATTGCCCAAAGTTGTCATGTAAATCCATACAATTTACGCTCTTATCTCTAGATTTTTCACTTGATGATGTAAATCCAGGGGCTACTCTTGACCCCTGAAGCTCACTTTAGGAACAATTCGTCAAGGAAAAATCATATATAATAATAACCGCATGCACATGACTGGTGATAGTTCGTGTTGGTCCCTTCGCGATTCTCCGCGACAAATGGAAGAAACGTGGACCAAAATGAAGTCCTCGTTGCTATGCGCTGGTAACTTCAATATCCCTACTCTAGATGTCCCTTTCGTCTCTACGAAACCCTGCCACCGCAAAGTTAATTGATCTCATCACTTATTCACTTACTCTCTTATGATCATCAAAACCTTTAGAGTACTTCCCGTAGATATAAAAAAGTGAAATGTATGATCCAGGCTTGGTGTAGCACGCAAGTAAACAAATAAAGAGCAACAGGATATATGTCTTCCGCCAAGTTCCCTTCAATTGAGTGCGATGATTATTCAACAAAAAGACTTGATACCCAATCAGAAAATTCATAAAATATAAAATATGTAGCCAAGTCTCAACTTTGGAATAATAATAATAATAATAATAATAATAATAATAATAATAATAAGAAGAAGAAGAAGAAGAAGAAGAAGAAAGGAATAACAGAATTACAATATCAATTAAGTAAACAATATATTCAAATAAAGAAAAAATAATAAATGAAACGCCGGGACTCGATCCCGGGTTACTGTAATGGCAGTTATCTGCTCTCATACTTTGCAATCAATTCCTCAGACATAGATAAGAATATAAAGTAGTAGTTATGTTAGATAATTATAGCGCACACTATTTCTACACGTGTTGATATAATTCAAAGATTGCGCAAATAATTGCTATCATTTTATTCTTCTTTGGAAACTAGAAGCTAAAGAATTGTAGGGATGGGCACGAGCGAGTCCGAGCGAATTTTCACTCAAACTGGACTCGACTCCAAACAGATATCTTTGAGCTCGACTCAGGAAATCGACTCGAAAATTTCCTCCAACTTGACTCAAATTTGACTGTAGTTTCGATTCGAGTCGAGTCAAAAGAAAGAAAATGGAGCCAAATATAGTAGTTTCAAGTACTTTCTTCAGGTATTCTACATAAACAATCTAATTATTATCAATGCTACTAGTACTACTACTACTACTACTACAAATTATTATTATTATTATTATAACAACACCATGTATAAACATGAAAGACAGTTATATCTGAATACTAAACACTAGTTGACACAGCTGTCCTTGGTAGTCGTAAAGTCTAGGAGGGAAGGACATCGTTCACGAGGTTCTGGATTTGAGTTCCGGAGAAGCAAACATCCGGTCTAAAACCAAAAATTGTTACAAATTAGAGGGCGCCGACCAAAGTTGTTCAAAACTGCTTGACCCCGGTTTAGGGTTCTCAACGGCTCGAACGAATCGGCTCACAGCTCATTCCGTATCAAACTGAGCCAGTAGCTCACTCACCCAAGCCGGGTCGAGCCGAACCAAAGTGAGTTGTTGGCTTACCCTAACCAAGCTAGCTCGAGCCGATGGGTCACCTGAGCCGAGTAGGTGCCTCATTTCAACCTAGTTGGCTCGAGTTGGTCGCTCAGTTGAACCGAGCTGAGTCGGTTAACATTACTACCCGGGTTGAACTGCTTCGGCTCAAATCGTCGACCGTGCAGGTCTTAGCCTTGGTGGTAAGAAATACAGTATATACTTATGTTAGTGCTTACAACATTTGAGGCTGTCTCGTTATAAAAATCCATTGTCGGCTTGTTAATCGAGACGAAATGAGATGCGAGCAATGTCCCATCTCATGAGCAACACTAAAAATATTCCACATTACTGCTTACATTTCTCATAGCTTTCGCTTTCCAATCTAATCAGGTAATGATTTCAAAACGAGTTAAAACGAGCTAAACGAGCTAGCCATTTATCACATTCGACTCGACTGAAACTCGACTTCAGAACAGTGACTCGACTTGGAACTCGACTCGAGAAAATTATCTTTAACTCGACTCAAATTCGCTTCGAGTTTCGAGTCGAGTCGAGTTTTAGCTCCACTCGTACCTATACCTAAAGAATTGTAATGTAAATCGGGGCCATCGCTGAAGACTATGACATAGCCTTAACTTGAAGAACGTTTGGTGATATGTTCCTCATTGAGGAACGTCTATATAATTATATTTTTTGGTTTAAAGAAAGATCTCTCTAGTAAATTACTGTGACACTCATATAAGCAACTTCTCCTCATAGAGGGATAAATCGTTGAGTCCTCTTAATTTGACCAGCAGAGTGCTCCATGAACTGTGTATATTCGACAATAACCATTTGAGATAAGATAAAATGCGTTCGCCATATAATTTTATAATGGAATTACTTGCATCTATTTACCTTTTTTCATAGTACTCCCATATTCACTTTCTAATATTCATAGTTGTCATCGAAATTCGTACAATTATACGAATAATTGCAATAAAATTATTATTATTATTATTATTCATAATAATAACAACAATTACGTAAACAATACCCTCCAATAAAGAAAAATAAATGTCACGCCGGGATTCGAACCCGGGTCACTGAAATGGCAGTTCTCTGCTTTCACATTTTGCCATCAATTCCTCATACACAGTTAAGAAAATAAACTGGCAGTTATGTTAGATAAACATAGAACACACTATTTCTACCCGTGTTGATGCAATTCAAAGAATGCGAAAATAATTTCTGTCGGTTTTTCTTCTTTGGAAATTAGAAGTTACTATGAGGAAGAACAGTAGTAATGTAAATCATAACCAGTTAAAAACGATGATGTAGCCTCATCTTGAAGAACGTTTCGTGATATTTGCTCATTGCCGAAGGTCTATATCAATTGTTTTTTATTTAAAGAAGAAAACCTCCAGTAAATCATTGTGACACTCATACGAAACGTCCTTATACGAGTATTAAAGCTAGTATTTTGTGTATAGTCTTACATGCAATGCTTTTAACTAGCTAATAGTTTAGATGGAAGATGAATTGGCGCGGTAGGTAAGTGGTTAGCGCATTGAACTTCTATTCTGCGTACCCGCCTTCACATCCCTGTCAGGTTCTAACTTTTTCGAATGGTTTAATTTCAATATATACTTACTCTGACAAGCAACATCTTCTCTCCTCCAGAAAGAAAAAGATGTTGGAATGGGGACAATTGGAGAAGGTTTCTCACTGATGGCAATTATTTACTAACTTATTTCCAGCAGTTGTACTAGATTTGATATTTTCAGCTACTTTCAAGCATTTTCTGATTCATGCGTGATCAGTATTTTTATTTTTCCTAACATACAGTATATAAAGAAATAATACATTACACACACAGCAATATTAAGATAAAAATATGCCGTTGTTTGGAAAACACGATCCGAACTGTACAGATTCATCTTAGAATGGAGAACTGTTTCGTTAGTCACCTACTTTAAATTTTACCCAGATAAACATCTGGATCAGAGCTACTAACTACTGTCAGTGACGAGAAAAGATATATGTAAATTGTATTGCATCTGTCTAGGCATTATCAGAACTGCAAATTACCTGGGCCCCAAGCAATAGAATTACAGCACTTAGGGGGGAAATATTTTTGTGGTTTCGTGTACACAGAATTTATTGTAGAACCTAAAATGAAGGTTAGCAAGAGAATATCAATGTTACGAGTAAAAAAAATTAGCAATACACTGAACTACAAAAGTATCTCCCCCATAAGTGCTCTTATTCCATTACTTGGGGTCCACGTAATTTGCAGTTGTGAGAAAGCCTGGACAGATTCAACCCAACTTGCACGCAACTTTTCTCGGCACTAACAGCAGTTGGTAGCACTGATTTAGGACTTTATACAAATAAAATTGTGAGTAGATGACGCACGAAACATTTATCCATTCTGAGATGAATCCCGCTGGTTGAGATCGTGTTCTCCAATGAACATCATATGTTAATCTCAATATTGCTGTGTATGAAATGTATTATTTCATTATATACTGTATATTCAAAGAAATAGGAAACACTGTTACACATGAATCAGAAAATTCTTGAAAGTAGACGAAAATATTAAATCTAGAACAACTACTGGAAATAAGTAACTTTGTAAATGACTGTCTCCATTCACAGACCTCCAATTCTTCTTATTTCAACATCTTTTTCTTTCCAGGGAAGAGAATATCTTGCTTGTCATACTGACTAGGTATGATTCCATTCCGGGACCAAGTACCTGGGGAAAACCTATATGTCGTCTAAAAGCTCTTGCCAAAAGAAGTACGAAACTGTTTTCAAATCACGGACAAACCCACAACTTGACCTTATAAGGGGACAGTTCGTTAGAGTTTGTGACGCTATGTATTGTATATTCGACATAAGTAAAAATAAATCTTACGATCCATTACGTGTAAGCACCTCAGCCCATCGTGTTTCTTTTCGGCCCATCGCTAGAACGCAACTCGGGCAAGTATTTGATAATATCGCTTGGCACCCAGAGGTACCCATTTGGTCAATATTGCCAACCAAATGTAAATACAACGTGGCAGATGATTTCTGTACCACTGGATGTATATTCATGAAACTTGGCAGAAACATCATTCGTCACTTGCAAATATATATTGTGGACGTATTCTTCTTACTCGGAGCCCAGTTTGTCAGTGTTACCAACCAACTCTGAAAATGAGGTATAAAGCAGGTTTCGTACTATTCGACGCTTATGCACCAAGAAACATCACAGAACATTATAGCAAAAATACGTTGAGTATCACCTATTTCAACCATTCTAAATTGTCAGTGTTGCCAACCAAATGTAAATATCACAATGTTGCAAATGGGGTGCATGCCATTGAACGAATATAGAACAAATGCGACACAAGCAGCATCGGACAATGGAAAACATAGTGTGAGTGTGCCCAAGCACAACAATTTGGCAGTGCTGTCAACCATTCAAAAATATATTTTCTTGGAAGGTTGCCTCATTATTGCATGCAAAGAGACAAAAGTTGGTATAAACATCATTTGACACAAAGCAAACATTCTGTGGTTTTTATCATTCCCCAAGCACTCTAGTATGTCAGTATTGCTTACGTTTTCAAAATGGGAGTTCTTCAAATAGTAGTGTACTACCTTTGTGATATTTGTATATTGTCTAATGGTATGAATGGTATTTCGTGAGATGTTTCTGCCAATCTTGGTGCCAATCATTCTTATCGTACGAAACCTGCTTTACATCTCATGTTTATAGTTGGTAGGTAACATTAACAAACTGGGGTCCTTGTAGGAGGAGTACGTCCACAGTATGTTATTCCTAGTGACGAATGATGTTTATGCCACGTTTTATTTATATTCATCTAGTGGTACAGAAACCATCTGCCACATTATATTAACAATTGGTTGGCAACACTGACCAAATGGGTACCTCTGGGTGCAAAGCGATATTATCAAACACTTGCCCGAGTTACGTTCTAGCAATGAGCCGAAAAGGAACATGATGGGCTCAGGTGCGTTTCCGTGATGGATCGTAACATTCATTTTTACTTATGTCGAATATGCAATAGATAGGGGCACAAACACCAACAAACTGGCCCCTTATAGGGTCAGGTTATGGGTTTACCCGTGATTTCAAAACGCTTTCGTACTTCTCTTGGCAAGAGCTTTCTGCCGATATATAGGTTTTCCCCAGGTACTTGGTTCCGGAATGGAATCATCCCTAGTGAGTATGAATTGAAATTGAAACAGAAGCACTTGAAAAAGTTTCAGCTTAGCCGGGATTAGAACCTGGGTCTACCGAATAGAAATTCAATTCGCTAACCACTACTTACCTTACTAGTTTCCTCTTGAGGTTTCCAGCCGGTTGAATAGTGTCCCTTTCATTTCTACCGTAAGCCTTCGAAATAACCTAGTAGCTAGCACGTACGTTAGTTGGATGCAAGGGATCGTAGATTTTGTTCCTTTTTGAGTGCAACATTGAACCTATCACAGTGGCTTGGATCAATATTAAAGTAAAGGTTTCGTCCCATACAGTCTCCAGTGATGTAAAAGTATTCCAAAATAAGCAAGGAACTTTTGAGCACACCAAAATGCTGCTAACGCACAAAACTTCAAACAAAATTTGCAAAATCTTACCAACTATGATAAAGGCTTAACTGATCAGATACACATGAGACGCAATCTACTAGGTTACTTTCAGCACTAACTGAAAACAATATCCAGATTTATCAAATATATTTTCCAATACAGAAAACGTTACATACAATTTCCGACATCTAAATGAAATATGTAGTCAATTAAAGTAATAAAAATGCAATTACATTTCGATTCATATTGAGACTTATAATTGTAACACATTAATGCCATACGATAGATCTTAGCTACCGGTAAATGACATTTTAATGTGTAGCTTGAAATATGATCATTTAAGCTACTCGTGGTGAGATGTTTTTACTTTAATTGTATCCTTTGATAGCAAATTAAATGAAAAATGTATGTTAAATTCTTTTCTTTATATTATTTCACGCGTCCATAGAGGACAACGTATATAATAACACACAGATAGACTCCGACGAATTCCCAACGTCTGTTGGTACATTGCTTTACCACTAGTATTGTACGAAATTAAACATATGGGTTTTCTTAAACGAATGGTGTATCCTTCCCTTTCGTCGTAAAATTTACTATTTCATTTACCTGTTTACCACAGAAAAATTTAACATTTTTAAACGTAAAATTAGTTTTTTATGGTGGATATTACATCTACACAAATGTCTAGTTTGTTTCGGGAGACTAGAAGGACACATCAAAACAGTTCTCATTTAACATGGCCGTTGAATTCGTATCCAGGCCCTTTTTATTGGAAAGGCAGATATCCAACCGTTAACTGACAGTCATTACTACCATCTCTCCTTATTATATTTACTACCATCTTATTTTACTTAGGATCATATTCACAATTCCATAACCTTTTAAGCACCTTACGATGTTTGTAGATATAAGTTGTAGAGATAACATGGCGAATCCATTTAGCATAAACAAGTCCAATTTTCGTTTACATCTTCTCAAGTTTTCCCTTCTGGAAAGAAAGAAGTGATAATCTTCCTAAAACTGTGGGAACTGCTCCATCACCACGTAGAGTATTCCATTCCTTTTTGTCTTGCATGAAAACCTTTCTAAATGCAAAAAATATATATAAATAAGAAAATCAAATATTTCAAATTCAGCTTCTAGCAGTAATAGTGTGAGTTTTCTCGATTTAAGGGCTAAGGGCCCCTCAGACTCCAGAGTCTGTAGCCAAGGGTTAAAGACATAGAAATACTTAGACGAACAACCTCTTAGATTTCGGCTGGGGTACCCCAGCCCTTTCTCTAAATGTTAGAAATTTCCAAAATTTAAAACCTGCTGTTCATGACAATGTTGTGTACCTCTGAAAATTTTTTGTCCTATCTCTTCCACCTAGTGATCAAAAGATGTCCGAAATGTAAATTTTAGATCTACTTAACCTCATTCATCCTATGTGTCCAGGCTTTATCAACATATATGGTTATATGGACGACTGCATGATTTTTACTCTTTTATACAAAAAAGATTGTCAATGCTTCCCTCTTAAAACTTAGAATGGTTACATACCATTTCCTGTTAAAGTTGGGAATTGTGAAAAACATAATTTGTTAAATATTCTCTTTGACCCGAATATATGTTTCTGTAAACTTTGTTCGCCCTGCATATCCTCTTCAATGGATAAAATGTTTTCTAAAATTTACGTGTGGACACGTATTCATAACGTGATTAGGTTACATCGTAATTTATCTATTTTGATAAAGTATTATTACATAATATAATCTTACGGATAGATACATGGGTCAATTCTTGTTAATTTAACATGCTTAAAAAATAAACCTATTTAAATTTTAAGAAATTATACAATCGTGCTTGCTTATATTTTGGAAATTTCTAAAATTAAAAGTGCAGATCGTAAGATAGGATTTAATTATGCATCTATGGAAGTTTTGTTGATTTATCTAATTCCATTTTACAAAAGAAAATAATTGCCAAAGTCAAAGTTTAGAGATTTTGTACTATTTTATAACCGTTACTCATGGTTTATCATATTATATTATGTACCGTATAGTAGAGATATTCATTCACTTTTGGAAGACACGAGTAAATTGATGACCCCACTTAAAAACAGGTAGGATAAATTGGACCTTTAGTTAAATTTCAAATATAATAAAAAGTAAATGTTAGTATATTTTCCTTGGAGTTGAACATATAATTCTAAAAATGCAGATGGTTCAGCTTATCCACTTTTATTAGAAAAATACTTGCGGAACTATTCGTAATTAGTACATTTGATATCGTGATAGGATATTCACAATTTTTTCTTTTTGACGAGGCTTTATTCAATGATATGATAACATTCCATACCCTTTCCAACAGTATAAAAATAATCATTTTGATTTATAATATTTGGAAACTGGGTTTGTATGAATGATTAGGGATTTAAACAGTCTTAGTTTTATACGAAAATATCGTACAAATTTGACGCTTACAGCAAATTAAAGAGACCCTCTACAAATATCTCACCTGTTCAACAGAAGTAGATTGTTCATTTAGCTGCCCTGAAAGGTTCAAGATGATAAGAAGTCTCCTCATATACGCGGCAAAGAACAACCGTTTAATTTTATGAAAGAGTTACAATGATGCTTTTTTTTTCAACGGCCCTGATTTGAAACATGAATGAGACACTTTTATATTTTTTTTACATAACTTTATAAGCAGAAATCCAGAAATCCGAAAACAAGCTTTCGGTTCGACTCTACGATGTGGACAAGCTGATGCACTCATTATAGATGGGAAATCTGTCTACACACTGGATTATTGCGCGTATACTTTGTATTGTTCCGCAGTATATTAATAGTAATAGGCTTGTCATTTTACCTGGTTTTAAATATTTTAAACGCCCTAAAACAATAGTATAGTGTTGGGAGCTATTCACACTGCGCGTACGTGTTATCTATGAAAGATTAACAGCTCACACAAGTAATGTACATTTCTAGATTACAGTGTTCTCGAGAGACTGTTCCTCCAGATGAACTATTTAGTCATTTCGCCCACTATCGAGCACCTGTTTACTAACTAGGAGATTTGCTTGTTTCATGTGATTGGGTTTCTATTGTATTGTAGGTGTGAATCTTAAATTTTTTGATTTCTCTTCTACTCCTGTTTGTTGTTCTTGCTCCTATGTGTAATGCTTACACTCTCTTACTTGTGTTTGATGTAACTGCTTGGAAATAAACGACTATTAAAAAGAGTGGGCTAAGGCAGTGTTATTAATCATAGTGTCGGGGGTTCAAACCCGCTCCAGGAAGTGTTCTTGCTTATATTTATTTATTTATTTATTTATTTATTTATTTATTTATTTATTTATCTAACTATCTATCTAGCGATAGATAGATAGATAGATAGATAGATAGATAGATAGATAGATAGATAATATAAATAAAATAGTTTGTGTGTTTGTCTGTCTCTATGTATGTGTGAAGTCTGGGGACCAGACGAGTAGACCGAGAGTTGTCAAATTTTGGTCACAGATACCTTGATCCAAGCCCCAGACCAAGACGAAGTGTTTTTTATTCAAACCAGAGTCTCAGGGGATGGGTCATTTCTAAATTCACCCCATTCGGCTGCGGGCGGGAGTTACTGAGACGTAAAAATAATAAAATTGGCAGATATTATTGTCATATCCATATTTTCATGGTGGATACATTATATGTACAGTAATGGATCCAGGATATGATCAAGGGAGGAGCTTAACCATAGTTTGCGGCTTTACCCAGTGTAAAGCAGGATTGAAGCCCATTTTATCCAGTGTATACCTGAGGGGCAAGGGAGGGGGCTATAGCTCCTATAGCCCCCCTTGGACCCACGTATGTATATATATACGGAGTATTTCAAAACAACACTGACAACGTTTTTCAGGTGATTCCTGACACCAAAATAAGGCAAAAGGTATAGACCTTCTTGGGTGCACAAATGCTTCCTTTCGGAGTTACAGACTGCCGAAAACATGAAAAAAAAATGAACTTTAAAGGTCCATAGCTCCAATACTATGGTATCTACCGTAGTCCGGTCAAGACTTCACTTAGGAACTAATATGTGCCCTATCCAAATATCCATGTATCAGTATCTTGCGGTACTTCTGCAACAGTTTATGCAGAGGTAGTTGGTGAGTACTTCAAATTATATGCCCTTAGCCGAACTCCCTTTATGAAAATTGTTGCGTGAGTACCGCAGGATTCTAAAACATGTATTTTGGATAGGGCACATATTTGTTCCTAAGTGAAGTCTTGACCCGACTACCGTATATTACATAGTATTGGAGCTATGGACCATTAACGTTCATTTTTTCATGTTTTCGGCAGCTTATAATAGCTCCGAACGTAAGCATTTGTACACCCAGGGTCGTTTATACTTTTTGTCTTATCTTGGTGTCAGGACTCACCTACCAAACGTTATCGGTGTTGTTTTGCAACACCCTATATATATTGAGGTTTGAGGAACGGATAAGAACAATTTGTACTGTACGTGCAGTGCGAAAAAATGATCACAAATTTATTTCGGGAGAGGCACCCCCTAAATATAGGACTGTACATCAGTCAACCGTTCACATATTATCCAACACTGCGACGAAAGAAATTTTGAGTGAAGGTAATTTTAATTTTTATCAATATTCGAGACGAGACCGAGACTTTCGAGACTAACTTAAGTCTCGTCTCGGTCTCGTCTCGATTTATAGAGGCCTGTCTCGCTCTCGGTCTCGTCGCGGTTATATAAAATCCGTCTCGGACTCGTCTCGGTATATAAAAGTCCGTCTCGGTCTCAGTCGGTCCATCTCTATTTACATCAAACTCACACTTTCTAATTTATTACTTAAACATTGATGTTTCTGTGTGGTGGCTAGATGCTAGTTTTAAGTAGCTGCACGGCTACTTTATAGAAGGTCTATTATTCTTATGAAGATTTTAAGAAGATTCATTCATTAAGTTCCTACTCACGCATACTTGGGCAGAGACTTGAATTATGTAACCCAATCTTGCTATCTGGACCAAAGTGAAAATATTTTAACATAGCAATTGTGTTGCCACAGTTTTAATGCTCCGTGTATCTAAAACATTTTAAAAGGAAAAGTGATTAGTCCTGTGAATTTAAAGTTGAATTTAAAGTTTGTCATTTTAAACACTTCCAAGGTTCTTTGTTTGATTTCTGGTGATATGTTAACGTTTTTTTTTTCATTTATACAAAATAATTCTCTGAACTGTTTTCTTCAATGCAAACTGCAGTCAAATGTTTTTGCACATTTGAAAATTTGGATATTTTCAATAACTAGAACTAAACGGGCAGCAAAGTGAAAAGATTGTTTGTGTGTGATTTATTTTTACTACTAAGGAGAATACCAGAGTGTAAGAAATTATTACTTTTAATGTTAAGTACTTTTCTTTTACCAATTTGGTAAGATTAAAAGTTTTTGCTACACAAAGTCATTATTTTATGTGCTCTTAGATGTAAGATAACATTAAGATTCATAGTAGCAATATGTGGGGATAGATTTCATATTTGAGCATATTCTTTCCCTAGTCATGCAGTTTTCTGCTCACAGGTATGTTTAGATGGATAGACCTATTTCGTGTTTGGTAGCAGGTCTTCTAGCCATTTTCGGGGCGATCAGTTAACCTTTTTCAACTGCACGTTTCATCGGATATGAATGCTGTCAGATTCGACCATCAATGGGTACAAGCACATAATTTATATTATCTTGCTCTATAATGATTTTAGGGCAGCATAATAGCCATTTTGATATATCACCTACTCATGTTGGTTTCTTATTCTGTACAATGGGAATTCAATCGCATATTAGAGCTCTATTTTGTCCCCTAAGCTTTTTTTTAAAATAAAAACGTTAATTTTAGTTGAGTGATTTTATCTTATTCTTTTGTTTCCTTTTTTGGTTTATTAGTTAACATGCGCACTTGCATGTTTTTACAGGAAGTTCAGTTTATTGATTTTCCTTTCCGGGGAAGGGACTATGTTATTCTCAACTTCAGCCTATTATCCTTAAATACTATCCCCTATTACTATCTCTGGCACAAAAAGAAGTTCATTGCAGAGGAGAAGTTCCTGGCAGAAAAAAAGTTCACGAACGATACCAAAATGTTGGACGCTCTTCGTCATTAGTTGGTGAACAACAGACAGCCTTATACGCAACACATCCAATTTCACTTTTTCCATCGTGTGGTTGCACTGTGAACCCAACATGATTTTTCACATTCTAGTTTATGCTAACCCGATTTTGTTTTCTGAACCCACTTTACGCTTCACCTTTTAAACATTTCTCTTTTCCGCTTTTCGGTTCTCGGTTTACGCTTTTCACACTGCCCTTTGCCTTGAAACTTGCACTTGTAAACGATGGGAATCGCTTTCAGAATCGTCAGTAGTTGAAGGAATAATGTCGGAAATAATGCGCTGCGTGAGATATTTGAGGTTGTAGATGTTCTTTCTTCTGATACCTGAATTACTTGTTTACTTAGCCTTATATCTTGAACGTATTCATATGAAATGAAAACATTCAAATAATTCTGGACATAATTATCTTTGTGTTCTCCATTTTCTTGTATGTTGATAACTGGAAAAGATAATCGTTGCAACTTCTGATTTACATTTGTCAACAATTTCATTGGCTTCATCAAAGAACTCGGCAAGAATGTCCTGCTCCGTCGGTGTCTAAATGATTTACAGAAACGAAACAAACAATCGCAATAACGTAAAAAAATTTCTTCTTTGTCTAACAGCAGTAATAACACTCCCTCTTTTCATCATATTTCAGCGAGAAATAACACCAAAACAATGCGTTTCCCATAAAAACTACGAAATAACTTTAGGAGCAAACGCTGTTATATTAAAATTTTGATGAATATAAAAGTGACACGTGGATCCAAAATCTGCTATGTGATACATAGCACGTTTCGAATGCCGATGTTCACATTGTTTTCCGCTATTCAATCATACTAGCAGTGGAATACTGTACTTAACAGTGGGATAGGACAAAATCTCGCGGCCGAAACCTCGCCGACTAAAACCTCGCGGGCCAAACCCCGCCTGGCTAAAATCTCGTGGGACAAAATCTCGCCAAGCCAAAACCACGCCTGCCCAAACCCTCGCCACCCAAAACCTCGCGGGACAAAATCTCGCTGGGCCAAAACACCGCTTGGTCAAAACCTTGCCGCCCCAAATTTCGCGTCACCCAAAACCTCGCGGGACAAAACCCAGCCTAGCTAAAACCTCGCGGGACAAAATCTCGCCGAGCCAAAATACCGCCTGCCCAAAAACCCGCCGCTCAAAATCTCGCGTGGGCAAAATCTCGTCGGCCAAAACCCCGTCTGGCTAAAACCTTGCAAAATGAAACATTCCCTTAAAATTTGCCCAATGAGTTTCTTAATATGCAATTCCATATTACAAATAACAATAATAATAATAATAATAATAATAATAATAATAATAATAATAATAAGAAGAAGAAGAAGAAGAAGAAGAAGGAGGAGGAGGAGGAGGGGGAGGAGGTACAAAATATCGTGAGCGTGAGCTTCTCGGGGTATTCCCGTTTCCTCTCCCTTTCTTCATTGCATCATTTCCTTCATCCTGATCACCTACGTCTTCTTTAACCTACAAAACATAATCGAGGGACGTAAAAACTCAGATATTATTTCATACTTTCATAAATATTATTAGATTTTGTTAGAATTTCCTAAGGTTACTGTAAACTGAAATAAAAACCATCCAAGGCTCAGGACCCCATATATGTTGAAAATTTGATCCAGACCAGTCGAGTGGTTTAAGAGTTATTAAATCACAAACGCAAACACTTTCATTTTTATGTATTTCTATATGTCTTCCCCTTTACCTTCAAAGTGAAATAATAAAAAGTATCCCAAACCCGGACCTAATCTATGTTGAAAATTAGATCGAGATTGCACTCGTGGTTCAAGAGTTATTAAGCTTTATTTATTTTTAATATATCCCCCTCGCTTCGTAGTGCGGTCAAAATGAAATTATAAACTACGTCCCAGGCCCGAGCATCATCTGTGTTGAAAATTTCATCGAGATCGGCAGAGTGGCTCAAGAAGTATGATGCCCCAAACATAGTCATTTTCATTTTTATATAGGATAGATTTTCAAAGCAAGCGTTAGAATTTTTCTTCTCATTATTTTAATACAATTACGTCTTATTACAAAACGTGTACATATACCAATATACAGAGCATTTTACATCGAAGAAATTATCTTGAGGACATTTTATACTGACGACATTTCTTCTCAGGCGAGATTTCGTCCCGTGTAGTTTAGACCCTGCGAGATTCTGTGTCCCGAGATAAGGACTGCAAGGTTTTGGCCAGGCAAGATTTTGGGTATGACGAGATTCTGCCCGCGAGATGTAGCCAAACCCTTAACAGTAGTTTACAGCAGAAGAGCCCAAAATGTGCACTAGATAGTGCTTTCATTTAAAAATAACCGTAAACTACTTCACTAAGTAAGTTTTGAATTGTCGACTAAGGTATAATTTTCTCCTGTTTCCAGTTCACTTTTTCTACTTATATTGTTGTTTAGCTGCGTGCTAAGCAAACTGTCAATTTTTCTCTGTCCATTGTAAACACTTTTCGTATATGCGAAAATTATCCCACCTCTTTCTTTGATATATACGTGTGATATTGATAGTATTTTCTAAATTCTTTGATTCCTTTAAGCATGCCTCAAATATTATGGTTTCTTATATTATCCTCGAGTTTAGCAATGTTTGGTTCAACGTTTATGACATTTCAAGCCTGTTTCGTCTGTTTTTCTCTTCTGCGTTAGTTTGGTGCATTCCTGGTTGAGCCATACCTTATTCCTAAGTATTTCTGCTCCCAAAGTTTTTGTTGTTGAAATTTTCATTTTTGCTTATTTTCACCGTGTTCTCAACACTAGAAAATTTCGAATACCTATAATCCGAGAAACTTTTGACATTTCAATCTTGTATTCCCTTCTCGTCCGACCCTCCTTTAATTTTTAAAGTAAACATCTCCATAGTCAGATACTGAAGATTTCTTTTTTCTAAATGGTAATTTTCTGTTATAATCGCTGCTACTGGTCAGGTCAGTGCCGTTATAAGTGCTGGTCAGTGTCAGAATCAGCTCCTATAAAAACCGAACATATAGTATGCTGGGCTGTCTTCTATCTACTAAAACGTGAAAAATTAGAGTATAATGTTAGGGTGTGGTAATTTTGTATCCTTCACAGAAGGTTTTTAGACGTTGCAAAGTTCATGAGTCTAATGCCGTTGACATTACTTTCTCATGCAGACTTTCGGTTTAAAAATAATCTCTCGCCCTCCCTTCGCATTGAAACCCTAATAGAAGTTTCATATAATATTATGAGGGTTGGTCAAATACATGTTCTATTTCTTCGTAGAAACTTTCCTTTATATATAATTTATCATTTTCTGTTGGGGAATGTACAATTAGAACAGTAATATCGCACGACCGACCTCTAAGAGTAATAAAATAGAACAAATTAAGACGTTAATTTGTTGACATTTTTCGTTGGTTAACGGAAAATGCTGTTCCTAAACGGTAACTCTTATTTTATTTTCCATTAAAAACCCATAGTATTTCCGGTTTACACCGTACCTTTTCTACCAACCTAACTTTCAGAGCTCCTACCACATCTATACTAAATTTGATTTTTTTTTCGGATTTGAATGCGCCTGCTATATATAGGCATCTTCTATTCCATCGTTTAAATATCCTTTACTTTTACTTTGTTAAGATCGTTCCAAATTATCTGTTTTATTCCTAGACTCTAGTGAATGTTTCTGAACTAGTGTCAAACCTTCAAGACTCAAAACCAGTTCTTGTTGTTTGTTCGTGACTGCTTATTCAATATACTTGAAGACAGCCTCCATATCTAGAGTCCTTCTCCTCGATACGCAACCTGAGGACACGACATGCCACGGTAACAGGTGGCCAGGTTGATAGATACATTAAATACAATACACTGGAACAGTTAGTGTAAATATGTACTACTTAAGTAAATACCGTCCTCAGAGACAAAATTTGAGCCCTGAAACCAGAAATGTATCTTCCAGACCAATTGTGAATTCGCAAAATATTTTTATTTTAAATATTCACCTATCAAATTTAGTTCGATGATTTTTTTAAAGGACTAGTCAGAGAAAGTATAGCTTCATGCACATCAAAAAGAAGTTCCGTAACTTAAGTGAGCAAAAATCATGATAGGTGCATTTCTTGGTCACAGATTAAAGCAGTCATGTATGATGACGTATTTGATGATTTAAAGTGAGGACGGAGAATACTATTTCATGAATCCAAAAGTGTTCAAATCAATGCGGTTGTAGTCTGATAGTTAAAGTGACCAAATATGGATCAGAGACACCGTAATTTGAATCTACTTAGCATTTTTACTTTTTTATTTTTACGAAGCTTCAAATGCCAAACTTAGCAAGGTAGAGTGCCATTGGCATTGAAGACACAATATTAGATGATGAAACAAGTTTATATGAACATGGAAACATAGATCCAGGAATAAAGAAACCGACGCTTTCTAGAGTCAAAAACGGCAGCCTCACGAACCTGTTGTGGAAAATATTAAGTTATGTAAAGAATACGAAGTAATCTAGAAATATACTACTAGAAAGGTAAAACAAAATGCATTTTCTTCTTTCTAAATTTAACTTGTTATAAAGTTATTTTATGTAAATTAAAAGTGTAATTGTAAAATATCAAAAAACTAGCTATCTTCAAAAACTTCATATTTTACATTTTTATGGGACGTACATTGTTAACACTCATACACACGCGCTAAATTTTAGGACTTAATCTGATATAATATTTTACAAAACATTTATTGTATGAATTTGGGATGTAAGACTAAAATTATGTAAATTTCACCTCTTCTACGAGATCTGATAGTATTTTACCGGTAGGGTTTGGATACCATCGCCATTTTAAAAGAAAAATATTTTTACCATATTTTATGCTATACTTCTTATATGTTGCTCTAAAATATTTAATATATATGTTTAAATTTTTAGTAATGTTTCTGGTGTTTGAATGTATTAAGAGGATGAATATATCAAATAATCCCGTCTGTTTTTTGTATATATTCGTTTCAAACTTTTTTTCCCGAAAAGTAGCATTAAACATTCATTACTACAAATATTCAAACAACATGTACTTGAACTTTCTCTCCTAAATGAATATAAAAGTGGTCTTTTAATATCATATAGAAAGAAAATAGAATATCATATAGCATGAAAACAGAAATTAGAAACTTTTCTAACCGTATTACATATTTATTGTCATTTCCCCCACGCACGAAGTTAAAGAGCAAAGTTTAAATCGCTGCCACACTCTTCACAATACACAAGATTGTGCTCCCTGCAGATCAACTTCTTGCAATTGCAGCATGAAGATTGAGTTTTACTGTCCGTTTGACGTGATAAGCGCATTTGATCCTGCAACTTTATCTTGCCCATAAAACACTGTAAGAGGCCAACGCTTGCACTTTCTTAACACAGTATCAGTTCCGCAGAGCTTGTCAACAACATCAGTCCTTCCTGTATGTATATTATAATCAGTTACAATAACAGGTTTCTTCTCCGCATCCGTGTCGCGATCAACTTGGTTGTCATTGTCCATTGTTCATTCCACAAAAAATCTTCGAGGCTTGGGAGCAAAGAAGTGATGGCCATGTGCGTATTTCTCTTTTTGCTTTTAGTTCCCGTAAATCATATCCGTACAACTTAGTATTCTTGTTCAGTATTTGTAGCATGTCCACTTTCATGTAGATCATCTGTGTCAATAGTAGCGATAGGAATAAGTTCTTCATCTCTCTCAACAGAATCAAAAATGTTTCTTATATTATTCTTTCGTGCTTTTGCGCAACACTGTTGACTTTGTGTTCCCTCCCTTACTGATTTGTTTGAGAAAGTTTATTAGAATGATATTTGTCTACACACACACACACACACACACACATATATATATATATATATATATATATATATATATATATATATATATATATATATATATATATATATATATATATACATTAAACACATTGTTTCATAAAACACAGGTTGAAACTTGGTAAGAGATTATATTATTCAAACGCACGCACGGGGTTGATTTCACCCCAGCCAAAGATATATGATCCACAGAGCAAGATCGTTCAACGAAAATTAACTGAGTGCTGGGTGAATGCAATCAGGAGTTGTAGCCAGAAAGGTACCTATAAGCAGAGTGCGCTACAGTCGTTTTTCTTTTTCTAGAACAAAAATGAAAAGGCTTCTGGAGCTTTTTACCCAAGCCCGTGTGTTTAAAGGTTAATTTATCCTTTGTACCGGAAACATGTTTGGTATTACTGAATTACTGAGGAAAAGTTAGGGGACTAAATAGTTCGTGCCAACAACTTGGCACGCCACAGGAACAGCATGCATGTTGTTTAAAGCATATCGTACAAAATATTCATTCTGGGGAGCAAAGTCCGATTGGTAGTCGAGTTTACAGTAGCACAATATTATAATAGTGGTTCATTAAACAAACAAACAAAAAATGTATCTTCAATCGTCAGAACATTTGGTTGGGACCAACGCAGTGTTAGGAAATGGTTTGGAATTGAATGAAATAAATCTGTGCCTAGATCAGATAGCTTCAAGACACTACTGTACTTCTGTATGAAGCGCTTATATACGTCAGGAATAGTGTTGTAAAATTTCCGGAAATTTTGAACCTGCTGTTAAAAAAAAAAGTTTTTCCGGCTTTTTTCCGGAAAAATTGGAAAAATTGGGAAAATAACAAAAATCTCTATTAGGTTAGATTTACCAGTAATGGAACCGTTTTTTTCGGAACGTGTGAAATTTCAATATTGTGAATATTTTTTAAGAAAGAAAAACAAGCATTCGAAAATGAAACTGTTGCAATTATTCATGAAAGTTAATAGTCTTCACTCATTTCCTTTATGTACCTTTTAGTCGTTTACTCCTGGTTGTGCATTAATTAGAGAACTTTTACAATTGCATACACATATATCATCATGAAGCGTTTCTGTTGCAAAAAATAGGGCTCTTGAGTGAAACTGAATTCTTAATGTGCTCTTTGATCTGGTGAAATTTTGTTAATTTTAACCAAATTACTTCTTAAAAGGAAGAGCAGTGGGAATATTTCACTAATACTTATGCACTAGGACATATAATTATTGTTATTTAATATTCAAAAACTCTACGACGTTAATATAAACTTTATGTACAAAATTTTGTATGTAAATAAATACCTATTTTCTAGTGCGACAAATTATTTACATATCTAAATCTAAAAATGACACTGACTATATATATATATATATATATATCGATGTATATAATGATCGAAAATGACCGATATTCGTATCGAATCCATGTTTTTTTCGTCCTGAGATGTACATTAACATTTCCGATGCTGTTTAAATCCAAATTCAGTACCGCAACTTGGGAGAGAGAGAAAGGGTGAATATATAAAAATGATCGAAAATGGTATTTAAATAGTTTTCAGGTTGACTGAGATCAACAGTGATACTTCCTTTGCCATTTAAATCCAAATTTAGCTCCCATTAGTATTCCTAATGGGGAAAGGTGGCATGTAAAAGTATTTTAAAATGACTGATACTGGTGTCGAACTCATAGTTTTTGGGGTCCCTAAGTTCATTGTTTTGGTACCCTTTATACCCAAAATGAAACTATTTCCCCCGTGGGAAGATTGGGGATTCTGTTTGTCTTTAATAGTAAGGAACGGAATTTTCACATGTTAAATTCTTTAACATATTTGTCTCTGCTTAAATTTATGCACTTGTGCGGTGTGTATGTGTGTATGTAAATAAGATCGTCATCTCTTTTTGAGTTGTTCGAAAAATATACAAATAGTAAAGAAAATTTTTTATCAGATATCAGAAAACTAAAAAGTAAAATTAAAAGCTGTTGCTTTAAGTATTTTTCGTGCTAGCGAAATACGTTGTATATATACTGCAGACACGTTACATAAAATAAGATTAGCATTAGGCGAAGAAATAATTTTTAAATTATATTTTCCGGGTTTTGCCAATATTTCCGAACAAAAGATTTTTTTAATGAGTTCAAAATTTCTGGAAATTTTACACAGCACAGTGAAGACACGTATCTCCATAAAATACATATTTGATTTTAACATACTGGTATTAACTAAAATGATTCTGGCCCTCTTTTAACACTTCCCTGTCATAAAACGGTAATTTTGTAAGATTACTTAAGATAATTTAAGGTCGTCTATGTTAATTAATCTAACTAGTATTATATTTTATTATCTTTTGTAGCCATAATTCCATTCTATCACGGTGCTAACTTTATAGGAGTGGTGTAAACATATTTGTTGCCACAAAATTTCTCTATTCTGGTACAAGAAACATAACTACCCAAAGATTTTAACTGTAAACTATTAACTATAAAATAGTTTTCATTTTAAAAGCATAATGTAGTAAAATATTCGAAAATTTCAATTTTTCCCAGTTGTTGCAGTTTTGTTCTAGGCTTTTACAACACTAGTCAGGAACAGCACAAAACACCACAGATTTGCATTGTGGAACAACGCTGTACGGTTGTTTCCATGAAAATGTATAGGAAAGACTATAGGCAACCAAGCGGAGAACTGTTGTCTTGCTACTGAGCTCTGACTATATTGAGTGATGACTAACAATTTCTAGCCAATAATTTGAAACACACCTCCTCTGTATGTCATAAGGGTCAAGTTATGTGGCTCTCGATGTAGTGAATGCAGGCCAATATGAACGAATCGGAACTTCTAGAGCTACATTGAGGCCGCTTGTAAAAGGAAAATTTCAATGCCAGAGGAAATTATCAAAAAGGAAAAATTGGTATCCTCGAGACCACATTGGTACCATCCTATCTTGCAAATATTCCATACTAAGAGAGGTTTGTATTCGTGCACAACAAAAATGCTACGTTTATGTCCAGGCCTTTACAGCTGTGCCTACTACAGGAACACCTAAATCTCGCCTATACTGACTGGCCTCCATGGTCTGCTGATCTCAAGTCAAAGGAACATCTATAGGGTTTGAAAGTACAGGGATGATTGGAAACACTTTAGAAACCAGACGGTTCCAAAAGCCTAAATTTTAGAAGAATGCTAGGGCTATCGCAATAATCAGGTTATTTTACTGCACTTTCTACAAGCATGGAGCAGCGTTTCGTTCAGCTGGTTACATGAAGTGTTAATAAGAAAGTTGTTCTCTTTGCATTTCAATTCACATAACCATTTCTAGAATGCGCTTTGGCCGTTCACATGTGTATGACGGTAGTCTACCATCATCACCGTTGATTGGCTCGAGTTATTTCCTTTTCTCACACTGTATCATGCCACCCTTTAGTCACTCGCAGTAATAATCATTTTCTTTACCTTAGTTGGGATAGCATGGAACGTTGAAGTAAAGACTTCATTTTTCAAATTTTACACTCGTTCCTAAGGTTTCGGCTTTGCAGTTACAGCCATGACGCTTGACTTGTGAACAAAAGGTTTTCGGTTGGCTGTTGGAATCATCATAGTGTTTCTACTGTTTCCTTGATGGGAATGAAATTATTGTTTAGTATTACCTCCTTTCATCTCAATTATAATGACTTATTTCTAGATTTCTGCATGTGGTTTATTTTGTAGTACTCTTAGTAAGTTTGGTTCCATATGCCAACGAAATTATTGGAGATAATCAGTGAAGGCTCAGATGAAACCTATATATTATCGACAATGGCGTATTTAGGGGGGCTTCCGGGCTTAAGCCCCCCCACGAAATCTTACTTACTATAGTAAAATATATGAAATATATTGAAGAATTTTCACATTTTCAGGCAAAGCCCTCCCCGAAGGTTAGTAAAGCCCCCCCGAAACAAAATTTTAAATACGCCACTGATTATCGACCATATATTTGCTACCCGCTGAATGCTCGAAAATAAACGAGAATAAATACACTGTTACAACACTTATTTATTGATTTCAGGAAGGTCTACGACTCCCTAGACAGGAAAACATAGTAGAACATTCCTACAAAATTTGTGAAGTAAATCAAAAAGTCTAGTCTGAGTATTAAAATACTTGTCTAGGGGTTTTC
The DNA here is from genome assembly GCF_964235325.1 of Thermobia domestica. Lineage (NCBI taxonomy): Eukaryota > Metazoa > Arthropoda > Insecta > Zygentoma > Lepismatidae > Thermobia > Thermobia domestica. The sequence continues at coordinate 240,859,834 of NC_137463.1, read as the reverse complement.
ATGTCGCGAATAACATAAAAAATGGGGTGTTTCTATTATTTTTCAGTTTTGTTCGAGAATACGCTATAGAAGAGATCAAAGACAAAAAGGGCTTAAATCAGAATAGCACAAAACAGGTTATTGCTTATATTAATTACGAATATCTGACAGAAGGTGATGTGAATACAATAGAATGAAACACAGAGTTTTTATTAAACACTGGTATTTTCTGGCTTTTCGGCTGATGAAAGCAACTTCTCATCTTTCTAGCGTAGAGCCACTAAGTTTACCGATTGATTGCATTGTTGTTTCACTTCCGACGTGTAAACGTGAACTGAAGTCCTATTGAGAATAACAAATTGGAGCTGAAACTCTGTTGGATTTATTTTAAAGTGATTCAAAAATTACTGAGGAAGCCATTTTCGATCAGCGTTCAACAATTGCACAAAGATTTCTCATATTTAATAATTAATTAAAATGTATCGTACTGCTTCCTGTGATATAATCAATGGCATAAGCAACTTCATATGCCTCTAATCGAAGATAGTTCAATATAATAGTGGGCACTTTTTCCATGTTGTTATACGTGACTATAGTTTCGTTTTCATGTTGATCATGTGGATCATCTTGATGTGGATAATCTTCAACAGAAGTGTGAAAGTGTTCCAATTCAGCCACCCAGTTTTTAACTGTCGATAATGAAGAAGAATTCTTAGAAACCTTAAAATTCTTTAGATGAAAATTAGTTCTCTATAAACTATCCAAAACAAAGACTTCTATTATATTCCAGTTTATTCATTTAAACTAAATATAAACAAACACGTCTACCTTCCAAAGCTGCACAAATAAAACTATTCTGTGGATTAAGTTGATACATGAATTTTATTATTAAGAAACATACATCAACATAACAAGAGAAGACGTTTATTTATTTATATCAACGTTGTCGCCGTTCAAAGCAAAAAAAAAAAAAAAAATCACCTTGTTCACTTCATATACGTAAAGGAGTCAAATTTAGAATATCTTTATTTTTTGAAGTAGGTCCAAAAGTAGATAAAAGAGAATTCGTTAGCTAAATGATTGTGTAATTAATCAATTACCTATTAATGAGACAAAACTTCCAATAAAACTTCATTTTGCGGCATACAAAATTGTACTAGAATTAATATTCAATTTGAGTTTCGTATGTAGTTAAATTATTACGGTAAATTAAAGAAGATAGAATTGAGCATAATATAAAATAGTATAAATTTGTTCACGATTCTGAGATCAATACTAACAAGAGTTTTAAAAAATACGTTCAAATAGTAATCTTGTAGAAATCGTTTTGTTGTAAAAGAGATTTTTTTTAGTTATTTCTATCTAAGAAATATGTTTACTCCATTTTACCCTACAATGAAACATTTTACAAAAATGAAACTTACTATGATTTCCCACATTCAATCAGAATTTAAAAGTATTCTCATGTGTAAAGAAAATTACAATTTATTTTTATTATGAACTGCAAAAGAACATAAAAGTATGAAAAATAAAGCACAGTAAAAAAAATGTATATTATACTGGTATAATACACTAATTTCTTATTAAAAAATATCGTTCCAACAGTGTGTAAATTGATTTGTTATAAAGAATATATTTCATATTATAATACATAATGGTTTATAAAACAAAATCCATTTACTTCCCATTTATTAAATGCTTTACACGCAAGTTTCAACGAATCCCCGAGTCAGGTGTTATTTGTTAGGTTATATTTCCACACTCAAATAATATTGGATGAAATCATATCTTCTACTACAACTTTTAAAGGTAACCATATGAATAATAGTTTCAGATTGTGATGTCTTCTTGAAATGCTGAACTTTAGTAAAATAACACGCATGTGCAATAATGTATTTTGAATTCCGCAAGGGATGATAAAATGGTGATTGCCAAAATTGTTGTGTTTGAAATTCCTTTCTATAGGATTCGAAATTGAAATTCAATCTTTTAATATTGTTGCTCAATTTCCTTCGTATCCAAGAATAAAAACGAATATTTTTCACCCACAACGAATAAACATAAAGACTAAGAACAGCAGAGTTAGTTATGGAGGCTGTTGGTTACTCTTACGCAGAAAAATTATTAGAATATATTTCGTTTGTCTGTATGTAATAATAATTATGATTTTACAAATGTTACAATGTTATGCTTTCCAAACTTATAATTCGGAAAAAATAATTGATGTTAATTTAAAAAAAAAAATAACTTCGTATACCAGCGGAGCAGTTCCTTGAATGATACACTGTATACAAAATATTTCAAGTTGATTATAAAATAACACTGATGAGTCATACGTAAAATGCGTTCTTCTTACATGCGAAACCTTTTAATGGTTAAACTAATCAAATGTTCCGTGGTGAAAGCCACAAGTGCTCCACTTAACCCAATTAATAACAAAATGAAGGAACCACCAATGTTTTTGAAAGTGAATGCGTAGTTTGCTTCAACTTCCTCGATATAAGAATCAAAAGGTATAGTAACACTTAATTCGCTGAGCCAGTTATGAACTAAACCGGACTCTGTAATTCGGATAACAAAGGGATTATATATATCTACAAGAGGTGAAACTTTATGGAATATACTTGCAAAACTAACTATTGATATACTCTCACGCATTAAATGCATACCTTTCGCGATATCCTTGTCTAAAAATTCAGCGCCAATAACTAATCCACCAAAGCAACTGTCAACTGGAATTACGACTTGATTTTCGGTTATTGCATTGTTTAAGTCCCCAGTGTCTTTCACTAAAATTCGTCTTGCAGCTATTTGTTGCACGTAAGGATTCGTAGATTCTCCAAATATACTTGTCCAGGGATTGTAACTTACCCACTTGAGACCACTTTTAGCAAGCTCTTCCAAACTATCGATTGGAGGTTCATAAATTGGTAACGTAAGAAATGACACAAGGTTACAGCTGTAGGCCGTTACCAGGAGGGTTGATGTCATAAACATCCAAATGATTATATGTCTTATGACGGCATATTGTACATTTGAAATAGAAAATTCAATCATCACGCTTATCGATTGCAAAAGAGAATAACTGTACTGAAGATAGGGATCTCGTTTAAAATTCTTGATAATGAAATAATGAAGAACAGAAAATAAATTCAGTACAAACGAATTCAGTATTACAACTGCAACCACCGACAGCCATAATTGAACGGAGAATGGAGAAAATATTGACCACAAATTCTGTTTTACTTTTCTTCCGGGAGTGAGAAATTTGATGTCTGATTGACCATGCGCAAACGAATAATCATAATATTTGTATCTATCATAAGTAACAAAAGCTGAAGGAGTACCTAACTGATACTTCATGGATTTTAAGTTTCCAAAGAATGTTCCAGATGTTTCATTATCTGAAAATTCTCCCCATGTTTCAACGATTTCTATACTTTGTGTAATATTATACTGTCGCAAAAAATAGCTGGGCATTCTGTAATCAATTCCGTCGTACTTGACATCAGAGACGATTATCCAGGGATAGATAGGATACAATAATATTCTTATCGATATACCACTCGATGTCAATAGTTTCTGTTGAATATTATTTTTGAGCTTTTTCGTAGATGGGTTTACTTCTTGAAACTCTCTTGGCATCAAATCATCTCCAAGTGTATGTGTTATCAAACAGGAATTACAAGTGGCCTGCGACTCATTCACATCTGGTACCATATAGATATATGTGAAAGGGAAAAAACGGATACATTCGCAGTTTTTATAATTCTCAAAGAATATCTCATTTGTTCTCGAAATGATGAAAAATGTTCTTGATTTTCGTTGATTTGTTTCTTTAGCAGCTTCGTAAATAGATGTAAAGGACTCACACACATTGTTCGTTGTCATTATGAATGTGGTACAATTTTGATTCATTGATTCAATTAACAAATGTTTGGTATCTTCTACTGAAGATGACTTATTAATAATTAAATACATGGGTAACTTCAAGTTCTTCTTAAGGTAAGTTGTAACCTCATTATTCTCGTAAGAGTTATTGCTTACTTTGAAGAATACTATGCAGTTTTCTATTACAAACTCGGTGAGAAGTAACTGCGTTAATAAAACGTAATGCTTATCATTCTCTGTTGAAGGAATGCTTAAGAGTTCAGCATTTCTTAGGTACATCTCCAAACTCATACAGATTAAGATTTTCCACAGCCAGAGCTTCATATCCTGTTGAAAAAGTAAATAAAATTAAAATATAATATTGGCGCGTATAACAATACTATTATTAATAACAGAATTATTAACTATTCTTATATTAAAGGAAATATGTGTGAGCTCATTAAAAAGTCTGGAGGGTGGAATAACTCCTGGAAAGTGGACTTCAGGTTCTGAGATAAATCAGCGGTATTGCGATTAAAGATAATGCTTTATATAAGAAGATATATGGCCCTTATGACACCCATCCATGGCTCAGTAGTGAAGCGTTCATTTCCGGTGCTTGGCGTCCCTGGTTCCATCCCTGTTCGCGCCGTGTGGACATTGTGATGGACAAACACGTTGTTCGTAGGTTTTCTCGGGGTTCTCTCGTTTTCTCCCACTTTCTTCATTCCACCATCTCATTCATTACTCATAATCACCGTCTCCTTTAGCCTAACCGTCATAAACGTGGGACGTAAAACTCCCAAAAATTTACTTCATTTCAATTGAGTGTATTTTTCTCATTTATAACTTTCGTCTAATATGGAACCACTTTAGAGATGACGGAGGAAACGTGGTAGTCAAAAAATAAGGACCATCCCAGTCTCTCTCTCTCTCATATATATGCCTGCATATCTTAGAGGCCAGATAGATATGTCAAACAGAACACTACGTTACCAGCGGCTAACTCCAGGTTCGTTATTTTAGATTCATCTTCAAATTTTCAAATGGGAGTATACGACATATAAACTAGCACAAAAATTGCCCACGAATTCTGGCATTCTTAATGGCTTATTTGGTCATAGACCTTTTACTGGAGATGGGCTTAAATGTTCAACTATTGTTTGCTCAGTAAGTGCTAACCAGTTCATTTTGATGTTGCAAGACTGAGCGAAGTTATGCGTTTATTTGTATATCCTTTACAGCATTAACATTTGGACCATAAACGTATCGGTAGCATTGCTGGAACTGTATTTGTGTGGCTAAATGATTTTTGTGCTGCTGGTAGGGGATAGTAGTGAAGAAATGTTAGACTCGAACTGAATTCCAAAAAGAAAGTAAGTATCCAACGCGAGGTGCAGAAACGAAAACGTCAAAGTGGAAAACCGTATACGTCGCAAATGGTAGAGCTATAGTCGGAAAGATTTACAAATCATATGTTATAGATCTCGTTCTCCTGTCACCAACAGATAGAGACTGGGTTCAATGTATTGTACAGGAAATTCAGGCAAACTCCATGTAAATGTGTTTTGTAGTCAGCGCCTTTTACGTTAGAGCTATTGAGGGTAATGTGGGTAGGTTTTAAACACATTGCAATATATCTAGTGTATATTTGTATTCAAAAGAAAGCATAGTGTTAACTTGCACACTTTGAACTTTCTGCTAGTAAAGTATAAAGTAATAGAAATATATCGTTAGCTAGGGCAGAGAAAAAAACAAGAAATATTCATGGCTGAATTACTCACTTCAACCTGAAAGTCGAAGTGAACTCGGTAGGTGCATGGGGTGAATGGGTATAAAGAAAGATAGCTTTAATTGTGCAGTGAGAACTATCCAACAGACGTTAATTAGGCCAAGTAAACATAAAAATAGTTATCCCCAGTTTGAGTCAAGAACGAAATTATATGGATAGCATTTGAATCTCAGGTTTTTACGTAAGTTTCATTTATTTTCAGGGTGGCTTTATATAATACTTCTTCTATGAATATGGAGGGAATTGCACAAGTGTTACTTCGTTGCAATCTGCGTTACACAGGCTTTTCAACAATGTATGAATCATAACTCTGTGATAATTAGGGGTTTAATAATGGCCCCCAGCGTGAGAGTCTACCATTTTTTTCTGCATCATCAGCGTAAAGAATGCAATTTGGTATCATTAAGTCACAACCTCGGGGTGCCATATAGCTGACGACTTTATTGCTTCACGTTACAAATTTTATGTGTATACCCAAGAGCGAAGTAATGCCATCGTCAAAATTCTGATGAAAAAACAACAGAAAAACACTAGTTACCATCCCCCGTCCACCATGGTACCCTTCGCATGCATGAAATAGAGATCAGACGAAATCTTCATCCTTCAGAAAAATATTGATACTAAAATTACCTTCCTAACTTAATTAAAGGATGAGCTATTGAAGTTTAAATTGAATCACATTAAAGGGCGACCAGAATGTGACTATTTCATAGCATCAGGATACAAAACTTGATCACAGCTGAAAAAATTACCCATAGAATTCTCATTCTGTCAGATCAATCCGTCGATGACTGATCGTATTTTCTTCCTTTCATTGTGAATTATGTTACAATCTCAGGTTCTCCACTTCTACCCAAAAGTCGTTTTCCCCTTCATCTTCTCAATTAGGATCAATGCAGTATATCTCTCAAGCAAGAAACTTGTTACTGTCGTATTAAATCCCTCTATCTCATTTTTATATGCTATTAACATTGTGTTGTGTGTAATATTCTTTGCCCTTACTTTTGATCATTGTTCGTTTATATTTATAACAAATATTTCTCTCAAATTTTCTTTCTCGTCTCTTTTTGTCTGGTTTGGGACTAATTTTCTCATTCGTAAAGTACAACATGAATTATTATTCTTCTGTAGTTTCGTCAACACGGACTACGCACGAGCCTAGTGTCATAACTTCCGTTAAGACATTGTGAAACGAAATTCATTGAGTTATATAAAGCAATTACGTTCTTTACAGCAGTTATTGACATAATGGGAAAGTAAGATAATCTAGTTTCCACAAAAATTTGTCTGAATTACAAAAGAATTAAACAAAATTACTAAATAAGTACAATAAAAAGAAATGAAATTGTACCTCATATAGTCGCTCTCTCTCTACTCAAATTGAGTGGTGATATTTCAAAAAATAAAATTGTAAGGAATACATAACACATTGGAGGACACAGAGTTCCTACTGGCTGTACACCTCTTTCGTCATCCAGTGATTATTTCTTATTAGTATAGCCTCCTAGTGACTTCTCAAATATGTATGCTGGCAAAACAAGTCAACAATACTGCTTTATGCATGTTGTTTGTGACTTCTCGGAAACACAACTGCTGGAGTGATGAAACGGAGGTTGCCACATATCCAACGTCAATAGATGAATGGCATGATCAAACTGTAACGTCGAAAATCACGTTTGGTAAACAGACAAAGAGTTTTCCTGGTGTAAACATAATGCAATTACATCTACTTTCGACAACAATTATCTTACAATGTTGAATTATTCTTATATTTTGTACGGTTAATTGTTATAGTTTTATTTAATCGGTTATTCAACCTCATATTCCAGTGAGGTGAGTAGCTTGCTCGATCAGCACCGTAAGGCACATTATCCACTCTCAGCGCATCCTTCTCAGTAGGTCAGTATCCAGGTTAAACCAGGTGTAAATCATGCGGAAATATAGTTCACGTACAATGTAATTTTACCCTGCTGCACAATAGATTTTATGTATCCCTGAAGTGAAATCGCAAAAGCGTGAGGTCTGGATATCGAGTGCCAACCCCTTATATGCAGGACACAGGTCTGCTAATCAAGTGTCAAGAGAACTGCTCATTTAATCATGTTGGGGAAGCGCCTCATAGAACGAAGTAGAGTTATGAGAAACCTCCTTCATTCTGTTGAAGATTTCTTTAAATAAAAATCTCGATATTTTTTCTTATTCATTTCACATTTGTTTCTTTCTCAGTACAGAGATTAGTCTGCATCTTGAGATAGCACTTAGCCTAAACACTATTTTGAAGTGCTCTGAACAAGAAGAAAGTACTGTGTCGTAAATATATCGATCACATGAAAGTGAAACCAATCTATAGTGGTCACAATTGGTTGTATTGAAAAGCAATTTAAACTGTGAATTATTTCCATGTGATTTAAAATGAACTTCTTTCCGTAGCACTCCAGTAAAATAATATACTAGACATTAGCTAAGTGGAAACTTCGTCTTCATATATACTTATTTTCTTGCTCTACGGGCTTGCACCTCTTTAAAGAAAATCGCATAAATAAATAAATAAATAAATAATAAAAATAAATTAGAAGTCGAAATATCAGATTTCATATATGTAACCTTTAATAATTTCCAGATATGATCATTTTGTTATAACAATTGTAAATTCAGCCTTTTTCCTACCCTTCGATTGAAGAACGGCAAACCACATGTTTAATTATTATAAACTGGAAGTCGAAATAACAAATTCCACGTCTTTCCTCTTCAGAAATTCACAGATATGGGTATTTTACCTTAATAATTATCAATCCTATTTCACCCCTTCCCCATCGAATTTACAAAAATCCTTCTTTAGTGATACTTTACGTTACAAATCTATGCACAGTAAAAATATCAAGTTTCCAGCTTGTTGTTTGACCTCTTCTCTTATACAGAAGTAAAGATTACTTATGTAATATAAAAAAACTATATGTAATAAATATTAATGTTGATTTCTCATTCGCACACTATATTTTAAATTGTGTTACTTCGACATAGAAATTACCTATAGAGAGGAACGCTACATTCAACATTTTGTTTCTCTTACACTTCTGAGGTAAATCTACATAAGTTTGTCAGTTGCACGAAATACTTAAAACATCTGTATTGTCTCACTTCTCTTAGTAGTAAGACCATATAAGTAACCCTGTTGTGCATTAGGAAACTGCGGTTAATGTGTATGCTGAGGAGCAAGCATTCGAACGAAAAGCGAAATATCCTGTTATCTTTATTTCTTTATAAAATTTTGAACATGCCCATAGAATGATAACTAAACTAACTAACTAACTCTATGGCCTATGGAACCCGGAGGTTCAGTGCCGCGTTCACAAAAGCTCTCCACTGACTTCTATTCTTAGCTAATTGGATCCAGTTTCTACTTTGTATTCCTATCTCTGCGAGATCCATCTTAATATTATCCTCCCATCTGCGCCTAGGTCTTCCTAATGGTCGTTTTCCTATGGGTCTACCAGTCAAGACTTTGAAAGCGTTTCTACTTTCTTCCATTCTAGCTACATGACCTGCCCACCTAAGCCTCCTACACTTGGCGACCCTAACAATGTTGGGTAAACCGTATAAACTATGTAGTTCCTCGTTATGAAGCTTCCGCCATTCCCCATTCTCGTTCCTCTTGGGTCTCGAATATTCTTCTCAGGATCCTGTTCTCAAATACTTTCGGTCTATGTTCTTCCCTCAGAGTAAGCGACCATGTTTCGCAACCATACAGAACAACAGACATGATTATCGTTTTATATATTTTAAGCTTCAAATTCCTCGACAGAATAGAATGATAACTTCCTTCTAATATTATATTTTTATTTTAGTTATATAATTTCTAAAAAAATCAATGTAGAGCCCATGATGAATTATTATGTTTTCATTTTCATTTGAAATTTTGGATACTTTAAGAATGTTTTTTTGATATTAAAATAAATATTTGTTTTCTTCACAGAAGTTTAAATTAAAAATGTAACTGAAATAAAAAGTCTACTTTAAATGATACGTTATTCATTAATTTTATTACACAAAATATGGAGACCCTATGTTCAAATTGTGTTTTTTTTTTTCGGCAAATCTACATTAGAAGCTGATCTAATCAAATTCTAAGCTATTTAGTTATATACAGTATTTGCTTTTAGAGACATTCTTCACAATTTTCTGAAAAATGAATTGTTTTAGAAGAGAAAAAAGTGTATTAGAAAATAACGTCGAGTCGTGAAGGCCTTCTTCTTGAATAGAGCATATTGTTTCATTTTTATTCAGAACTCAGTACAGAGGTTTGCTATCATATTACAGGTATTTTCCATAAGTATGTAAAGTAGAGTTCCAACTGCTCGGCGGTTTATAAAAGATCTTTTAAAGCAAGAAGTTTTTCTTAACGGTAGTCTGGTAAAGACCTCTCTAGAAATTTCAACCTTGACGAAGAAATATTGCCACCTTTCTTCTTTGATTTCCGATTATAAGACGAGTAAAACATTTAATTACAGTATGCTAATGAACTAAAAATCACGCATCGAAGAAACTTGGTCATCTGTGTGGAAAATAATAGGGTATATCGGTGGATACTGTGGATTACTTAATACTTTTAAATAGAGATGCAAGGGCTCGGAAAAAACCCGGCTTTTTTGAAAAAAAGCTCGGTTTTTTCTGCTTCGCTTTTTTGCTTGGTAAATTTTGGGCTTTTTTCAAAATACTGCTTTAAATTGATAAAACAGACTTTGTATCGCTTCTCTATAACACAAAAAATCATTTAATTAGTGGTTGATGCTGATAATAATATAAAAAATCGAAAATAAACTATGAATTTCGAAAAGATATTTCAAACAATTTTTCTTCAACATATTTACGTTATAAATTCCACAGGATTAACCAATGTATACAATAAGAATTTTTTAACCTCCTATATACAAAAGTAAGCAGAGTTGGCAAGAACCATGGTTGTTTTTGAAAATGCCAAAAACCCGTTTTTTGGGGGATGTTTAAACCAGGCTTTTTTGATTTAGATTTTTTGCTTTATGTATTTATATTACATATTCACAGAAATAAGTTTGTTTCGCCTTGATGTTATTATGCAACAGCGGGGTTATGCCGGAAGAACTCCCATAAGCTTAAAGAAGTCCGGTCAGTAAATTTCTTAAATTGAGAATCTCCCGCCCTAGCCATTGCGAAAATCCCGTCATTACTTGAAATGTAAGACAATAACGGGAAAATCCTGTTATTCCTTTGCATCTAAAATTTAAAGGTCAACGTACCATAATCAGTACGCTAAAACTAAGGTATTAAATTACAAATTTAGTACGTAGATAGCATTGAAAGTCCAATCCAAGCTAATGTTGGAAGCTACGTAGGCAATCGATAAATTTTGCCAATTTGTATCAATATATTTAAGCAATCTTGTCTTCTTTATAAAACAACACGCATTTAGGCATGCAGAAATATACAATTTGGTCTGTTTCGCATTTTTAGGCTTAACATCCTTACGAAATACGAGGTTATCAAGGAGAAGACTTTCGCTTAAACTGACATCCGAACCGCTACTTGGGTTATGCATGAAAGAAGGTTTGTGGTTCGACAGAGAATTGAACATGGGACACCTTGATTAAAAGGTGAAAGGGAAATAAAACTATTGCAGGTGGTTTGATATTTGGAAACGTCACCATGAAGTTCACACGATTCGCATTTTTCATTCTTTTTATTTTTGTGGTTTAAATCAGTTATTAAAAAAAAGTTGGTGTAAACCAGCCAACCCTAAAAGTAAACACTTCTTTTAAAAGAATACACAAATAACTAGCAGAATAGTATGTAGTATTTTTACTTCAAAATATTCCATACTCTCTTTTTGAAACAAAATAAAATTAAAATAAAACATAAGAGAAATACTTAGATTTATATGATACACTTAAAGGCTGCACATCTAGAGCTTTTGGTTCTGTATATTCTTGAGATTCTACAGTTAAGTTTTATAGAACCACCATCACAGTTTACCCAATCCTCAAGTTTTCTGAATTTTTAACAAGAGGGATTCAACATATCATTACGGAACTCCCCCCCCCCCAAAAAAAGGACTACGGAATATATTTAAGTTAAGCTAAATGCAACTGCACAACAAACATGACTGTGATTAGCTTTTTCGCTTCTATTGGGAAGTCCGGGATTCAACCAGCATTCGACCATTCTGACAAAGCTTTTCTTCATTCCATCTATGAATGTAGAAATAGTGCGTATACTGTGAGTTGGGCGACTTCCTTTCTTATTGTCTTTAAATCGTTATTATTACTAATTACCAGCAGTGACGGTTTTGCGAAGGTTAGGGGGGCGGTCTTTCGGACTGAAGCCCGTTCCCCAAAGTTACGGAATGTCTGCAACAAACGAAATATCTATTATTTATGCCTTTACTCATAAACTTTAAGCTCCCGTCAAATAAAAATTACGAATGTTTAAAAAAACTAAACATTAGTAAGAAAAACCCTTCCCAAAATACTTTTCTAAATCCGCCACTGATTCTCAGTATAAAATGATTTTTAAAGTTGTATCCGGAAGATTATTGCTAAACATATAAACGAAACGAAATATTAGTTATGCCTGTACTCATAAACTTCAAGCACCTCCCAAATAAAATTAGGACTTTTTAGGAAACGAAACAATCAGAAAAAACCCTCCTAAAGTACTTTTCTAAATCCGCTACTGATTATTTGTATAAAGTGGTATTCAAGGTTGTGTCCGGAAAGTTATTGCTAAATCACTTCACAGCTACAGTATAACATAAATGTGGAAGTGCGGTTTGACGGATATATTGAAAAACGTACGCTTTGACCGATAAATAGAAAAACGGGCAAGTTTAACTTTTGCGCTAGAAGCTAGAGTACTAAAAGCTCTTAGAAATGAAACACGGATGACAAACTAGAGAAGAAAAAAGATGTCGATAACTCAAAAGTTAAAATAAAGTTAAATAGCCTCTAAAATTACCCTCAAATACTACATTCTTCATGTTAGCTTTAATTCGTAAAACATGTGCTCCATCCATCTTGATAGTGAATTTCAGAGCGAAATATCACATGCAGGTCATGGAATTCTTATCTAAGTATAGAATATACTATAAGAAAGCTATTTAGATAGAAAAATCATGAAGTTGAAAAAAGCCAAAATTTCCAAAATTCTCGTTTTTTTTCAAAAAGCCGGCTTTTTATGTGAAAAAAACCATTCGATTAAAAAAAGCCGGCTTTTTTGCATCTCTACTTTTAAATCATTTATTGAAGTATTGTATTAGTGTTTAATACCGGTAAAATTGTCAAATAGAGATTGACAGTGGCGGCTCTTGAGTTCTTGAAGATAGGACGCACATGGACAATAGCGGCAAAATAAGATTTGAACTACTCCCACACTCATCGTGAAACCATTCCCCTCCATTGATACATTAAATTCAGATATTAGGTTCAAACAATGCCTTATGCAAAGAGTAATCCAGGTTTCAACTGCCTTTCAGCGAGATATTGTGCAAAATTAGATATACCACATTAAAATATGAATATTTTATATTGTTGATCTCCTATTTCGCATTAACTACGCACATCACAGCAGTATATGTTCCTTAACCTTAACATACATAAATAAAAAAAAATAATAGCCTACTTTCTTAAAAAAAAGTCAATTGTAAATGAAGCACGGGGATGCAGCAAGAAGTTCTAAAGTCTTGATACAATGATTAAACCAATTTCCTAATATTTATATAATCGAAGTGTTGATCAGAAAATTTGTCTATTTAACATCATATTTTGAACCACATATTCGTGTCTTAATTATCATGAAATAAATTCTTTATGTAAAATAAAAGTACAGTATTTACGAATAGTACGATTAACATCATTGAATATAAGAATACTTTTGTGTAATAAGAAACAAGAGAGCACGGTGACTCTGAGGTAGAGTCCTTTCGTCTGTTGCGTAGGGTCCCTGTTTCGATGACCGGCCAAGTAAATTTATGCTGGACAGCATCGTGTGCCGGAGTTTTCTCAGGGTACTCCCGTTTCCTCCAACTTTCTCCCTCCACTAATTCTTCCATTATTCACTTACCTTAATCATCGTCTCCCTTAGCTTAAAGGGCATAATTGTGGTGGTGTGAAATAGTAGCATAGGCTGCGTTTTATTAAATGCGTTTGCGACCACTGCACTACCACTCGTTTCTTCCTTCTATTATGCATTCGATGTGCTGCATTTTTCTTAACAACTTTAAGTAATTATATCGTATAGAGGTATTACTTGTGAGTTTCACACTCTCCAATGCATGTAAATTTAAACTTTGGAGAAACAAAATAACAAAAAAGAAAAGGAAAGGGAAGGAAAGAAAAGAAAGGAACATAAACAAAAACTGATTTGATTGAGAAATGACATATTCGAACCGAGTTTGAGGTTTTTGTGGGTTTTAGTTTGAGTCACAATATATCGCGCATGTGTTAATGTTTTGGTCCTGATTCTTTACTGCTGCTTAAAAACATAAGGATGGTGTCGTGAAGAGAAGCAATCTTGAATCCTCACTGTGAGGCCGTTAAAATTTGTACTCCCAATTACCCCCTGTGGATAATTGGCCGACTGATGTGGGGGTAATATGGAGAATGAATTAAGTGAATACTTTTTGCTTACAAGGGGCATCACCCAGGTGTCTGGCTCCGATTTCAATGATTTTTTTCTAATAGAGGGCATGCATGCATTATTTGTGATGACAGAAATTTTTATCACGGTGCTCTTTCTATCTTATAATTTTTAAGAGATGTGATATGGTTTTTAGAGATTATTGCAGAAGTCCCTTACTACCCTTTGTAAACGGAGTGTTATTGAAAGAAAAACCATGTAGATACATTTAAGGCCTAGGGGGAAATCGTATGGTAGGTATGACGTTGAAAGCAGCCATCTCAAAATCCGCCATTTTAAATTAAAGTCAAGTTTTTTTTTTTTAAATGGAGATAGGGTAATATGATACATAATTTCGGGCTAGAATTTATTCAGGATCACAATGGTGAAGTCAGTTTTAAGGTACGCTTATTTTTGGAAAAGTTACAGGCATATTAATTGTTTATACTATGTGCGTAAGTCTCTTACCTCCGCTTCTAACCCGCGTATTAATGATAATAAATGGACAAAAGCTTCGGTAATACATATTATGCAAGAAGCAGGTGTTACGGTAAGGGTGACCTTAACGCCAGCTATCTTGGAATCTGCCATTTGGAATTAAAGTGAAGTTTTGACAAATTAAAAACATTGCATGTGACATCTCGTTTTCATAACAATTTTTTCCAAAAAAGACGATAGTGTGCTTATTTTTTCTATAGTTAACCAGTATGAATTTAGGACTGTTTCTAATGTGCACCAAACATCCATTATATGATCTTTCAATTTGGCAACACTTCTAATTTTCATCGCATGTTTTGAGATTGCAACTGGTACTTTGAAACTGTTGTCATGGCTCATGTTTCCTAAATTTATTACATTTTTTTTTTTTTTAAGATTTGTGATTTCTCAGTTCATGAATAGTGTTGGAATAATCATCCAGCGATCTTTTTGAATTTTGAAGACTTTCAATCTAATTATTTATTTCAAAACAGAATACGCGAGGAACCTATGGAACTATGTGACGTCAAGAAGACTAGTAAAGAAAAAAATAGTCAAGAAGGCTATATGTTTTCTCCGTTTGTAAAGAGAGAGAGAGAAGCAACTTCCTTCAGTTTTTTTTGATAGCTTAAGGTCGCTTGCGCTGCTTGAGACGTTCGGTCCAGCGATAGCAGTGCCTTGTCTTTCGAGGCAATTCACGTCCTTCAGGGAAGTGAATCCTCGTATGAGGCGTGTGTGCCTCTTAGCAGCTTCGTGTTTCCGGAGAATGGGATCTAGTTTCTGTTCCTGTTGGATTTGCTCTTTGGTGTTACATTAATTACAGTATGTATTACGAAACAAGAATAATAGTTTGGGAATTGGGTTGTTTAATTTTTTTAAAAAAGTAATGAAAGAGTTGTGTTTGAAGAAAATTGGAAGTTGGCCTTTGACCGCATGCAAAACAGTGTATGGGAAGCATGAAGTAAGAAATAGTTAAATCAGGGATTTTCCGAGTATCTCTAAATAGAGTGAAATTTGAAGTATTTGTTTCGTTTCTTGCTACGAGATTTTCCTGCATTCTGGAAAACGTATAATTGATGAATGGTTTAATGTTCCTAAGTTTGGAGGTATATTGTTTGCTGTCCAATAGTGTTCCGAAGGGATTGAGCTGACCTAAGTTTTGGTTCAATTAATGTGTCTGTTTTGAAGACAAAGATACTAGTATTTTACCCTAGTTGTGGATGGTGGAATGACAAGGTGGGAGGTTGGTTCGTCAGTTGAAGGAAAATTTCCCACTTGTGAATTAGACCTAAGATTGGTCAGTAACCTTCTTTATTTGAGTGCTGAATTAGTTTCGAGATACTCGTTATTGCTGAAGCATAAAATTTGAACTAGTGAAATAGTTGACTAATAAGCTTGGTTTCCCATTTTTGCATTTTGACCTAAGTGATGGTCACCTTGAGAAAGTTTGAATAGTTGTATCAGCATAAATTATTCTTGTTATGATATAACAGAGTCGACATGCAGGCCAAATGTTGAGAGGATACGATGGTAAAATGAGAGTAAGAAGATTATGAAAGGGTAGTTGCCATTTAAATATATTTAGTTTTGTTGTCCTTTGACTATGTTTATATGTTTGTTGGTTGTCAATTTAGATTCCAACTGGCTTGTGATTAGGACATTTTTCCTTATCCACGACCACTTATTGACTCCGATATTGATCGATAATTCAGCATCATTATTTTGGTGAATGGGTTAAAACCCGAGGTGTGTATTAATTACTCTTAGTATATTTTTTTATTTCAGCAGTTGATTGCTCTAAGAAACACTAGTTTTCTTCTCAGTAAATATTTGCTATGTTTGGGACTAAATTTAATAGATAATTGTTGTAGGCGAGTATTGTGGTGGGGCACGGCTGTCGAAATTTTATTCGACGAATTATACTGCTTTTGACTGTTAATCCTTATAGTTATTACCTGTAGTTAATCTATGGAATTCTAGAAATTCGAGACCCCCCAATTTTGGGAATTGTCTGTGCTAGCGTTCATGATGGATCTTTGACTGCTTGAATTGAAAGAAATCTAGTTTTAACCGAAGGAATATTTTCATCTCTCTAGCTCTAGATAATTTTGGATTGAAGAAATTGCGAATTTTGAAATTAATGACATAACTATTATGTTGGATTGAAAATTAATATTGCTGGATAGGACAAGTTGAGTTAATAATAATTTTTATTCACTACGTTTGATTAGAATTTCACGTCGACCATTAGACTCCACTATCTTAAAAAATGAAAAAATAGGAGACGAAAGAATATGATTAGTATTGAATTTTTGACTTTCATATTTTGTTGTATTTTTATTGTAATAAAAACTCTTCTTTGAAATTGTTGCTATTATTTACTAAAGCTTTGTGTGTATTTTTCGTTTTGCTGAAGTGTTTATGTTTTATACTTATGCTGGATTATCAATCAATCAATCTCGAAGTTAGCTGTGAGGTTTCGCCTGTCTCTGTAGATCCTTCTGAAGTCGGATAAGGGTGATGTTGACAGATCAATATCACCTTGGGTCTCAGTATCCTCAAGATGTTGACCTCTTAATGTTGACCATCTAATGTCGAGAACATAACCCAAACAACCACTCCGGGGCTTCAAAACAGTTCTTAATACTATTACAAGAACAACTACTACTATTACTATGAATCTCAAACGGGCAGCTAGACGGAAAAAACTGAAAAACAAGTGCCACGTGATGTTCAAAGGACAATAGATCGAAGTAAAAAGTTTTGCCCCAGGGTCAGTGTCCCAGACGGGGTCCAACTCAAAATTGTCAAATGGAAAGAGGGGTGAAGTGGTATGTCGCTTGAAAGCTCTTGTAAAAAGAAAGAAGCTACAACAAGTCCCATTTCGCTACGATCACCCTATGCAACATGCCGGTGGGTCAAAATGTCATCAAAAGTTGCATTGAAATGAATGTGAGAAGCACATATTCCAGTGGAATTGGCGGTAAAATTGCTGGACAGTGCTCGCTAGCCCCGGAGAGTTGTGGTGTTCATCATAAAATCGCATCAGCGAGTGGTGCACACAGCCGTAATATTGAACCAATGACACTAGTCGGTCGGGAGAAAACAACTGTTTTCACTTTGCTTGAACAGAATTCTTCGAGATGTGGAACGAGGCAAGTATGCTTTACCAATGTTTCCTGTATCTGTTTTGTAAGAGGTCTGGGGCTCTTCCCAGATCTTGACCTTGGTGTCCGCACAGGATATGTGTTTGAAAGCCCTTGGCGGTAGTTGTAATGAAGCTTCTTAGGGTGGCCTCTTCCCTCCCAGACCTCCGACACTGTTATCAAGGAAATTCAACACTGTATCCATCCGACTGGCTAGTGCAACGGACAAAATATTTCGGGTCTGTGCACTACGCGATGATTTGTTTCCATGATGCACACCATAACTCTCTAGGGTACAGTAATTATACGGAACATTCCCCTCGGACATGTTGTTTTGCACCATTTGCCCGCATTTAGCCCAGAACCCAAAACGGCGGAATAAATAGATCTGCATTCTGGTCTTGTCGTGTGCTATCCAATGACGTATAAATCTTGCAAATCCCCGAGTGTCACGTTGCGACCCTCTCCGCGTTATTGTGTTATTTCCGTTCAAGAATGCATCCCCCCCAATTCCCGACCTAGGTTTGCATGATGTCACAGCCTGGTTCGTCTCTATACCTATCCTAAGCTCAGTGTTCCTCAGTAACAACAGGCGAATAATGAGAGTGACACAAAGTTCCAGCACTGTCCTTACCTGCCCTTTTCTTCCCTGTGCGTCGTGTAAAAGTGAAATTCATGTGACATTAATGTTGTGAAACGTATAACATCAAATGAAATACCGAAATGAATAAACATATACATCTTTGATAACGATTTCTGGATTGTGCTATTTGCTGGTTTATGTTTGTTGTACAAAACATACGTCTTTCGAGAGAAATAGTCGCAGACAACCTTGAATTGAAAATGACGAACGTGAGGTATGCTGGAACACAGTTTGTTCCACAGTAAGTTAAGCAGGCTTTGCTGAAGGGTCATTAATTGGAATTGTAGTGAAGTACTTGTGCTGTGCAAAAGTAATACACGCTACGAATTGAGTTGTGTGTGTGTGTGCGTGTGTGTGTGTGCGTGTGTGTGTGTGTCAGAAGGCTTCCATTTCATTGTAGAAGGTGGCACGTACTACCCTTATATCGTGTGTTAGTGCACTGTCGGCTAAAGATAGCATTGTATTGGAACAATGCCATATACGAACGGGGAGGCATGTGACATGTTAATGGTGTCAGGGGAATGTAGGCAAAACTGTAGAGCTGCAGCCCGAATTTATAACGCAAGGTTCCCACAAGCGACAATCAATTTCTCATAATGTACTTCGACGGTTAGCAAATCGTCTGAAACAAACAGGGCGCACACCTCCTCAATATGGGGGTACAAACATGCTCCAAATGTAGGTGACAACGATGTCGTTATTGATGTTTTGGCTGCTGTCGAAGTACGTCCTAGTGCATCCTCAAGAGATATTGCGCGGGATCGCGGAATTAGTCAAACAAGTGTACTGCATATACTGTGGAAGCATAAATGCCACCCGTATCATATCTCCTTGTGCAAAGTGCTAACAGATGCCGACCGTAATAAGCGCCTATAGGTTTGTAATTGGGCCCGTCAGAAATTGAGGACAAGCACGTTCTTCACTATTTACGTGATGTGGACAGACGAAGCAATATTTACACTTGATGGTCATATCAACCTACACAATGCGCATTATTGAGCTGCGGAGAATCCGCACTGGACACTACAGATCAACCGACAAAGACGTTGGAGCATCAATGTGTGGGGTGGCATCATTAGAACACATGTAGTTGGGCCCTGGTTTATTGATGGAAATTTAACGTCAGCTCTGTTTCATCAATTCTTGACAAAATATCTACCACAACTGCTGGAAAACATCCACTTCATGTGCGGCGTAATATGTTGATGCTATTGGATGGTTGTCCAGCACATGCTGCTCGTATATGCAGAGGTGCATTAAATACTTTATTTCCGCACGGTTGGTTAGGAAGAGGGTCCAATACTCCTTTCCCTCCTCGCTCTCCAGATCTTACGTGCATGGACTATTATTTCTGGGGTCGATTCAAGGACCTTGTTTACACGAATAGACCAACTAGACCAGAAGATATGAGGCAACGTATAATGACCGCATTTCGAAGCATAGGAGAGGCAGAGCTTACAACTGTGGGCTATAATTATTATCGCCGTCTGGACCGCTGTCTTGCAACAATTTCGCTAAAACATGATGTAAAACGTGCTGTGTGAAGTGCATATCTGTTACATAACGGACAGCAGCCGTCTCCAAGGTAAATATGATATATCCTTTGCACGTTATGCGAAGGTAAATTAATTCTTAGAACCACATTAGACGTTTCAATATAATATGCTTACATGTCCACCATAACGCTTCCATTTCCATACTGTGTATGTTTCCAGTGTTGAGTACGAGACGAGACAAGACAACACTTTTCAGTAGTGTCACGAAAGAGGACTGAAAGGTCTCTGTAGTATTGTACCCGGAAAACGTATGTTACCAGGTAAATATAGCTGTCCAAAAATGTTCAGTGTCTTTCCTCCAGCACAATCAAACAACTGCTAATTTGGAGGTGGACCCTGCCTGGATATCTAGAACTGGTTACCGTGATATGATGTAATTTTGAAATAATGAAACACTTGTTTTTCAGTTTTTGCGTCTGGCTGGCCGTTTCAGATTTATAGGGTGGCCATATTGTTTTCAATGCAACTTTTCATGACATTTTGACCCGCCACCATTTTGCATAGGGTGATCGTAGAGAATCAGGACTTGTTGTAGCTTCTTTCTTTTTACAAGAGCTTTCAAGCGATATACCACTTGACCCCTCTTTCCATTTGACAATTTTGAGTTGGACGCCGTCTGGAACCCTGCGGGAGACCCTGGGACGAAATTTTTATTTTGCTCAGTTGTCCTTTGCAACTAATGGGATACGTGTTTTTCAGTTTGTACACCTTGTCTCAAAAAGGTTGAGCGCATTCTTTATTGCTGTTTCGAGGCAAAAATTTTCTAATTCCAACTTCGGGTATCTTCGGAAAAAGTAAACCAGGTTCGAACCTCGAAGCCAACCTTTGCAATCGGGAAAAAGTTTGTAGATGTGTTTTTATTCTTTTAAATGTAATAAGACTTGTTACCAAGTGTATAAAAAGAGCAACATTGATTGAAATACTTAATTATACAATATTTCGAAACATTGTATTAACGTCGGCACATGCTTGTTTGTCATCTTGCTCTCCATACTTAATGGAACATTTAGATACGTAAACGAATCTATCCATATGTAAAAGAATGCTGAAAGTTAAGACATAGAATATAATTCTCGCCTGAGTACTAAAATAAAAGTCAAAGTAGAACAAAAACAGCGTTTGCAGTGGATATGAATGTCATTATTATCTTAAATGCCACTATACATCGCTAGAAGTATTTTCCGAACAGCGTTTGTGTTAGCTCAGTGGTGAGGTTGCTGTTAAACTGTGCTAGCGGTAGGACGTGTTGTCCGGTGCAGTGTTTGTTCGCAGTTTGACGTGCTTAGCTTTACCACTACGTGTGGTTTATTTGTGTAAGTGACTATATATTGTAAAATATTACGATGTCTCAGCTCGTTAGAAAAAATACCATCAAATGTGTATTTGACAAGGAAAAACGTAATAATCGCCCGTCACCCATCGCTATTCATAAATGGATTGAAAGTTTATTTAAAGAGGACTGCCATGACATTATTGCGCTCCAACTTCACTCTGATGAATATGCTGTGTTTGTGACTTTTAATACTGATGCCATTTTTGAAAAAGTGTTAAGTAAGCTCGAACCTACGGTACCATTTAAACATAGTGACGGTAGTACCTCTTTTGTCCAACTTGTCAACGCAATGGAAAATATTACCAGGGTAAGAGTCTTTAATTTACCTATTCAACTAGATAATAATGTTATTGTGCAAATTCTGACTGAATATGGAACAGTGAAAAATATAACCAATGAGACATGGTCTCAAAATTATCCCCTTGCAGTGTCCAATGGAATATGAACTGTGAACATTGTCCTTAAAAAACCTATTCCTTCACGTTTACTCTTTAACGGCTTTCGTGGCTTCATATCATATGAAGGCCAGCCTGTAATGTGTTTTTTCTGTCGATCATTAACTCACCGACTTAGTGACTGTGATAAGAAAAGAAGACAAGAACTGAATGGCCCCCATACGTCTCAAACGTCTGACATTCGATTTACCGAGTTTTTCCCCCCACTCCGCCCCGCATCTAGCGCACCGCCACTGCCTTTACAAATGTCATCTCTCGGCACTATTCCAAAAAAACCTTGTGAACAACATGTGCAATTACAACCAAACAGTTCAGCATTAATAACTGACACCTCTACTACGATTGCTGCTCATACGGATGACAACTCTGATTCCCCATCTGGCCTTATCAACAATGCAGCTGAAGAAACACATACACCTAGTGTTAATGTTAATGACCTTGCAAGTGTAGATAATATCGATACTCCGTCTTGTCTCCCTGGTAAACAGCCTGTTGGTACTGAGAGCTCCCTCCAAGCTGTGAAACAAAAAACTGATATGGAATTCATTGCACCTACTTCAGATACAGAAGGTAGTGACCTTGACCTGGAAAGTGAAACAACAGACATTCCTGATACAAGGGAATTACGTTCACGAAAGAAACGAGGCTCACGTGGTTCCTATTCACAACCTGTGAATGTCATAACAACTCGAAAGAAGAAAAGGCGTGGTGCTTCAATAACTGAATGTTTACGTCACGACGATACTGCCTCAGGTGTGCTCACTGACCTTCAAGATTTGTAAACAATTTTTTCGCTTTTTTTTGTCAGTGTGACTATATTGACGTTCTCGTCTTCTGTTTATAGTAATACGTCGATATGTTACAATCTTGCATTTGCTTTTTTGTTTTCTTACTTATAACACTGTACATTACACGTATTGTTTCACTCAATGTAAACCGTATGCAAAATAGTGTTAAAAAAGAATTGTTTAAAAAATTTGTTTATGATTATGACGCAGATTTTATATGTCTTCAGGAAATAATCTCCGATGAACACTGTTCCATCTCTGGTTATAAGAGTCATGTTAATATTGGTGTACATGGTTTTGGAACTGCTATATTAGTGAAAGAAGGAATACAAATTGATTCCCTTAAAATGTTGGTGGATGGCAGAGGGATAGCGTTGTATTGGAAAAACACTGTAATTGTCAATATATATGGGAATTCGGGGCATCAAGGAAAGTCGGGTAGAGAGATCTTATATTCTGAAGATTTGTTGTATTTGCTTTCTGAACCTTTTAATAACATTATGCTCATGGGCGATTTTAATTGTGTACTTCGAGCTAATGATTGTGTCGGGACACCATCATATAGTCCTGCACTGCAATTTTTTGTTTCTCAATATAGGCTGGTTGATACTGCTATCTACTGTAAAAAGGACCATATCTTTACTTACGTGCGCAGTAATGCGGCGTCCAGAATTGACCGTTGCTATTGTAATCCAGACTTGGTTAAATTGATTGTTAAATATGATGTCTGTTTAGCCCCGTTTACTGATCATTTAGGTCTAGTTCTAGAATTTAATATTGGTTCGCCGTACTGTGTCTGGGGACGATCCTACTGGAAAATGTCCCCCCTTGGTCTAAATGATCCTTATTTTCTTAACCAGTTTCATCGGCACTGGTCAGTCTGGCTTCACCACCGCCACAGGTATACCACACGCCTCAAATGGTGGGAGCAATATGTGAAACCTAAAATCAAATGGCTATATATCGATCACTTTCGAGATAGGAATGCCAATAGTAACCATATGATGCAATTTTATATGAAATGTTTACAATCTGTTAGTGGTTTATCGTCTACTTCCCCAATATCGTACCGAGATATGCAGTATTATAAAGGTAAAATTTTACATTTGCAGAGAGAATGTACTGAAAAATTTCGTTTCTATTGTAAAGATAACACTGTGGTAGAAAACGAGCGTATGACGTTATACCATCTAATTCATACAAAGAAACGTAAAAATCGAGCTTTAATTTCAAGATTAACCTCTAATACTCAGCAAGTACTAACTAATCCGAGTGAAATTAGAGCTCACATTCATAATACATACCAAGAGTTGTATAATGTATCACAGAACACGACTCCTGTTTGGCAATTTACGCCTCTGCCAGGTTATACAGTGACATCTGATTATAACGACATGTTAATGCAACCATATACCAAAAATGAGATCCATGATGTAATACTCAGTTTTCAGCGTTATAAAACTCCTGGAATTGATGGATTAGTAGCAGAATTTTATCAAAAGGTGTTTCCTATTATAGCAGATGAGTTTACTACTATTGTGAATGAAATATTGCATCATGGTGTAATTAGTGAATCCTTTGCTACAGGTGTCATTATATTAGTACCAAAGTTACCAAATCCTACTTGTCTTAAGCATTATAGAGCGTTAACTATGTTAAATGTTGACTATAAAATAGTAGCAAAATGCTTTTTCAATAGGTTAAAAACAGTGCTCTCAAGCATTCTCCACCCAATGCAAGCAGGATTTCTAGAAGGTAATAAACTTCTTGATGTATTGATGGATCTTCGCGATGCTGTGGCATATTTTGATTACACCAAATGTAAAGGTGGCCTTCTATCTATAGATTTAAGGACAGCATTTGATTTGGTTAACCATGGGTATTTATATCAAGTAATGGAAAAATTTGGATTTCATCCTGCTGTAATTAATCAAGTGAAAATTTTGTACATGTTTGCGAGATCTAAAATCCAGGTAAATGGTTATTTAACACCTTTTATAACAATCAATAGATCTATTAGACAGGGGTGTCCGATTTCAATGTCTCTTTTTAATATTTACATTTCACCATTGATTTGTGAATTACATGCTATGCAAATAGGTATTTCCTTTGCTGATCTCCACCTTACAGTGCGTTCCTATGCTGATGATCTTTCTGTTTTAGTACGAGATGAAGCTCAACTTAATCAAGTTCTTCATGTCATACAAAATATTGGACAATCTAGTGGGGCATGCATAAATTTTCAGAAAACAAAATTGCTTGCATTTGGTACTTGGGATTTTCAGATGATTACTTTTCCTATTCTCCATGTTGATAGGATAAAAATTTTAGGTGTCTATTTTTATTGCACGGTCCAACAAATGATTTTAGAAAATTGGGCTCTAGCCCTCCAGAAGGTGAAAGGTTTATGTCAATCGTGGAAATTTCGTGGCTACTGTCTTGAACAAAGAACTTGGATTGTTAATACATATATTACATCTCACCTTTGGTATTTAAGTCCTGTTTTAGCGTTGCCAAGTCGAATTGCCCACTCTATGCAAGCTGCAATTTATTGGTTTGTTTGGAGAGGTAACATTTTTAAAACACCCATGTATGTACTTACTCAATCTAAAAATGCTGGAGGTCTCAACATGGTGGATATATATTGCAAAAGCACTGTTTTATATTTGATTAATTGGATGTACAAGATACAATTACATACACCCAGTTTTGCTAAAATCTGGGGTCTCTATTGGGTACAGGCCACGGCAATCACCCCTCCTCTTAATATGTCTATTCTTTCAAACACTGTAAAATATTTGTATGATGTACTCTTGAATTCTAGTTACATGGTTCTAGACTTAGATACTCCCAAACACCAGAATATTAAACTTTTGTACAGCTCATATCAGTGTAAACAAAATGTTACTATTAAACGAAAAGACAACTTTCCTAACTATAATTGGGATATGATCTGGAAAAATATCAATAACACAGTCCTAAATGTCAATCAACGCTCTGTGTGGTATCGAATTGTACATGACGTCGTACCAACTAATATAAAGTTACAGAAAATTAAGCTGATGTCTAACGGAACATGTTCGCATTGTAGTAGAGACGATACTTTACAACATCGGCTTTCAACTTGTGATTTGGTGCACGACATATGGTTGACGTTCGCACGTATCATGTGTATTCTCGTTCGTTGTGGGATCCAGGATATTTCCCCGCTAATGATTTTATTTCCTGATTTTTCATATTATCCTCATTACAAACAAAATAGTGTAATTTGGTTGTGTGGTGTAACTGTGGAATATTTGATTCAAAGTCAAACGCCAACCCTTGAAGACTATTATTTTCACCTGTTGAAAGAACGATGGAAAATAACTGAAACTATCAAACGAAAACAGTTCTCGAATTATTTAGCTGTTGTTGATGAAAAATTAACAATGATGTATTCATAATTTTTGTATTACTAATGTTTTCTTTTCCTTTTCTTTTTCTTTTTTATGTTTCTGCTGGTTGTGATTTGATTCCTTGTTATTTGTTAATAATACAGTATATGTTATTCTTTTTGGAAAAAAAAATTGTTATGTATTCCAATGTATAATACTTTTTTGCGTCTAAATAAAAAAAATGGTAAGCCGTTGGCTTTCAAATCGTAAGGTTGAGAGTTCGATTCCCGTTTGAGTCAATGCTTCTTTTTATGAAATTCTATTTTCCGCAATGCATGAAAAATTATATAAAATAATTACATTAAAATACCTCAGTTGTATACATATATAATCATTTGTATATATATATATAACATATAACCATTGCAGAACATAGTGATTATTATGTTTAAAATAGAACAGGTGTTCACAGTACGTTGGTATTCTATGATATTTGTGAATGTTAAATACAAATTAAGAAAATAATATCACCGCAATAAATAAATTATGTAGTGTATTTATTTGCAGCTAATTGTCATACGGAAATTACTTCCCAATTTTCTCATTACAGCAAGTGATTTACGCTTTCTGAAAGGTAAAGAGACTATTCGGGTATAAACAGAAATTATTATACAAACTCCAATCTTCGTTACAGACACAAAATTCAGATCCCCAAAACCACGTAAACAGGAAATTTACGAACACGAAGTCATGTATAACAGACTTATTTATACTTTAGAAAGAAGGCAGAATAGGATTTCTCTCCAAAGGATTTCAGTTCAATAATCTTCAATGCTTTTGTATATGGATGTGGTCCCTTTCTCTCCGCCTCTTATATATATATATATATATATATATATATATATATATATATATATATATATATATATATATATATATATTGTTTGTGTGTATGTTCCATCATGTAAACAAACTTCCTACATATAGTGCTTACATTCTAAAAAAGTACTCTCGGGGTAAGCTATTGGGAGTTGGAGGGGGATATAGGAGGGGGACCCCCCAAAAAACGGTAAATTCGTCATAACTTCTTTATTTCTTAATATTTTTAACCAAATTTTCATCACCTTCAAAGTATTGTCCATGGACCGCAACGCATTTCTGCAAACGATCCTTCCATTTTTCAAAACAGTTTTGAAAATCACCTATCGGGATCTTCTTTATGACCTCCAGCGATTTTTGTTTTACCTCTTCCACAGCGGCATAACGCTTTCCTTTCATGTCACGTTTGAGTCTGGGGAACAAAAAGAAATCACAGGGGGTTAGATCCGTTGAGTAGGGGAGTGCACAATCGGTGTCATGGCGTTTTAGGAAAAACTGCTTTACGGAGAGTGCGGTGTGGACCGGAACGTTGTCATGATGGAAGAACCATTCGCCTGTGCGCCAAAGATATGCCCTTTTCTTCCGGATACTCTCTCTCAATTTTTTCAAAGCCTCCAAATAGAACCTCGGGTTAACAGTTTGACCCGGGGAATGAACTCCGCGTGCACAACACCTCTGCAATCGAAGAAACAAATGAGCATTGGCTTGATATGTGATACGTTTTTGTGAATATCTCAGCATCATTTGTTCTATCGAAATGAAAATTGCGGAATAAATCTCTATTTCAAATTTCCTGTAGAAATAAGAAACTACTAATAGAAACAAACCCTTGACCCCAAAGCGTTACCGGACAAAATATTCTTTGGACGAAATGTGCTTTGACCTAAACATCCCTGGACGAAATATCCTTTGGACCAATTGTCTTCTGGATGAAATTTCCTTTGGACCAGTTGTCTTTTCGACGAAATATCCTTTGAACCAAATGTCTTTGGATGAAATGTCCTTTGGACCAATTGTCTTTTGGACGAAATGTCCTTTGGATCAATTTGTCTTTTGGACCAATTGTATTTTTTACGAAATGTCCTTTGGACTAATTTTTCTTTGGACGAAATATCCTTTGGACGAATTGGCTTTTGGACGAATTGTCCTTTGGACCAAATGTCCCTGGACCAAATATTTTTGGGTTAAATGTCTCTGGACGAAATGTTCTTTGGACGAAATATCTTTGGACTAAAAGGGTGGCCACCCGGTGGGTTAGTGTGAGTCAGGGTGAGTGGTGTTTCGCAGTAGGTCACGTCCTTTTGACCCACGATCCACTGACCCACTCACAAATCTTGACCCATTTCACCCACTTACCAACCTCCCATTGACCCACTCCATCTTTGATTTTAACATGGCTTGTTTAATTTAAAAGACGAAACATACATCCACATAATTTTTTCATCGATTGCGAAGGTTGGCTTAATATCATTGTTGAAATGGTAATTTCTTCTTAAGGTGAGACATTGATATGAATAAAAAGCCCATTTTGAAGTAGGTACAAATTACCTTCCAAAGTTATTAGAAACACTTTCTCACCCCGAAAACTATGAATTCTACAAATATTTAAGTAATTTTTGAGATTTTATTTTTAGCTCCCCCAGGCCATCATCCTGTAAAGATGCGGATGAATTTGGATGTAACCTCCATTGGGGTCATCATTATTCATCTCAACGACCCTTTTATGGATGAAACACTAAGATCAGTCGTTCTACATTATTTTTACATGCCACCTCTCCCAACTTCCATAACTTCATACTACTAAAATATTTTCTTCTTAGATTGAAAGTACTATGTCCCCCAAGTTTGGTAAAAGGTAGTCCCAGACATTAAAGAAATACGCTGGAATATTCATTTATACAGAAACATTAAATACATAGAGCTGTGCGAGCAATGCCTTCGATGCTGCCTTTGTAAATTCAAAATCCAGCTGACATGTTCGTTCAGAAGCGTTGCTATTTATCTCGGTGATAACGAAACCATGGACTCTATACTAATATCGGTCGTTTTGAATCATTGTATATGTTACTCCCTCTGACTCTCCTTATTAGGTGTGTTGGGGAATCTTACTCCTATTGGAAGTTGAACTTAAACTTAAAGGTAATCAGAACTGCTTCCAATGAACTTGGGGACCACGAAAGATATGGATTGTATACTAACATTGGTCATTTTCAATTATTACTACATGTCACAAATTTCACACATTCCTTCAGGGTGTTAATGCGAGCTTAACTTACATGGCATCTGGAGTGCCACTCTTTATCTAAGAGATCCCCAAAATTATAGATTCGACAGTAACGTCGGTCTTTTTTTATACATATAATTTTGATGTCAGCCCATTTCATTCCTTCTAGGACAGCAAGCGGATACTGCCACCGCTAGGACTACAGTTGGTCTTAAATGGCATTAAAAGTTCTACCAATTAATTTAGCGACCAGTGCTGCATTTAGAAGCTCGGCGTCTCTACGCACTTTTGCTCTCGGCGCCCCCAATAACTGCATATTTCTCCGCCCCTTGATCCCTAACTTACAAATAAAATTTAATTCGAATATGCTTAATTAGTGAATTTATTGCAGTTAAATACCACTTACTAGATGCTACAGCTACAACTACGTAACAAAAAATAAATGGGAAACATGTTCTGAATTACTTTTAGATTTCTTACGCTATCATTAAATATATTAGAATAGTAAAAGATGATTGCTCATGAAATAGTATATTTGCTCTCGATTTTTTAACTTTTTCATACGAAAGAAAAATAAAATTTTAAACTTTGCGCTCTTCAAATATGTTGCCCTCTAGGCACGGGCCTAGTTGGACTAATGGGAAATGCGTCACTGAAAACTTACGATTCAACTCTAATATCGGTTGATTTCGATATTTTTATGTCGCTACGTAACCACCTTGGGTGCTAATGGGAGCTTAATTGGACTTGAATTGAAAGTAGAACTGTTTACCTAAGCGACCAAGAAACTATGGATTCGATACTAATATCGATCCTTTTCTAGCATATTTGATATGTATCCCGACAGTACTCTTTTCCAGATTGTAAGAAATTTGGTTAAAATTGCTCTAGACATATCAGAATTATGTTGAAAAACACACATACATCCACTTTAATATATATAAATACAGAGTGAGCGAGCGAGAAAGTGAGAGAGAGCGACCAAAGGCATCACCACTTCCACATTGCAAAAGCATATATCAGGTATTGAATTGAAAATCTACGCAAAGATCATCTGCTGTAGCATGCTTCATAAGGATAATTCCAGTCTGCTCACGTGAACTTTGGGGTTCATGAATTTCTTGCGAGCGTTCCGACTTTGGATTCTCTGTTTATACCCTCTTTTTATGCCTCGGATAAGTTTTCAAGAACATGAATGACGTGGTGTAATACGAATGTTGAGAAGTAACCTCTATATGAGAAATAGCTGCAAATAAATACACTACATAATTTATTTATTGTGATGATATTATTTTCTTAATTTGTATTTAACATTCACAAATATCATACAATACCTGTTATATTTTAAACATAATAATCACTATGTTCTGCAAATATTATATATATTGGATGGGAA
This sequence comes from Thermobia domestica, assembly GCF_964235325.1. Classification (NCBI taxonomy): domain Eukaryota; kingdom Metazoa; phylum Arthropoda; class Insecta; order Zygentoma; family Lepismatidae; genus Thermobia; species Thermobia domestica. The sequence continues at coordinate 240,829,276 of NC_137463.1, read as the reverse complement.
TCGAACTCTCAACCTTACGATTTGAAAACCAACGGCTTACTACATTGCTAAGACAAACGCTATTCGGAAAATACTTCTAGCGATGTATAGCGGAATTTAAGATAATAATGACATTCATATCCACTGCAAACGCTGTTTTTGTTCTACTTTGACTTTTATTTTAGTACTCAGTCGAGAATTATATTATATGTCTTAACTTTCAGCATTCTTTTACATATGGAAAGATTCGTTTACGTATCTAAATGTTCCATTAAGTATGGAGAGCAAGATGACAAACAAGCATGAGCTGACATTAATACAAAGTTTCGAAATATTGTATAATTAAGTATTTCAATCAATGTTGCTTTTTATATATAATTGATAAGAAGTCTTATTATATTTAAAAGAAGAAAAACACATCTGCAAGATTTTTCCCGATTGCAAAAGTTGGCTTCGAGGTTCGAACCTGGTTTATTTTTTTCCGAAGATACCCGAAGTTGGACTTAGAAAATGTTTGTCTCGAAACAGCAATAAAGAGTGCGCTCAAACTTTTTGAGACAAGGTGTACATATCTCGGACCGTTTTCGATTTAAAGGCCTGGTACGGACTAACGAAGTCACCCGATATATATATATATATATATATATATATATATATATATATTAAGGATGTGGGTTGAAATTCAATAAATAGTATTAATAATAATAATATATTCAAATAGATACTAAAGAATAAATATATATACTTATTGTATGTAATGTAAATCAAAGGACATGATTGTTGTTATCTTGTTAACACTATTGCAAGTATATCGGTGGATGATACATTCATAATCCTTACATTAGCTCGGTTTACTCATCAAACCTGTAATACTTGTGATTAATTTGCAATAAGCATTCTCATAAAGAATAAGGATTTGTTTGTACTCGCTTTTCAGTATATTTCGTTTGTTTGTGACAAATTTGGTATTCATAATATAATATTGCACATCTCTATTAGCACATTTCTCCTATTCTTAGAGGTTTTCATCTGCGTCAATATTTTTTGTGGTTTGCTTAATTCATATATTTGTCTATGACTGTGTTTGGGCATTGCCATTCCAAGGATAATGTTCATTGAGATGTAGTAGTATACATCTTTGTTTTAGCGGGATGGTACTCTGCTCACGATGAGTAGTGAAATCAACGTGCTTCTTAGTGTTACATGTTTGACCTCTTGCCTTACGATAATTTACAATGTGTACTCTAAAGATTACTATTAAGCATGTTTTCTACTGTTCTGAAGAATGTCTTCCAGTTCGATTCTCACATTTTCCTTTACTAAAGGTTAACATAATGGATCGCATTACCTGAAAATAAAATGTTTTTCATTTTAATTAATGTTGTTCTCTCACACAAGAATGGGACTTTCGGTTTCAATTTTTTCTTTGGACGTCATGTCATGTATACTGGTTTGTTTATCGTTGAGGCAGTGCTCTCGATAGTAATACCAACATAGGTGTTCTTATCAACAGCGTTTAATGTATAGGGTTTTAACTATCCGCATAATGTGGGTTTTAACTGTTCACATTTTAAATACATATTCTCAGAATTTTTATCTGCTATTTCAACTTAATGTGTTAATCAATATCTTGGATACATTCAGAAAGATCTGAAAACTTGTTCATACTAGGTTCAACTAGTACTTTGGTACTACCTCATCATATAAATCACTTGTCTTAAGTGATTATATCATGTACATAAATATTTCACAACTTTATTATTAACTTATCTTATTATTCTTTTGTTATTAACTTATCAACGTGTCTTTGTCCCTGGTTTCGATACAATGATAAATCCCTTGTTACGTGCAATTCTCCTTGGAATGTTTAACACTTTTTTTTCTTAATTTTATTTCGAACTAAATCGTAAAAAATGGTCGAAATTTATTTTCTGCAATTCGTGATAGTCTAAAGTGATTCTCCTAATTGTATCCATAACCAAACTTGCCCCTCTCAATTTTTTTTATCTTATACGCATAATTTTTGGTCTCAAACTTATAAAACTGTTAATTTACCACCCATTTTTTACTTTGTTGGTTAGCTCTCCCAGGTAGGAAGCTAAAGCAGGCTTAGATTTCTCTTCATGGCGTTGTACAAACATGATACTATCTGTATCACAATAAAAAAGCGTCTTTCGGTCCTACAGCCGTCAATAGCTCATAAAGCTTTAGCCGCGCCAACGATATAATGAACGCAGAAAGCACAACATTTGAAAACTTTAACGGTTTATTTTCGTCTTCAATGTTTTTTTGTATGTGACAATAGCATGTTTTCCCCAATGACTAGTGCATTATGTACTTCGTTCTGCAATACCTATAAGTAACTGTAAAGCTTTTCCGGTATGTCAACAACCTTCGATTGTGACAAATCCGTCCTTTGTCTTCATTTCCCATAAAGCAAATTGAGCAATAGCTTAGCTATGTACCTTAAGCCACGCTTTTGATTTAACCACATGCCTTCGTGATTAAGATAATCTTCATTGTATTATTTTTCGTCTTCTTTAGTTTGCCATGTTGTGGGAAAAACCTAAGGTTTCTGCTTCATTTTCAAGAAGGAATTTACATATTCTTTAAAAAAAATATCTGAATTTCCCACTCTTCAAAACCGAGTAGATCGAATTCCCTGATTTCAATAATTTGCAAATTTTATATCCAGCCTTCAATGCTTTGTGCAGCTCAGGGTGCAATATATGTATGTATGTAAAAGTATCATAATGTCTGCAATTGTTTGATGACAAGTAAAGTTCCAAGGGAATAACACAAATACAGGTCTAGTGTTATATGAATATCTCAGTAAAGTACTAAAATGTTTTCCTGAGTTTGTGTATACCTATTGTTCTCTAAGACAATATTAATAACATGTAAATAGTAATTTATTACAGTAATACAAAAATGCCTATTTCCTTAGATAAAATCTTCATAAAGTTAATATGTTTTTTTCATTTTTCGTAATCAATGAAAAAAGTGACGTCATTTTGACGTGCGAATTACATATCTTAATACTAGATCATCTACGCCGGATTGTGACTATAATATTTGTACGTGGGTGTGATACTGCTACTGGTATAAAGTGCTTTCTACACTGTTCAGATGTACACTCAAAAGCCAGGTGTTTCAGTGGATGCAAAATTAAAAATAAATAATAGTTTACATATAAAAGCATATTCTTCTTCTCTTAATAAGCAAAGGAAATGAGAAATTCAAACCAATCTTTCCTTATCGCAAAGTAATTTTGTAAATTCTAAGTATATTTCACCACGTCAAAAACATTTTGAACTTGAGAAACAAAATAAAATTATTCTTGTACATCCAAATGATCCTGATATTCCTGAAGAAGAAGGCGAGACATTTAGAATTATATACCCTAAGCAAGACAAAAATACGAGATGCTTTGTATAGTCGAAATTTCAGATATTCATATGAAAAATAACCTTTGAAGAGGAAGTAATAGTTGAAAATAAAATTTCTAATGACATTCTAATTTTCTATGAACTAAATTGTAAATGTAGCAGCAATGAAGAAAGTGAAACTTGTGTAAAACAATTTTAGATAAATATAAACTATCTGAAACTCTATTTGTGAAGCCTGTGCCACTTGTAATAAAAAAGAGTTTTCACAAATGTGTAATTGAAACTGATGAAGAATTGAATACTAGTGTGTGGAATTTCCTAATTAGAAAATCAACACGGGACGAGAAATTAAAACTGTATCTGAAAATACATGTAAAATATATCGATGTAAATATTATAAAAATCTTACAAACAAATTTAACTATACATATCAAGAGATTACATTTAATGATTACCATATTTCTTATTTAAGAAAAGCCCATTTTGAACAGGGTAAACATGTGTTTCGAAAGTCGGCAGTGTGAGCAGCAGTGTATCTCGCTTAATGCATATGAACACTGTGAATATCAGTGTATTTCTTTTTCTGTAAATGTACAACATGTGTTTCTGTGTCTTGCACGATGGAAGCCACAACGTAAACTTTTATATTATTGATTCTTTGAAAATCGCAATATTTTAGATGAACATGAGTGCATTACTTTAGACTGTGATATGCTACGCTACAACGTTTGGCGTGCGTTAGTTAATATGCAAATCTTTGATGAGTTACATGAAGAATTAGCTGCAGTACATAGTGATATTGAAATTGATGTTTAGACATTTACATATGTATTTTATAACATATTGTTAAGCAGAGAAAATATTCAATTAATTACGGAGTTATTCTTACAAAAGGATTTACAATATAATATGCATTTTGAAAAGTTGTAAATAATACTAATAATGACATGCGTACTGCTTATGTCATGTTGCTGCAGGAGGTTTGACATCAACCATTTTTTTACATATATATATATATATATGTTAAGTATGTCAGCTACATGTTATATACGTCCATCTGTGTCCTGACCGCCTATAGACAGTTCTTTCTTGCTCCATGGCTGACGTCATCGAACAGCTGTCGTTTGCTTGCGAGTTGGTTTATAAACGAGATTGTTTACAAACGGAAAAGAAGAGAAGAAGGAAACAAAAGTCTGGGTACGTACAATAGTAAACTGTTAATTAGTTAAATATTCCATTAATTACATATTGCTTTAGTATAGCTTGTTTTAATATAGTACTAAGTAATGTGGTTTATGACTACAATTCTAACTATTGTAACTCGTTATTGGTTGAGGAGAAAGGAATGGGTGAATCTAAATTTTGAGAAATCTTTGAATATCAATATTTGAAAAAAATTTACATTTCAAGGTACGCCAAATGAATGTTATGTGTTTACTCATTCCTTTTTATATGTGGTGGTTTATTACTTGGTGGAGATTTACTACAGAAGTACTTAACATAATTGCTAGTAGTGAAGATTTAGCATTTAGATTTCTGGGCTTTAAACATCAATGACCTTGTTAGCCCGTCACATATGAGGTATGACTTCTATCGGTGAGCACAGTATCCGGGGAAAAGGAAAGAAGAAAGTGGCCTGGGACCTATATGTTAGGTACCAAGCCGTCATTTGCTTGATGTGAATGAGGAAACCCCAAGAAAACATCATTCAGGACGCTTCGACTTAAAAGCTTTTTATACTTTTTCAACTGAGTGCCTACACCGGGAATCTAACCCGGAACCACTCGCACCGAAGGCGAGAGCGTTAGCGACTACACTGCTGGAGGAAATTTGTGTAATCTAGGAAACTCAGTTTTACTAGGATATTTGCAAGAAAATTTATTTATTTACTTTCTTTCTTTCTCTTCTTTTTGGTTTTAGTTTAACGCCTCATGATTGTACATCTATGTAAGAAAGAAGGTGACGATGAGATACATGATAAAGATGAAATGAAGAAAATAGGAGGAAACTGGAGACCCTTAATAATAAACACACCTACAGTGTTTGTTCACCAAAAGCCTATTGATGGGAGCAGAAATCGAGGCAGAGACCCAACGAGTCAGAGGTAAGCGCTCTAATATAGAGGCCCCTTTTGTTTAAAGAACTCTATTTACATTGAAATATAGATAATTTACGAAGATATTGACATATTTCTCAGCCTTTCTGAAATTTCAAACAGTAGTCAAGGAGAGCTCACATTTCAGTTTTACTTTCTTTCTTTCTTTTTCTTTCTTTCTTTTTTTTTTTTTTTTTTTTTTGCTTGCTATGTTCTGTAGTTAATTAATGTATGGTTTACTGAGAATTAAAACAATTTTATTACTATTATTATTTCATCATTTTGGAAGCAAAACGTTAGATGTTTTTCTTTTTTTCTTGTGTTGACTTCAATAGAAAGTTGGTGTGTTTGTGCCTTGGCATTGGTTTGGTTACTAATACATATTAGAAGGTCATAAGTTGTACGCCGTGTGAAACAGCTATAGCACAGCTCCAAAAGCTTCGAGTGCCAGGAGTTTGAATTTCAGCTTTCGTTAGAGCATGTCTATTGCAGCATTAGACTGGGTCCACATTCCATGGTAGGTGGAAACAATATATCGCTTTCGTGGTGTAAAAAAATACAATGTAACAGTAAAGTATAGTATATATTACTAGTTTAATCAATCGGAAATTATTCTGGCTCGTTGTGTTATTCTTTCGGTTATTAGTTTAAATAGTGTTTTCCATAGTTTAATTCCACAGTTTCTAGAAGAAAATTAAGTATTAATGAAGTAATGAATAAGCAAAAACCCACTTTGATTGACGTTTACTAGTTTTTCTACTCCATTAAGAATGTTTTTATCCCTAGTTGCGCAAACTTCTAATATATACAGTGACTAGCAGAATTATTCGGACACTATAGTGTTTGAACAAAAGATGGAATTTATTTCAAAGAAAAAGCAAATGCAAATAATATGCTATCATTTTCTCTGACATCCAACATAGATAAACAATTTTACACTTCGAAAACAAAATAACTTAACAAACAATGTAAAGTAGCGAGATCAAAACAAACACAATACGAATTTGGGTATTGCAAAATTATTCGGACACCTGACCAGATATGACACTTATCGAGTAAAAAATATAAAACTCAATATCTAGTAGGCAATCCTTTCTGCTTAAGAACTGCATGTAGTCTATTTGGCATACCATTAACAAATTTGCGAGTGTATGCAACAATAATTTTGGCCCATTCTTGACGAAGCACGTCCTTCAGATGCGCCTTCGAGGTTATGCATATTTTTCGAACTTGTTTCTCTAGTTTATCACACATTTCGAACTTGCTTGTCTAGTCTATAACACATTTCTAACTTGTTTCTCTAGTTTATCTCACAAATGTTCAATGGGGTTCACATCTGGAGACTGGAGAGGGGGATGGAATGTCTTTGGGCAATTGTATAGTAACCACAGATTTACAATATGAGCTGTGTTTCGGGTAGAATTTGAATGTATCTAATATCCCCATTTTTCTGCCTTCTTTAAATTATCTTTGAGAATTTGCAGGTAGAAGTGTTTGTTCATTGATTGTTCAATGAACACCAACTCATCTACTACAGACACTAACATGCAGCCCTATACCATTCCGCTCCCTCCTTTGTATTTTACTGACGGCTGCAAATTTTGTTCCTCCAGCTCGGTATTGTTTCTTCTCCACATCATTACCTTCCCATCAGAACAGAAGATATTGAACTTACTTTCATCAGAAAAAATCACGTAGTTCCCCCAGTTGGCACCCATATACTGGTAGTATTTCGCAAAACTAGTCTTTTCTTCCTCTTTGTTTTGTTGATACGAGGCTTTCTACATGCTACGCGGCCATGAAAGCTAGTTCTTCTCAGGACTCGTCTAATTGTATCGGGACTCACGTCGATCCCCATTTATTCTCCAACCTCGGCAGCGATTTTTGAAGCTGATTGATTTTTTTACTGATCCTTTTGTTGATCCTTGATTCGTTGATCCTTTTTTTCGGACTATTGCGGATTCTCGTCACTCCGAAAATGTCTTTGAACGTTCCGTGTTAGGGAGGAAATCAACTCTATCCTCAACCTTGTATCGCTTGATAATATCACATACTGTACTTTTTCTCATTTGTGACATCTCTGTAATTTTTCTGCAGCTTTTATCTTTTTCATAATGAAAAATAGCTAATTGCTGCTTTTCAAATGGCGTGTTCTTTCCTCTTTGACCCATTCTTCGTGTTGACAACGAATTGTTGTATCTAACTGCCATGATAACGACTACAGTACTTAACACAACCCTCAGCACTAGCACCACGTCCCATAGTGCTCAAATTATTTCACAAATGTCGTACTGTCCGAATAATTTTGCTGGGGAAAATTTGTGTATGATTTTCATTGCGATTAATTATATCCGTTCTGTTGACAGCATCTACACACTTCATTGTGTTTTTCAGGTATGCGTATATAGCTCCTTTTTCTTATGTATTGTTGTGTACAAAATATGTTTTCATTTCGGAGCCATAGCCCGTTATATGTATTTCATTGGATCTGTCCGAATAATTCTGCTAGTCACTGTATATATATGTGTGTGTGTGCTTTTTTCTTACACTGCTTTACAGATGAGCGCCTTCGTGGATAAGCGGTTATGGTACGCGCCTTTGGCGTGGGAGATCCGGGTTCGATTCCTGACAGGAGCATTTTTGGTTCGGATTCCATGTTAATCAGTAGGTCCACGTCTCATACATCCTTGCTGCTGAAAGGGAAATTAAAATCACCTCCGCACTGCTTACAGATGCAGCTGTTCGATTCAGGGTTCGAATGAAGCTCCTTGCGGGGAAGGGGCGATTTTCAGATATACAATACAAGCATTTTGTTTCTCAGTATGAAATGAGATAAAAAGATTTCTGACAAGGCAGAAATTTTTTGGCGAGTTGGGGAAATTACTTCCCGAGAGGGGAAATCCTCATCTTCTCGTTGATTCAAATCTTGGTTGAAATTCTTGCGATTAGGATTCCATGTTAAGCTAAAAATGCAATTCGCACACAGCCTTGGCGCTGAATAGGACGCTAAACTTTAAGCCAAACACACTTCTGCAATGAACTGTATTGTGGTTAAAATGTAAAAATCTTTTGAGTTTTTTACGTCCTGCTGTTATGCCGGTTAGGCTAAAGGAGACGGTGATGATGAGTAATGAACGAAATGGTCTAATGAAGAAAGTGGGAGGAAACGGAAGAACCCCGAGAAAACCCACTCACTCGGTGTTTGTCCACGACAAAGTTCACTCGTTGGGGGGCGGGGTTCGAACCCGGGACCCCAAGCACCAGAGGTGAATGCTCTACACTGAGCCACCGCGGCCCCTTGGCTAAAATGTAATGCAACGTAATGTACGATATGTGCATTTTCTAGACACACATTAGAATTTTAGTCAAACATTCGACGATTATGTACTTCAGGTTAAAGAAGTTTGATGAATTATTGAAGTGAATAATCGAAGTGTATAATTCTCAATCTTCTTCACCTGTGACACACTTTACTAAACCCCAACGACACCGATATATTTGTTTATTTTTTGGTTTAATTTCCGATAAGTCCATACGCGCCAAACTTGTGTAGGCTTACTAAGTTAAGTGAACTAAACCAAATTTAACCTGAACTAATGTAAGCTACTTACTATTCACTATTTTCATGTTGAAACGCTGGCAGGGTTAATGCAGTAAATATTTTTAATTAATAATATAAATTATATTACTCTAAGGTTCTATAAAACAATATGACTCTGCTGAAGGCAAAAACTGGTAGTCTGTCTCAAAATCAACACTATGTGCAGATGAAACGGAAGGGAGCCAAGCCAAATAAGGATATAAAATGTTGTCAGCACCTCTCATTTATCTATCTATCTATAGTAAATAAAAATGAAAGAGAGTATGTTTTTGACAATAACTCTTGAACCATCCGACTGATCGCGATCCAATTTTTAACATAGATTAGGTTAGAGACTGGGATGTTTCTATTGTTTCACTTTGACGGTGCATCTTATAGGAGGAGGAGGGGGAGTTTCAAATATTTACAAAGATTTGAAAATGACCCACAGCAGTGTTTAATCCATTGTTTTCGGGTTTGATGAGATGAACAGTGATACTTCTGATGTTATTCAAATCCAAATTCAGACCAGCCACTTTGGGAGGGGAAGAGGGGAGATAGATATACAAACGATCGAAAATAACCGATATCACAGAGCGCTTGAGTAATAGTAAAAAGTGATTGACTAACGAAACATATTACTAATTTTCTTACTTCAACCCAGCAAAGCAGGTAATTGATACTAGTACTAGGTATGTGTAAAGTAAATGAGATGACTTGCTTCGTGACCCTTGGAGCACTGTATGAAGCGGACGCAAGCAATTAGTATATGGGGTTAGCTTACATAAATTACAATTTCGCTTTCCGAAATCTTAATGAATTTATTAGTGATTTCGTTACTTATGACACTTTCAATCTAAATACAAGGATTCGAAACCCACATTTTCGATTACATACAATGACTCTCCTAGCCAAAGAAAGCCGGGGTCAATGTATGTTTTACTTCATTTTCATGTACGTGCTCGTGGATTTTCTCGGTGTACTTCTGTTTCCTCCTACTTTCTCATTCCACCAATTATTCCATAGTCATTCACTTGCTTTGATAATCATCTCCCTTAGCTTAACCGGTGTAAACGTGGGACATTATTCACTTTTACTTTCATGTATTTACTTTTCTCTCCCTGATCTATCATTAATTTGTCTTATCTTTCAACTTCTATCTTTTAGGAAAATGAACATGGTTTGCAATTCTTTCTCATTATAATAAAACTATTATAAGTCCCATATGCAGCTCACCACCACTTGTACCCCAACAGGAACAAATAAACAACGGATATTGGTGGAAATATGTCTCGCTTCCAGTGGCGTAGGGAGCTTTACAAGATTGGGGTGATGAAACTTGAAATTGACAAGTCTTGATAAAAAATAGTAAAGTGTTTCGAAAATCTTAGTCTCACTTTTACCAACCTTGTTGAAAACTATTAGACCAACCATATTTTCATATTCGTCTCATTCCACACCCTGTTTGAGACACGAATAAGAACAGTCATTGTTTCGTTTTTGGGTCCAATTTAACGCCTAAACTCAGGATCATTGTCATCACCAACGATGCACAAAATGTTAATTTGATAACTCATCGCTAGGTTAGGTAAACCCCACCAGCTAATCTTCACGAGAACCTTTAAAGCTGCAATCAGTTGTATCCTTGTCGCCAAAAGTGCCTTTACATCGCCGTGACGGGTATGTGACACCGCAGTACTCTAAGGAAGAGATGGTTGCATAAGAAATTTTGATTAATTTTGAAGAGTTTTTATTTTGACTAGGGAAATAACATAGGTATAGGGAGTAAGGGCATAGATTTAAAGCATCAGTGCACTGTCATCTCTGAAAAGATTTGTATTCTCAGTTTTTCAAATTATTGTCTTATATGTTAAGTTAAAAACTGCTAACAACTGCTACTAGCGCTTTTTACTCTTCAGGAATTTATTACGACATGTTCGGGCTTGAATTATTTCATTCGCCTCACTGTAATTATTTGTGAATGGAAACTGATTACGCTGAACATGAATATGTTTCGTTGTCGTAAAGCAAGGGCCGTAATAAATGTAGATCAGGTTCTTATTATTATATAAAACACATAAGTATTTATTCCGTGTATAGAATAATATAATACAGTAGCTAAGCAACATCATAATCACTAACGCCCGCAGGATTTTTTCTAACGGGGGGGGGGAGACCGATATAGAGTTTTTCGTTTTATTCCCTATATATATTACGTTAACAGTCATAACACTGATAACGTATATCGTCTTTCGCCGCTGTAGGCTATTAGTCAGAACACTGATCTCCAGATATGTCGAAAGAAAAAATAAATTGATATGAACAGTGATGTGATTAATTTTACTGCGCCCTGGATCGATCTACCTTCGATTTACTCATACTCCCCCAGGCCCCCGGCCCCAGGTATTTCAGCTGCTGCGTTATATATACGGTTCCATGTCAAAAGGGCCTGACAAAATGGAAAAGACCGAAAGGCCAGAGTCAATATGGCCCGCAACAAAAGGACCCGAGTCAAAACGGCCCTGCTTCAAACGGACCCGGATTGAAAGAGGCCCCGCTACAAAGGGGCCCGAGTCAAAATGGCCCATGTGAAAAGGACCCAGGTCGAAACGTCTCCGCAACAAAAGGACCCAAGTCAAAAGGGCCCGAGTCAAAATAGACCATGTTACAAAAGAGCCAGACCACAATGACCCCGCAACAAAAGTGCTCGAGTCAAAAGTTTTCTGCAACAAAAGGGCAGGAGTCAAAATTGCCCGAATCAAAACGACCCTCATCAAAAGGGTCCATGACAAAAGGGCCCGAGTGAAAAGGGACTTGCTTCAAACAAGCCCGGCTGAAAAAGAGCCCTGTTACAAAAGAACCCGAGTCAAACGGCCCGGGTTAAAAGGCCTCCGCAACAAAAGGGCCCGAGTCAAAAGGGACCGAATCAAAACGGCCCTCATAAAAAGAGCCCGGGTCAAAAGAGACCTACGACAAAATAACCCGAGTCGAAAGGCCCCGGGTCAAAAAGGGGCATCGCTGCAAAATGGCCCGAGTCAAACGGCTCGGCGTCAAAAGGGGCCCGGTTCAAAAGGTCTCTGCAAAAATGGGCACGAGTCAAAACGCCTTTCATTAAAAGGACCCGAGTCAAAAGGGTCCCACGACAAAAGGGCTTGAGTCCTAAGCGACCTGCGTCAAACGGGCCCGGTTCAAAAGGTCTCCGCAACAAAAGGGCCCGAGTCAAAAAGGGCCGAAACGAAACGCCCCTCATGAAAATGGCCAGGATCAAAAGAGTCCCGCTACAAAAGAGCTCGAGTCAAAACTTTCCCACGTCAAGTGGGCCCGGGTCAAAAGATCTACACAAGAAAAGAGCAGAAGTCAAAAGTGGCCCCTCTACAAAGGGCACGAGTCAAAAGGGACCCGCGAAAAAAGGGCTTGGGTCAAACTTCTCCGCAAGAAAAGGGTAGGAGTCAAAAGGGCATGAATCAAAAGCTCCGCCTCAAAATGGTCCCACGACAAAAGAGCCCGAGTCAAAAGAGACCTGCCTGAAATGAACCTGTGTCAAAAGGTGCCGCGCTACAAGAGGGCCCGAGTCAAAATGGCCCTAGTCAAAATTTCCCGGGTCAAAACCTTTCCGCAATAAAAGGGTTTGAGTCAAAAAGACCCGAATCAAAACGTCCTTCATTTAAAGAGCCCGTGTCAAAAGGGTCCCACGACAAAATGACCTGAGTCAAAATGCCCCGCGTCAAACGGACCCGAATCAAAACACCCCTCATCAATAGGGCCCGAGTCAAAGGTTCCCAGTACAAAGGGGCTCGAGTCGCAAGGGCTCTGCGTCGAACGGGCCCGAGTGAAAAAAGCCCCGCTACAAAAGGACCCGAGTCAAATGGCCCCCTATCAAAAGGGCCTGGGTCAAAAGGTCTACGCAACAAAAGGACCCGAGTCAAAAGGGGCCGAATCAAAACGCTCCTCATGAAAAGGGCCTGGGTCAAAAGAGTACCACGACAAAAGGATCCGAGTCAAAAGGGCCCTGCGTCAAACGGATCCGAGTCAAAAGGGGGCCCGCTACAAAATGCCCGAGTCAAAACAGCCCCGCGTCGAAAGGGCCTAGGTAAGAAGGTCTCCGCGACAAAATGTCTCTGCGTTAAAAGGGCCCGGGTCAAAAAGGATCTGCAACAAAAGGAGCCGAGTTATAAGGACGCTGCGTCAAAAGGGTCCGGATCCAAAGGGTTCTGCGACAAAAGGGCCAGAGTCAACAAGAAACTTCGTCAAACGGGCCCTGATCAAAAGGAGCACCATTACAATAAGGCACGGGTCAAAACGGCCAGGCGTCAACTGGGTGTGAGTCAAAAGGGCCCTGCGTCAAAAAGGCACAAGTCAGAAAGACCCCGCGTCCAAAGGGCCCGGTAAATACGGTTCCACGTGTAAAAAGCTTTAGATCAAAGCAAAAGTGGAGATCAATCATGCAAAAGAGGATTGTGTCCCCTTAGTAAGTTGAAGTGTTTATGCAAATGAAGGAAATATATCTGCGGTTATTAATAACAAATAGGAAATTTGAATGATAATATTAGTTTTGTTTGCTTGTTGATTGTTTTGGAACAATCGCTATCGCTTAAGTCGTTCTCCCTGAAAGTTTGCTTGCACTCCCGTCATAGGCGGACTGGGTGTATTAGGGCCTAGGCCGCGGTTACTATGGAGGGAGCTCAGACTATAACACCAATTTCTAAAATAACGTACAATCAGTGGCGCAACGAGCTATGAACTTGGGGGCCCATGCCCTCTCCGAAGCAAACCTGATCTATCTTATACAGCAGCGTTGCAGACAAATTTTGGTGAAATTTCAAAATAGATCAAAGCATAAATGAATATTGAATTAAGTCAAAGCACTGTACGAAAGGAGAAATACCTAGTAAAAACCCCTACATTAATTTCTTAGAGTAATAAATGTTAGTAAAGAGTGCGTCATTTTATGCAAAAATAAAGATGTTCAAAATATTTATTATAGCGCAAATTTTAAAACTTGTAACCGTTAATAATAGGGAATTTGTGAATTGGAATTTTCATTTTAAGGTTTTTTAGCATGTTAATAATAAGGATAACTAAATTGCTTGTAATGAGGAGAATTCAAAATTTCAATTTTGTCCATATCAAATGGTGCAGCACGTCGTTTGCAGACTACTGTACTGGATATTCTTGGCCCCTCCAGAAATAAAATCCTGGTTGCGCCACTGCGTACAATGAACATCTGCGATGAGCCATCGCGTTGTGCAGTTGTAAATTCGTTGTTACTTGATAGTTTTTGCAAGCTATAATTTATCATTGGTCGTTGAAAATTTGATGACACAGCAAGCACAGAATTTCCAGAAACAAACTTTCAAGAGAATATTTTATAATTATTATTGTATTGCCACATGGGGTGTCTAAAAAGTCCCCTGACTTAGGATAACTCTGTTATTATCAGAGTTACAACAAAATGTAAGAGGAGATACCGTCTTCAAATAAAATTTTTAATAGACAGTAACTTCATTCATTTATTTTCTGGGTCCAGGTAAATGGTAACGTTGCATTTTCATGTAACATTATGTGCATATAGAGCGTACAGCCCGAACGGCTTGTCCGATTTGAAAAATTGTTGCACTTTAGATTGAAAACCTTATATTTGGATACGGTTTCCCCTCCTACATTTTGTTGTAACTCTGATAATAAGAGAGTTACCGTACGTCATGGGAATTTTGAGACATTCTGCATAGTAACTGAAACACTAAACAAATAATAGCTAATAGCTTTTTACTATGGAAAGAACAGAACAGCTTACTGAAAATTGTAACAAACAACTAATAATAACTTTTGACTCTGGAATGAACAGGACGTTTTACTGAAAATGAAAAACACTGCTGAAGAACTAAACAACTAATAATTTTACAACGTTAAGATTCTTTTCAGTTCAGATTATGAGTGGCAGAGTTCCTGAATAACCTCGTTCACAGACACTAAATTTAACATATCTCTTTCCATTTTCATTAGTAAAAGTGTGTCCAAAATATATTAACACAAATTAGCTCTGAAATTTGTTTACTCTCTAACTTTAACTTTGAGAAGCACCTTTCACATGTCGCTTGTGTGCATGGTAGAGACAACGCATGTTTGTATGCAATGTATAAATTATTAAAACAACTAGACTGTCAGTAATTGGTACAAAATTTTCCCTGCATAAGACAAAAATTACACAATGTGTTTCTAGCATCATTATCACTCTTGCCATGAATCCCGTCCAAAATGTTCCATCTCTCATAGCATGCTCAGATGCATAATCATCATCTTCTTCTACGGATTCAGGTGCACCATTCTGTTCATGACCATCAAAAACCAGAACGTTTCGTGACAGAATACACGACAAAGAACTGCTGGAGATCTTTGTATATTTCCTACTATTTTATATTTAGTTTTTTCGCAAGAACTCTGAAAGCTCCTGCAGACATACCATTCTTCCCGATTTCCGAAAAGTGCTTGGGATCCAGCATTTGGAGTTCATTTGGCTGCTGAAATCTATCACTGACACATGTAACAGCTGTATTCAGAATTTTCGTTGAAGTTTTTTATTCTGAATAAATCATTTTCACTTATATTTAAGTTCTTTTCCAGTTCAACTGCTGCAAGCTCTCCTGACATTTTCTTCTTCTTTAAGATTGTTCTGGGCGGAAAGTCTTTTTTCCATTGCTATCTCTACACCAGATTGCACAAACTGTTGTTTTTTTCACACAAAATATTCTTGTATTTTCGTAAAGCTTAAACAGACATCTTTTGCCTCTATTTTTTTCTGAAGCTGCTGCAGCAAATTGTCTACAAGTCTCCAGGTTGTACGATAGTCCAATCCGTGAGACTGCAGGTATTTTGAAACAGGCTCCGTTTCCGTAAATAAGTCCTGAAACATAGAAGTCCTCATTACAGTGTTAAATTCTGTCTATTTATTCAGCAAAGTTTAGCTTAAAATTTTCATTTCGCATTAAAACCCCTGTTCTGTACATCGTCACTGAGGAACAATAAAAATGAAAGAAATCTTGATGATAGACAGTCATCCTCGTCTTGGTTTCATGTTTCGTAGGGAAACTCATTAGTGTCCACTACTGCATTCAGTGTCTTGTTTCTGCTCGTGTTGTACCAACTTGTTGAACTTTTCATAGTCTGTCATGTCCCTCGTGGCTTGCATCAATCATTTTCTTACAAACATCCTTTCTTTTGTAGTATTCAGACAGAACATGGCACTGGTTTCAAATAAATTTGCAGCTTCAGGTATCTACTCAGTCGAATTTGTCATAACGAAATTAAGAGCATAAGCCATGCATTGGGTGTAAATGATTTCAGGATTATCCTTCTCCGGTAATGCTTTAACTCCTTAATAGCATCCACTGAAGTTAGCAGCTCCATCAAAAAAGCAACTTACAATATCATCACAAGCATCAAAACATTTTTGTCACAAAGTACTCTTTTGATTTCATTATAAGTTACTTGTCTTGTAGTGTCATTGTTTACCACTGGCGTCTCTGGCATATACAATTTGGGGAGGACATCAAAGAAAGTTATTTAAATGGTACTATCTAGCCCAACCTGTTTATTATCTTTAATTCCATTTGTTACATTTCTGCTTACCTTCACGGACCCCGTGAGGCATATCAAGAACTATGTTACACAGCCTGAATATTATATGACAAATAAATATAATTATTATCATTTATATGTTATTCTGCCGTTAGTAAATAAATTAAATTAGAACAAAATATTGAATATTTTGTACTTCAAAATATTGGAGGGACGCGTCCCCATCGTCCCCCCGCCAGAGACGCCCAAGCTGTTTACGACAACTACTAACAGCCGCTCAAATACTTGACCGTTTATAACGCAGAGAATTACTATAGCCAGCTGATTAAGCCCTGAAACATCTTGGATAGAATCAACCATTATGTTGAAATGCCCGCTTTCTTGGCGTCTTCCACTGTTTTCTCCTGTTATTTTGTAAACTTTTTGATAGAAAATAAATTTTTAAAAATGCGTTGTTTTCCCATTTTTGAATTATCAAATATAGACCTACAAGGTGTATTAACATCCATAAAGAACCAATCAGCCTGTGGTTAAATATGAACCTAGCTACAAACCAGGCACCAGTCTTCAACCCTGAAAGGGATGCAACTACCCTACATTATGAAAAAAGGTCCCAGGTCCCAGCAGCTCAACATGATGAAAAACATGCCTAGGACCGCAACTGCTCAATGAAATGAAAGAAGGGCCCCAACTGCCCAATATAATGAATAAAGGGCCCAGGGCCCCAACTTCTCAATGTAATGAAAGAAGGACCCAACTGTCCAATATATTGAAAGAAGGGCCCAAGGCCCCAGGTGCAAACTAAATCACAGTTTCTGATAATAAAAGACCATAGTGAAAGATGGACCTAGCCACAAATCTAGTAACGAAAGGACCCTACTAAAAAAGATAACTTGCTGATTGATGGAAGGGTGGAAGAGGAGTGTGTGTTGGTAGCATAATAACACTGAGCTACCGAATTATTTAGCTCTCTTTTGTTTTAGCTTTTCTTTCTCTTTCTTTCTTTATTCTTTCATCATTGTTTTCTTAGAGGGCCTAGGCCGCGATTGCGACCTAAGGGCCCTGGCCAGTCCGCCCCTAACTACCGTCTTTCTGAGTTTGTATTCTCGTGACATAGCTCAATCAAACTTTATCTATTGCTGACTTTTCCCTTACTTCTAGAATTCCATTTCTACTCCTGGATCAAAGTATAAAAATACATATTAGTATGAAAAATATTCTGTGGAAAACATTAGATTAATTTTGCTGTGAGAAGACATGTGGATCTGTATACAGGGTTACTGAAAAGTATTGGGACAGAACAATAATAACGACATAAATGATTTAGTGCACATCATGGCAGCCATCTTGAATTCCGAATATTGTATACCACACAATATTTTTAAATAGAAAGAGGTATGTGTTGAGTTTTGATTTAGAGTTTAACGTCCCGTTCAACAGCGATGTTATATGACAAGAGGTATGTGTGTCACATAAATTGATGCTAGAATCTTCGTACAAACTACATTCATCGTCCGTTTGAAAAGCATCGGAGTCTACATTATTTATTATTTCCATAATTTCTCCGGACGAAAATACGCCACTATCATAAGAACCACGACTTGTCGCGGTGGTATTCATTAGGGATGGCCTTTTTAAAAAAATCTGTTTTTCGATTTTCGGAAATTTCATTTCTCGTTTTTTCGTTCGTTTTTCGAAAAAAAAATATTTTTCGTTTTTCGGAAATTTTTTCGTCTTTCATTTTTCGAAAAAAATTGTTTTCCGTTTTTTCGAAAGATTTTTCGTTTTTCGAAAAAAATCGTTTTTCGTTTTTTCGAAAAGATTTTTTTCGAAAAATTCGTTTTCCCTTTTTTGATGATTTTTCGTTTCTCTAAAAGTTTTCGGAATTCGTGGAATGATAATGTGGGAGGAAATGGGAGTACCCCGGGAAAATACACGGACACGATGTTGTCTGCCACGAACTTACTTGGTCTGGGATCAAATGCACAAAAGGTAAGCGTTCTAACACTGAGCTACCGTGCTCCTTGGATTTGGATCTAATGAAAGGTTGAATTGATTTTGAGTTTAACGTCCCGTTCAGCAGCGAGGCTATATGAGACGTGGACCTACTGATTAACGTGGACGTTCACCTCTGGTGCTTGGGGTCCGGGGTTCGATCCCAGCCCCCGCCAAGTGAACTTTGTGGTGGACAAACACCGTGCTCGTGGGTTTTCTCGGGGTTCTCCCGTTTTCTCCCACTTTCTTCATTCCACCATTTTCATTCATCTCTCATCATCACCGTCTCCTTTAGCCTAACCGGCATAACCGTGGGACGTAAAACTCAAAGATTTCATTTCATTTCATTGATTAACGTGGAATCCGAACCTTGGCGGCTCCCGCCGGGAATCGAACGCGGGTCTAACACGCCAAAGGCGCGTACGCTAACCGCTAAGCCACGGATGAGCTCGATCTAATCAAAGGATAGTGTGTAGTGCTACTATTGACGAAACTCATCCAATCACGACCAAAATTAGTATGGTTATGGACTGCAATGTATTTAGTACACATGTTAAATATTATGGTGTTTGGGACTTTGGTTCCAGAGTTATTGCTAATCAAATTTGTGTTTTAAGTTAGTGATATCAAGAAATTATACTAAGTCGCATTTGATTAAACTCAAATGATCTTGACTAAAGTTGGTAGGATCGTAAATATTGACAAGCTTGGTATGCATGGAAGCTCATATAAAATATTATGATGTGCAGACTTTTTGTTCCTGAGTTATTAGCTATCAATGTTAGGTTTGGAATCAGTGAAATCAAGAAATTTCATTAAAGCGCGAAAGATGGAACTCATTCAATTTTTACCAAACTTGGTAAGGTGGTAGATCTTGACGAGCTTAGTAACTATAAAGGTAACCCAGAAAGATCTGTCGCTTTTTCACCCAACACCTTCAAACATCGATATTTAACCTAAGACATACCTGGAAGATCAAAAATAGTCTCCTTCTGCCAACGTTTTGGAAGGCCATGTATTCCATCGCGGTAGAACTTGGTGGGCCGTGAATCGAAAAAGGTATCAAGTGCATTTTGCACCTCTACTAGGGATTTCAACTGGTGTCCTCTAAGCTGATTGTCCAAGGAATGGAACAGGTGGTAATCGGACGGTGCAATGTCCGGGGAGTATGGCGGATGCAATAGTGTTTCCCATCCAAAGTGTAGAATGGTGTCCCGGGTTATCCTAGCCACGTGGGGCTTAGCTTTGTCCTGTAAGAGGAGGACCCCTTTGCGATTCAGAAGTGCTGGCTCCAGAGTCTTTTTTTTTTTTTTTTTGAACACGGCTCAACTGCTGACAGTACAGAGTTGCATTGATGCTCTGACTAGCCTGTAGCAGTATTTTTTCTCAAAATATTGTTCAGAAAATTTGGACTTGAACTTAGTTAAATGAATAAATTTCATTAAAACGCGTTAATCTCATCCGATATTGGCCAAAGTTGATATGGTCATAGACTTTAACAAGTCTAGTACGTGTGCGAGCTCAGCATGAAATATTGTGATCCACAGACCCTTGGTTCTCGGTTCTTGAGGGATATAAATTAGAAATAATAATTCACAAAGGTACACAGTGTAAAATTTATATTTTACAGAATATTAAAAAATAATTATTTACTAGTGATTATTAATGTGTTATCGACAATATGGCATTACTGCTGAATCGCCGGATCAATTTGAAAATCGAAAAACTGGAACAAAATATACTGCATTCGGTTATATTTGGTTGGATTACATTAAGTTACGTTAGATTATGTTATTAGGTGCGCAGTTTTACTATACGGATCCATAGTATAAGTAGGAGTAGCAGTAGTAGTAGGAGGAGGAGTAGGAGTAGGGGTAGTAATAGTAGTAGGAACGGATTAGAAGCCCCACAGGGGTTTGTTGGTTTCTGTTCTCGACATGAAATGGGCAAATTAAAGATTTGCTCAAATTTATCTATACATTTTACAATCTATGGATTCGTATAGTAAAACAAGTGTACCTCTCCGCGAAATAGTCCATCCGTCTCCACATACAGTGCCGCTTACAACATCAAAAACAACCAGCAAATGCAATCACTATCTGAGCTTTTGCTATTCCCCTTACCTGACTTTCAATCACTCTTCCTCA
This sequence comes from Thermobia domestica, assembly GCF_964235325.1. Classification (NCBI taxonomy): domain Eukaryota; kingdom Metazoa; phylum Arthropoda; class Insecta; order Zygentoma; family Lepismatidae; genus Thermobia; species Thermobia domestica. The sequence continues at coordinate 240,808,516 of NC_137463.1, read as the reverse complement.
TAAACTTAAATAAATTCTCCAATTGACCCGGTAAATTTCCTAACATTAGTCCGGCGATACAGCAATTAGCCCGACGTTATATTTTATAATGTAAAAAAAGACTAATAAATTACCAAATAGAAGGATGCTGTATAAACTGATCGTGATAGTATCAGGCAACTCTGTAATAAATTGACTTTTAACAATTGATTTTAACAAAATATGAAACATGAAGTGATTATATGTACTGATACTAAAGACTTCTCACTAAGATCCCCCATTCATTTATCTTATTTTCTATAACTAATTAAGTCAATATCAAAAACAATTTGATTGCTTTCAAAAATAGGCAATTTAATACTAACAAAATACTATTGAATGGTTTATTTGTTCTAAAGATGTTTTATATACGGTAAGACAAAGAACTAAGTATCTGACTATAATAATCTCATCAAACGAGAATTCAAATTTTAAATAGGTGGGTCTTCGTTTTCGTATTAGTTTTTACTGCTACTAACTTCAGTAGAAGAATACTACCAAGATGAAATATTTTTTTATTTGGTTGTTTGTTGAAGTTCAGCGTCCCTTTTCAGAATCGAGCAAGACTATACAAGACGTGGACCTACATTATAAAGTGGAATCCGAACCACCATAACACGTTCAATGTTTTCCCACTCGGGACCCTGTGCATCAAAGGAATACGCGCTAGCCACTAGACCAGTTGCAGGGCTTGAAATCTTTTCTTGGAATTATAAAATTATATATTGAAAAGAAACGTTTGTCGCTTCCTAGTACTTCTCTCGTTCTATGAGAAAGAAAGATTGTAACCAGAGATATAGTAAGTATTTATCACTTTCGGTTGCATTAAACTTAGAGATGGAAACTACCATTGTGGCACAGAATCCATATCAAAAACTGCTTCCGGTTATCGCCTTTTCTTTACTATGAAATCGGAAATGGTAGTTTCTCACTATTTCCGGTTTACATAGAGGGATAGCGATCGATATTACAATCTTCGAATCCTGGATTCATATATATAAACATATCTCATTATCTCTTATTAGTTTTGCTCTATGGTGATCACTATTGAAATTAGAAGTGGTAGTAAATTTCTACCACAGGATAAAACTTGGACATAGTCTATTGCGAAGGTACTGAATTCATGCTTCTCGCTTGCTCTATGGTGATCAATACTGAAACCGGGAGTTGTGATCAGGGGCGGATCCAGGACGGACTTCTGGGGGGGTTGTAATACTGCTACTTAGAGCTATTTTTACGAGCTCCAACACTGGGATGGGTTTTATTTATATATAAAATAGGAGTGTTCTCTTCTGGGGGGCGATCGACCCCTGGATCCTCCCTGATTGTGATACATTTTTCCTGTTTTTGTAGAGAAACAAATGAGTTTCGTTTCACAGTGTAAAACTGAGGCAGACTTGCAATCCATGCGAATTGAATATTCAAAACTTCAGTACAAAAAGTAGCACAACTAAAACTCTTGGTTGGAATAGGTTAATAAAATCAAATATAGAATCTGTTCCTCGGATGCTGAATCCATATCAAAAAGCCATTATTAGCTATCACTTATCGTTTTTGTTCTATGGCGATAAAGACTGAAAGCAAGAATGGCTAATTTGAACCACTTCCGGCTTGAATAGAGGGTTAAGGGAGGAGACGGAATGTATTTTTAGGACGCTGAACCGATTTCAGAAAACTTCTCGATATCTTTTATAGCTATTGTTCTATGCATATAAGTATTGGAACCGAAAGTAGTAGTAAATATCAAGCATTTCCGTTTCAGAAGAGTGGTGCAGGTTATGAAGATATGTTCTCTTAAAACCCTGAATTGATTCCAGAAAATTGCTTGTCGCTATCTATTACACTTTTGTTTTATCGCGACAAGTGTTAACACCGGAAATGGTTAATTTGAACACTTTCGGTTCAAATAAAGTGTTAACGAAGAAGGTGGAATCTATTCTTGGGATGCTGGATTAATTTTAAAAAATGCATCTCGATATCTTTGACCGATTTTGCTCTATGGAAATTAGTATTACCTATAAAATCAAAAATAGTAATAACCTTCAACCATTTCTGCCTTTGTGGAGTGTTGTGGATTGTAATTGTATTTCCTCTTGAGAGCCTGAATCGATTGTAGATGAACCACTTGTCGCTATCTATTACCAATTTTGTTCTGTGGCGATTAATGTTGAAACTTGTAATCGTTAATTTGAACAACTTCTGGTGTGAATAGAGATCAAGGGAGAAGGTAGAGCCTATTCTTAGAACGCTTAGTCGATCGCAAAAAACCGCATCACTATTTCTTCAATCTTTTGCTTTATAAAAATCGGTATCGAATCCCTATTGAATATACTAGTAAATTCAGCCACTTTCAATTTCGATAGTATTGTGCGTTGAGGTGATATATAGCTTATATACTCTTGAGACGCTGTATAGATTTAAAAAAAAAAAACATTGTGGCTATCTATTACTATTTTTGTTCTATATCGATCAATGTTAAACCGAAAATGATTATTTTAAACAACTTTCGATCTGAATAGAGGATTAATGGAAAAGGTACAGCTATTTCTAGGTAGTTGAATCGATTGCCAAAATCTACATCTCGATATCTCGTAATTCAGTATTAAAACCGGAAATAATAGTAAATATAAACAATTTCTGGTTTTGATTAAATGTTGTGGATAGTTGTATGTTGTCTAAGACGCTAAATTGTTTGCAACAAATCGCTTCTCGCTATCTATTACGATTTTCGTTCTATAGCGATACAAATTGAAACCAAAAATGGTATTAGAACCACTTACGGTTTTAAATGGAGGGTTAATTTAGGAGATCGAACCTATTTTAGGGGCTCTAAATCGACCGCAAGAAACGACTTCTCAATATTTGTTACTGTTTTGCTCTCACACCTCTCGACAGACAGACGGACAAAGCCATTCTCAAGACTTTCGACACTTATGCATAGCTTAAGCTGCAAGTGTAATAAGGACGAACATTGAATATATTCTTGGGACACTGAATTGGTTCTGGAAAATCGCGTCTTTCTATATGTTACCGTTTGTGTTCTGTGTTGATCAACAATGTAGCAGAAAGCGATAGATCTCTACCACTTCTTGATTATTAAATAAAAGTCAAATGCATTAGATGAATCTATTCGTGTTGCAAACTTACATGTATGCTTCTCGCTATTTCTTGCCGCTCTTGCTCTGATACCAGCTGACAGACGAACGGATGGATAGGCAGACAGATGAACATAGCCCTTCTATAAGACTTCCTATACGTATGCATAGTATACTATAGTTTGGAAGTACCAACAAATGAATAAACTCAGTTTGTTTTACAAAAATTATCCGTTTTCCGTTTCTCGGTAGTTTTCGTTTTCCGGTTTTCGGAAAAATTTCGTTTTCGTTTTTTCGAAAAAAATAGTTTTTCGTTTCTCGAAAAAAATTCGTATTTTCGAAAAAAAATTCGTTTTTGAAAAATTCATTTTTCGAAAAAGTATTTTTCGAAAAAATGTGGCCATCCCTAGTATTCATAGCCGAAAGCTCAACTAAAAAGAGGAAGTGAAAGTGCTAAGAAAGCTACAAGAAGGATGTTGAAACAACGCTTCCACTGGCTAATAGAAAAAGGAAAACAAAAGTAGCTACAGGTTTTTGCCTTTTGAGTACTCATATCTTTTTGGGAATATATACTTGACACAGCATGCCTTTTAAATGTACGCCAGACGTGATCTGTACACATGAAGGTGAAAAATATTCGTGAAAAGTAAACAGATGAGACTAGTTATATGCTTCTGTTTTCTAACAGTCAACTTCGTGTTCAACTGCAGGAACTGACCTTGATACTACCTGACTCAACACCTTGTAACAAGAGGGCAACTATAGTTACCCATAGGTCTCTTGCAGCTACACAGCGAGCTATGTGTTCTGTGTGTGTCTCTCTCTCTGCCCCTGGCTGTGTTTGCTTTTCATGCTTTGGGGGAAGGGGTAAGACACCCATGCACACCTTCGAACATAAAATGATCGAAAGACGACCTATGTTAATGTAGAGTTCATAGTTTCAAACAGTGGCGTATACTGGTTTGAAGGCATGGGCTACCACTGACCTTGCATATGATTATTAATAAAAATGGTAATAATAATAAAAGTAATATAATAATAATAATAATAATAATAATCACAATATGCATAACAATGAACAAAAAGTGATTGATGTGTTTTGTTTAGTGATGAGCAAATGCAAGGTCTTGGTCTGAGCTCTTCCGTGGCTAAGCGGTTAGCGTACGCGCGTTTGGCGTGGGAGACCCGGGTTCGATTCCCGGCGGGAGCTCATGTGGTTCGGATTCCACGTTAATCAGTAGGTCCACGTCTCATATAGCCTCGCTGCTGAAAGGGACGCTAAACTAAAATCAACTCAACTCAACGCAAGTCTTGGTCTTGGTCTTGCACATCGAGTCTTGGTCTTGGTCTTGCACTGGAACCCTTGGTCTTGGTCTTGGTCTTGCATGCAAGAGTCTTGCAAGTCTTGCATTTAAGAAATCTCAAGCTTTTCATAGGTAAATTTTACTATGGATATAAGGGATAATAAACTCTACAAAGCACCAGTAGTAACGGAAATACAATGTATGTTTCTAAATGTAATATAATTTAACGTCGTGTAAGTATGATAGCGTACAACATAGGTTATGACCTTTATTTTTTTTAATGGGTGCCCATGCTTCACTACTTATAAGATATGCCTAAATCACAGGGTTTCGTAATCTGTTTATATATTTTTTTTAACAGATCCAACATTCCACTGGTTCCCAAACTGAGGAGGCTACCCCTGTTTCGCATGAAAGAAAATCAGACGGCACAGATTATTGAAATACCGTGAATTGCAAAATTATTTTTACACTCTAAAGGCGTCAGATTTTTCTTTCCAACCACGATTAGCTAATTCTTGTATTAAACAAACTTCCAATTAAATATTGAATTTTTGTTTTACTGATTCCAATATGTACTCCATGGGGCAGAGACATTCACATTACACAAAAGCGATGAAAAAATTGCAGACTTTCGAAACATGGGCATGGAGAAAAAAGGAGAGAATTAGCCGTGTTGAACGAAAACGAATGTGTTAGAAATATTAGCAGTAGGAGAAAAAAAAAAGAATTTTAGATATTGTTAAGAGGGGGAAAGGGAACTGTTTAGGATATTGGCTGACGAGGAACTGTATTACAAGGGACGTGCTAGAGAGTATTGTGGAAGGAAAAAGAGGGAGGGAGCGAAGCAGACTAGTTGAAGGAAGGTATTGAAACAGAAAATTGCCACGTCAAGACGAAGAGACCAGCTGAGGACCACCGAACGTCAAACCTTGTCTGTTGAAGCAAATAACCTGCCAATAATAGCAGAATAGCTATTATGATGATGATATGTTTAGCAATATTGACCAAAAAAAAAAAAAAAGGAAAGAAAATTAAAATAATAATTATTATAATCAAACCTCATAATATTTTAGAATAATTTGAGGGAAAACTGAAAACGACTCAACTGTCTATGACTTTTGTGTAGACTCAATTTATATAAATACTGTTGACCTGTATTAGAAATACAAAATAAGGGCATCAAACTCCAAGTTATTTAAAGTCTCACTTGTGAATATGGATTACTAGCATCAAGTATCTACTTTGTTGGGTTAAACTAAAATAATAATAATAATAATAATAATAATAATATATATATATATATATATATATATATATATATATATATATATATATATATATCGTTAGTCAATCACTTTTTTACTATTAGTAAAGCGCTCTCTAAATATCGGTCATCTTCGATTATTTTTATGTTTCCCTCTCTTCCTCCTCCCCAAGTTGCCGGGCTGAATTTGGTTTTAAACGGCATCACAAGTGTCACTGTTCGTGTCAGAGACCACGAAACTATGGATTCGGCATTAATATTTGGTCATTGTTAATCATTATTATGCATCTCCCTCTTCCCCAAATTACGAGGCTGAATTTGGTCGTAAATGGTATAGGAAGTCTCAGTATTCAACTCAGCGATCTCGAAAACTATGGATTCGACACTAATATTCGCCATTTGCGATCATTTTTTATATATCTCCCCTCCCCTCCACCAAGCTACGGGGCTGAATTTTGATTTAAACAGCACCGGAAGTATCATTGTTTACCTTAGCGGTCCCCAAAACTATAGATTCCATTTCAATGTCGGTCATTTTCCATCATTTTTAAATATCTTTCCTCTCCCTCTCCCCTAAACTTCAAGATCAAAGTGATATGATAGAAACCATCTCAGGCCCGATCCTCATCTATCTTAAAATAAGATCGAGTTCGGTCAGGTGGTTCAAGAGTTATATATATATATATATATATATATATATATATATATATATATATATATATATATATATATATACCCTTTCGCTCTTCTCCCCCTAGGTTCTATTACCAAAGTGAACTGACATATAACATTCCAGGCTTGAACCTCATCTATGTTAAAAATTTGATCGATATTACTCGTTTGGTTGAAGTTGTTAAGTTTTATTTATTATTATATAACTCCCCCTTCTCCCCTCTCCTAAGCTTACCGTCAAAGTGAAATGATGAAAACACTCCCAGGCTCAAACTCCATCTGTGTTGAAAATTTGGTCGAGATCGGTTGGGTGGTTCAAGAGATTAGGAGTCAGAAAAATAGTCAATTTCAATTTTATAACATAGATTTATTGTTGTAGGATAATGTTATATCGCTCAACCCTCGATGTGTCGTATACCTAAGGATGCTAAAAGTTATATTGATAAACAATTATTTAACGTATAAGCATCCGCCCATGAAATCAAACTTGCGGTTACATGTATTAAGTTTTTTCAATGTCATGAAAATGTTATTTCGATATTAATTTTATGAGCACACATTAAAAATTCCCAACGGATGCTTGAGTCTGGGAGCCAAGGCCATACCCATGTAGTCGACACCTATGGTGTACGGTATCACCAATGTTCAATACTACATTTCACTTTAGTTTTGGAAGAAAAACACCACTAATATGTTTTAAAACGAAACGAAATATCTAGTTTAACGTCCCACGATTATGCATCAGGGCTAAGGGAGACGGTATTCATGAGAAATGAATGAAATAGTGGATTGAAGAAAGTAGGAGGGAACATCAAAACACCGAGAAATAGAGACCTGCACGGGCCGAAGTTTTCGGCCCGAGCCCAATCCAGCCCGAATGTACGTAGGCGCGGCCCAGCCCGGACCCGAAACGTTTTGGAGATTTTCGGCCCGAGCCCGGCCCGGCCCTATAAGTTTTTTAAAATTCTTGGCCCAAGCCCGGCCCGGGCCCGATAAATTTTCGAAGTTTCATTTTATAACATTTTTCACGGGCATACTTCTTCAACGTTTGCATTTATTCTAATTATCGTTTAACGAATGTCAATAATTATTAACCCTCGAGTAGTCGCGCCGCGGTCAAAAGCACCACAGGGAAATTATTTTCGATCGTGTGTCCATTCTGTTTGTCCGACAGACTTCTCCGTCTAGCTAATCTTGCCCCTCACCTTCCCAAACATTCCTGCTCAATCACTCCGTTATCCGTTGTTTAGTTTAAGTACTAGTGATTGTTTAGTGATTCTGCGGTGCTTTCCACCGCGCGCGACTAACCGTGTAATGTTTTATCTCAGTGTTTCGCTCTGCACGTGACCTTTGCTTTGGAGATGTTTTAAGCTTTATAAACATAAATATTATTTTAATGGACGGAAGAGAGGTCGACAGAGTTAACAAACTGATACCAAGTATGAGAAAAGAGAAAATTAGAACTGAACAGCTTAAAACAACGGAGGGAAATGTTAGGGATTGACTATTTGGATAAATCAGCCGACATGATCTCGTGGAAGCTTTGTCTGAGGAAGATCATAACAAATATTTATATATGAGTGAACACGAAAGGTCAAGTGAGGAGTCTGCGAGCGAATCTGAAGACCTTAAACCCAGAAATGACCAGCGACTCCCCGAATGTAGTCAGAGCAAGAGGGGACGAAATAAGCGACGACGAAGTGTAGAACAGTGTAAATTTGAAGATAACCTAAAATAATTCAATGTAGTGCTGTATAGGTGAAGTTTCAAAATAACAGGACCTTAAAATAATTCAATGTAAATTTGATTTGATTTCAATTTAGCGCCCTTTTCAGCATCAAGGCTATGTAAGACGTGGACCTACTGCTTAACGAAGGATCCGAACCACATGAGGTCCCACCGGGAATCGAGCCGGTAGTCCCACGCCAAAGGCGTGTATGCTAACCGCTTAGCTACGACTGAGCTCTAATTTAATGTAAAATGCGCTGTGAAGCTTTGTTTTATTGTTATGTTTATATAGTATATTTTTAACTAATTTACTATTGCATTTCTAATTTTAGACGAACCAAAGTTGACAAAAACAAAAGATCATCATCAGGTTTAGAATTTTCAATAAAACCAGTGCGTAGCTATCTATCTAAAGAAATATGTAACGATAAAAACATTTTATTCCAAATGAGAAATAAAAAAATAACATGTCTATTTGTAGGTTTCTCTAATAGTTATTACTGTAAAACTTATTATAATAATAAAAATGTTATTCCCTCTTAATCAGAAAGTATACAAAATTACGTTTCTAATACAAGAAAACTGTTTAAAACGATTTTTGCAACACATTATGTTCGTTCGGTCCATTTGACCGCGCGCGACTACTCGCGTTACTTTTTCAGCGCGACTTCTCGAGGGTTAAAGAATTGCAATTAATCGGCCCCAGCCCGGCCCGACCTGAAAAGAAATCAGTGTCAGACCGCCAAGCCCGGCCCGACTCAAAGAAATAATAGAATCGGCCCGCCCAAGCCCGGCCCGCGGGTAGGGCCGGGCTTCGGGTCTCGGGCAAGGCCCGGCCCATGCAGGTCTCTACCGAGAAAACCCACGCACACGGTGTTTGCCCACTAAAAAGTTTCCATGGCGCATGCTAGAATCCAACCAGGGACCCGTATAACCACATGTGACTGCTCTACCACCGAAACGGTACTTAAGCAAGACTCTTGCGCAAGAGTCTTGGTCTTGGTCTTGGTCTTGCAGGTGTGGTCTTGGTCTTGGTCTTGCACCCCTTGGTCTTGGTCTTGGTCTTGCATCGGGATTCCTGGTCTTGGTCTTGCATGCAAGACTCTTGCAAAAACTGCAAGCCCAAGACTCTTGCGCTCATCACTAGTTTTGTTTGATCTTTTGTTTTGAGACCGTTAATGTTTTCCACCGTAAATGAAATTCCATCATACATTTGTGCAGTTAACTTCTTGTGGATTGCGTTCGTAAAATGTTAATTTTTACCAATGTCACTTCTCTCAAGAGTCGCCTCTGTTACTGACGTTGCTTGTCATTCCGTACCAGTATACACAAAAATTCTGCAGACATCATTATAATTGTTATGTTTATTATCGCTATCTAAACCTCAAATTTTTGCGTTGTGTTAACAAACGATTCACAGGCCCTTTTGTTGCGGAGACATTCCGATCCGGGCCCTTTTGATGAGGAGCGTTTTGATTCGGGCCCTCTGTCTCGGGCCCGTTTGTTGAGGAAATATTTCGACCCGGGCCCTTTCGACGCGGGCCCGTTTGACTCCGGCTTTATTTGAGCCGGGTCCATTTGACGCAGGGCCTTTTGACTCGGGTCCCTTTGTCGTGGAAAACTTTTGACTTGGGTTCTTTTTATGAGGGGCGTTTTGAGTCGGCCCCTTTTGACTTCAGTCCTTTAAACCAGCACCCTTTTGATGCACGGCCGTTTGACTCGGGCACTTTAGTAGGGGGACCCCTTTGGATTCGGCTCCTTTTTATAAGGGGCATTATGATTCGGGCCCTTTTGTTGTGGAGAACTTTTGAACAGGTCCCTTTTGATGTGGGGCCGATTTCACTCGGGCCCTTTTGTAGCGGGGCCCATTTCGACGCAGGCGCGTTTAATGCAGGTCCTTTTGACTCGGGTCTTTTGTCGTGAGACTCTTTTGACTATGGCCCTTTTGATGAGGTGCGTTTTGATTCGGGCCTTCTGGCTCGGGCCCTTTTGTTGAGGAGACCTTTCGACCCGGGCCCTTTAGACGCGGGGCCGTTTGACTCCGGCTTTATTTGACCCGGGTCCGTTTGACGCAGGGTCTTTTGACTCAGGTGACTTTGTCGTGGAACCCTTTTGACCCGGGCTCTTTTTATGAGGTGCATTTTGATTTGGCCCCTTTTGACTAGGGCCTTTTTAATCCGCGACCTTTTGACTTACGGCCGTTTGACTCGGGCCCTTTCGTAGCGGGGCCTCTTTTGACTCTGCTCCTTTTTATGACGGGCGTTTTGATTCGGGCCCTTTTGACTTGGGACTTATGTTGTGGAGACCTTTTGACCCGGGCCCTTTTGATGTGGGGTCGTTTTCACACGGACCCTTTTGTGGCAGAGCCCCTTTTGACCCGGGCTCATTTGACGCAGGGCCTTTGACTCGGATCCTTTTCTCGTGGGCTCCTTTTGACTATGGCTCTTTTTATGAGGGGCGTTTTGATTCGGCCACTTTTGACTCGGTCCCTTTTGACGCAGGGTCGTTTGACTCTGGCTCTTTTGTAGCGGAGTCCCTTTTGACTCGGGCTTTTTTATGAGGGTCGTTTTGATTCGGGGCCTTTTGACTCGAGCCCTTTTGTTGCGGAGACCTTTCGACCCGGGTCCTTTTTATGAGGGGCGTTTTGATTCGGGCCCTTTTGACGCATGGTCTTTTGGCTCGTGCCCTGTTGTTGCGGAGATCTTTTGACTCGGACCCTTTTGTAGCGAGGAGGCCATCTCGACCCGGGCCCATTTGACGCAGGGCCCTTTTGACTCGGGTCTTTCTGTCTTTGCCCTTTTGTTTGGCCCTTCTGACATGGAACCATATATATAACGCAGCAGCTGAAATACCTGTGGCAGAGGGCCTGGGGGAGTATGAGTAAATCGATGATCGATCGATCCAGGGCGCAGTAAAATTAGTTACTCCACTGTTCATATCTATTTCTTTCTATTCTCTCGACATCATGTCTGGAGATGAATGTTCTGACTAATAAGCTACAGTGGCGAAAGACGATATACGCTATCAATGATAAATGTTATGACTGTTAATATATATAGGGAATAAAACGAAACATTCTATATCGGACTTCCCCTCCACCCGTTGAAAAAAATCCTGCGGGCGTTAGTGATTATGATGTTGCTTAGTTACTGTATTATATTGTTCTATACACGGAATAAATACTTATATGTTTTATATAATAATGAGAACCTTATTTACATTTATTACGGCCCTTGCTTTACGAGAAACATTTTCACGTTCAGCGTAATCAGTTTCCATTCTAAAATAATTACAGAGAGGCGAATGAAATAATTCACGCACAGATTTAGGACTTAGAATAATATTTTGTGAACATGTAGTAAATCCCTGAAGATTAAAAAGCGCTAGTAGCAGTAATTAGCTTAGTCGTTTCCTATAGTCCCTTAATGAATTACATAAATCTTACAGATGTTGTATCTCTTTCTTTCTCCTCTCTATACATCATGTCTAGAGATTAATGTATGGACAAATAGGCTACAGAGGCAATTTTAAAAACTAAGATGATCTACGCTATCAGTGACAGATGTTGTGGTGTTTAACTTAACGTATAAGGCAATAATACGAATCTTTTCAGAGATGACAGTGCACTGATGTTTCAAATCTGTGTCTTTACTCCCTATACCTACTTTATTTTCCTAGTCAAAATAAAAACTCTTCAAAATTAATCACAAATTCTTATGCAACCATCCCTTCTTTAATGTAATGCGCTGTCACATACCCGTCACGGCGATGTAAAGGCACTTTTGGCGACGAGGATACAACTACACTAAAGAACGAAGAATAAGGTTAACTATATTTACTGCTTGTAATGTATTGAGATCTAATTTAGATAAACATAAAATTGAGTAGTTCACTGAGAGACCAGGCTAATCTACAGCCTGGCCAAGTTTGAAATTTTGACGGAATAGCATACTAATATCATTAATTGACGTTTTCCTGAACCATTTATTGGATTGGAGTGTCCTGAAATAGGGGCTGATCAAGGGAGAGGCGATTGCCCCCAAGATGCTACTGGATATTGTTATTATTATTATTATTATTATTATTAATATTAATAATAATAATAATAATAATAATAATAATAATAATAATAATAATAATAATAATAATAATAATAATACCTTCGAAGGTATGCAATTTTTTAACCAATATGAACCAGAGGTCAATCATACTGCCACCATCACGTTTAGAAAGAAAACGCTATATATATATTACTACTCACAAGGGACATCACCCAATTGTCCGGCTCCGATTGTCGATGAATGTTTTCTAGCTCATAGAGGACATATATGTATTATTTGTGATGACAGAAATTTTTGCCATGGTGCGTGTTTTCTATTTTTTATAATTTTTAAGAGTTGTGAGGTGGCTATTAGAGATTCCGACAGAAGTCCCTTACTAACCTTTGTAAACGGAGAGTTAATGAAAGAACAACCATGTAGATACATATGAGGCCTAGGGGGAAGTTGTATGATAGATATGGCCTTGACGGCAGCCATCGTGAAATCCGCTATTTTGAATTAAGGTCAAGTTTTTTAAATGGGGATATGGTAATACGATACATAATTTCGGGTTAGAATTTAATCAGGAAGACCATGGTGAAGCTAGTTTTGAGATACACCCATTTGGGGAAAAGTTACAGGCATTTAATTCTTCACTTACTATGTGCCTAAGTCCCTTACCTCCGCTTCTAACCCGGATATTAATGATAATAAGTGGACAAAAGCTTCGGTAATACATGTTATGCCTAGAGGGAAGTGATACGGTAAGGGTATCTTTGACGGCAGCCATATTGAAATCCCTAATTTTGAATTAAAGTGAGGTTTCAAAAATGAGAAACCATAGCATGAGACACTTCATTTTAAGAGTAAATTTTCCCCAAAAGCCAATGGTATGATTATTTTTTTCTATAGTTGACCAGTATGAATTTAGGACCATTATTCGATCTTTCAAATTGGCAACACTCCTAATTTTCACCGAATGTTTTAAGATTCCAACTGGCACTTTTCAATTGTTGCAATGGCTTATGTGTTCTAAATGTATTGCATTTTTTAAGAGTTGCGACTTGTCAGTTCATGAATAGTGTTGGGATAAGCATCCAGCAATCTTTCTGAATTTTGAAGACTTGCCATGTAATTATTTATTTCCTATGCCTGCCCTTCAAAAACTCGTTTACTGACATGAATCATCGCATAACGAAACAACTCTAACTTTACATTCAGGTAATATCGAAGACGTAGCTTGTATAGTAGATGAGACGAAAAATCAAATGAAAATTCACTTCAAAAAGAAAAACGAAATACGATTGTTGTGTAAATCAAGAATCTTTTGTTTTGTTTTATATTATTTCTTTATTGTATTTATTTATTTATTTATTTTCTATGGCATTTTTTTTAGCTAGTCATACAAAAAGGTCATTCGTTTTCTAGCGATTGTTGTCGATGATTCATATTTGTAAGATTTATAATCAGTATTGATCGGGAACTCTATTAAGTTACACATCTTTATAAACAAGTTACCTGTTTTCATATTATGTTCATGGTACAGTGTTTTGCGAACAGTCATATTATGCCTCTTTGATATTTTCTATCATTGCTGCTGTTCTTTTAAAGTTGTACTTATTACAAATATTTTATTGTTTTTCGTTTGCGCAACATGCAGTCTACATTTCCTGATAGTTTTGTGATCGGATAACATCAATTTGTTGTAATTTCATATGTATTTCTTTACATCACATAGGTCCATAGGTTCTTCATGTATTCGCGTTTAAAAAAATAATTGCATTGCAAGTCTTCAAAAGTCAGAAAGATTGTTGGATGCTTATCCCAACACTATTCACGAACTGAGAAATAGCAATTCTTAGAAAAATGTAATAAATTTAGAAAACATCAGCCATGGTAACAATTTCAAAGTGTCAGTTGGAATCTTAAATCATGGGGTAAAAATTAGGAGTGCTGCCAATTTGAAAGATCGAATAATGGAAGTTTAGTGCACATTAAAAGCAGTCCTAAATTCATACTGGTTTACTATAGAACAAAAATAAGCATAACATTGGCTTTTTGGGACAATTTGCTATTAAAATGAGGTGTCACATACTATGGTTTTCATTTTACAAACTTCACTTTAATTCAAAATGGCGGATTTCAACATGGCTGCCGTCAAGGATACCCTTACCGTATCACTTCCCTCTAGGCATAACATGCATTACTGAAGCTTTTATCCACTTATTATCATTAATACGCGGGTTAGAAGCGGAGGTAAAGGATTTTCGCACGTAGCAAGTGAACAATTAAATGCCTGTAACTTTTCCCCAAAAGGGTATATCTGAAAACTAGTTTCACCATTGTATTCCTGATTAAATTCTAGCCCGAAAATATGTATCGTATTACCCTATTCCCATTTAAAAAGAACTTGACCTTAATTCGAAATGACGGATTTCAGGATGGCTGCCGTCAAAGTCATACCTACCATACAACTTCCCCTAGGCCTCAATGTATCTACATGGTTGTTGTTTCATTAACGCTCCGTTTACAAAGGTTAGTAAAGGACTTCTGCAGTAATCTCTAATAACCACATCACAACTCTTAAAAATTATAATAAATAGAAAACACGCACCATGGCAAAAATTTCTTTCATCGCAAATAAAATGTATATGTACTCTATCAGCTAGAAAAATTTCATTGAAATCGGAGCCGGACAATTGGGTGATGTCCGTTGTCAGTTAACAAACCAACAGGCTATAAACAACAAGGAAAAGAATCTCGGACGGAATTGTTTTTTTTTTTTTTTTTTTAAGAATAACCTTCTTATTCAGCATCAAGAGTAGGATTTCTTATTCTAAACTCAGAACTCAATCGAATTCTTGTTTTGAAACTTACCAGACTTCGTAGACTAAGAAAATGAATAAGAAAAACGTTATATCAATTTCCACATAAGGGTAGGTTTCCACACTGAAGAAATGAAATATATTGCTCCCCAGTCGCATTGTAAATTTGCTCTTATTGATATCATAATTGCTTCTATTACCTGCTTCACCTGAAAATTTGTTTTTCTATTTTCCTGTGTAGTGCAGTAATTGCTACGCTTATTTTAGACCATCAGAGTAGTAATACTGAAAAATATTTTTTTCGTAAAATAATAGTGTCTACCTGATAAGATCAGAAAAACGTGTACAGTATTACGACCTAATCAATTGGTTGTAACACGCTAGAAATATCTGAAACCGAAAATTTCAAACAAAAGCATTGAGTTGAAAGATAATTACATATCATTACACAGGTAATAAGGTAGAAAAATATGTTTATTGAAAATTAGAAGCAATACTCATTTGAGGATAATAACAGGAAAATACAGAATCTAATTCCACGCATATTAGCCGATATTAATCTATCGACAGGTTTACGTTAATGATTAGTATTTTGTTTTGTAATCGGAAGATATGGAGTTCAAATCTCGTGTCTGGTTATTAAAGTCCTACAGGAGTTTCCCTCAGTTTCTTTGGGCAAATGTTAAAAACGAATCTTTAATTCTATTCCTTGCATATCTTCTCTTCAGAAATCACTTCTTATTTTTCATATAAATGGATTACGTGTAAAAGTGTTCCACATACAAATATTAGTGTTCGTTCAGAGTCATGTTAACCATGTACTCGTATTTCTTTAATATTATACCTACATATTTTATGTATTTGAATAATTACCAATATATACAACAGAATGGTTGATTAGAGCAGTTATGTGTATTCATGAGGTCATCATCTTGTCAGGCAAAACCTGCCAATATTGAGTGTATCTCCCTTTCATTCCGAAATATGTTACAATTCAAGCTTCTCCGTTTCTACCCATTTTTTTTTTTTTTTACCATAATCTTGTCAATTAGAATCTTATGAACACAGTATATTTCTTACGCGAGGAGTTTCTTCTCTCATATTGGGCTTCTCTACTTCATTATAAATATGCTATTAAGATTCTGAGCTCTTCCTTTCGACCGCTCCTTTTTATATTTACAACCAGTATTTCTGCAAAAATTACTTTTTTTTGTTACCTATTTTCATTAGGCTAGGGACCAACTTTCACATACATACAATGCGACATAGAATTTTCTCTTCTTTCAAACGTTGTCAACAGGGATTACGTATGCGGTTGAGCTTAGTGCACAGCTTTAATTGAAGGGGTAATTTGGATAAGAACGTATTGACATATTGCCAGTAAAATTATATATATATATATATATATATATATATATATATATATATATATATATATATATATATATATATATATATATATATATATATATATATATATATATATATATATATAATTTACTGAAGTATAGCGCTTTCAACAAAAGCAACTATTAAACAACGTATGTCCTTAAGATATGAAAATCAGTCACAAACTCTGCATGTTTTTTGATATCACAACAGTTTCAATAGCTTTTTGTTCTTTTTCCTTTTTGGTTTTAATAATGTTTGTGATTTGAAAGTTTCTCCCTGTACACGGGTCAATAAATGCCTTCAGGATAGTTTTCAAGCATCGTATCGTCATTATGTCAAAGAAAATAATAATAAAAATAAAAATGAATACTTTTTTAACGATAACATTGATCAGCTTGTATTGATTCCGCTTGAGTCCAAGTAACTTCAACGTGGAAACAAATCTATTGATATAGTAGCGTAAAAGGCACATGAACAGTATTAGAATATTCTATTTCTGTAAGCGCTCTCTCTTCACATAAAGTTAGTATCCTGTCTATTCTTTGTTTCTATTTCCTATTCTCAAATCTAGGGGGCACGGTGGCTCAGTGGTACAGTGCTTACCTCTGGTGCGTGAGGCTCCTTGTTCGATCTCCGGCCAATTAAGTTTGTAATAGACAACTTCGTGTCCCTGGGTTTTCTCGGTGGACTCCCGTGTCTTCTCACTTTCTGATTCCAACAATTTTTCCATCATTATTTACTTACCTTTGTCATAGTTTCCCTTAGCGTAATGGATATAACCGTAGAACGTTAAACTGAGCTATTTCATTTCATTTTTTTCTTTTCTTAAATTACTGTAATTCAAATAAAGGACACTTTTGTTTGTAAACTTTTGAAATAAAGAGATTTCAATCAAAACTAAAAGGCATGGATAATCCCACTGAAATTTCTCGCTGACAGTTCTTAAATTAAATTATAATTATAATATTGCCGTTTTATTGAAACGTTGACTGGTATTATTGTAAAATGAACAAAATCATAATAAACGTTTCTCGAAGAGAGCTGACCTTCGAAAAGCAAGCTACTTCTTTGAATGTTTCATAAGAAATGATATGGTATATTGTGGTATTTTTATTGAAATATTTACTGTATTTATGCAATATGTACAAGATCGCCTGAAGAATTAAAGAAAAAAATGAAACAGTATTCCCAAGAATATATACTTCTTTAAAACACATTTCTGACCAGAAGAAAATGAATTATTTAATAACTCATGTCCTTGAAACAGTTAGGTCCTTGAAACTGTAACAAAAACATGTAGTTATTAAATAATTCATTTTGTTCTGGTCTACATACCACTCACTAGATTCTACAGCTACAACTACGTAACAAAAAGTAACAAATAGGAAACATTTTCTGAACTGTTTTAGATTCCTTACGGTATCACTAAACATATTACAATAGTAAAAGAGGATTTTTCATAAAGTAATATATTAGCTGTTCATTTTTTAATTTTTTATGCGAAAAATTCAAGAATTATATTATTTTTAAATTTTGCTCTCTTCATATATGTTGGCCTCTAGGCACGGGCCTAGTTGGATTAATGGGAAATGCGGCACTGTAAGCGGCAATGAAAACTTACGATTTAACTCTATGGTTGATTTCGATATTCTTATGTCGCTACGTATCCCCCTGGGTGCTGATGGGAGCTTAATTGGACTTCAGCAGAATTGAAAGTAGAACTATTTACTTAAGCGACCATGAAACAATGGATTCGATACTAATAACGATCCTTTTTCTAGTTGTTTTGATATGTAACCCGACAGTACTTTTTTCCAGAGAGTAACAAATATGGTTAAAATTGCTTTAGTCATCAAAATTTTGTTGATGACTAACGTACGTTGATAATAAACGTACAAATACATCCACTTATATATATATAAAACAGTGAGCGAGCGAGAGACAGAGAGAGCGGCCCAAGGCATCATCACTTACCCATTGAAAAAGAATATCAGGTATTGAATTGAAAATGTATGTAAAGACTTTCCGTTGAGATATGTTTCATAAGGATAATTGCAGTCTGCTCCCATGATCCTTGGGGTACAGCAATTTCTTGCGAGCTTTCCTACTTTGAATTCTCTGTTTAAATCCTCTCTTTATGCCTCGGCAACAATTTTTCAACAATATAAATGACATGCTGTAATAAGAATGTTTAGAAGTAGCCTCTATATGACAACTAGCTGGAAATAAATACAACTGATTTATTGCTATTAAACGATTTCCTTAATTTGTGTTTAACATTCTCATATGTAATACCGACGTACTTTGAATACTTATCTCAGACTTTATATTTTAAACATAATAAATATTTATTTTCTGCAATGAATACAGATACAAGTGATATATTTTAATGTAATTATTTTATAAAATTTAACGTATTTAAAACATGAAAAATGTGCTTAAATGTATTAAACATGTATTCAAATACAAACAAAACATGTTCTAACATATGGACAGTTTAAAACATGATTTTTAACATACATTTCAAAATAATGCAATAACCTATTTGCTAAGAATTTTTTGTTGTTTACTTGCACCCACCTTTTCATTTATTTTATCATGGAAAAGACTGTGTTGGGTACATAACATTTTAGTAGATATTACTACTTCTGAACTTATTTCATATCACGATCCCCTTTTATTATACCTTCTTGTCAGTGCCTGTCCCAAGTGCTTTCTTGGTTGTATTAAGCTTTTTAGGTAGATTTTAAAATGTACCTACTATGGAGATTTCACACAGGCATTCAATATAGATGGGGATACAAAAGTTCTCACCACCCTTGGACGTTGAAAATGGGTAGTGAGGACACCCACTATGATTTTCGGATTTTTGGGACAGTACAGTAGTTTCAGCAACCGTTTCTTAAGCAAAGACCGAAAGAACAAATTTGAGTTCTTTTACATGAAATAAATACCGAGGAAATACAGATAATCAAAACTGGAAAGTTGCTTAGACCCAAGTGCAGAATTTTAAGCAGGCTCCAAACTCGAAAATAGAACCACAGTTGAAGTCCAAATATATATAAGAGGCGAATATAGGCCTATAGCTCCTTACGGACAATGAAAATGATTTATAACTGATGAAAAGCTTAGTAAGGACTTCAGTTTTGTTCTGTTGTACATTGTTGAGCAAAAGGTTTCTAAATATACATTACTGCCTCCAAAATCTAAAATTCAGGGTAGAGGTGAATGACCTCTAAATGCACGCCCATCTCTGGCGAAAATGATATAATGTTCAAGATTGCAACTTGTCACGTAGTTTTTCTTTCTTTCATTTCCGATTCGTGGCTACGGAGATATGGCGCTTTCCGTCGGTGTATGCGTTTTGACACAGCCTGCATTTATTTAACGTACCCAGGTAATTGTGCATCATTGACTATTGCATTCGCATCTTAACATGTTAATGATTCCTATGCTGCATCGTAAACAATATAACATTGTTCATATCTCAAAGGACATGTTTCAAAAGTGTCGAATTTCGCCGTTTCCGTTGCGCGTATACAATTTGTTGTGGGAAGAGGTTGTGGTCTACGACCTTCAGATATAAATAATGGTTACCATTGCTCAGCAGGAACATTGCCAAAAATGAATCAACAATACATTGGAAATGCCCATAATGGTTCTCATGTTTTTACTATATTTTTCATATTGCCCAAAAGAGGGGACGCGCCCCATTGAGATTCTGCGGGCCGCGGTGGCTCAGTGGTAGAGCGTTCACGTCTGGTGCTTGGAGTCCCGGGTTCGATCCCAGCCCCCGAAAATGAACTTTGAGGTGGACAAACACAGTGTGCGCGGGTTTCTTCGGGGTTCTCCCGTTTCCTCCCACTTTCTTTATTATTCCACGATTTCTTTCATTACTCATCATCACCGTCTCCTTTAGCCTAATCGGCATAGTCGTGGGACGTAAAACTCAAAGATTTCATTTCATTTTTCTATTGAGATTCTATGCAAGTGAGACTACACATTAAGCTCTATGAACACTGTGAATTTCATTGCACTCGAGCTTGCAGAACAGGGAAATGAATCGTTTCAAAATTAGGGGACGTACCATCTCGGATGGTCAAATTTAAGTTTACAACGGTTTGCACATTCAAAATAAAATTTGATATGTAATCTGATGTTGAAGGTAAATAATAATTTATTTCTATTATGAAATACCAAGTGACATAGAAGCATTTATAATAAAGCATAATATATAGTGCACATTTTACTTGTACAATACACTAATATCTTGTTTTTAAACTATCGTTCCAACCGTGTGCAGACTGACATTGAGAACGATAAATTTTGTATTGTAATCTGTACCTTTTGTGTAACAAAATTGCCTCACTTGCTCTACACAGTATTTAATGCTTTACATAAATTTGTAAACCATTTTTTTGAGTTAGAAATTTCGGTGTGTTTCTATTACCAATCTACAATTAAGATAGATTGAAACCATATTTACAACAATACCACTTAAAGTCAACCGTATGATAATAGTTTTTGATGAAGGTATCTTCTTCGAATGCTAAGCTTTGTTTCATAACATTATTGAG
Source organism: Thermobia domestica (assembly GCF_964235325.1). Classification (NCBI taxonomy): domain Eukaryota; kingdom Metazoa; phylum Arthropoda; class Insecta; order Zygentoma; family Lepismatidae; genus Thermobia; species Thermobia domestica. The sequence continues at coordinate 240,787,598 of NC_137463.1, read as the reverse complement.
TAATATTTTGGATTCCAAAAGAGGCGTTGAACAAACGTTTTAAAATGTTTTTGTTTGGAGTTCCATTCTACAATAATCTAAACTTATCTTCAATCTTTCTTAACTAACATTGCAGATCGATTTCCTTACTATCCAAGGATAAGAACGAATATTTTGCATTAACAAAGAATAAGCATGAAACCCAAGTACAGCAGATGCAAATAAGCAAATTGTTTGGTTACTTAAAAGCAGAAAATACGGTTAGAGTTCATACCTTTTTTTATTATTAGATCAAGTGATAATTTCACAAATGTTGCACCTATTGTGATTTCCAATGTATAATTTGGAAAAGAAATACCTGATGTTAATTGTTTTTAAAAAGAGAACAACATCTTGTAGCATAGGAACACTTTTTGGGCCTTTACACTGTATGCAAATTATATCAAGAGATGAAAACTCAACATAAATGAGTTATATAGAAAGTGCATTCATCCTACATTCGAAACCCTGTAATGATTAAAAATATATTGAGCAAATGTTCTGTTATGAAAACAGCAAGTGCTCCACTTAACCCAACTAATAACGAAATGAAGGAACCACCAATGTTTTTGAAAGTAAATTCGTAGATTGCTCCACTTGTCTCTATATAAGAATTGAAAGATATGGTGTCATCTGGTTCCCTCAGCCAGTTATAAATTAAACCGGACTCTGTAATTCGGATAACGAAAGGATTAAAAGCTTCCACAAGAGGTGACACTCTATGAAATATAGTTGCGAAACTAACTATTGATATAGTGTCATTCCTTCGCGATATCATTTTCTAGAAATTCAACTCCAGAAAGGAATCCCCTAAAGAAACAGTCAATTGGAATTATAATTTAACTCTTGATTATTGTGTTATTTATTATCCCCAGTGTCTTTTACTAAATGTAGTCATGCAGCTATTTGTTGTACTTAGGAATTCGTAGATTGTCTAGTATACTTGGGCAGTAATTATATATATCTGGACTGGAAAGTTCGTAATATTTGTATCTATCATAAGGAACATATGCTGAAGGTACTTCATAGATTTTAGGTTTCCTAAGAAAGTTCCAGATGATTCATTATCTGAGCATCCTCCTCATCTTCCAGCCATTTCTATAGTCGTCGTAATGTTATACTGACGGAAAAAATAACTGGGTATGAAATATTGAATTCTGTCATATGTTATCAGAGCCTATTGTCCATGGGTGGAAGGGATGAAACAGTATTGTTAGTGATATACCACTTGAGCTAAAAAGTGAAATAAGAAACGTTTTACCACAAGTAGACGGACCTGCAATAAGACAACGTATATCATCAGGTATAAGTTTTCCATTTCTTGTCTTAGTAGTTTTTTTCTTAAATCATCTCTTGTATATCCCAATTAAGAGTTTTCTTACCCCCAGTCATTTATTATATAACAAATACTAATTAGGGGCTCTTATGTTTTTATATTTTTAAGTGTTTGCTTACTCTTATAAACCGTATCTCTAATATATTCCTCATCCATATAAGCATTCAACGTTATTATCATCTTTAATTGGTCTTTAAAGGTGTTAATACTCTTATATACTCTTATATTCATCCTTCTTCTTACTAATATTAAGTTTAGAAGACAACAATGTAATAACTGCACTACCTGTAGCTAAAATGATGTTATAACTGAATAAACTATCACAGATATAAATACATTAATAAAACCAGTCGTTGCAGATAATAATATGGATAATGTGATTAAGCCGTAACACGCATATTTAACATAACGTAATTTCTTCTTTTCTTCTTTAAGTTATATTCTAATTTTCGAATGATATCTTTTATTAATTTGATTACTTTTTCTCTTGGAGTATATTTAATCAAATCAAATTCATTTATTGTTATATAATAAGTTGCTAAGGTTTTAAAGTTATCTAGTGATACTTCTATTTTGAAAAAGAAACTACATTACGAATTAGATAACAGTAATTGCGATTTAAGTATAGTAATGGTTGCATTTCATAGCACTTATTTAATTCCAATTGTTGCAGATAATATATTAGTTAAATATGGAGATAAACGAGTGCTCATACCAGGCAGACAATACAAGTTTAAAGAGCTTTAATGATTATTTAAAATCCCAATCTGTAAATATAACATTAACAAAAAATCTGAAAAGAAATAGAGTGAAAATAGAAACAGGCAATAAAATGATTTTGTATCAGGAAATTGAGCTGTTCTTGGATTTGAGCATTTACCAGTATTAGAAAAGAACGAAACGTACATAGGAAGTAAATTGCTAAAGTTTCATCCTTTCGATACAATTAACGTTCACTGTAATGTAGCTGATGGCTTGATCGTTAAAAGTGGTGATTATACTCATAGAAAAACGGGAGTAATAGCAACGTTTCAAACAAATGCGGAGCTTAAACATAGTATTATATATGAACCCGTGTATCCTTTATTTTTCCTTTAACAAGAAACAAGATCGATGGTTTTGAAATAAAAATAACACATGAGAATGATACTTTAATTGATTTTCGTGGAGAAACAACAACAATACTTTTACAAACTAAGTTTTTCTATTAAATAAATAGGAAGTATGTGTTCTATTGAAGGTTGTATGTTTTTTATTCCTCAAAATGAACTTGAGAATTTAAAGATTGATCATATATTAACAAAAAAAAAAAAAAAAAAAAAAAACAAGTAAGTGATAAAGCTAAGAAGATGAAAGAAGGAAAAGGTATGGATTTAATCCTAACCACTTCGCAAATGTAAAAATTACCCATATCTTGCCAAATTATTTTTTCTTGTTTTTTGCAATCTTTGCTTTACTTCGTCTAACATCCGAAAAGTGTCAACATATTTTCTGACAGTTTATCTTTGCGTAGTAGATAACCCCATTTTGGACGCAATGGACACTGGAGGGTAGGTGACATGAAAAGTACCAGTAAAAGCTAACGGAATTTTTAGTGTACCTTACAAGCGAACAAAAAGAGTGTATTTGAACGATTAGTTTTATTTTGCACGTTATGTCTTATATTTTATAAACTGGAGTAAAGAAACATCATGAATTGAGAATAAAGTATACTTATAGGTGTGCTGTTTTGTGCACTCCACATCAAAAAATTGCGACAGCTAACGCCTTGCAGCTAGGCCACCAAATATACAAATTCTTATCTCATAATCGTGTTGGTAGAGAGACTCCCTCTCTCTCCTCCTTTCTTCTCTCCCATACTAAAATTAGCTAACAACGTGAACGCAATTTTAATTTCAAACTACACATGTATTAGTATCGATAAATTGAAATAACAAAACCGAGACGAAACAAGATTTATAAGTTGATTTAGGGGGAAACGGAAACACACATAATTAAAAATTGAAACCAATGGATGTCTATTACACAGAGGTTCAGAAACGAAGCAGAGAGAGAGAGAGAGAGAGAGAGAGAGAGAGACAGAAGGCGAGAAAAGAAGAAAAGTGAAAGGGAGAACAGATAAAAACGTGGAATTATAAACTTAGCAAGAAAAGAACCTAACATTATAAAGTTCCGTTACCAGAAATCCAACAGTTACATAGAAATAACGTGTGCTTTTGTATTTTTTTCAGGACTGTTCGAATATATAGAGGATGCTTGAAACATTCATTAAGTAGTCTCTTTCATAAAGGATAGCACACTCAATTCCCAGTAGAATTGTAGATCTCACAGACACATCTAAGATAATGTCAACAGTTAACACACATATTTTTATTCTCCTTGGTACGGTTGAAAATTCGGTAGTGTTCATTGGACGTACTGATGTAAATTACATTCTACTAAACTCAGTAGGCAGCGTAGGTCATATATTCCATTTCAGACTACTAAAGCAAAGTGAACAAAAAAAAAAGAAATGAAAACAGAAAAAAGAACAAAGAAACAGAGACAAAACTGAATGAGTGCTATTTTACTCTGTAAATGTTTCTCAGAAATATCCTATATTAATAGTCCAAACCATATCATAATGAAAAGTTACAAATGTTCAAATGGAAAATTGGATGTTCTCCAATTATAGATGTAGCAGATCTAGCATGTTTCAAATTTCAACGTGAATAAATCACATTGAATTACAAGATCGAAACAAATTTATGTCGACCTAGTATAAATACGTTTTTGTTTCCAAATAACCAAAGAGGTAACCATTTTCTAGTTTTTCCGAAAATTTATCTGTACCGAACATCTAGCATCACTTTCATCTCTTGCGTATATAACGTTGTAATTTCACAGAGAGAATGAACACGCTAGAGCTCAAATGGATCATAGTATCAGTCAGATGATGTTGGTTAGCTTATGGACCACCACTGGATCGAGGATTGAAAGCCGTAGTGACCCGGTAATTCGACTGAGACTAGGTAATCCAGATGATAAAAAAGATATTTTGCTTATTCCCTTGCGTTTAAACAGTATTTCTTTCAGAGATGACCAGGACTGGAGATATTATGTCCAGAGCACGAAAAATTCGACGCTGAAGTTGCCAGTTAATTACATTCTCTAGACCAGGTCTATCGGTCTCTTGCTCAGTTTTAACTTTGAAGCACACGTACATGAATTGCGTGTGTACGTGACAGACAGGGAGGAGAAGTGAAAGATGTAACGTTAGGATAGGGAAACGTAGAGAAACAGAGAGAGAGAGAGACGAATATAAATATGAAACATACTTATCATTACAGTGTATGATAAAGAACGCACACACTGTGTATTCGAATTCTCGCCAGTGACGCTTTGTAAGTTCTCCAACAGAAGAGAAATCTCTGCTTGTAGCCATTATTTTATGCGAAAAAGTTATACTACCTGGTGGGCAATCGACCCTAGATTTTGTGCTTGGATGTCTGGCACTACCACTACACCACCGATTGCTTTACCCAAACTTTGTTCAACAAATGCTGTAATATTTCTTTCTGAGAACGATAACACAAAAAGTGTTTACTGCAGATCAAGGAAGTGTTTCGAATATCCTGGTAAATCTTTTGCCCTTTCCCAACCAATATTCGTAAATTTTCTCTATCATGATAACGGTGTTTACTTCCACATTCTTAAGCATTGCATGTATAATATGAGAAATCGATTCTTCACTATCACTTTGTAAAAATTGCAAGTTTGGCATGCACAGTATTTGAACCTATACCGGGCAGTTTTATTAATCGTAACTCCATTACGTTACCGCTACACAATCATTCCACCCCAAACTAGAAGCCAAATATTACATATTTTGGCCTTGATCTTTGGAACGATCAAGCTTCTTTCTGTAAGTTTTTCTGCATCTAAGTGCACAACGAAATTCATTTATTCGACGAAGTAGAGAAATTAGTGTCCACTAATAATGGAAAGAACGTATAATCCAGGAAAAAATACAGAAATAAGAATATACTATGAATTAATTTCGCCCGGGAAGTGCAAAAGTACGCCATTATTATTATTATTATTATTATTATTATTATTATTATTATTATTATTATTATTATTATTATTATTATTATTAGTATTATTATTAATCTTTATTTTACTGCCGCGAACAGCTTTTGGCAAAAATACAGCACTTGGTATCAGAGTATGCGATGGAATAATGATACTACTAAAAATAAATAATAAGAAAGAAAACAATAAAAAGAAGGGTACTAATATAAAACATAATGTAGATAAAAGTCAGTTAAGCAGAAATAATTTCTTGTCAACACAGTAAAAGTTAACAAGTTTTCCATCTATCTAAAACAACAAGAAGCTAAGCACAGCAGTCATAAAATTACATTTGGCTTAATGTTTCTAAACGTCATTGATAAAAACTGTCAGCCAGATCACATAAAACTTTCACATTGTTTAATACAATAAGTTTAAAATGAGCTTAAAGAATGTATCAATCTTTTTAAAATTTCACATTTCCAATTCAGAGGCACTGAAATCATGGTATTTCTTATGCTATGATTTGGCGCTTTAAAACCTATGTTTTGTAAACAATATTCACTGATATAAATGTTATCTAGTATTTTTTACATGCATATTCTGTCGATTTTTTCATCTATTCATAAGGCTTTCTAAACCCCAATAATCAATCCAATATTCATAACTATGTGAGTAATAACTCATTTTCATTTTACAACATAGCAGTCGAATAAAACATTTTTGCATAGATTCAATCTTGTTTGTCAAAGTTTTAGAAATGCTGTTCCAAATTACCGAACCAAATTCCAATTTTGGTCTTACAAGTAATTTATATAGAAATACATACGTTTTATCTCTTTGAAATACAGGCCACTGTTTAAAGATAATATATACACATAATAATAATAATAATAATAATAATAATAATAATAATAATAATAATAATAATAATAATAATAATAATAATAATAATAATAATAATTATTATTATTATTATTATTATTATTATTACTAGCATCAATTGGCCGCTTTGCTGGGCTAAATTGAGAAAACATAACAATATGCTGTATTATTCAGTCACTTTTTACTATTACTAAAGCGCTCTTTGATATCGGTCATTTTCGATGAGTTTTTTATATCACTTCCCCTTCCCATGTTGCGGAGCACGGCATCTTCAGTGCCATTGTTCATCTCAGCCACCCGGAAAACGACGAATTCCACAATGATATTGGTTACTTTGATCATTTTTATATGTCTCCCCCTCCTCCATGTTGCTGGCTGAATTTGGATTTAAACGCCGTCAGATGTGTCACTGTTCATCTTGGCGACTCCAAAAATTACAGATTCGATACTACTATTAGTCATTTTTCGTTCTCTTTTAAATGTTGCTATCCTCCCCTTCCTTTAGTTATAACATTGAAATGATATGAGGAAAACCATCTCCGGTTCCTACTTCATCTAGGTTGAAAATGTTACTGAGATTGGTAAGGTGGTTCAAGAGTTATTAAATTTTATATATATATATATATATATATATATATATATATATATATATATATATATATATATCGGACAACACGATATAGTATGTACATATCAATATTCACACTGTTGACCTATTGAACTGTATCATATATATTGAACTGTATTATCTTAGCCCAACGCTTAAGATTTAAGTAACTATTGGGGTAACAAATCTTGGGAAAAACCAAACAATTTGATGTCTAATATGAAATATGTTTTCATGCTAATTTCTTGAAGAATTCGTTTGTTCGGTTTGGCGCAGACATCAAAATAATACATAGAAACCACTAATGACACCCTCTTCTTTTAAAACACTTTATTGTTCTTATTTTCTGCGTTATACACATTTATTATTTTCTGCTTTCCAGCGCTTTTGTTGAGTTTGGTTAATGTTATTTTCTAAAGGCTTTTATATATCAAAGTAACACATAAAAACGTTTACATGTAATTGTAACAAATGAAATAAGAATATATGTAAAATAATAACGGATTGAAAACGTTATAACACTAAATACGCCATTTACCTTGCAAATTGATTTCTTCATTTGTTTTGTATAACAATACGGTGCTAGGAAAATTCTACCCACGAACTTTGGATAATACCATGTAATAAACATTCCCTCCACGCGACTACACTGAGATTCCACCTCATTTTCCTGAATTATTATTTAATTTATTGAGTTGCTTTTCCTGAGTAAACAACGTAATTTTAGTACAGTTTCACATATAGCATCAAATGTATTACCATCATTGTATATAGAAACCCAATTAATATCTAGTGGCAATCCGCTTACAAATTTAAACTACGTCATCATATGTGCTATTATTTGAGTGGATCTTTCTTTTGATATAGTCTTGTTTCTCTATGAAAGTTTAAAAGTTTGTCGAATTTGTTAATAATAAGAGCTATTCATGTGTGCTACTATGAAATGTTGAATAAAATTTTCATTTAACGTACGGTGGAGTAGAGAGTATTTGTACATGCAAAACACATCTAATCTATATTATTGTATAATGCATAACTGACGTTTAGGAATAAAAATTACGGACTTAGGAAACCATATATATGACCTATACTTAACCTTGACTATAATATTTGTGATGATGAAATGTTATGTAAACCACTCATCTGCTGGACTACATACTGCAGAAATTTGATAAATTGCCTACAAAAAATATAATACTACAAAATCCTTCTCAAGTAATTTGGTGTGAAAAACTAGATCATGTAAGAGTCTGTTAATTCATTTTCGTGAGAGATATATATGGTTCTTCTCTTAATTTTAAAGATGGAATTTCGTGTCATAATTTAACGTCAGGCATCCGAAGTACCCTGTGCATGGAAACTCCGGAATATTGCAATATTATGTAAGAAAAAGATTCATCCGATTTACCAAGGAAATAGGAAAGATCCAGGCTTTCAACCATCTATGTACCAATTAATGTCACTTCATTTCATCACACAATTATTTCTTTAATTAAGATAGTTTACAGTGGTAGAGCATAACCATTTACTTTTGACAATTCAAAATCTTTCAATAGGTTCAACGATATTCTAAGAAATCTAACAGTGTTCTCGGGGGTCTAAAATTCCTGTTCCTCTTCTAGTTAAGCATATGCTCAAGAAGAGCTCAGCAGTCTTGAATGGTAGTTAAATCTTTCTAATCCAAAAGCAGAGTTCAAGAGTTCCACGTGAAATGCCTGGAATTTTTTAGCGGATAGTGTTAAAATAAGGTTGTTTTAGAAGAATACAGTCAGTTTGTAGACGATTGCGCAGAAAATGAGGGAATGTTCATCGGAAAAATGTAAATGACTTGCTCTAACCTTTGCCACCTGAACATAATTCTGTCTAATTAATTGTGTTCGGTGAATTAAATAAATCCAGATTTTACCTTGTGTTCCTATGTCTCCGAGATTCATCTTAGTATTGTTCTATAATCCGCGCCTAACCCCTTCTAAAGTTTTCGTCCAATTGTGTTTCTTATTGAAGTTTTGAAATCCTTTCTATTTTTTCCATTCTAGCTACATGACCTACCCCAAAGATTTTTTTGACTTACTTTGTATTCCTTTATTTTCTAGATTTATCTTAGTATTGTTCTACCATCCGCGCGTAAATTCTTCTAACGTCTTCGTCCAATTGTGTTTCCAATTAAAATTTTGAAATCCTTTCAATATTCTTTCATTCTAGCTACATGACCTACTCACCGAAGACTCGTTGACTTACTTTGTATTCCAATTTCTCCAAGATTCATCTTATAGTTGTTCTATAATCTGAGCCTAAGTCTTCCTAAAGTTTTCCTCCAATTGTGTTTTCAATTAATATTTTGAAATCCTTTCTATTTTCTTTCATTCTAGCTATATGATGTCTTCACCTAATAATAAAGTTGCTCAAATTCCACTTTCGCATCCATCTTGGGTCGAAAACAAGCATTTGATTTTATTCCCAAATACTTTAATTATGTGTTCCTCCATCAAAGAAAGAGATCCTATTTCGCTACCGCTCAGTATGGTAGGCATAATTATCTTCTTATATATTTCAAATTTGAAATTCTTTGCTATGATGCTGGAAACAAAACATTTGGATTGAACAAGAACACAAATGTTCCGTTTTCAGCCGACCTTTAGTTCCTTCATGCATAAGGTTGAGATCTGTGAATATTGTGCCTAGAAATATGAAATTTCCACTCTGTCAAAAGTATTATTTGATAATTCAACTTATCCATAATTTGGCGTTTTGCTCCCACGACAAAGTTCCATGTGTTTACTTTTCTTAACATTTACTTTATACCTAGGTCCCTATATGTGTCTTATAAAACGAATGCGTTTCTTTCTATTGTCTTCATATCACTCCTTATCAGATATACGTAATATTCAGCATAAGCCATATCCTGTTTTGTGGCAATCTGATTCAGACCCCTGCTTTAGCTTTTATCCCACTTATAGCGTATTCTGGAACAAAATTGAATAACAATGGAGACACCGCTAATAAATTTTAGGTTATTCTACAAATGGAATCTAATGAACAAGGATTTCCCTACTTAGACTTTACTTTTGCATTCATTTAGACACTCATTAGTTATTTCAACTAGTTTATTTTTTGGTATTACAAATTCGGTAAGAGTATCATACAATGTTTTCCTTCCAACAGAGTAGTATGTCTTTCTGAAATCAATAGATATTTGATCTAATAGTTTACGATATTTCCAACTCTTTTCTACTATTTAACGAATAGCAAATATCTTGTCGATGTTTCACTAATTAACTCCAATAATTTCATTTGCATGTGGAGCTAATCTTACTAAGAGTAATACAGAGTAAGAATGTTCACTGATAGAGATAAAACCCGCATGCATTGGTCTCGAAATAAGCCATTATAAATGACACGAAATTAATCTCTTCCAGAAAAGAGCAGAAAATGAAAATAGTATGATACTCTGAATAACCAAATGATAATCTTTTTTATATAAATACATCAGCATTTATTGTAGTAATAACTACGTACTGGAAAACCGAAACCTTAGGAACGAATTTAAAATGGATCATTTAGCTAAACTAAAATAAAGAAGTTGATGATTATTGCTAGTGATTAATAACCGATGAACGAAGTTGAACGATAAAGTGGGAGAACTGGAAACCCTGGTTCAAATCAGCGATCATGGTTGCACCCTTCTAATTTACATAAGCGAATATTGGCAAAGGTGCACTTGTTCTAGTATAATTTTCTCATATGTTGTCAGTCAGTTTTATTTCAATAATTTTATATTTTTATTCCAAACTTAAAGAAAAATAAGGAACCAATCTGAAGTAAGTCGTCTAACGCATGCAAACCACACAAAATGTTCTCTCGTTTCAGTTTTAAATTGAATCCATGTTTTTTTTCTGAAAGGAAAGTGCATATTTGCTAGACTGTTCTTTACCTTATTTGGGAGACCATTGGACGTTAAAGTAAATAATTCATTTTTCAAATTTTACACTTGTTCCTAGGGTTTCGGCTTTACATTTACATCAATAACGCTGGACTTGAGAACCAAAAGATCTCGGTTGGCTGTTGGAATCATCATACTGTTTCTACTGTTTCCTTGAAGAGAATGAAATGATTGTTAAGTATTACCTTTTTTTTATTTCAATTATAATGACTTATTCCTAGACTTCTGCATTTGGTTTACTATGTACTACTCTTAGTAAGTTTGGCTCCATTTGCCAACGAAATTATTGGAAATTATCAGTGAAGATTCAGATGAAACTGATAAATTATCGACCATACATTTGCTATCCGTTAAATGCTCGAAAATAAACGTGAATAATATACACTGTTACATCACTTATTTATTGATTTCAGAAAAGTCTACTACTCCGTTGGGAGGAAAACATAGTTGAACATTCCTACAAAATTTGTAATATAAAAAACGTAGTTAAATAAAGTAAAGTGTTTTTAAGTAAATCAAAAATCTACGTCTGAGTATTAAAATACTTGTCTATGAGTTTTCATGTCGAGAATAACATAAAAAATTGCGGTGTGTCTATTATTATTCGGTTTTGTTCGAGAATATGCTATAAGACAGATCAAAGATAAAGAGGGCCTGAATCTGAATGGCACAAAACAGGTTATTACTTATATTAATTACGAATATATGATAGAAGGTGATATGAAGACAATAGAATGAAACACAGAGGTTTTATTAAACACTTGAATTTTCTGACTTTTTGGCTGATGAAAGCGTAGAACCATTAAGTTTACCGATTCATTTCATTACTGTTTCACTTCCGACGTGTAGATATGAACTGAAGTCTCTTTCAGAATAGCAAATTGAAACTGAAACTCGGTTGGATTTCTTTTAACATGATCCAAAAATTACTCAGAGAGCCATTTTCGATCAGCGTTCAACAATTGCACAAAGATTTCTCATATTTAGTAATTAATTAAATATATCGTACTGCTTCCTGTGATATAAGTAATGGCATGAGCAACTTCATATGCCTCTAATAGAAGATCGTTCAATATAATATTGGGCAGTTTTTCCATGTTCTCATACGTGACTGCCGTTTCGTCTTCATGTGGGTCATGTGGATCCTCTTCAACAGAAATACGAAACTGTTTCAATTCAGCCACACAGTTTTAAACTATCGAGAATGAACAATTCTTACAAACCTTAAAACACTTTAGATGAAAATTAGTTCTCTATAAACTATCCAAAACAAAGACTTCTATTATATTCCAGTTTGTTCATTTAAACCAAATATAAACAAACACGTCTACTTTCCAACGCCACACAAATAATACTATTGTGTGGATCAAGTTGATACATGAATTTTATTATTAAGAAACATACATCAACATAACAAGAGAAAACGTTTATTTATATCAACGTTGTCTCCGTTCAAAGAAAAAAAATAAAAAATATTCTCCTTGTTCACTTCATATACATAAACGAGTCAAATTTAGAATATCCTTATTTTTTGAAGTAGGTTCAAAAGTAGATAAAAGAGAAATCGATAGCTAAATGATTGTGTAATTAATCCATTAATGATACAAAACGTCCAATAGAACTTCATTTTACCACATACAAAATTATACTAGAATTAATATTCAATTTGATTTTTAGGGTAAATAAGATAATATTTTGCATAATATAAAACAAGATAAAATTGTTCACAATTCTGAAATCAATATTAATAAGCGTTTTATTTTTTAAAAAATAACGTTCAAACGGCAATGTTTTAGAAATCGTTCTGTTGTAGATGAGATTTTTTTATTTATTTCTAAGAAATATGCTTATTCCATTTTACCCTACAATGAAACTTAATATGATTCGCCGCATTCAATTAGAATTTAAAAGTAATTCTATGTCTAAGGGAAATTACAATTTATTTTTGAATGAACTGCAAAAGAAGATAGAAGTATGAACAATAAAGCACAATAAAAATTTGTATATTACACTGGTATAATACACTAATTTCTTATTATAGAAATATCGTTCCAACAGTGCGTAAACTGATTTGTTATAAAAAAGAAATTTCATATTGTAATACAAAATGGTTTATAAAACAAAATTCATTTACTTCCCATTTATTAAATGCTTTACACGCAAGTTTAAACGATTCCCTGAGTCACGCGTTAATTTTTAGGTTCTATTTCTACTCTCAATTAATATAGGATGAAACCATATTTGCTACTTCAACATTTAAAGGTCATCATATGAAAAATAGTTTCTGATTGTTATGTCTTCTTAAAATGCTAAAATATAGTAAATTAACACACATGTGCAATAATGTATTTTAAATTCCGCAAAGGATGGTGAATGGTGATTGCCAAAATTTTTGTGTTTGAAATTCCTTTCAATAGGGTTCTAAATTGAAATTCAATCTCTTTAAAATTAATATTGTTTCTTAATTTACTTCGTATCCAAGAATAAAAGCGAATATTTTTCACCAGCAAAGCTTAAACATATCGACTAAGAACAGCAGAGTTACCTTTGGAAAGTGTTGGTTACTCTTAAGCAGAAAGATCATTAAAATATATTCCTTTTGCCTGTATGTAGTAATAGTAATAATTTGACAAATGTTACAATGTTATGCTTTCCTAAGTTATAGTTCGGAAAAAATAATTGATGTTATTTTCTTTAAATAATAACTTCGTGTACCAGGGTAGCAGTTCCTTGAATCATACATTGTATGCAAAAATATTGCAAGTTGATTAAAAAAAGCAACACCAATGTGTCATACGTAAAATGCGTTCTTCTTACATGCCTTAATGGTTAAACTAATCAAATTTTCCGTGATGAAAGCCATAAGTGATGCACTTAACCCAATTAATAACAAAATGAAGGAACCACCAATGTTTTTGAAAATGAATGCGTAGATTGCTTCACTTTCCTTGATATAAGAATCAAAAGATATGGTGTCACTTAATTCGCAGAGCCAGTTAATAATTAAACCGGACTCTGTAATTCGGATAACAAAAGGATTAAATATATCTACAAGAGATGAAACTTTATGGAATATAGTTGCGAAACTAACTATTGATATACTCTCATGCATTAAATGCATACCTTTCGCGATATCACTGTCTAAAAATTCAGCAAATTTCAACTGGAATTACGAATTGATTTTCGGTTATTGCATTGTTTAAGTCCTTAATGTCTTTCACCAAAGGTCGTTGTTGCAGCTATTTGTTGCACGTAAGGATTCGTAGATTCTGCAAGTATACTTGTCCAGTAATTGTAACTTCCCCACTTGAGACCCCTTTCAGCAAGTTCTTTCAAACTGTCGATTGGAGGTTCATAAATTGGTAATGTAAGAAATGACACAAGGTTACAGCTGTAGGCCGTTACCAGGAAGGTTGATGTCATAAACATCCAAATGATTATATGTCTTATTATGGCATATTGTACATTTGAAATAGAAAATACAATCATCACTCTTATCGATTGCAGAAGAGAATAACTGTAATGAAGATAGGGATCTCGTTTAAAGTTCTTGGTAATGAAATAATGAAGAGCAGGAAATAAAGTCAATACGAATTAATTCCGTATTACAACTGAAACTACCGACAACCATAATTGAACGGAGAATGGAGAAGATATTGACCACAGATTCTGTTTTACTTTTCGTCAAGGAGTGAGAAATTTGAGGACTGATTGACCATGCGCTCCCGAATAATCATAATATTTGTATCTATCATAAGTAGCAAACGCTGAAGGATAATCTAAATGATACTTCATGGATTTTAAGTTTCCAAAGAACGTTCCAGATGTTTCATTATCTGAGAATTCTCCCCATGTTTCAACGATTTCTATATTTTGTGTAATATTATACTGTCGCAAAAAATAGCTGGGTATTCTGTAATCAATTCCGTCGTACGTGCCACCAGAGTATATTGACCATGGGTAGCTAGGATGTAATAATATTCTTAGCGATATACTATTCAAAGTCAAAAGTTTCTCCTGAATATTCGTTTTGGACTTTATCGTAGAGGGATCTACTTTTTGAAATTCTCTTGGCATGAAATCATTTCCAAGTGTATGTGTTATGAAACAGGAATCACAAATTGCGCTGCGACTCATGCTGATCTGCTACCATATAGATATATGTGAAAGGGAAGAAACGCATACATTCGCAGTTTTTATAATTCTCAAAGAATATCTTATTTTTTCCCGATATGATGAAAAATGTTCTTTGGTTTCGTTGAATTGTTTCTTTAGAAGCTTCGTAAATACCAGTAAGGACACACATATTGTTCATTGTCATTCTGAATGTGGTACAATTTTGATTCATTGATTCATTTAACAAATGTTTGGTATCTTCTACTGAAGATGACTTATTAATAATTAAATACATGGGCAACTTCAAGTTCTTCTTAAGGTAAGTTGTAACCTCATTATCCTCGTAAGAGTCATCTCTCCTTTTGAAGAATACTATGCAATTTTCTATTACAAACTCAGTGAGAAGTAACTGCGTTAATAAATCGTAATGCTTATCATTCTCTGTTGAAGGAATGCTTAAATGTTCAGCATTTCTTAGGTACATCTCGAAAGTCATAGAGATTAAGATTTTCCGGAGACAGAGCTTCATAACCTGTTGAGAAAGTAAATAAAATTAAAATATAATATTAGCACGTATAACAATAGTATTATTAATGCCAGAATTATTAACTATTCTTATATTAAAGGAAATATGTGTGAACTCATTAAGTAGTCTGGGAATGTGCAATAGCACGTGGAAAGTGGATTTCAGGTTTTGAGATAAATTAGCGGTATTACTAATAAAGATAATGCTTTATATAAGAAAATATAAATCCTTACTCCACTCATCGTTGGGTCAGTGGTAAAGCGTTCACCTCGGGTGCTTGGTGTTCATAGGTCGATCCCAGTTCGCGACGTGTGAACATTGTGGTGGACAAACACGTTGTTCGTAGGTTTTTCTCGGGGTTTTCTCCCGCTTTCTTCATTCCGCCATTTCATTCATTTCTCATCATCACCGTCTCTTTTAGCCTAACCGGCACAACCGTGGGACGTAAAATTCACAAATAAATCATTTCATTTCAATTGAGTATATTTTTCTCATGGATAACTTTCGTCTAATATGAAACCATTTTAGAGATGACGGAGGAAACGTGGTAGTCCAAAAATAAGGACCATCCCAGTCTCTCTCTCCCATATATATATATATATGTATTGGACCGAAGGTATTAGAACAGTCAAAATAATTGATACGTGGCAGAACGCATATCTTAGAGACGAGAGAGATATGTCAAAGTCAACACTACGTTACCAGCGGCTAACTCCAGGTTTGTTATCTTAGATCCCTCTTCAAATTTTCAAATGAGAAGGGGGTGTACGATACATAAACTAGTACAAAAATTGCCCAGCAATTCTGGCGTTTTCAATGGCTTATTTGATCATGGACCTTTTACCGGAGATGGGCTTAAATGTTCAACTATTGTTTGTTCAGTAAGTGCTAAAGAGTTCATTTTGATGTTGCTAGACTGAGCGAAGTTTATTTCTATATCCTTTACAGCACTAACATTTGGACCATTAGCGTATCGGTAGCATTGCTGGAACTGTATTTGTGTTGCTAAACGTTTTTGTGCTGCTGGTAGGGGATAGTAGTCAAGAAATGTTAGACACGAACTGAATTCCAAAAAGGAAGTGAATATAAAACGCGAGGCGCAGAAACGAAAATGTCGAAGTGGAAAACCATATATGTCGTAAATGGTAGAGCTATAGGTGGAAAGATTTTCAAATCAGATGTTATAGATCTTCTCGTTCTCCTGTCACCAACAGATAGAGACTGGGTTAAATGTATTGTGCAGGAAATTCAGGAAAACTCCATGTAAATGTGTTTTGTAGCCAGCGCTTTTTGATTTAGAGTTAAGGGGGGGTAGAGTGGGTAGGTTTCAAACATATTGCAATATATCTAGTGTATATTTGTATTCAAAAGAAAACATATTGCTAATTTGCACACTATGAATTTTCTGCTAGAAAAGTATATAGTAATAGAATTATATCGTAAGCTACGACAGAGAAAAAACAAGAAATATTCATGGCTGAATTACTCACTTCACCCTGAAAGTCGAGGTGAAATCGGTAGGTGCATGGGGTGAAATGCGTATAAAGAAAGATAGCTTTAATTTTGCAGTGAGAACTATCCAACAGACGTTAGTTAGGTTAAGTAAACATGGAAATAGTTATCCCAGTTTGAGTCAATAACGAAATTATATGGATAGCATTTGCCAATGTGAGTAATGGTATCAATTCTTCGTTAAGTAAATTGCAATGTTTTATCCAGTAGATAGGTATAAAGTTACACACTTTCTCAACACAATATGAACTAGAATTAATTTTATTTTTCTTACACTAGCAGAGTTGAAACAAAAGTTTATATTTTTCATATACAATGTCTGCATGCGTCCTTCTGCACTGGAAGCTGTGGGTCAAATAGACAAGGGTTTAGTACGGAATAAAACAACACTCAGCGTTTGCCACGCACAAACTGTAACTTATTAGAAGCACCAGCACAGTATTCATGATACCAAACACTACATTCTATTCAGTGTATTCAGTCCAGAAATTTGCCGGACGTCGCATTGATGAAAGATTTTCCGCAAAAAACGCATGCTTTCTATAGAAGCATTAATTGTACGTGAGGATCCATAGCAAAGTGACTTCCTCGGATTTTTCGTGCTCAATTTCATAATGTTATTGTCTGGCCCTCCATACTGAAGAAACACCTTAGATTTTGACGCTCTCAATTTTGAAATGTGTTTTGAAGACTTCAAAATCTCATATCTGTGTATTCCTCTTTTTCTCTTCTACAGTGACGGTCTCCTGCGAGGTCAAGGTAGAATATCTCGTGCTCCTGTTGTTGGTGGTGATTATTGCCTCTCGAGCAATTGAACAACACTTATCGCTTCTTGATCAGGCGCATCCGTTGATGAAATTGTAACAAATTTATCATCAACTATGACCAATCTCTTTAGTGGAAAAACGTGAGCAACTATCGCAGCCTTTTTTTTTCGTGCTTCGTTTAATAGGTGGCCAAACTGAATGTTAGTTAATAATATATCTAGATGTGAGAAAAACCCCTGGTTGCATACTTGCTTAAAGGTAGGAAATAATTCTTGTCCAAAGACTGCAATGCGTGAGTTGTATGACATTTCTTGCTGAATTCAGTATTCAAGCACTTCCAATGACTTTCAATGAGCTGCATGGCCATTCATGACCAGTAAGCAAGGTCCCTGGTTCTTTAGTTGAACGAAGTGTTTCAGCCAATTCAGACATGTAACCTCATTAACGTAACCGAAATCAGTCATAACCAGGAACGAACCTGATGGTAAACCATCACGAAATTTACTCCTCAACCTTTTTCCTTTGATTATAACAAAGGGACATGTGCACCACATTGCAGCAAGCAATCCCTGTTACGTTCCCATATTGTTACCCCTCCCCTATCCCAGCCTGAGCCTTAGATTAAAAGCTTAAATATATTCAGTTCAATTCAATTTACTCTATAAATCATGTTATATAATTATACATACACCAATGATAAATTATACATCAGTATTGAACTTACCGTTACGGGATACGAAGTCAGAACTGGCAACTTTATTTACATCTAGATCCAGATAGTCATCTATTGAGAGCCTAACAGGCTTTGTTGTTCGAGCTCATCGCCTTTAGATGTTATTTCCACTGACCATCGACATCGCCTGCTGTAATCGTATTTTCAACTAGGATATAACTATTTACATAGTGACTGCACTAGTACAAGGAAGTCCTTGTATTTGTAAGTAATATGTAATAAATACTGGTAGCACATCATATTACTTTTTTCCCTTACGTCACATTACTAAAGTCTCACACACGTTATCTGAAATTCTGTTTTGTTTAGATCAGATGCTTTCTCAATAAGTTTTTGCTTACTGAGCCCTCATTGTCATGCACCAACATCTAATCAACGCTCAGTCAGATCACCTATCTCTTAAATATTTGACACAATAAGGAAGTGTTGTTGTTACTAGAAGGTACTTTGACTCTCGGAAGTCGCTCTTTTCTGCTTTTGATCTATGTCACCTAGTGGGTCTGTCACTTTTGCAGCCTAGTAGGAAGTATAGCTGTTTTATGTTGTATCATCGATATGAGGACATATGCACTTTGGCTGTGTCAATTTAGGAATTAACGATGTGCATCGCATGAGTGAGTGTCACCACCTTTGCTTCCTTCATGACGTAAGAGGGACAGTCGAAACAAATACACTTGAGAAATTTTGATAGTGGTCGTTTGATCTCAACCACTACGGAGAACACGTCGACGCTTCCGTGCCTTCGTTCCGGCATTCGATGCCTTGGTCGATTGTCGGGTAAGTCCTCATCATGGAGATCTTCAAGACGCCTCAACCTACAATTCTACGCCTACTACATCCAAACAGTAAGAGGGAGAATATTGGGTCTACTTCATTATAGGCCTAGACTGTTCCAAATTAGTTGCTAATCCTTGCTCGACCATCTATCCCTTTAAAGTCCTTATTCCTACCATTTAATATCATCAGAATCATGTGTTTAATTTATAAAAATTGGTATTGTTATCCCGCACACCTATGTGCCTCTGATCACGATCCCGGCAGGAATGTGTATCGTTAGAGTATGTACAAATGAAGTACAGATACCCACCTCACCCTACATGACTTTATCCACTTCACTCCAGTTTACACTTTCTGAATCGTTACCACTTCCTTACTATTCCACGCATGATCTACAGCAATATCTTTTTTCATATGGACAATGAAATCTCGCTTTACAATATGGTAGAATCTGCAATCCAAAACTCTGTGGGGAACACGATGTACAGTTTAGGTTCTGATCCTCAAAATTTGTAAGAACGAAAAATATGTGTGTGTTTTAGTTGAATTAAAACAAATACGTGCCTTTTGACACATCTTTTGCGCCTTATTTTCGTGACTGATTTATGCAGTGGGTACCTCTTTAATTACTGCAGCGCTGACAGTACTTGGTTCTCTATTGGATGTTATTACAGCGTTGCCAGATTTTCACAAACCTTAGCATTACCCACTTTATCCCCCCACTCATTTCAGCAACAATGACTCGTATATTCTTTTAGTTTTGTCCACATCTCATATTGAGTAGTATTAATATTTTTCGATATTTATTTTGAGTTCTATGGAAACACATCACTGCGCACTACTACAGGACATGGTATTGTGCTAAAATGTTCGCTATACATAAATATGTTGGAATTTTGTTTCGCTCCAAAGTTCTATTAAATACAAGTGGTATAACATTTCATTGTATTTTTCTCAAACCCATCATTTTCGCTAGACGCCCTTCAGGGCCTATTTGGTCGCCCATATATCTTTCCCTTCTATTCATAATATATTTGAACTTATTGTATTAAGCCTGGAACCATCCCCTTCAGTTTATTTTGGTTTTTGTACACTACATATTTTATTCATAGAAAGAAAAGCCTATTGGGCAGAGAACTGATTATTTTGTAATTTTAAAATTGTATGTATACCAGGAAACATATTTGACACATAATTTCTCCATGTGCTAACTATATTAATACCTTGTGAAATTTACGTTTCACTTCAAAAATCTATTCAATAGAAGTAATACAAATTTAACTTGAATTTCTCTCAAAATTATCATTTGTCTGTAGGCCTCTTTCCGGAGAACATATCCATTATATACGTGGTTAATTTTAATTAGCTTTCACAGTTTTCAACTTTTTAAGTGTTCATCAGTTATTTTTCATTTTAGGTTCACTAATTGAAGATGATCCGCAGAATGGTCAGTACACATCGATTATTCTGATGACTTATATTTGAAACGTGAGCATTGCAGGTGATTTCAGCTCTTGTCATTCTGAAATAATTCATATCTCATCCCAAATGCATTCTGCCTTCCTATCCAAAATTAAGAATACAACGGCGTTGAAGTCAAGGCTCGGACTGGTAGACATAAAGCGACTAGAGACGAAGCTATAACAATAGCATTCCTCGCGCACGTTTTCAATAGGTTGACTTCAGCCAGATATTCTAATAATTCCAACTTACCGTTACCGTATCTGTAATTTGTTTTCAGGGTTGTACTTATGGAAAAATAGTTCTCCATTGAGAGCTTTGTGCACGGAAGTTAACATTGCTATTGCTGTTCCTTCGTCCATCGCTGTTTTAAGTCTCCCTTTTCTAGCCTGTGTTCAACTACATCTATCACCTTGAGTATGGATAACAAGGTTGCAATTGTTTTGGGATGAGATAGGATCTTTTCAGGGTGGCAATGAATAAAATCATCTACTATGATTCTTATGCTGCGACATCAGAAGAATGAATCTCTTTGGGTGCAACTTTCGCGAGGACTATCATCAATGAATACATCTGAAATTGTAAATAAATAAAATATCACTAAAATATCACAAAATATGAATTTGAGTTCACGGTAACGACATCAAAATGAAGAATGGGAACGCGGTATCGTCTGTGACATTTGTTCTCTCATCTTTCATCTACGTAAGTTCAAGTCATTCCTTCCTAATGTGTATTTTTTTGTTTTGTTAGGCTGCCCTATGGCGTAGACCCACCTGATATGTATATTAAATGGAAGAATGATTTCGTATGTCATGCAAAGGAAAATGCATATAGTGAGAGTACACATGGCGTTTATTGCACGTGACTAGTCCAAATATTTCAAGATAAATAGTAGAAATCAGCCAAAGACAAGGCAAAATGTGCCTTTTAAAGCTTCACAAGACACTCAAGGTTTTATTGTTCCAACCACAAACCACAGACACAGTTTAAAATTATACCTATTACCTGCATGGCAAGGCTTTAGTCTATCATCTAACAATCGCAGTATATGTTGTAGCAATTTATTCGCTGCAACATACAGAGTTATACTACGTTTCCTATACTGGTACTCATCTCAAAACGAGCAAGCTACTCTCATCAAGGCAATCCTTTTTCGAAATGTCATAATAATCCGATGGACTAGAGCCCTGTAGACAGCATTCGCATTTTCATATAGAATATTCAACACGGGTGACTAAAGTTGATACTGTAGCGGAATGCGATTTGCTGCTGTCAAGGATTTAGATCAAGAATACACAAATAGATACTGATAGGGGGAAAGAAGAAAACTGAAAAGCAACAACTTTGAACTTGGAATCACTATTAACATACCCAGGAAGAATGCAGCCTATTAGTTGAAAAAGACATTAGCAGCATAGAGCCATTTAATTTTTTCTGCCATGTTGAATCCGCCATTTTTATTTGTATACATTAAATGTCATATTCGCATTTAGCTACCATTCACACCTATATACATAATGTATCGAAACAATTACGTCATACCTATCTATTTTGTAAACTTTTTCTGGTGTTTCGGAGCGTGCATTTTTCGGATCATCAAACCATCGCCACGTCGCTTATATGCCGTATTCAAGCGAGATATTTCACATGTGATCTGCAATTAATGTAATCTTTCCAATGGTATATAACACCTGCCAATCCCCTCATAACACTTCAAGAACCTCCCTTGTTAGCACTTCGAAGACAATTAGGACTGTCGTCACGCAACATTAGTTATAGTACACAGTGTCCAAGAAACCTAAATGTGAGCAACTTGAAATAGAAATAGAGAACTAAGTTAAACGGAAGTCTTATTTTACATTTTAGCTAACACTACGATTACCCCACGATTGATGTTGATTGTGAAATGAAGGTCTTCTGGACGAAAAGATATTCATTTTCTCAAAATGTAATTATTGTGTACTACTCCTAACATTTATAATTCAAATAATACGTAACTAACAAATCAAGATACTCTACGTGTGTTTTCCGTATTTTGTAGAGCAGAAAGTATGTGTTATGTAGGCTCCTTAAAAGAAGGGAAAAGTTTAACCATAAGAGTGAACAAATACTAACAAGTAAAGGGTTCAAATGGATGACTCGAGTTGCGGGTTGACACTTAGTGCGCCTGATAGAGGATATGAAAATATGTGTATGTGCAAAGATATAGCGGCTGAGCTTATAAGAAACCGAGGGGAGGAGGTTAAAGTTGGTGGGAGAAGGGCTATGCTGTGTTATAGAAATACATAAAATAGACTGTTGAATCGTAAAAAAATAGTGAAAGATAGGTAAAACAAACGGTGGTAGTTTCACATATTGGCGAAAGAGGACTGGACAGAGCAGATGACGAACCTCCGCCGCTATCTTGAAATCCGCCATTTTGAACTCTGTGATAGTTTTTAAATGGAAAGGTAGCCATATGGGGGTGTGTCTAATTTACTGACCAGAACATTTTCTTGGCCACCGCCAAAACTATGAGGGCCACCAACTTGAAATTTTCACCAAATATGCCCATCAACACCCCCAATATATCCAGCAAATTTCATTCAGATATCTCAATATTTACTATATATCTATATCAAAAAATTCTTAAAATTTTGGTATAACTTGGCCACCGCCAAAACTATGAGGGCCACCAACTTGAAATTTTCACCAAATATGCCCCTTAATACCCCCAATATATCCACCAAACTTCATTCAGATATGTCAATATTTACTATATATCTATATCAAAAATTGTTAAATTTTGGTATAACTTGGCCACCGCCAAAACTATCAGGGCCACCAACTTCAAATTTTCACCAAATATGCCCCTCAACACGCCCAATATGTCCACTAAATTTCATTCAGATATCTCAGTATTTACTATATATCTATATCAAAAAATTCTTAAAATTTTGGTATAACTTGGCCACCACCAAAACTATGAGGGCCACCAACTTCAAATTTCCACCAAATATGCCCCTCAACACCCCCTATATATCCACCAAACTTCATTCAGATATCTCAATATTTACCATATATATATCTCAAAAAATTCTTAAAATTTTGGTATAAATTGGCCACCGCCAAAACCATGATAGACAACAACTTCAAATTTTCACCAAATATACCGCTCAACACCCCCAATATATCCACCAAATTTCATTCAGATATCTCAATATTTACTATATATCTATATTAAAATATTGTTAAAATTTTAATATAACTTAGCCACCGCCAAAACTATAATGGCCACCAACTTCAAATTTTAACCAAATATGCCCCTTAACACCCCCAATATATCCACCAAATTTCATTCAGGTATCTCAATATTTACTATATATCTATACAAAAAATTCTTAAAATTTTGGTATAACTTGGCCACCGCCACAACTATGATAGACACCAACCTCAAATTTTCACGAAATATGCCCCTCAACACCCCCATTTTTCCCACCAAATTTCATTCAGATATCTCAATATTTACTATATATCTATATTAAAATATTGTTAAAATTTTGGTATAACTTGGCCACCGCCAAAACTGTAATGGCCACCAACTTCAAATTTTCACCAAATATGCCCCTCAACACCCCCAATATATCCAACAAATTATATTTAGGTATCTCAATATTTACTATATATCTATATCAAAAATTTTTTTTAAATTTTGGTATAACTTGGCCACCACCAAAACTATGAGGGCCACCAACTTCAAATTTTCACCAAATATGCCCCTCAACACCCTCAATATATCCACCAAACTTCATTCAGATACCTCAATATTTACTATATCTTTATATAACAAAAAATTCTTAAAATTTTAGTATAACTTGGCCACCGCCAAAACTATGATAGACACAAACCTCAAATTTTCACCAAATATGCCCCTCAACACCCCCAACATATACACCAAATTTCATTCAGATATCTGAATATTTACTATATATCTATATTAAAAAATTGTTAAAATTTTAGTATAACTTGGCCACCGCCAAAACTATGATAGACACCAACCTCAAATTTTCACCAAATATGCCCCTCAACACCCCCAACATATACACCAAATTTCATTCAGATATCTGAATATTTACTATTAATCTATATCAAAAAATTGTTAAAATTTTGGTATAACTTGGCCACCGCCAAAACTATGATAGACACCAACTTCAAATTTCCACCAAATATGCCCCTCGATACCCCCAATATATCCACCAAATTTCATTAAGATATCTCATTATTTACTGTATATCTATATAAAAAAAATTCTTAAAATTTTGGTATAACTTGGCCACCGCCAAAACTATGATGACCACCAACTTCAAATTTTCACCAAATGTGCCCCTCAACACCCCCAATATATCCACCAAATTTCATTCAGATATCTCAATATTTATTATATATCTATATTAAAATATTGTTAAAATTTTGGTATAACTTGGCTACCTCCAAAACTATAATGGCCACCAAATTCAACTTTTCACCAAATATGCCCCCCAACACCGCCAATATATCCACCAAATTTCATTCAGGTATCTCAATATTTACTATATATCTATATCAAAAAATTCTTAAAAGTTTGGTATAACTTGGCCACCGCCAAAATTATGATGACCGCCAACTTCAAATTTTCATTAAATATGTCCCTCAACACCCCCAATTTACCCAACGAATTTCATTCAGATATCTCAATATTTACTATTAATCTATATCAAAAAATTGTTAAAATTTTGGTATAACTTGGCCACCGCCAAAACTATGATAGACACCAACTTCAAATTTTCACAAAATATGCCCCTCGATACCCCCAATATATCCACCAAATTTCATTCAGATATCTCATTATTTACTATTAATCTATATCAAAAATTCTTAAAATTTTGGTATAACTTGGCCACCGCCAAAACTATGATAGACACCAACTTCAAATTTTCACCAAATATGCCCCTCAACACCCCCATTTTTTCCACCAAATTTTATTCAGATATCTCAATATTTACTATATATCTATATTAAAATATTGTTAAAATTTTGGTATAACTTGGCCACCGCCAAAACTATAATGGCCACCAACTTCAAATATTTCACCAAATATGCCCCTCAACACCCCCAATATATCCACAAAATTTCATTCAGATATCTCAGTATTTACTATATATCTATACCAAAAAATTCTTAAAATTTTGGTATAACTTCGCCATCACCAAAACTATTAGGGCCACCAACTTCAAATTTCCACCAAATAGGCCCCTCAACACCCCCTATATATCCACCAAACTTCATTCAGATATCTCAATATTTACCATATATATATCAAAAAATTCTTAAAATTTTGGTATAACTTGGCCAGCGCCAAAACCATGATAGACAACAAGTTCAAATTTTCACCAAATATGCCCCTCAACACCCCCAATATATCCACCAAATTTCATTCAGATATCTCAATATTTACTATATATCTATATCAAAAATTCTTAAAATATTGGTATAACTTGGCCACCGCCAAAAGTATAATGGCCACCAACTTCAAATTTTCACCAAATATGCCCCTCAACACTCCCAATATATCCACCAAATTTCATTCAGATATCTCAATATTTACTATATATCTATATCAAAAAATTCTTAAAATTTTAGTATAACTTGGCCACCGCCAAAACTATAATGGCCTCGAACTTCAAATTTTCACCAAATATGCCCCTCAACACCCTATACATCCACCAAATTTCATTCAGATATCGCAGAATTTACTATATATCTATATCAAAAAATTCTTAAAATTTTAGTATAACTTGGCCACCGTCAAAACTATGAGGTCCACCAACTTCAAATTTTCACCAGATATACCGCTGAACACCCCCAATTTATCCACCAAATTTCATTCAGATATCTCAATATTTACTATATATCTATATAAAAAAATTCTTAAAATTTTGGTATAACTTGGCCACCGCCAAAACTATGATGACCACCAACTTCAAATTTTCACCAAATATGCCCCTCAAAACCCCCAATATATCAACCAAATTTCATTCAGGTATCTCAATATTTACTATATATCTATATCAAAAAATTCTTAAAAGTTTGGTATAACTTGGCCACCGCCAAAATTATGATGGCCACCAAATTCAAATTTTCACCAAATATGCCCCCCAACACCGCCAATATATCCACCAAATTTCATTCAGGTATCTCAATATTTACTATATATCTATATCAAAAAATTCTTAAAAGTTTGGTATAACTTGGCCACCGCCAAAATTATGATGACCGCCAACTTCAAATTTTCATTAAATATGTCCCTCAACACCCCCAATTTACCCAGCGAATTTCATTCAGATATCTCAATATTTACTATTAATCTATATCAAAAAATCTTTAAAATTTTGGTATAACTTGGCCACCGCCAAAACTATGATAGACACCAACTTCAAATTTTCACCAAATATGCCCCTCGATACCCCCAATATATCCACCAAATTTCATTCAGATATCTCATTATTTACTATTAATCTATATCAAAAATTCTTAAAATTTTGGTATAGCTTGGCCACCGCCAAAACTATGATAGACACCAACTTCAAATTTTCACCAAATATGCCCCTCAACACCCCCATTTTTTCCACCAAATTTCATTCAGATATCTCAATATTTACTATATATCTATATTAAAATATTGTTAAAATTTTGGTATAACTTGGCCACCGCCAAAACTATAATGGCCACCAACTTAAATATTTCACCAAATATGCCCCTCAACACCCCCAATATATCCACAAAATTTTATTCAGATATCTCAGTATTTACTATATATCTATACCAAAAAATTCTTAAAATTTTGGTGTAACTTCGCCATCACCAAAACTATGAGGGCCACCAACTTCAAATTTCCACCAAATATGCCCCTCAACACCCCCTATGTATCCACCAAACTTGATTCAGATATCTCAATATTTACCATATATATATCAAAAAATTCTTAAAATTTTGGTATAACTTGGCCAGCGCCAAAACCATGATAGACAACAAATTCAAATTTTCACAAAATTTGCCCCTCAACACCCCCAATATATCCACCAAATTTCATTCAGATATCTCAATATTTACTATATATCTACATTAAAATATTGTTAAAATTTTGGTATAACTTGGCCACCGCCAAAAGTATAATGGCCACCAACTTCAAATTTTCACCAAATATGCCCCTCAACACCCCCAATACATCCACCAAATTTCATTCAGATATCTCAATATTTACTATATATCTATATCAAAAAATTCTTAAAATTTTAGTATAACTTGGCCACCGCCAAAACTATAATGGCCTCGAACTTCAAATTTTCACCAAATATGCCCCTCAACACCCTAAATACATCCACCAAATTTCATTCAGATATCTCAGAATTTACTATATATCTATATCAAAAAATTCTTAAAATTTTAGTATAACTTGGCCACCGTCAAAACTATGAGGTCCCCCAACTTCAAATTTTCACCAGATATGCCCCTCAACACCCCCAATTTATCCACTAAATTTCATTCAGATATCTCAATATTTACTATATATCTATATAAAAAAATTCTTAAAATTTTGGTATAACTTGGCCACCGCCAAAACTATGATGACCACCAACCTCAAATTTTCACCAAATATGCCCCTCAACACCCCCAATATATCCACCAAATTTCATTCAGGTATCTCAATATTTATTATATATCTATATTAAAAAATTCTTAAAATTTTGGTATAACTTGGCCACCGCCAAAATTATGATGGCCACCAATTCAAATTTTCACCAAATATGCCCCCCAACACCGCCAATATATCCACCAAATTTCATTCAGGTATCTCAGTATTTACTATATATCTATATCAAAAAATTCTTAAAAGTTTGGTATAACTTGGCCACCGCCAAAATTATGATGACCGCCAAATTCAAATTTTCACCAAATATGCCCCCCAACACCGCCAATATATCCACCAAATTTCATTCAGGTATCTCAGTATTTACTATTAATCTATATCAAAAAATTGTTAAAATTTTTGTATAACTTGGGCCACCGCCAAAACTGTGATAGACACCAACTTCAAATTTTCACCAAATATGCCCCTCGATACCCCCAATATATCCACCAAATTTCATTCAGATATCTCATTATTTACTATTAATCTATATCAAAAATTCTTAAAATTTTGATATAACTTGGCCACCGCCAAAACTATGATAGACACCAACTTCAAATTTTCACCAAATATGCCCCCCGACACCCCCATTTTTAATACCAAATTTCATTCAGATATCTCAATATTTACTATATATCTATATTAAAATATTGTTAAAATTTTGGTATAACTTGGCCACCGCCAAAACTATAATGGCCACCAACTTCAAATATTTCACCAAATATGCCCCTCAACACCCCCAATATATCCACAAAATTTCATTCAGATATCTCAGTATTTACTATATATCTATACCAAAAAATTCTTAAAATTTTGGTATAACTTCGCCATCACCAAAACTATGAGGGCCACCAACTTCAAATTTCCACCAAATAGGCCCCTCAAAACCCCCTATATATCCACCAAACTTCATTCAGATATCTCAATATTTACCATATATATATCAAAAAATTCTTAAAATTTTGGTATAACTTGGCCAGCGCCAAAACCATGATAGACAACAAATTCAAATTTTCACCAAATATGCCCCTCAACACCCCCAATATATCCACCAAATTTCATTCAGATATCTCAATATTTACTATATATCTATATTAAAATATTGTTAAAATTTTGGTATAACTTGGCCACCGCCAAAAGTATAATGGCCACCAACTTCAAATTTTCACCAAATATGACCCTCAAAACCCCCAATATATCCACCAAATTTCATTCAGATATCTCAATATTTACTATATATCTATATTAAAAATTCTTAAAATTTTAGTATAACTTGGCCACCGCCAAAACTATAATGGCCTCGAACTTCAAATTTTCACCAAATATGCCCCTCAACACCCTAAATACATCCACCAAATTTCATTCAGATATCTCAGAATTTACTATATATCTATATCAAAAAATTCTTAAAATTTTAGTATAACTTGGCCACCGTCAAAACTATGAGGTCCACCAACTTCAAATTTTCACCAGATATGCCCCTCAATACCCCCAATATATCCACCAAATTTCATTCAGATATCTCAATATTTACTATATATCTATATAAAAAAATTCTTAA
Organism: Thermobia domestica; assembly: GCF_964235325.1. Lineage (NCBI taxonomy): Eukaryota > Metazoa > Arthropoda > Insecta > Zygentoma > Lepismatidae > Thermobia > Thermobia domestica. The sequence continues at coordinate 240,757,598 of NC_137463.1, read as the reverse complement.
AATTTTGGTATAACTTGGCCAACGCCAAAACTATAATGACCACCAACTTCAAATTTTCACCAAATATGCCCCTCAACACCCCCAATATATCCACCAAATTTCATTCAGGTATCTCAATATTTACTATATATCTATATCAAAAAATTCTTAAAAGTTTGGTATAACTTGGCCACCGCCAAAATTATGATGACCGCCAACTTCAAATTTTCATTAAATATGTCCCTCAACACCCCCAATTTACCCAGCGAATTTCATTCAGATATCTCAATATTTACTATTAATCTATATCAAAAAATTGTTAAAATTTTGGTATAACTTGGCCACCGCCAAAACTATGATAGACACCAACTTCAAATTCTCACCAAATATGCCCCTCGATACCCCCAATATATCCACCAAATTTCATTCAGATATCTCATTATTTACTATTAATCTATATGAAAAATTCTTAAAATTTTGGTATAACTTGGCCACCGCCAAAACTATGATAGACACCAACTTCAAATTTTCACCAAATATGCCCCTCAACACCCCCATTTTTTCCACCAAATTTCATTCAGATATCTCAATATTTACTATATATCTATATTAAAATATTGTTAAAATTTTGGTATAACTTGGCCACCGCCAAAACTATAATGGCCACCAACTTCAAATATTTCACCAAATATGCCCCTCAACACCCCCAATATATCCACAAAATTTCATTCAGATATCACAGTATTTACTATATATCTATACCAGAAAATTCTTAAAATTTTGGTATAACTTCGCCATCACCAAAACTATGAGGGCCACCAACTTCAAATTTCCACCAAATATGCCCCTCAACACCCCCAATATATCCACCAAATTTCATTCAGATATCTCAATATTTACTATATATCTATATCAAAAAATTCTTAAAATTTTAGTATAACTTGGCCACCGCCAAAACTATAATGGCCTCGAACTTCAAATTTTCACCAAATATGCCCCTCAACACCCTAAATACATCCACCAAATGTCATTCAGATATCTCAGAATTTACTATATATCTATATCAAAAAATTCTTAAAATTTTAGTATAACTTGGCCACCGTCAAAACTATGAGGTCCACCAACTTCAAATTTTTACCAGATATGCCCCTCAACACCCTCAATTTATCCACCAAATTCCATTCAGATATCTCAATATTTACTAAAATCTATATCAAAAAATTGTTAAAATTTTGGTATAACTTGGCCACCGCCAAAACTATCAGGGCCACCAACTTCAAATTCTCACCAAATATGCCCCTCAACACCCCCAATATATTCACCAAATTTCATTCAGATATCTCAGTATTTACTATATATCTATATCAAAAAATTCTTAAAATTTTGGTATAACTTGACCACCACCAAAACTATGAGGGCCACCAACTTCAAATTTTCACCAAATATGCCCCTCAACACCCCCTATATATCCACCAAAGTTAATTCAGATATCGCAATATTTACCATATATATATATATATATCAAAAATTTCTTAAAATTTTGGTATAACTTGGCCACCGCCAAAACCATGATAGACACCAACTTTAAATTTTCACCAAATATGCCCCTCAACACCCCCATTTTTTCCACCAAATTTCATTCAGATATCTCAATATTTACTATATATATCTATATTAAAATATTGTTAAAATTTTGGTATAACTTGGCCACCGCCAAAACTATAATGGCCAACTTCAAATTTTAACCAGATATGCCCTTCAGCACCCCCAATATATCCTCTAAATTTCATTCAGGTATCTCAATATTTACTATATATCTATATCAAAAAATTCTTAAAATTTTAGTATAACTTGGCCACCGCCAAAACTATGATGGCCATCAACTTTAAATTTTCACCAAATATGCCCCTTAACACCCCCATTTTTTCCAACAAATTTCATTCAGATATCTCAATATTTACTATATATCTATATAAAAATATTGTTAAAATTTTGGTATAGCTTGGCCACCTACAAAACTATAATGGCCACCAACTTCAAATTTTCACCAAATATGCCCCTCAACACCCCCAATATATCCACTAAATTTCATTCAGATATCCCAATATTTACTATATATCAAAAAATTCTTAAAATTTTGGTATAACTTGGCCACCACCAAAACTATGAGGGCCACCAGCTTCAAATTTTCACCAAATATGCCCCTCAACACTCCCAATATATCCACTAAATTTCATTCAGGTATCTCAATATTTACTATATATCTATATTCAAATATTGTTGAAATTTTGGTTTAACTTGGCCACCGCCAAAACAATGATGGCCACCAACTTCCAATGTGCCCCTCAACACCCCATATATATCCACCAAACTTCATTCAGATATCTCAATATTTACCATATATAAATCAAAAAATTGTTCAAATTTTGGTATAACTTGGCCAGCGCCAAAACCATGATAGACAACAAATTCAAATTTTCACCAAATATGCCCCTCAACACCCCCAATATATCCACCAAATTTCATTCAGATATCTCAATATTTACTATATATCTATATTAAAATATTGTTAAAATTTTGGTGTAACTTGGCCACCGTCAAAACTATGAGGTCCACCAACTTCAAATTTTTACCAGATATGCCCCTCAACACCCCCCAATTTATCCACTAAATTTCATTCAGATATCTCAATATTTACTAAAATCTATATCAAAAAATTGTTAAAATTTTGGTATAACTTGGCCACCGCGAAAACTATCAGGGCCATCAACTTCAAATTCTCACCAAATATGCCCCTCAACACCCCCAATATATCCACAAAATTTCATTCAGATATCTCAGTATTTACTATATATCTATATCAAAAAATTCTTAAAATTTTGGTATAACTTGACCACCACCAAAACTATAATGGCCTCGAACTTCAAATTTTCACCAAATATGCCCCTCAACACCCTAAATACATCCACCAAATTTCATTCAGATATCTCAGAATTTACTATATATCTATATCAAAAAATTCTCAAAATTTTAGTATAAATTGGCCACCGTCAAAACTATGAGGTCCACCAACTTCAAATTTTTACCAGATATGCCCCTCAACACCCCCCAATTTATCCACCAAATTTCATTCAGATATCTCAATATTTACTAAAATCTATATCAAAAAATTGTTAAAATTTTGGTATAACTTGGCCACCGCGAAAACTATCAGGGCCATCAACTTCAAATTCTCACCAAATATGCCCCTCAACACCCCCAATATATCCACAAAATTTCATTCAGATATCTCAGTATTTACTATATATCTATATCAAAAAATTCTTAAAATTTTGGTATAACTTGACCACCACCAAAACTATGAGGGCCACCAACTTCAAATTTTCACCAAATATGCCCCTCAACACCCCCTATATATCTACCAAACTTAATTCAGATATCGCAATATTTACCATATATATATATATCAAAAATTTCTTAAAATTTTGGTATAACTTGGCCACCGCCAAAACCGTGATAGACACCAACTTCAAATTTTCACCAAATATGCCCCTCAACACCGCCATTTTTTCCACCAAATTTCATTCAGATATCTCAATATTTACTATATATCTATATTAAAATATTGTTAAAATTTTGGTATAACTTGGCCACAGCCAAAACTATAACGGCCACCAACTTCAAATTTTAACCAGATATGCCCTTCAGCACCCCCAATATATCCACTAAATTTCATTCAGGTATCTCAATATTTACTATATATCTATATCAAAAAATTCTTAAAATTTTAGTATAACTTGGCCACCGCCAAAACTATGATGGCCATCAACTTTAAATTTTCACCAAATATGCCCCTTAACACCCCCATTTTTTCCACCAAATTTCATTCAGATATCTCAATATTTACTATATATCTATATAAAAATATTGTTAAATTTTTGGTATAACTTGGCCACCACCAAAACTATAATGGCCACCAACTTCAAATTTTCACCAAATATGCCCCTCAACACCCCCAATATATCCACTAAATTTCATTCAGATATCGCAATATTTACTATATATCAAAAAATTCTTAAAATTTTGGTATAACTTGGCCACCACCAAAACTATGAGGGCCACCAGCTTCAAATTTTCACCAAATATGCCCCTCAACACTCCCAATATATCCACTAAATTTCATTCAGGTATCTCAATATTTACTATATATCTATATTCAAATATTGTTGAAATTTTGGTTTAACTTGGCCACCGCCAAAACAATGATGGCCACCAACTTCCAATTTTCACCAAATATGCCCCTTAACACCCCCATTTTTTCCACCAAATTTCATTCAGATATCTCAATATTTACTATATATCTATATCAAAAAATTCTTAAAATTTTAGTATAACTTGGCCACCGCCAAAACTATGATGGCCACCAACTTTAAATTCTCACCAAATATGCCCCTTAACACCCCCATTTTTTCCACCAAATTTCATTCAGATATCTCAATATTTACTATTAATCTATATCAAAAAATTGTTAAAATTTTGGTATAACTTGGCCACCGTCAAAACTATGAGGTCCACCAACTTCAAATTTTCACCAGATATGCCCCTCAACACCCCCAATTTATCCACCAAATTTCATTCAGATATCTCAATATTTACTAAAATCTATATCAAAAAATTGTTAAAATTTTGGTATAACTTGGCCACCGCCAAAACTATCAGGGCCACCAACTCCAAATTCTCACCAAATATGCCCCTCAACACCCCCAATATATCCACCAAATTTCATTCAGATATCTCAGTATTTACTATATATCTATATCAAAAAATTCTTAAAATTTTGGTATAACTTGGCCACCGCCAAAACTATGATGGCCACCAACTTCAAATTTTCACCAAATATGCCTCTCAATACCCCAAATACATCCACCAAATTTCATTCAGATATCTCAATATTTACTATATATCTATATCAAAAAATTGTTAAAATTTTGGTTTAACTTGGCCACCGTCAAAACTATCAGGTCCACCAACTTCAAGTTTTCACCAAATATGCCCCTCCGTATCCCCAATATATCCAGCAAATTTCATGCTGATATCTCAATATTTACTATATATCTATATCAAAAAATTCTTAAAATTTTGGTATAACTTGGCCACCGCCAAAACTATCAGGGCCACCAACTTCAAATTCTCACCAAATATGCCCCTCAACACCCCCAAATTATCCATCAAATTTCATTCAGATATCTCAATATTTACTTTTAATATATATCAAAAAATTCTTAAAATTTTTGTATAACTTGGCCACCGCCAAAACTATGATGGTCACCAACTTCAAATTTTCACCAAATATGCCCCTCAACACCCCCAATATATCCAGTTAATTTCATTCAGATATCTCAGTATTTACTATATATCTATACCAAAAAATTCTTAAAATTTTGGTATAACTTTGCCATCACCAAAACTATGAGGGCCACCAACTTCAAATTTCCACCAAATAGGCCCCTCAACACCCCCTATATATCCACCAAACTTCATTCAGATATCTCATTATTTACCATATATATATCAAAAAATTCTTAAAATTTTGCTATAACTTGGCCAGCGCCAAAACCATGATAGACAACAAATTCAAATTTTCACCAAATATGCCCCTCAACACCCCCAATATATCCACCAAATTTCATTCAGATATCTCAATATTTACTATATATCTATATTAAAATATTGTTAAAATTTTGGTATAACTTGGCCAACGCAAAAAGTATAATGGCCACCAACTTCAAATTTTCACCAAATATGCCCCTCAGCACCCCCAATATATCCACCAAATTTCATTCAGATATCTCAATATTTACTATATATCTATATTAAAAATTCTTAAAATTTTAGTATAACTTGGCCACCGCCAAAACTATAATGGCCTCGAACTTCAAATTTTCACCAAATATGCCCCTCAACACCCTAAATACATCCACCAAATTTCATTCAGATATCTCAGAATTTACTATATATCTATATCAAAAAATTCTTAAAATTTTAGTATAACTTGGCCACCGTCAAAACTATGAGGTCCACCAACTTCAAATTTTCACCAGATATGCCCCTCAATACCCCAATATATCCACCAAATTTCATTCAGATATCTCAATATTTACTATATATCTATATAAAAAAATTCTTAAAATTTTGGTATAACTTGGCCAACGCCAAAACTATAATGACCACCAACTTCAAATTTTCACCAAATATGCCCCTCAACACCCCCAATATATCCACCAAATTTCATTCAGGTATCTCAATATTTACTATATATCTATATCAAAAAATTCTTAAAAGTTTGGTATAACTTGGCCACCGCCAAAATTATGATGGCCACCAAATTCAAATTTTCACCAAATATGCCCCCCAACACCGCCAATATATCCACCAAATTTCATTCAGGTATCTCAATATTTACTATATATCTATATCAAAAAATTCTTAAAAGTTTGGTATAACTTGGCCACCGCCAAAATTATGATGACCGCCAACTTCAAATTTTCATTAAATATGTCCCTCAACACCCCCAATTTACCCAGCGAATTTCATTCAGATATCTCAATATTTACTATTAATCTATATCAAAAAATTGTTAAAATTTTGGTATAACTTGGCCACCGCCAAAACTATGATAGACACCAACTTCAAATTCTCACCAAATATGCCCCTCGATACCCCCAATATATCCACCAAATTTCATTCAGATATCTCATTATTTACTATTAATCTATATGAAAAATTCTTAAAATTTTGGTATAACTTGGCCACCGCCAAAACTATGATAGACACCAACTTCAAATTTTCACCAAATATGCCCCTCAACACCCCCATTTTTTCCACCAAATTTCATTCAGATATCTCAATATTTACTATATATCTATATTAAAATATTGTTAAAATTTTGGTATAACTTGGCCACCGCCAAAACTATAATGGCCACCAACTTCAAATATTTCACCAAATATGCCCCTCAACACCCCCAATATATCCACAAAATTTCATTCAGATATCACAGTATTTACTATATATCTATACCAGAAAATTCTTAAAATTTTGGTATAACTTCGCCATCACCAAAACTATGAGGGCCACCAACTTCAAATTTCCACCAAATATGCCCCTCAACACCCCCTATATATCCACCAAACTTCATTCAGATATCTCGATATTTACCATAAATATATCAAAAAATATTTAAAATTTTGGTATAACCTGGCCAGCGCCAAAACCATGATAGACAACAAATTCAAATTTTCACCAAATATGCACCTCAACACCCCCAATATATCCACCAAATTTCATTCAGATATCTCAATATTTACTATATATCTGTATTAAAATATTGTTAAAATTTTGGTATAACTTGGCCACCGCCAAAACTATAATGGCCACCAACTTCAAATTTTCACCAAATATGGCCCTCAACACCCCCAATATATCCACCAAATTTCATTCAGATATCTCAATATTTACTATATATCTATATCAAAAAATTCTTAAAATTTTAGTATAACTTGGCCACCGCCAAAACTATAATGGCCTCGAACTTCAAATTTTTACCAAATATGCCCCTCAACACTATAAATACATCCACCAAATGTCATTCAGATATCTCAGAATTTACTATATATCTATATCAAAAAATTCTTAAAATTTTAGTATAACTTGGCCACCGTCAAAACTATGAGGTCCACCAACTTCAAATTTTTACCAGATATGCCCCTCAACACCCCCAATTTATCCACCAAATTTCATTCAGATATCTCAATATTTACTAAAATCTATATCAAAAAATTGTTACAATTTTGGTATAACTTGGCCACCGCCAAAACTATCAGGGCCACCAACTTCAAATTCTCACCAAATATGCCCCTCAACACCCCCAATATATTCACCAAATTTCATTCAGATATCTCAGTATTTACTATATATCTATATCAAAAAATTCTTAAAATTTGGTATAACTTGACCACCACCAAAACTATGAGGGCCACCAACTTCAAATTTTCACCAAATATGCCCCTCAACACCCCCTATATATCCACCAAACTTAATTCAGATATCGCATTATTTACCATATATATATATATATATCAAAAATTTCTTAAAATTTTGGTATAACTTGGCCACCGCCAAAACCATGATAGACACCAACTTCAAATTTTCACCAAATATGCCCCTCAACACCCCCATTTTTTCCACCAAATTTCATTCAGATATCTCAGTATTTACTATATATATCTATATTAAAATATTGTTAAAATTTTGATATAACTTGGCCACCGCCAAAACTATAATGGCCACCAACTTCAAATTTTAACCAGATATGCCCTTCAGCACCCCCAATATATCCACTAAATTTCATTCAGGTATCTCAATATTTACTATATATCTATATCAAAAAATTCTTAAAATTTTAGTATAACTTGGCCACCGCCAAAACTATGATGGCCATCAACTTTAAATTTTCACCAAATATACCCCTTAACACCCCCATTTTTTCCAACAAATTTCATTCAGATATCTCAATATTTACTATATATCTATATAAAAATATTGTTAAAATTTTGGTATAGCTTGGCCACCACCAAAACTATAATGGCCACCAACTTCAAATTTTCACCAAATATGCCCCTCAACACCCCCAATATATCCACTAAATTTCATTCAGATATCCCAATATTTACTATATATCAAAAAATTCTTAAAATTTTGGTATAACTTGGCCACCACCAAAACTATGAGGGCCACCAGCTTCAAATTTTCACCAAATATGCCCCTCAACACTCCCAATATATCCACTAAATTTCATTCAGGTATCTCAATATTTACTATATATCTATATTCAAATATTGTTGAAATTTTGGTTTAACATGGCCACCGCCAAAACAATGATGGCCACCAACTTCCAATTTTCACCAAATATGCCCCTTAACACCCCCATTTTTTCCACCAAATTTCATTCAGATATCTCAATATTTACTATATATCTATATCAAAAAATTCTTAAAATTTTAGTATAACTTGGCCACCGCAAAAACTATGGAGACCACCAACTTCAAATTTTCACCAAATATGCCCCTCAACACCCCCAATATATCCACCAAATTTCATTCAGGTATCTCATAATTTACTATATATCTATATCAAAAAATTCTTAAAAGTTTGGTATAACTTGGCCACCGCCAAAATTATGATGGCCACCAAATTCAAATTTTCACCAAATATGCCCCCCAACACCGCCACTATATCCACAAAATTTCATTCAGGTATCTCAATATTTACTATACATCTATATCAAAAAATTCTTAAAAGTTTGGTATAACTTGGCCACCGCCAAAATTATGATGACCGCCAACATCAAATATTCATTAAATATGTCCCTCAACACCCCCAATTTACCCAGCGAATTTCATTCAGATATCTCAATATTTACTATTAATCTATATCAAAAAATTGTTAAAATTTTGGTTTAACTTGGCCACCGTCAAAACTATGATAGACACCAACTTCAAATTCTCACCAAATATGCCGCTCGATACCCCCAATATATCCACCAAATTTCATTCAGATATCTCATTATTTACTATTAATCTATATCAAAAATTCTTAAAATTTTGGTATAACTTGGCCACCGCCAAAACTATGATAGACACCAACTTCAAATTTTCACCAAATATGCCCCTCAACACCCCCATTTTTTCCACCGAATTTCATTCAGATATCTCAATATTTACTATATATCTATATTAAAATATTGTTAAAATTTTGGTATAACTTGGCCACCGCCAAAACTATAATGGCCACCAACTTCAAATATTTCACCAAATATGCCCCTCAACACCCCCAATATATCCACAAAATTTCATTCAGATATCACAGTATTTACTATATATCTATACCAAAAAATTCTTAAAATTTTGGTATAACTTCGCCATCACCAAAACTATGAGGGCCACCAACTTCAAATTTCCACCAAATATGCCCCTCAACACCCCCTATATATCCACCAAACTTCATTCAGATATCTCAATATTTACCATATATATATCAAAAAATTGTTAAAATTTTGGTATAACTTGGCCAGCGCCAAAACCATGATAGACAACAAATTCAAATTTTCACCAAATATGCCCCTCAACACCCCCAATATATCCACCAAATTTCATTCAGATATCTCAATATTTACTATATATCTATATTAAAATATTGTTAAAATTTTGGTATAACTTGGCCACCGCCAAAACTATAATGGCCACCAACTTCAAATTTTCACCAAATATGGCCCTCAACACCCCCAATATATCCACCAAATTTCATTCAGATATCTCAATATTTACTATATATCTATATCAAAAAATTCTTAAAATTTTAGTATAACTTGGCCACCGCCAAAACTATAATGGCCTCGAACTTCAAATTTTCACCAAATATGCCCCTCAACACCCTAAATACATCCACCAAATTTCATTCAGATATCTCAGAATTTACTATATATCTATATCAAAAAATTCTTAAAATTTTAGTATAACTTGGCCACCGTCAAAACTATGAGGTCCACCAACTTCAAATTTTTACCAGATATGCCCCTCAACACCCCCCAATTTATCCACCAAATTTCATTCAGATATCTCAATATTTACTAAAATCTATATCAAAAAATTGTTAAAATTTTGGTATAACTTGGCCACCGCGAAAACTATCAGGGCCATCAACTTCAAATTCTCACCAAATATGCCCCTCAACACCCCCAATATATCCACAAAATTTCATTCAGATATCTCAGTATTTACTATATATCTATATCAAAAAATTCTTAAAATTTTGGTATAACTTGACCACCACCAAAACTATGAGGGCCACCAACTTCAAATTTTCACCAAATATGCCCCTCAACACCCCCTATATATCTACCAAACTTAATTCAGATATCGCAATATTTACCATATATATATATATATAAAATTTCTTAAAATTTTGGTATAACTTGGCCACCGCCAAAACCATGATAGACACCAACTTCAAATTTTCACCAAATATGCCCCTCAACACCGCCATTTTTTCCACCAAATTTCATTCAGATATCTCAATATTTACTATATATCTATATTAAAATATTGTTAAAATTTTGGTATAACTTGGCCACCGCCAAAACTATAACGGCCACCAACTTCAAATTTTAACCAGATATGCCCTTCAGCACCCCCAATATATCCACTAAATTTCATTCAGGTATCTCAATATTTACTATATATCTATATCAAAAAATTCTTAAAATTTTAGTATAACTTGGCCACCGCCAAAACTATGATGGCCATCAACTTTAAATTTTCACCAAATATGCCCCTCAACACCCCCATTTTTTCCACCAAATTTCATTCAGATATCTCAATATTTACTATATATCTATATAAAAATATTGTTAAAATTTTGGTATAACTTGGCCACCACCAAAACTATAATGGCCACCAACTTCAAATTTTCACCAAATATGCCCCTCAACACCCCCAATATATCCACTAAATTTCATTCAGATATCGCAATATTTACTATATATCAAAAAATTCTTAAAATTTTGGTATAACTTGGCCACCACCAAAACTATGAGGGCCACCAGCTTCAAATTTTCACCAAATATGCCCCTCAACACTCCCAATATATCCACTAAATTTCATTCAGGTATCTCAATATTTACTATATATCTATATTCAAAAATTGTTGAAATTTTGGTTTAACTTGGCCACCGCCAAAACAATGATGGCCACCAACTTCCAATTTTCTCCAAATATGCCCCTTAACACCTACATTTTTTCCACCAAATTTCATTCAGATATCTCAATATTTACTATATATCTATATCAAAAAATTCTTAAAATTTTAGTATAACTTGGCCACCGCCAAAACTATGATGGCCACCAACTTTAAATTCTCACCAAATATGCCCATTAACACCCCCATTTTTTCCACCAAATTTCATTCAGATATCTCAATATTTACTATATATCTATATCAAAAAATTCCTAAAATTTTAGTATAACTTGGCCACCGCCAAAACTATGATAGACACCAACCTCAAATTTTCATTAAATATGTCCCTCAACACCCCCAATTTAACCAGCAAATTTCATTCAGATATCTCAATATTTACTATTAATCTATATCAAAAAATTGTTAAAATTTTGTTATAACTTGGCCACCGTCAAAACTATGAGGTCCACCAACTTCAAATTTTCACCAGATATGCCCCTCAACACCCCCAATTTATCCACCAAATTTCATTCAGATATCTCAATATTTACTAAAATCTATATCAAAAAATTGTTAAAATTTTGGTATAACTTGGCCACCGCCAAAACTATCAGGGCCACCAACTTCAAATTCTCACCAAATATGCCCCTCAACACCCCCAATATATCCACCAAATTTCATTCAGATATCTCAGTATTTACTATATATCTATATCAAAAAATTCTTAAAATTTTGGTATAACTTGGCCACCGCCAAAACTATGATGGCCACCAACTTCAAATTTTCACCAAATATGCCTCTCAATACCCCAAATACATCCACTAAATTTCATTCAGATATCTCAATATTTACTATATATCTATATCAAAAAATTGTTAAAATTTTGGTTTAACTTGGCCACCGTCAAAACTATCAGGTCCACCAACTTCAAGTTTTCACCAAATATGCACCTCCGTACCCCAATATATCCAGCAAATTTCATACTGATATCTCAATATTTACTATATATCTATATCAAAAAATTCTTAAAATTTTGGTATAACTTGGCCACCGCCAAAACTATCAGGGCCACCAACTTCAAATTCTCACCAAATATGCCCCTCAACACCCCCAAATTATCCATCAAATTTCATTCAGATATCTCAATATTTACTATTAATATATATCAAAAAATTCTTAAAATTTTTGTATAACTTGGCCACCGCCAAAACTATGATGGTCACCAACTTCAAATTTTCACCAGATATGCCCCTCAACACCCCCAATATATACACCAAAATTCATTCAGATATCTCAGTATTTACTATATATCTATATCAAGAAATTCTTAAAATTTTGGTTTAACTTGGCCACCGCCAAAACTATGACGGCCACCAACTTCAAATTTTCACCAAATATGCCCCTCAACAACCCCAATATATCCACCAAATTTCATTCAGATATCTCAATATTTACTATATATCTATATTCAAATATTGTTGAAATTTTGGTATAACTTCGCCACCGCCAAAACTATAATGGCCACCAACTTCAAATTTTCACCAAATATGCCCCTCAACAACCCCAATATATCCACCAAATTTCATTCAGATATCTCAATATTTACTATATATCTATATTCAAATATTGTTGAAATTTTGGTTTAACTTGGCCACCGCCAAAACAATGATGGCCACCAACTTCCAATTTTCACCAAATATGCCCCTCAACACCCCCAATATATCCACCAAGCTTCATTCAGATATCTCAATATTTACTATATACCTATATCAAAATATTGTTAAAATTTTGGTTTAACTTGGCCACCGCCAAAACTATGACGGCCTCCAAATTGAAATTTTCACCAAATATGCCACTCAACACCCCCAATATATCCACCAAATTTCATTCAGATATCTCGGTATTTACTATATATCTATATCAAAAAATTCTTAAAATTTTGTTTTAACTTGGCCACCACCAAAACTATAATGGCCACCAACTTCACATTTTCACCAAATATGCCCCTCCACACCCCCATTTTTTCCACCAAATTTCATTCAGATATCTCAATATTTACTATATATCTATATTAAAATATTGTTAAAATTTTGGTTTATCTTGGCCACCGCCAAAACTAGAATGGCCACCAACTTCAAATTTTCACCAAATATGCCCCTCAGCAACCCCAATATATCCGCCAAATTTCATTCAGATATCTCAATATTTACTATATATCTATATTCAAATATTGTTGAAATTTTGGTTTAACTTGGCCACCGCCAAAACAATGATGGCCACCAACTTCCAATTTTCACCAAATGTGCCCCTCAACACCCCCAATATATCCACCAAGTTTCATTCAGATATCTCAATATTTTCTATATACCTATATCAAAATATTGTTAAAATTTTGGTTTAACTTGGCCACCGCCAAAACTATGACGGCCTCCAACTTCAAATTTTCATCAAATAAGCCACTCAACCCCCGCAATATATCCACCAAATTTCATTCAGATATCTCAATATTTACTATATATCTATATTAAAAAAATATTAAAATTTTGGTATAAATTGGCCGCCGCCAAAACTATGATGTCCACCAACTTCAAATTTTTACCAAATATGCCCTTCAGCACCCCCAATATATCCAGTTAATTTCATTCAGATATCTCAATCTTTACTATATATCTATATCAAAAACTTGTTAAAATTTTGGTATAACTTGGCCACCGCCAAAACTGTGACGGCCACCAACTTCAAATTTTCTCCATATATGCCTCTCAACACTCCCAATATATCCAACAAGTTTCATTCAGATATCTCAATATTTACTATATATCTATATCAAATATTGTTAAATGTTTGGTATAACTTGGCCACCACCAAAACTGTGAGGCCACCAACTTGAAATTTTCACCAAGTATGCCCCTCAAATTTCCCAATATATCCACGAAATTTCATTGATATATCTCAATTTTTACTAAAATCTATATCAAAAAATTGTTAAAATTATGGTATAACTTGGCCCCCGTTAAAACTATCAGGGCCACGAACTTCAAATTCTCACCAAATATGCCCCTCAACACCCCCTATATATCCACCAAACTTCATTCAGATATCGCAATATTTACCGTATATATATATATCAAAAATTTCTTAAAATTTTTGTATAACTTGGCCACCGCCAAAACCATGATAGACACCAACTTCAAATTTTCACCAAATATGCCCCTCAACACCCCCAATATATAGACCAAAATTCATTCAGATATCTCAGTATTTACTATATATCTATATCAAAAAATTCTTAAAATTTTGTTTTAACTTGGCCACCACCAAAACTATAATGGCCACCAACTTCACATTTTCACCAAATATGCCCCTCCACACCCCCATTTTTTCCACCAAATTTCATTCAGATATCTCAATATTTACTATATATCTATATTAAAATATTGTTAAAATTTTGGTTTATCTTGGCCACCGCCAAAACTAGAATGGCCACCAACTTCAAATTTTCACCAAATATGCCCCTCAGCAACCCCAATATATCCGCCAAATTTCATTCAGATATCTCAATATTTACTATATATCTATATTCAAATATTGTTGAAATTTTGGTTTAACTTGGCCACCGCCAAAACAATGATGGCCACCAACTTCCAATTTTCACCAAATGTGCCCCTCAACACCCCCAATATATCCACCAAGTTTCATTCAGATATCTCAATATTTTCTATATACCTATATCAAAATATTGTTAAAATTTTGGTTTAACTTGGCCACCGCCAAAACTATGACGGCCTCCAACTTCAAATTTTCATCAAATAAGCCACTCAACACCCGCAATATATCCACCAAATTTCATTCAGATATCTCAATATTTACTATATATCTATATTAAAAAAATGTTAAAATCTTGGTATAAATTGGCCGCCGCCAAAACTATGATGTCCACCAACTTCAAATTTTTACCAAATATGCCCTTCAGCACCCCCAATATATCCAGTTAATTTCATTCAGATATCTCAATCTTTACTATATATCTATATCAAAAACTTGTTAAAATTTTGGTATAACTTGGCCACCGCCAAAACTGTGACGGCCACCAACTTCAAATTTTCTCCATATATGCCTCTCAACACTCCCAATATATCCAACAAGTTTCATTCAGATATCTCAATATTTACTATATATCTATATCAAATATTGTTAAATGTTTGGTATAAATTGGCCGCCGCCAAAACTATGATGTCCACCAACTTCAAATTTTTACCAAATATGCTCTTCAGCACCCCCAATATATCCAGTTAATTTCATTCAGATATCTCAATCTTTACTATATGTCTATATCAAAAAATTCTTAAAATTTTGGTTTAACTTGGCCACCACCAAAACTATGAGGGCCACCAACTTCAAATTTTCACCAAATATGCCCCTCAACACCCCCTATATATCCACCAAACTTCATTCAGATATCGCAATATTTACCGTATATATATATATCAAAAATTTCTTAAAATTTTTGTATAACTTGGCCACCGCCAAAACCATGATAGACACCAACTTCAAATTTTCACCAAATATGCCCCTCAACACCCCCAATATATAGACCAAAATTCATTCAGATATCTCAGTATTTACTATATATCTATATCAAGAAATTCTTAAAATTTTGGTTTAACTTGGCCACCGCCAAAACTATGACGGCCACCAACTTCAAATTTTCACCAAATATGCCCCTCACCAACCCCAATATATCCACCAAATTTCATTCAGATATCTCAATATTTACTATATATCTATATTCAAATATTGTTGAAATTTTGGTATAACTTGGCCACCGCCGAAACTATAATGGCCACCAACTTCAAATTTTTACCAAATATGCCCCTCTACAACCCCAATATATCCACCAAATTTCATTCAGATATCTCCATATTTACTATATATCTATATTCAAATATTGTTGAAATTTTGGTTTAACTTGGCCACCGCCAAAACAATGATGGCCACCAACTTCCAATTTTCACCAAATATGCCCCTCAACACCCCCAATATATCCACCAAGCTTCATTCAGATATCTCAATATTTACTATATATCTATATTTAAAAATTGTTAAAATTTTGGTTTAACTTGGCCACCGCCAAAACTATGACGGCCTCCAACTTGAAATTTTCATCAAATATGCCACTCAACACCCCCAATATATCCACCAAATTTCATTCAGATATCTCAATATTTACTATATATCTATATTAAAAAATTGTTAAAATTTTGGTTTAACTTGGCCACCGCCAAAACTATGATAGACACCAACTTCAAATTTTCACCAAATATGCCATTTGAAACCCCCAATATATCCACCAAATTTCATTCAGATATCTCGGTATTTACTATATATCTATATCAAAAAATTCTTAAAATTTTGTTTTAACTTGGCCACCACCAAAACTATAATGGCCACCAACTTCACATTTTCACCAAATATGCATCTCCGCACCTTCATTTTTTCCACCAAATTTCATTCAGATATCTCAATATTTACTATATATCTATATTAAAATATTGTTAAAATTTGTTGTATCTTGGCCACCGCCAAAACTATAATGGCCACCAACTTCAAATTTTCACCAAATATGCCCCTCAGCAATCCCAATATATCCACCAAATTTCATTCAGATATCTCAATATTTACTATATATCTATATTCAAATATTGTTGAAATTTTGGTTTAACTTGGCCACCGCCAAAACAATGATGGCCACCAACTTCCAATTTTCACCAAATATGCCCCTCAACATTCCCAATATATCCACCAAGTTTCATTCAGATATCTCAATATTTTCTATATACCTATATCAAAATATTGTTAAAATTTTGGTTTAACTTGGCCACCGCCAAAACTATGACGGCCTCAAACTTCAAATTTTCATCAAATATGCCACTCAACACCCCCAATATATCCACCAAATTTCATTCAGATATCTCAATATTTACTATATATCTATATTAAAAAATTGTTAAAATCTTGGTATAAATTGGCCGCCGCCAAAACTATGATGTCCACCAACTTCAAATTTTTACCAAATATGCCCCTCAGCACCCTCAATATATCCAGTTAATTTCATTGAGATATCTCAATCTTTACTATATATCTATATCAAAAACTTGTTAAAATGTTGCTCTAACTTGGCCACCGCCAAAACTGTGACGGCCACCAACTTGAAATTTTCACCAAGTATGCCCCTCAAATTTCCCAATATATCCACAAAATTTCATTGATATATCTCAATATTTACTAAAATCTATATCAAAAAATTGTTAAAATTTTGGTTTAACTTGGCCACCGCCAAAACTATCAAAGCCACCAACTTCAAATTCTCACCAAATATGCCCCTCAACACCCCCAATATATCCACCAAATTTCATTCAGATATCTCAGTATTTACTATATATCTATATCAAAAAATTCTTAAAATTTTGGTTTAACTTGGCCACCACCAAAACTATGAGGGCCACCAACTTCAAATTTTCACCAAATATGCCCCTCAACACCCCCTATATATCCACCAAACTTCATTCAGATATCGCAATATTTACCATATATATATATATCAAAAATTTCTTAAAATTTTGGTATAACTTGGCCACCGCCAAAACCATGATAGACATCAACTTCTAATTTTCACCAAATATGCCCCTCAACACCCCCAATATATCCACCAAATTTCATTCAGATATCTCAATATTTACTATATATCTATATTAAAATATTGTTAAAATTTTGGTATAACTTGGCCACCGCCAAAACTATAATAGCCACCAACTTCAAACTTTAACCAAATATGCCCCTCAGCACCCCCAATACATCCACTAAATTTCATTCAGGTATCTCGATATTTACTATATATCTATATCAAAAAATTCTTAAAATTTTAGTATAACTTGGCCACCGCCAAAACTATAATGGCCACCAACTTTAAATTTTCACCAAATATGCCCCTCAACACCCTCATTTTTTCCACCAAATTTCATTCAGATATCTCAATATTTTCTATATACCTATATAAAAATATTGATAAAATTTTGGTATAACTTGGCCACCGGCAAAACTATAATGGCCACCAACTTCAAATTTTCACCAAATATGCCCCTCAACAATCCCAATATATCCACTAAATTTCATTCAGATATCGCAATATTTACTATATATCAAAAAATTCCTAAAATTTTGGTATAACTTGGCCACCACCAAAACTATGAGGGCCACCAGCTTCAAATTTTCACCAAATATGCCCCTCAGCACTCCCAATATATCCACCAAATTTCATTCAGGTATCTCAATATTTACTATATATCTATATCAAAAAATTCTTAAAATTTTCGTATAACTTGGCCACCGCCAAAACTATGATGGCCACCAACTTCAAATTTTCACCAAATATGCCTTTCAATACCCCAAATGCATCCACCAAATTTCATTCAGATATCTCAATATTTACTATATATCTATATCAAAAAATTCTTAAAATTTTGGTATAACTTGGCCAACGCCAAAACTATGATGGCCACCAACTTCAAATTTTCACCAAATATGCCCCTCAACACCCCAAATACATCCAGCAAGTTTCATACAGATATCTCAATACTTACTATATATCTATATCAAAAAATTCTTAAAATTTTGGAATAACTTGGCCACCGCAAAAACTATGATGGCCACCAACTTCAAATTTTCATTAAATATGCCCGTCAACACCCCCAATTTATCCAGCAAATTTCATTCAGATATCTCAATATTTACTATTAATCTATATCAAAAAATTCTTAAAATTTTGGTATAACTTGGCCACCGCCAAAACTATGATGGCCACCAACTTCGAATTTTCACCAAATATGCCCCTCAACACCCCTAATATATAGACCAAACTTCATTCAGATATCTCAGTATTTACTATATATCTATATCAAGAAAATTTTAAAATTTTGGTTTAACTTGGCCACAACCAAAACTATGAGGGCCACCATCTTAAAATTTTCACCAAATATGCCTCTCAACACCCCCAATATATCCACCAAACTTCATTCAGATATCTCAAAATTTACTATATATCTATATCAAAAAATTCTTAAAATTTTGGTATAATTTGGCCACCAACTTCAAATTTTCATTAAATATGCCCCTCAACACCCCCAATTTATCCAGGAAATTTCATTCAGATATCTCAATATTTACTATATATCTATATTAAAATATTGTTAAAATTTTGGTATAACTTGGCCACCGCCAAAACTATAATGGCCACCAACTTCAAATTTTGACCAAATATGCCCCTCAACAACCCCAATATATCCACCAATTTTCATTCAGATATCTCAATATTTACTATATATCTATATTCAAATATTGTTGAAATTTTGGTTAAACTTGGCCACCGCCAAAACAATGATGGCCACCAACTTCCAATTTTCACCAAATATGCCCCTCGACACCCCCAATATAGCCACTAAGTTTGATTGAGATATCTCAATATTTACTATATATCTATATTAAAATATTGTTAAAATTTTCGTATAACTTGGCCACCGCCAAAATTATAATGGCCACCAACTTCAAATTTTCACCAAATATGCCCCTCAACAACCCCAATATATCCACCAAATTTCATTCAGATATCTCAATATTTACTATATATCTATATTCAAATATTGTTGAAATTTTGGTTTAACTTGGCCACCGCCAAAACAATGATGGCCACCAACTTCCAATTTTCACCAAATATGCCCCTCGACACCCCCAATATATCCACCATGTTTCATTCAGATATCTCAATATTTACTATATACCTATATCAAAATATTGTTAAAATTTTGGTTTAACTTGGCCACCGCCAAAACTATGACGGCCTCCAACTTCAAATTTTCATCAAATATGCCACTCAACACCCCCAATATATCCACCAAATTTCATTCAGATATCTCAATATTTACTATATATCTATATTAAAAAATTGTTAAAATTTTGGTATAACTTGGCCACCGCCAAAACTATGATAGACACCAACTTCAAATTTTCACCAAATATGCCCCTCAACACCCCCAATATATCCAGCAAATTTCATTCAGATATCTCGGATTTACTATATATGTATATCAAAAAATTCTTAAAATTTTGGTTTAACTTGGCCACCACCAAAACTATGATAGACACCAACTTCAAATTTTCACCAAATATGCCCCTCAACACCCCCAATATATCCACCAAGTTTCATTCAGATATATCAATATTTACTATATACCTATATCAAAATATTTTTAAAATTTTGGTTTAAGTTGGCCACCGCCAAAACTATGACGGCCACCAACTTCCAATTTTCACCAAATATGCCCCTCAACACCCCCAATATATCCACCAAGTTTCATTCAGATATCTCAATATTTACTATATACCTATATCAAAATATTTTTAAAATTTTGGTTTAAGTTGGCCACCGCCAAAACTATGACGGCCTCCAACTTGAAATTTTCATCAAATATGCCACTCAACACCCCCAATATATCCACCAAATTTCATTCAGATATCTCAATATTTACTATATATCTATATTAAAAAATTGTTAAAATTTTGGTATAAATTGGCCGCCGCCAAAACTATGATGTCCACCAACTTCAAATTTTTACCAAATATGCCCCTCAGCACCCCCAGTATATCCAGTTAATTTCATTCAGATATCTCAATCTTTACTATATATCTATATCAAAAACTTGTTAAAATGTTGCTCTAACTTGGCCACCGCCAAAACTATGACGGCCACCAACTTCAAATTTTCTCCATATATGCCCCTCAACACTCCCAATATATCCACCAAGTTTCATTCAGATATCTCAATATTTACTATATATCTATATCAACATATTGTTAAATGTTTGGTATAACTTGGCCACCACCAAAACTATGAGGCCACCAACTTGAAATTTTCACCAAGTATGCCCCTCAAATTTCCCAATATATCCACAAAATTTCATTGATATATCTCAATATTTACTATATACCTATATCAAAATAATCGTAAAATTTTTGTTTAACTTGGCCACCGCCAAACCTTTGAGAGCCAGCAACTTGAAATTTCTACCAAATATATATATCTGCACCACCACTTTATGCACTAAATTTCATTCAGCTATTTTAATATTTACTATATATCTATATCAAAAAATTGTTAAAATTTTTGTATAACTAGGCCGCCGCCAAAACTATGATGGCCACCAACTTCAAATTTTTACCAAATATTCCCCTAAACACCCTCAATATATCGACCAAATGTTATTGAAATATCTCAATATTTACTGAATATCTATATCAAAACATTTGTAAAATTTTGGTTGAACTTGGCCACCGCCAAAACTATGAAGGCCACCAACTTGATATTTTTACCAAATATGCCCCTCAGCGCCCCCAATATATTCACCAAATTTCATTCAGATATCTCAATATTTACTAGTTACCTATATCAAAATATTCGTAAAATTTTGGTATAACTTGGCCACCGCCAAAACTATGATGGACACCAACTTCAAATTTTCACCAAATATGCACCTTAACACCCGCAATATATCCACCAAATTTCATTAAGATATCAATATTTACTATATATCTATATTAAAAAATTTTAAAATTTTGGTTTAACTTGGCCACCGCCAAAACTATGATGGCCACAAACTTCAAATTTTTACCAAATATGTCCCTCAACACCCCCAATATATCCACTAAATTTCATTCAGATATCTCAATATTTACTATATGTCTATATTAAAATATTGTTAAAATTTTGGTTTAACTTGGCCACCGCCAAACGTATGAGGTCCACCAACTTGAAATTTTCACCAAAAATATTCCTCTACACCGCCAATATATCCACCAAATTTCATTCTGATATCTCAATATTTACTATATATCTATATTAAAAAATTGTTAAAATTTTGGAATAACTTGGCCACCGCCAAAACTGTGAAAGCCACCAACTTCAAATTTTCACCAAATATGTGCCTCAACACCCCCAATATATCCACCGAATTTCATTCAGATATCTCAATATTTACTATATGTCTATATTAAAATATTATTAAAATTTTGGTTTAACTTGGCCACCGCCAAAACTATGAAGGCCACCAACTTGAAATTTTCACCAAATATATCTCTACCGCCAATACATCCACCAAATTTCGTTCAGATATCTGAATATTTACTATATATCTATATTAAAATATTGTAAAAATTTTGGTATTAGTTGGCCACCGCCAAAACTATGAGGGCCACCAACTTGAAATTTTCATTGAGATATCTAATTATTTACTTATATCTATATTAAAAAATTAAGTTTTGGTTTAACTTGGCCATGAAATTTTCACCAAATATATACCTCTACACCACCAATATATCCACCATATTTTATTGAGATATTTCAGTATTTACTATATATTTATATTTAAAAAAATAAAATTTTGTTGTAACTTGGCCACCGCCAAAACTATAAGGGCCACCAACTTTAATTTATCACCTAATATATATCTTTACACCACCAATATATCCACCAAGTTTCATTGAGATACCTAAATATTTACTATATATCTATATAAAAAAATGTTGAAATTTTGGTTTAACTTGGCCACCGCCAAAACTGTGAGGGCCACTAACTTGAAAATTTCCCCAAATAGATTAATGGCCACCCCCAATATATCCACCAACTTTCATTGAGATATCTCAATATTTACTATATACCTATATCAAAAAATTATATCTCTGAGTACTGCGAATATATCCACTAACTTTCAGTGAATTATCATAATATTTACGGTATGTATATCAGAATCCGGTTAAAATTTTGATTCAGTCGAAACTCTAATGGTCTGCATTTTGGAATTTGGCGAAAATGTATCACTCAATAACCCCAATATATTCTCTAACTTTTTTCATTTATCATAATATTTACCATATATCAGTGTGTTTTACCGGTTATTTTTTATCGATTTTGTTCACCACGTTTTTTAATGTCTCCGACTGGTAGATGATTTTCATGTTCAGCATTGAAACGTAAAAAATGTTTCTTAGCAGTAAGAGACAAAATTAATTCAGCAATTTCTCGATTTTTTTTTATAGAAAAGGAAATTTTGATTTTTATTATTCAGAGAAATGAAGAATTTCTTTTTCCAATTTACAATTTAATAAATTATCAATTAAATTGCGTTTAAATGGATAATTTAATTACATTATTTTTTTGAATATAGGAATATTGTTTTACATTATTGTATAAATTGTTTTGAATGTATATGTTGTAAATGTGAAAAATGAAATGAAAAAAATCCTTAAGTAAAAATCGACGGTTATGCCGGGTAGGCTAAAGGAGAGGGTGATAATGAGATATGAGTGAAATGAAGAAAGTGGGAGGAAGGGGAGAACCTCGAGAAAAGCCACGAGCACAGTGTTTGTCCACCACAAAGTCCACACGGCGCGAGCTGGGATCGAACCAGGGACCCCAAGCACCGGAGGTGAACGCTTTACCACTGAGCCACCGCGGAGAATTGCAGTACTGCTAAAGAAGAATTGCAGTAAACTGAAGAGGCTAGTTTAGTATGTCTTTGTCTTTTGCAATACTATGTTGCAGTTGAAAGTTTCTTTACTGTATATTCAGTGTACAAACGAGAGAAGTAACTTCAACGGTAAATTGTAAAACTGATGTTAATAGTAGGCTTGTCATCTCTCCCGAAATAGCCGGGAGTCTCTCTAAATCCAACTTACTCTTCCGACCTCTCGGACAAGCTTTGGTATTTCCAGGGTGCGAATTACCGGGGGGGGATGAGGGGGATTTTCCCCCTCAATCACATTTTGTTCCCCCCCAAAGAAGTCGGCTGATGTATCCCCACCGGGGATGCTCGCTTTCCCCCTCAAACTATGCTTAGTATAACTCCAAATTTCACTGATTTTTGTTATTTCTTGTAAATTTAATCTTCTAGCTGTATTTCGAAATGATCGATGTAAACTGTTCAGTTTTGGTCATTTCTACTTACCACCTAATTACCCACTATTTTCAACGTTGTTTAGTAGAACTATATTATTATGACTACGGTTGTTACTTGCAACTGTACCTTCGTTCCCTTCAGTTCGTCATCGTTTGTGAATTTGAATGTACTAATTGCGTATAA
The DNA here is from genome assembly GCF_964235325.1 of Thermobia domestica. Taxonomy (NCBI): domain Eukaryota; kingdom Metazoa; phylum Arthropoda; class Insecta; order Zygentoma; family Lepismatidae; genus Thermobia; species Thermobia domestica. The sequence continues at coordinate 240,732,639 of NC_137463.1, read as the reverse complement.
CAAAGCCACATATAGATTTATAAATGTTCTTAGCGGTTGGCCAAGAAGAAGTAAACAAATAGCTTCTTCTACCATACTTGGCGAAGTTCGGATATGTCTTATTCATCCTCTATATTTGTATCGATTATCATCTTATTTTAATTTTTGTTATAACATGTTATTTCATTTTCCAGTGTACTTTTTGTTAGCATGTGGTCTTCATTCCCTAGCACATGGTTGTGTGTATGCAACTGAAAAGTTGCATTTAATTTGTGATAATTAGCATAGTAATCACTGCTTTTACAGTTTGCGGAAATGAAATTTTGAAACTGTACTCAAAATCTGAGATATATAGGTATTCTCTCGTAAGTATATGTTAACGTACACGCTGGGGGATACGCTCCTAGTGAGCAGACATGTTAATGAAGGTGATTTTAGGTGAATAAGCGAATAATTCAAGATTTGTTTCAGCATTTGTTAATACGACTGGTTCTCCGTGTCATTGTCCGTGTCTGTATAAGCATTTCAACTGGAGCGGGTTTTTTTAAAGTTAACCCTTCATTTTTCCATCCTTTCGCTGTACAGTTTGCTGTCCACGCAATTAATGTTGTCTGAAAAACTTCAGTGTAATGTTTTACTTTATTTGAATAACGTAGCCCATAGTGAATCAACTCATCTTCAACCTAACAGTAAAGTAATTTTTAAGTGTTGACTTTCTGTGCCTATCACGGAATCGATATTTGGAGAAAAAAGTCGTGATGAGCACAGCTTTAGCGGGAAGTAGAAGCACAAGCTCGAAATTTGAATTGAGAGATTTTTAAATATTTGGCCTTCGATTTGACCTTGATGTGAGAAATCGGGACCAGCAACAATCCATTTCTTATTTGATACGCTAATATCTAGATTTTCTTAAAAAAAAAAAAAAAAAAAAATGTCCGGTTTAACTGATAATTTTAGTGGTTTTCACAAGACTGAAGTAGATTTCTTTTCGCAACCTGTATGTATTAATGCAAAGTGGAAGCTTTCAATATGAGTGGAAAAATTAACATATGCTTGTGATAATGGCTATCGCTCGAGCCAAATTATTAACTAAATAACCCTTAGAGAGCTACGGGGACAAGAGTGAGTACAACATTAAAACACGTTCAGAAAGGTTTAGTGGGGTGTGTGTATGTCAGACAAAATATACGTGCATAGTTATTGTCGGTAGATTTATTAAATTAATAAATCTCTCATTTATTACAGGTCACACACACATATTATATATATATATATATATATATATATATATATATATATATATATATATATATATATATATATGGGGTAAGGCATTTATTGTTCTCATTTTGAAATTTGAACCTTCAGACTATGTCCTTTGGCCTAATTTTATCCCCCCCAATATAGATTATCTAATTCGCACACTGGGTATTTCCCGAAATTATGTGACAAATGAATTACTTAAGAAAAGTATTATTTCTGCTCTCAGTTCTTGTTTCAAATGAAACTTGCGACAATCCATGATTTAATAAAGAAAGGGGTAAAATGACGTTGAAACTGCTGGAAGTTGAACTTCAAATCTGTCAAAATTAAACCACGACGTGTAGTGGATTCTGTGAATGTGTACTTACGAGTGAGAATTTTATTCTTCCTAGAAGTGGAGTATTCTGTGAAATGCAACATTATTATTTTAGTTTTTGGTATAAATAAATATATGGCATTTTATTTCAAAGAGTTTTATTAGGGTACTTTTATACCAAAAATTTAATTTTTCATCCTTCCCTTTTCCTCCTTAAACGAGACAGAAAAAGCAAAACGAACACACTGTTAAAATAAAACTTCGTTATACAGAGTCCGAGTGAAGTTTCATAACTCCTTTCCTCTTTCAAGAAAAAATGTTTGTGTTTTGCAGTGGAAGATCAAGTGCACAGCCCGCTGATTGGCTATTCATTCTCACACATAGTAGCTCAGCGATGTTATCTTTACTTCAAGTTATTGTTCAGGGCATTCGCTGTTGTAATTTCTTCACTTCTAAACTAAATTTCAGAGTTGTGTTCTGAAAATGAATGATGTGAAGACCATATAACATGTTTGATTCATAATATTATCGCACAATAAGGAATAAGCAGCATAAAAGTTTTCAAATATCCTGTTGATGCCTGATCTGCAGAAACTCTTGGAAGGTTTTCGCTGGCAGCCATGATTTGCCATGAGTGAGAAAAACTGATCGCTAAACTTGGCGTAAACTTGATGTCCTATGAAGAAAGATTCCTGATAGGAAACCAAAAACAAAGGATTAAAAAGGAAAATTTCAGCATAACCGTACCCTAAGATTAAATCTTTCACTAAAAAACAACCGTTTCATTTTTCAATTGAAATATGGCAACCCTACTCTAGTAAGTAAGCGTTATTTGAAAATGCTACAATTTCAGATCTCGGTTCTGTGACAGATATTATCGTACCGTTGTAAACAATTATTTTATTTAAAAAATGGTAAATCTTAATAAGCATGTTTCTTTGTTTATTACCTGACTGCATTTATACAAACCTTATAGTTTGCAACAAATGATAAGTACCTCATTCTAACCATAGAAAGTTTCAAATATTTGAATAATTATTAGAATATATTATTGTTATGATAATTGAATTTAAATATCTTAAAATTTATATTGTTAGATTTTATATCGTTATATGAATTATATATTTAATTGTTACACTAAGGTATTGTTAGAATAAGTTTATTATGATTTGTTAGAAACTTTATGTATTTCTATGTAAGGGCAACTAATATAAACGGTGAGGTGCCTGAACTTGGCCCCCACATGACGCACTAATGATAAAATTAGTGTCATTCGTTAGTGTTTCTTAGTGTACAAGCTCAAACGCTAGTGCTTGATTAGTGTAGACGCTACAAGTAAATAAACCTTTGTAGGCCAAGTTTACGCTGCCTCCCACTTCAAGCACTAAAAAATTAGTGCCATTTGTTAGTGCTTCTTAATGCAACAAACCCTAATGTTAGTGGATCAGTGTAGACTCTAGAAAAAAGTGGTATTCGTTAGTGCATCGTTAGTGCCTCTAGAAAACCTTAATAGTTTCGTTAGTGATTCATTTTTAATTAAGATATGGCCTGTTACATGTCACTAAACTCCCATAAGAAACACATGGGGAATTTGTCATTGCGTCAAATTCCCGCCAAATTCAAAAGCACTAATGATCACTTTAATGCAATCAATAGTGCTTCTTAGTGTACCAACCTCTAATAGTAGTGCTTCGTTAGTATGCTCTAAAGCCAAAACAATAATAGAGAGTAATTACACGCTGACCCCCACTTTAAGCACTAACAAAAAAGTGTTATTCATTAGAGCATCGTTCGTGCTTCTAGAGAACACTAATAGTTTCGTTAGTGCTTCATCATTAGTGTAGATATGGAAAAATTATATCACGAAACTCCCAAAGAAATACATGGGGAATTTCTCGTTGCGTCAAATTCCCGCCAAATTCAAAAGCACTATTGATTTCTTCTAGTGCATTTCGTTAGTGAATAATTAGTGCTTCTTAGTGCACCAACACTTAACGTTAGTTCTTCATTAGTGTCGGTGCTACAAGTAAAAAACATTTAGGGGCCAAGTTCACGCTGCTCCCACTTCAAGCATTAACGAAAGAATAGTGCCATGCTTTAGAGCGTCGTTAATGCTTCTTAGTGCACCAACCTCTAGTACAGTAAAACCTGCCTTCAACGGACCCTTTATTAAACGGAAAACTGTCTTAAAGGGAAATATTTCATGGTCCCATGGATTTTGGAGTAAAAGACATGTAAAAGTCCCTTCATTAAGCGGAAACTGTGTTATGCGGACAACGGAAAGCAAAATAAACCTTTAACGGAAAATTCTGAGTTTCAGACTACATCGTTTAGAAAATTTTTAACCATCCTGTGAGAGGGTAAACATATACTGTCTGCGATAAATACTTCGTTCTTTGTTAAATCTTTATGGGTAGTGTTGACCTTCGTCAATCACTACTCATATTCAGCTCCCACATTTTTTCGCTAGTCCTACGTAGCATGTCAGCTGTCAGTCTTCTTTGTAGGCGTACTTCTGTTCCGCTTGTGTAGCAACTAGCGACAGCCAACAAAAATGAGAAGAAAACTGACAAAACAAAGTTCTGGAAAAAAGGAATTGAGGTAAAGCAGAAGTTATATATCTCCATCACGTGTCGTGAAAACAAGGAGGAAAGAGCTCAGAGGACTTTCAAAATTCCAGAGAAAGCTTTTCTGTGTCCTGAAGTATACCGCAGCCAAGTAGTAGCAATGTATGCAAAAAATCCTGCTTGACTATTGGGAAAAATAAAGGAAAATGTGCACAGCATATTTTGTGTTTATTTTAAGTTTTTTGGGGGGTATTAATCCGTAGAAGGAAAAAGTACTGTAGTTGAACAAGTTCCGTACATCAATATATTTTCTCATTATGTTCGTTATAAGCATATATATATATTTTTAAAGGAAAGGTCTATCTCCATTAAGCGGAAACCTGTCTTTAACCGAAATTTCTGCGAGTCTCGCTCGATTCCGCTGAAGACAGGTTTCACTGTACTTCATCAGTAGAGCACTCTAGAACCAGAGCAATAATAGAGAGTAATTACACGCTGACCGCCCCTACTTCAAGTACTAAGAAAAAATAGTGCCATTCGTAAGAGCAGTGGTTTTCAACCTTTTCGAGTGTAGCGCCCCTTTGGGTGAATGCGATTGTTCTGAACGCCCCCTATCATCTTAACCCAATCTACCAAGGCACAAGGTTCAATATAAGAATTGGACGAAGCAAAAATATATATAACATTTTTGTAAGAAAAGCAAATAGTTTAGTCACCTTATCGCAAAAAAACAGATGGACAGTCGCAAATTTCTTCTTAAAAACCTCTAGGAACATAAAGTCCACTGTAATACAATAGCATGAACAATTAACCTCTGTTCTGATAGAACCAGTAGAAGAATTACCATGTTTAAAAGTATATCATATAATTTGCATTATTGCCTGTAGATAACTTTTCTTAACGAAAAGAAATAATAATAGAAATAAAAGAAATAAAAAATCAGCACTGGCTGTTCACTGTGTCAAAAATTCGACGCTGTTGACTTATTTTCTGTAAAATTACGAGCTCGTACGAACTAAAGATATAACAAATTACAGTAAGATTATTTTTTGGAATATTAATATTCCCTCTCTTTATTAATGGTTACTTAGAGCTTGGTGAGCTGAAGCCAATTTAACAATATTTAGCGTCAACTTTTTTAGCCCTAAACTCCTTCGTGGCTAAGCGGTTAGCGTACGCGCCTTTGGCGTGGGAGACCCGGGCTAAATTCCCGGAGGGAGCTCATGTGGTTCTGATTCCACGTTAATCAGTAGGTCCACATCTCATATAGCCTCGCTCCTGAAGGACTAAATTTAATATGATTGAATTTTACAATGATTGTCGAACAAAGGTGCAATAAACTCCAAAGGTTAGTGCACTGTTAGCGCTGCAAATGACATTAAGCATTAACGTTACTGCTACCATAGTTTAGGAGTTATTAATGAACAACACGGGCTTCAAATCATTCAATTTTTTATACAATTTTACACTAATTGACAGGCAGAATAAGACAATACCCGCGGTTAGTGTTCCATAAACTAAGCACTAATGTTAGTGCTATCATAATTTAGGAGTTATTAATTAGGATAAATTTAAATTTATCGATTTTTACAATAATTGTCCATCAAAAAGTAGGGTAAAGGTTTGTGCTTTTTTTAGTGTTCTAAAAATACTAAGCAGTCACGATAGTGCTATCATAGTTTAAGATGTATTAGTGAATAACTCGGACGGAACTCAATTAAAATTTATCAAATTTTACAATAATTGTGTAAAAGTTGAAAAACCTGGAGTTAACCCCGCCCAAGTTATTTATTAGATCTAATAACTCTTAAACCGTGATGGCACAGACGTTAGAGATTAGCGTTTTGTGGAGCACTAACAGTGCACTAACCATTGGCAGTTATCACACCTTTGTTGGACAATTAGTGTAAAATTCCATAAATTTAAATTTAGTCCTGTCAGCATTATTCATTAATGCACTAACGACAATTCTTAGTGTTTTATAAAGCTCTAGCAATGCTAGCTCCTCCCCACAAAAACATTCAAGATGAGAAACTCTAATGTTCAGAGTTGGTGCACTAGCAAGCACTAGCGAAGCACTAACGTTTGCACTAGAATAGATCATTAGTGCTTTTGAATTTCACGAGAACTTGACCCAATGAAATATTCCCCTGTTTTTCTTACATACAATTAGGCATATCTAAACTAATATTGAAGCACTAACGAAACTAATAGTGTTTTCTATAAGTACAAACGATGCACTATCGATTGCACTAGGTTTCATCGTTAGTGCTTTCTTGGGAAGCTAATGTTTTTTCGCTTCTGGAGTCCAACCTATTGAAATACTAATGTTGGGTGTTTGTGCTCCAAGAAGCACTAATGATTGGACTAGAAGAGATCATTAGTGCTTTTGAATCTGACGGAAAATTGACGCAATAAAAAAATCCCCATGTATTTCTTATTGGAGTTTCGTGACGTGTAATTGGCCATAACCTCACTAGTACTAAAGCAATAACCGAACTATTAGTGTTTTCTAGAAGCACTAACGATGTACTAACTAATTTCACTATTTCTTTTTGTCAGTGCTTGAAGTGCGGTGGCAAAGTTCACGCTTACTCCCAATGTTTCTTTTACTCGTAGAACCTACACTAATGAAGCATTAAAGTTAGATGTTGGTGCACTAAGAAGCACTAACAATGCACTAACGATTGCACTAGAAGAGATTATCAGTGCTTTTGAATTTTGCTGGAATTTGAGGCAATGAATAATTCCTCATGTATATCTTATGAGAGTTTCATAACATGTAATTGGCCATAACTACATTAATAGTGAAACACTAACTGAACTATATGTTTTCTAGAAGCACTAAAGATGCAGTAACGATTAGCAGTAATTTTTTCGTTAGTATTTTGAAATAAAAAAGAGAGAAGAGAATATTTTATATTATAGAATAAACAATGAGTATAAAAAAATTAGTTTTTGACTAAAATACTGTTAAAAAGAAAGGGTTTTGATTGGGAACCGAACTTTAGATTTTTAGAGATGTGAAGCTGCCCAAACATAAGCGAGACACAAAATCCGCAGTTAATGAATTTAATTTATGTTGGCATACACAGACAAGGTGCGTGAAGTTGGCAGGACCACTAACAGCTCAAATTCTGAAACTCGGTGCAGAATTTGAGTAGAATTTGAGCTCTCAGAAAAACCAACTCCCATAATTTGAGCTTTCAATTTAAAGGCTCTAAGTCCATTTGAAAGGTGGTCCTGCCAACTTCACGCTGCAGGACCACCGAAAACTCAAATTCTGAAACTCTGTCCAGATATTCAGTAGAATTTGAGCTTTCAAAAAAACCAACTCCCGGAGTTTGAGCTTTCAATTTGAAAGGTGTAAGTCCACTTAAAACTTGCGCCACTAACAGCTCAAATTCTGAAACTCGGTGCAGAATTTGAGCTCTCAGAAAAATCAACTCCCACAATTTGAGCTTTCAATTTAAAGGCTCTAAGTCCATTTCAAAGGTGGTCCTGCCAACTTCACGCTGCATGACCACCGAAAACTCAAATTCTGAAACTATGTCCATATATTTAGTAGAATTTGAGCTCTCAAAAAAAAACCAACTCCCAGAATTTGAGCTCTCAATTTAAAGGCTCTATGTCCATTTTTAAGGTGGTCCTGCCAACTTCAGGCTGCAGGACCACCGAAAGCTCAAATTCTCAAACTCCTTCCAGATATTCAGTAGAATTTGAGCTTTAAAAAAAGACCCGGAACTTGAGCTTTCAATTTAAAGGGTCTAAGTCCACTTAAAAGATGCAATTGAACCAGTGAGTAGAAAAAGGAGAATATTCCCCAACACGTTACTTTTGAAAAACGAAAAGTAAAACTGCTTACCGGAAATACCATTGTTTACGTACAAAAAATCTGTATGGGTGATTTGTAGCGTATGTTAAAACCTTTCATTTCGCAAAAATCCAAAAACGTAATGGGATTGGATATTTAGTTATAGAGAAATTGTTATCATGGAATGTTATCCTTTATTTTTGGAATGTTCTCGTTTTTCTACTCATCGATTCAATTTTGAACGCATCGTACCAGGACTATCAAAAGCTCAAATTCAGAAACTCGTTCCAGAATTTGAGTAGAATATAAGCTTTAAGAAAAAAAACACTTTGTTTCCAAACCACTTCATTTTGTTGTAGTCAAGTGGAACACATTTTTGGAAACCAGGAATTTACTTCTTCTTACCCAGTAAACTTAAAATTCGTAAAAGCCTGGATTACTATATGTGCAGTTACCTCGAAATTTGTATGAGAGGTTCTGCCCAATTAAAATACTTCCTTGAGGATTTGTAAACAGTGTTTGAAACTAAACGTGAGCAGTTATTTTAATCTTTTGAATGCATGAAGAATATGTTTTAAACATACTTCGAAACTTACAAAAATATGCACGTATCGTCACGGCTTCAGCACATTATTGTGTACAAATATTTTAATACGGCAACTTCAAATAGGTAACTGTCAAGCTATATATTTAAAGTACAAAATGATTGTAATACTACTACAATTTAGATTCTACGCCATTTATTTATACTACAAGCAGCAAACAAGGCTTTTATCCAGTTCTTGAAATTTCTTGTAAACTCATATCGACTAATAATAAATTATACAATTGTGAAATATGGCTACGAAAACATTTCAGAAATTTAGTACACTCTTATACTATATACCGTAGTTTTATATGTACACTCTGACTTAATTCGGTCGCAGCATACAAATATTCTATCTTCACTGGCATAATTTTTTCTGTCTTATTTCTTATACATTAGTCTTAGTGATGCGATTGAAAATGTTAGGGGTTACAATAGGTCTAGAAAAGGAAACGATAAGACGGATGGTAAAGGGGAACAAAAACATGAAACACAACAAGAAATCCACATTATAAACTATATTTTAAAATTATATTTGCCTCTTTTTCTTTGTTTATCTCGAATTATTGAACCTTTAGTTACTGCAGGCTACCATAACTTCCAAATATTCAGATGGTAAAACATGAGTCCCAGATATGATTGTTTTACTAGACCCTAATGTGTGTGCAGAAGAAATGTTGAAGCAAACAGTGCTTTCTAAGATAATCTATGATTCATTATCTTGATTGGTGGATCTTTTGGTGGTCCTACAGCGTGGAGTTGGCTGGACCACCTTTCAAATGGACTTAGAGCCTTTAAATTGAAAGCTCAAATTATGGGAGTTGGTCTTTCTGAGAGCTCAAATTCTTCTCAAATTCTACACCGAGTTTAAGAATTTGAGCTGCTAGCGGCGCAAGTTTTAAGTGGACTTAGATCACTAAAATTGAGAGCTCAAATTCTGGGAGTTGTTTTCTCTGAGAGCTCAAATTCTACTCAACATTCTGCACCGAGTTTCAGAATTTGAGCTGCTAGTGGCGCAAGTTTTAAGTGGACTTAGATCTTTTACATCGAGAGCTCAAATTCTGGGAGTTGGTTTTTCTGTGAGCTCAAATTCTACTGAATATCTGGACATAGTTCCAGAATTTGAGTTTTCGGTGGTCCTGCAGCGTGAAGTTTGCAGGACCACCTTTGAAATGGACTTAGAGCCTTTAAATTGGAAGCTCAAATTTTGGGAGTTGTTTCTTCTGAGAGCTCAAATTCTACTCAAATTCTGCACCGAGTTTCAGAATTTGAGCTGTTAGTGGCGCAAAATTTAAGTGGATTTAGACCTTTTAAATGGAAAGCTCATAGTTTTGGCGGTGGCCAAGTTATACCAAAATTTTACGAATATTTTGATATAGGTAGGCCTATATAGTAAATATTGGGATATCTGAATGAAATTTGGTGGATATATTGGGGGTGTTTAGGGGCATATTTGGTGAAAATTTGAAGTTTATGGCCGTTATAGTTTTGGCGGTGGCCAAGTTATACCAAAATTTTAACAATTTTTTGATATAGATATATAGTAAATACTGAGATATCTGAATGAAATTCGGTGGATGTATTGGGGGTGTTGAAAGGCATATTTGGTAAAAATTTGAAGTTGGTGGCCATCATAGTTTAGGCGGTGGCTAAGTTATACCAAATTTTTAACAACTTTTAATATAGATATATAGTAAATAAAGAGATATCTGAATGAAACTTGGTGGATATATTGAGGGTTTTGAGGGGCAATTTTGGTGAAAATTTGAAGTTGGTGGCCATCATAGTTTTGGCGGTGGCCAAGTTATACCAAAATTTTAACAATTTTGTAATATAGATATATAGTAAATATTGAGATATCTGAATGAAATTCGGTGGATGTATTGGGGGTGTTGAAAGGCATATATGGTAAAAATTTGAAGTTGGTGGCCATCATAGTTTAGGCGGTGGCTAAGTTATACCAAATTTTAACAACTATTAATATAGATATATAGTAAATAAAGAGATATCTGAATGAAACTTGGTGGATATATTGAGGGTTTTGAGGGGCAATTTTGGTGAAAATTTGAAGTTGGTGGCCATCATAGTTTTGGCGGTGGCCAAGTTATACCAAAATTTTAACAATTTTGTAATATAGATATATAGCAAATATTGAGGTATCTGAATGAAGTTTGGTGGATATATTGTGGGTGTTGAGGGGCATATTTGGTGAAAATTTGAAGTTGGTGGCCATCATAGTTTTGGCGGTGGCCAAGTTATACCAAAGTATTAACAATTTTTTTATATAAATATATAGTAAATATTGAGATATCTGAATGAAATTTGGTGGATATATTGTGGGTGTTGAGTGGCATATTTGGTGAAAATTTGAAGTTGGTGGTTATCACAGATTTGGTGGTGGCCAAGTTATACCAAAATTTTAACAATCTTCTGATACAGATATATAGTAAATATTGAGATATCTTAATGAAATTTGGTGGATTCATTGGTGGTGTTGATTGGCATATTTGCTGGATATTTCAAGTTGGTGGCTTTCATAGTTTTGGCGGTGGCCAAGTTATACCAAACTTTTAACAATATTTTGATATAGGTATATAGTAAATATTGAGATATCTCAATGAAATTTGGTGGATATATTGGGGGTGTTGAGGGGCATATTTGGTGAAAATTTGAAGTTGGTGGCCATCATAGTTTTGGCGGTGGCCAAGTTATACCGAAATTTTAACAATTTTTAAATATAGATATATAGTAAATATTGAGATATCTGAATGGAATTTAGCGGATATATTGGGGGTGTTGAGGGGCAATTTTGGTAAAAATTTGAAGTTGGTGGCCATCATAGTTTTGGCGGTGGCCATGTTTTAACAAAATTTTAACAATTTTTTGATATAGATATATAGTAAATATTGAGATATCTCAATGAAAATTGGTGGATATATTGGGGGTGTTGAGGGCTATATCTGGTGAAAATTTGAAGTTGGTGGCCATGATAGTTTTTGCAGTGGCGAAATTATACCAAAATTTTAAGAATTTTTTATATAGGTATATAGTAAATATTGAAGTATCTGAATGAAGTTTGGTGGATATATTGTGGGTGTTGAGGGGCATATTTGGTGAAAATTTGAAGTTGGTGGCTATCATAGTTTTGGTGGTGGCCAAGTTATACAAAAATATTAACAATATTTTAATATAGATATATAGTAAATATTGAGATGTCTTAATGAAATTTGGTGGATGTTTTGGGGGTGTTGAGGGGCATATTTGGTGAAAATTTAAAGTTGCTGGAACTCATATTCTTGACGGTGGCCAAGTTATACCAAAATTTTAAGAATTTTTTGATATAGATATATAGTAAATATTGAGATATCTGAATGAAATTTGGTGGATATATTGGGGGTGTTGAGGGGCATATTTGGTAAAAATTTGAAGTTGGTAGTCATCACAGCTTAGGCGGTGGCCAAGTTACACCAAAATTTTAACAATTTTTAAATATAGATATATAATAAATATTGAGATATCTGAATGAAATTTGGCGGACATTTTGGGGGTGTTGAGGGGCAAGTTTGGTAAAAATTTGAAGTTGGTGGCCATCATAGTTTTGGCGGTGGACATGTTGTAACAAAATTTTAACAATTTTTTAATATAGATATATAGTAAATATTGAGATATCTGAATGAAATTTGGCGGATGTATTGGGGGTGTTGAGGGGCATATTTGGTGAAAATTTGAAGTTGATGTCTATCATAGTTTTGGCGGTGGCCAAGTTAAGCCAAATTTTTAACAATTTTTGATATAGATATATAGTAAATATTGAGATATCTGAATGAAGTTCGGTGGATATATTGGGGGTGTAGAGGGGCATATTTGGTGAAAATTTGAAGTTGGTGGCCGTCATAGTTTTGACGGTGGCCAAGTTATACCAAAATTTTAACAATTTTTTGATATAGATTAATAGTAAATATTGAGATATCTGAATGAAATTTGCTGGATAAGTTGGGGGTGTTGAGGAGCATATTTAATGAAAATTTGAAGTTGGTGGCCATCATAGTTTTGGAGGTGGCCAATTTATACGAAAATTTTAACTATTTTTTGATATAGATATATAGTAAATATTGAGATATCTGAATAAAATTTGCTGCATAATTTGGGGTAATGAGGGGCATATTTGGTTAAAATTTGAAGTTGGTGGACCTCATAGTTTTGACGGTGGCCATGTTATACCAAAATTTTAAGAATTTTTTCATATAGATATAAAGTAAATATTGAGATATCTGAACGAAATTTGGTGGATGTATTTGGGGTGTTGAGGGGCATATTTGGTGAAAATTTGAAGTTGGTGGCCGTCATAGTTTAGGCGGTGGCCAAGTTATACCAAAATTTTAAGAAATTTTTGATATATATATATATGGTAAATATTGCGATATCTGAATGAAATTTGGTGGATATATTGGGGGTGTTGAGTGGCATATTTGGTGAAAATTTGAAGTTGGTGGCCATCAGAGTTTTGGTGGTGGCCAAGTTATACCAAAATTTTAACAATTTTCTGATACAGATATATAGTAAATATTGAGATATCTTAATGTAATTTGTTGGATATATTGGAGGTGTTGAGGGACATATTTGGTGAAAATTTGAAGTTGGTGGCCATCATAGCTTTTGCGGTGGCCAAATTATACCAAAATTTTAAGAATTTTTTATATAGGTATATAGTAAATATTGAAATATCTGAATGAAATTTGGTGGATATATTGGGGGTGTTGAGGGGCATATTTGGTGAAAATTTGAAGTTGGTGGCCATCATAGTTTTGGCGGTGGCCAAGTTATACCAAAGTTTTAACAATTTTTAAATATAGATATATAGTAAATATTGAGCTATCTGAATGAAATTTGGCGGATATTTTGGGGGTGTTGAGGGGCAATTTAGGTAAAAATTTGAAGTTGGTGGCCATCATAGTTTTGGCGGTGGCCAAGTTATTCCTAAATTTTAACAATTTTTAAATATAGATATATAGTAAATATTGAGATATCTAAATGAAATATGGCAGATATTTTGGGGGTGTTGAGGGGCATATTTGTTGAAAATTTGAAGTTGGTGGCCGTCATAGTTTTGGCGATGGCCAAGTTATACCAAAATTTTAACAATTTTTTAATATAGATATATAGTAAATATTGAGATACCTGAATGAAATTTGGTGGATATATTGGGAGTGTTGAGGGGCATATTTGGTGAAAATTTGAAGTTTGTGTCTATCATGGTTTTGGCGGTGGCCAAGTTATACCAAAATTTTAAGAATTTTTTGATATAGATAAATAATAAATATTGAGATATCTGAATGAATTTTGGTGGATATATTGGGGGTGTTGAGGGGCATATTTGGTGAAAATTTGAAGTTGGTGGCCCTCATACTTTTGGTGGTGGCCAAGTTATACCAAAATTTTAACAATTTTTTGATATAGATTAATAGTAAATATTGAGATATCTGAATGAAATTTGCTGGATAAGTTGGGGGTGTTGAGAGGCATATTTAATGAATATTTGAAGTTGGTGGATTTCATAGTTTTGGAGGTGGCCAAGTTATACGAAAATTTTAACTATTTTTTGATATAGATATATAGTAAATATTGAGATATCTGAATGAAATTTGCTGCATAAATTGGGGTACTGAGGGGCATATTTGGTTAAAATTTGAAGTTGGTGGACCTCATAGTTTTGACGGTGGCCAAGTTATACCAAAATTTTAAGAATTTTTTCATATAGATATATAGTAAATATTGAGATATCTGAATGAAATTAACTGGATATATTGGGGTTTTGAGGGGCATATTTGGTGAAAATTTGAAGTTGCTGGAACTCATATTTTTCACGGTGGCCAAGTTATACCAAAATTTTAAGAATTTTTTGATATAGATATATAATAAATATTCAGATATCAGAATGAAATTTGGTGGAGTTATTGGGAGTGTTATGGGGCATTTTTGGTGAAAATTTGAAGTTTGTGGCCACCATAGTTTTGGCAGTGGCCATGTTATACCAAAATTTTAAAAATTTTGATATAGATAAATAGTAAATATTGAGATATCTGAATGAAATTTGGTGGATATATTGGGGTGTTGAGCGGCATATTTGGTGAAAATTTCAAGTTGGTGGACCTCATAGGTTTGGCGGTGGCCAAGTTATACAAAAATTTTAACAATTTTCTGATACAGATATATAGTAAATATTGAGATATCTTAATGAAATTCTGTGGATTTATTGGTGGTGTAGAGATATATATTTGGTGAATATTTGAAGTTAGTGGCCCTCATAGTTTTCGTGGTGGCCAAGTTAAACCAAAATTTTAAGAATTTTTTGATATAGACATATAGTAAATATTGAGATATCTGAATGAAATTTGGTGGATATATTGGGAGTGTAAAGGGGCATATTTGGTGAAAATTTGAAGTTGGTGGCCATCAAAGTTTTGGTAGTGGCCAAATTATACCAAAATTTCAAGAATTTTTTGATATAGATATATAGTAAATATTGAGATATCTGAATGAAATTTGGTGGATATATTGGGGGTGTTGAGGGGCATATTTAGTGAAAATTTGAAGTTTGGTGTCCATCATAGTTTTGGCGGTGGCAAAGTTATACCAAAATTTTAACATTTTTTTGATATAGATATATAGTATATATTGAGATATCTGAATGAAATTTGGTGGATATATTGGGGGTTTTGAGGGGCATATTTGATAAAAATTTGAAGTCTGTGGCCATCATAGATTTGGCGGTGGCCAAGTTTTACCAAGGTTTTAACAATTTTTTAATATAGATATATAGTAAATAATGAGATATCTGAATGAAATTTGGTGCATATATTGGGGGCGTTGAGGGGCAATTTTTGTAAAAATTTGAAGTTGGTGGCCATCATAGTTTTGGCGGTGGCCATGTTTTAACAAAATTTTAACAACTTTTTGATATAGATATATACTAAATATTGAGATATCTCAATGAAATTTGGTGGATATATTGGTGGTGTTGAGTGGCATATTTGGTGAAAATTTGAATTTGGTGGCCATCATAGTTTAGGCGGTTTTCAAGTTTTACCAAACTTTTAACAATTTTTTAATATAGATATATAGTAAATAATGAGATATCTGAATGAAATTTGGTGGATATATTGGGGGTGTTGAGGGGCAATTTTGGTAAAAATTTGAAGTTGGTGGCCGTCATAGTTTTGGCGGTGGCCATGTTTTAACAAAATTTTAACAATTTTTGATATAGATATATAGTAAATATTGAGGTATCTCAATGAAATTTGGTGGATATATTGGGGGTGTTAAGGGGCATATTTGGTGAAAATTTGAAGTTGGTGGCCTTCATAGTTTTTGCGGTGGCCAAATTATACCAAAATTTTAAGAATTTTTTATATAGGTATATACTAAATATTTAGGTATCTGAATGATCTTTGGTGGATATATTGTGGGTGTTAAGGGGCATATTTGGTGAAAATTTGAAGTTGGTGGCCCTGATAGTTTTGGCGGTGTCCAAATTATACCAAAATTTTAACAATTTTTAAATATAGATATATAGTAAATTTTGAGATATCTGAATGAAATTTGTTGGATATTTTGGGGGTTTTAAGGGGCATATTTGGTGAAAATTTGAAGTTGGTGGCCATTATAGTTTTGGCGGTGGCCAAGTTAAACCAAAATTTTAACAATATTTTAATATAGATATATAGTAAATATTAAGATATCTGAATGAAATTTGGTGGAGTTTTTGGGAGTGTTTAGGGCCATTTTTGGTGACAATTTGAAGTTGCTGGCCATCATAGTTTTGGCAGTGGCCATGTTATACCCAAATTTTAAAAAATTTTGATATAGATAAATAGTAAATATTGAGATATCTGAATGAAATTTGGTGGATATATTGGGGGTGTTGAGGGGCATATTTGGTGAAAATTTCAAGTTGGTGTCTATCATAGTTTTGGCGGTGGCCAAGTTATACAAAAATTTTAACAATTTTCTGATACAGATATATAGTAAATATTGAGATATCTTAATGAAATTCTGTGGATTTATTGGTGGTGTAGAGATATATATTTGGTGAATATTTCAAGTTGGTGGCTTTCATAGTTTTGGCGGTGGCCAAGTTCAACCAAAATTTTACGAATATTTTGATATAGGTATATAGTAAATATTGAGATATCTGAATGAAATTTGGTGGATATATTGGCGGTGTAAAGGGGCATATTTGGTGAAAATTTGAAGTTGGTGGCCATCACAGTTTTGGTGGTGGTCAAATTATACCAAAATTTTAAGAATTTTTTGATATAGATATATAGTAAATATTGAGATATCTGAATGAAATTTGGTGGATATATTGGGGGTGTTGAGGGGCATATTTAGTGAAAATTTGAGATTGGTGTCCATCATAGCTTTGGCGGTGGCAAAGTTAAACCAAAATTTTAACATTTTTTTTATATAGATATATAGTAAATATTGAGATATCTGAATGAAATTTGGTGCAAATATTGGGGGTGTTGAGGGGCAATTTTGGTAAAAATTTGAAGTTGGAGGCCATCATAGTTTTGGCGGTGGCCATGTTTTAACAAAATTTTAACAATTTTTAAATATAGATATATAGTAAATATTGAGATATCTCAATGAAATTTTGCGGATATATTGGGGTGTTAAGGGGCATATTTGGTGAAAATTTGAAGTTGGTGGCCATCATAGTTTTTGCGGTGGGCAATTTAAACCAAAATCTTAAGAATTTTTTGTATTGGTATATAATAAATATTGAAATATCTGAATGAAATTTGGTGGATATATTGGGGGTGTTGAGGGGCATATTTGGTGAAAATTTGAAGTTGGTGGCCGTCATAGTTTAGGCGGTGGCCAAGTTACACCAAAATTTTAACAATTTTCTGATACAGATATATAGTAAATATTTAGATATCTTAATGAAATTTGGTGGATTTATTGGTGGTGTTGATTGGCATATTTGCTGGATATTTCAAGTTGGTGGCTTTCATAGTTTTGGCGGTGGCCAAGTTATACCAAAATTTTAACAATTTTTAAATGTAGATATATAGTAAATATTGAGATATCTGAATGAAATTTGGTGGATATATTGGGGGTCTTGAGGGGCATATTTGGTGAAAATTTCAAGTTGGTGGCCATTATAGTTTTGGCTGTGGCCAAGTTATACCAAAATTTTAAGAATTTTTTGATATAGATATATAGTAAATATTGAGATACCTGAATGAAATTTGGTGGATATATTGGGGGTGTTGAGGGGCATATTTGGTGGAAATTTGAAGTTGGTGGCCATCATAGTTTTGGTGGTGGCCAAGTTATACCAAAATTTTAAGATTTTTTTGATATAGATATATAGTAAATATTGAGATATCTGAATGAAATTTGGTGGATGTATTGGGGGTTTTGAGGGACATATTTGGTGGAAATTTGAAGTTGGTGGCCATCATAGTTTTGGCGGTGGCCAAGTTATACCAAAATTTTAACAATTTTTTAATATAGATATATAGTAAATATTGAGATACCTGAATGAAATTTGGTGGATATATTGTGGGTGTTGAGGGGCATATTTGGTGGAAATTTGAAGTTGGTGGGCATTATAGTTTTGGCGGTGGCCAAGTTATACCAAAATTTTAAGAATTTTTTGATATAGATATATAGTAAATACTGAGATATCTGAATGAAATTTGGTGGATGTATTTGGGGTGTTGAGGGGCATATTTGGTGAAAATTTGAAGTTGGTGGCCCTGATAGTTTTGGCGGTGGCCAAGTTATACCAAAATTTTAACAATTTTTTGATATAGATTAATAGTAAATATTGAGATATCTGATTGAAATTTACTGGATAAGTTGGGGGTGTTGAGGGGCATATTTAATGAAAATTTGAAGTTGGTGGCCATCATAGTTTTGGCGGTGGCCAAGTTATACCAAAATTTTAAGAATTTTTTGATATGGATATATAGTAAATATTGAGATGTCTGAATGAAATTTGCTGGATATTTTGGGGGTATTGAGGGGCATATTATGTGAAAATTTCAAGTTGGTGGCCCTCATAGTTTTGGCGGTGGCCAAGAAAATGTTCTGGTCAGTAAATTAGACACACCCATATGGCACATGTGTTAAGACTATGTTTTGGTCAGGAATGCAATGCTATTGTCCATTTTGTCATATCACTAACCGCTAATGAATTATGGCCTTTTTATCCCTTTGCATACCTTCATAACACATGCTTGAAATGCGACACGATAGTCACACGAGAAATCTACTTCTTCGATAACTTATTTTCCGCTAGAACTTCTTTACTGTATTCGATTGCAGTAGTTCACTTTTCATCCAGATATCGCATGCTATGCTCGTCCCAAGTTGCTATTGCTTATGAAGGTGGACAAAGAAACTTCAATGAAAAATATATAGGAAGTGGTGAGAAATTGGATTCCAATGTACTAATTGGATTCCAATGTATCAAATGTTATTTGTTATGGTCTATATTATTATGGCATTTAACAAGAGACAGCAATATAAATTCCACATTGTTTTCGACGGAGAAAAGTAAAGCAAAAAATCGGAAGACGTTCTTCCAGACCGGAACACTTCTCTTCGGCACTATATGAACCAAATTAGAAGTAATGTTGTAAATAATAATAATAATGTAATAATATACAACTCTGATATCGAATTTCACTGTTGTTTGTCTTGTATATATGTATACCTTACACGTGTTTTCGTGATAATCCAAACTTTCGATATACACCTACGATTATCAGTGTCCTAGCTTTTCGTTAATAATTATAAAGATGGTCCTATATTTTCGAAATAGATACAAATAAGGATAAATAAAGTTCATAATTGACTTTTCGAGAACGTGATGGCCCTAATTAATATATCACATGACTACCTTCAACACAGATTTCAAAATGGCGAATTTCAAGGTGGCGGCGGAGGCTCGTGATCTACTCTGTCCAGTCGTCTTTCGCCAATATGTGAAACTACCACCGTTTGTATTGTCTATCTTTCACTATTCTTACGATTTAACAGTTTATTTGATGTATTTCTATAACATAGCATAGCCCTTGTCCCACTGACTTTGACCACCTCTCAATCCGTCGCTATAACTTTGCACATACACATATTTTCACATCCTCTATCAGGCGCACTATGTCTCATCCCGCAACTCGATTCATCCATTTGGACCCTTTACTTGTAAGCATTGTAAAGGTCAATACCCAACGTGATCGTTGCAATACTAAGTAGAACGGAACGCTGGGAAAGAAATATAGATAACGAAACTCCCCAAGCAATGCTATTCAAACGTTCTCATTAAAGTATGGCTGAAGTACCAACTTGACCAATGGGATGGGAAGAACACTAAATCAATCTATTTGCTACAAAAGCTAGTAGAATTGGAAGCTAGAAGGAACAATAAAAAACAAAAGAAAAATAAATTAAAGATGATTATTAACTCTAATTATTATATTCAGCTAACACTTAAGAAAGGAGATGAGCAACTTCAACTACTCGGTGCTGAGTTGCCTACGTGGTAATGACCTCTACTTCTTCATATTCTTCCGGCCTCCTACATGGTAGAGAATTCCCTTCTCAAATTTTTCCAGTCTACCTACGTGGTAATAACCTCCTTCTTCAAAAGGTTCGGATCCCATTCTTTAAATCATTCCAACCTACCTAAGTGGTAGTATCCTCAACTTCTTCACATACTTCCGATTTACCTATGCGGTGGTATCCTCTCCCTTTTCACATGTTTCCATACATACCTAGGTAATAGTAAATTGAACTTCCTCATATGCTTCCAACGTACCTATTTGGTAGTAACCTCTCCTTCTTCACATGCTTCCGACCTATCTAGGTGGTAGTAAGGTCGCCATCGTCACAGGCTTCCAACCAATTTCCGTGGTAGTAACCTCATCTCAACATGGTACCGACCTACCTACGTGGTAATAACTTCTCCATCTTCACATCTTTCCGACGTACCTAGGTGACAGAAAGAAATTCTTCAAGTATTTCCCACCTACCTATCTGCTAGTCACTCCCGCTTCTTGACAAGCTTTCAACCAACCTACGTAGTAGTAAACTCTCTTTCTTCACATTCTCCCACCCTAAATACGTGTCAGTAACCTACCATTCTTTACATGTTTCCACCTACCTACGTGATAGTAATATCTGCCTCAATGCTTAAATGCTATCTACTTGGTAGTAAACTTCTGTTCTTCACACGCTTCCAACCTACATACTTGGTAGTAACCCCATTTTTTCACAAGCTTGCAAACATAACAACGTGGTAGTAATCTACACTTTTTCACACGTTTCCGACCTAACTAGGTGGTGGTTACCTTTCCTTAAAATTGTTTCGATCTATCTAAGTAGTAGTAACTTCCCTTCCTTCACACGCTTGCAACTTACCTACGTGGTAGTAATGTCCCCATTTTCACATGCTTGCAACCTCCTACATGGAAGTGACAACCCTACTTCCAATGTCTCCGACCTACCTACATGGTAGTAACCTCCCCTTCCTGGCATGCTTCTCACCTACCTAAGTGGGATTAACATCCTCAATCCTTAATACCAACCTTCTACTTAGCAAGATCCTCTTCTTCACATGCTTCCAAACTACCTACACGGTAATAGCTCCCTCCTCCATGTGCTTGCGACATACCTACGAGATAGTAACTTGGTCTTCTAGACATGTTTTTAGCTAAGTACGTGGTAGAAGCCAAAAATTCTTCCCATGCTTCGGACCTACGTACGTGGTAATAACCACCACTTTTCGCATGCCTCCTAGCTACCTACGTGGTAATAATTTCTCCTTCATTACAGTTTTCTGACCTACATAAGTGATAGTAACATCTGCTTCTTCAATGGTTCTAAACTACCTACGTGCTTGTAACCTCTCCTTTCTTCACCTGCCTCAGGCCAACCTAGATAGTAGCAAACTCTGCTTCTTCGCATGCTTCCGAATTACCTACATAATAGTAACCTACCCTTCCTCATGATTTCAATTCAATAACGTGGTAGTAACATCATCTTCAATGCTTAAAACATATGTACCTGGTAGAAACCTTCCCTTCTTCACATTCTTCCTACCTACCTAAGTGGTAGAAACCTCTCCATCTTCATTGTTCCACCGTACTTACTTGTTAGTAACCTCACCCCCCTCCAGATGCTTCCAGCCTACCTATCTGGTAGTAACATTTTCTTTAATGCTTAAAACATACCTACGTGCTAGTAAGCTCCTCTTCTTCATATCCTTCCAACCTTCTCTCGTGGAAGTAACCCTCTTCATCACATGCTTGCAATATATAAATACTTACGTAGTTGTAGCCTCACCTTCATCACATGCTACCAATGTACCTACGTGGTAGTAACTTCCAATTTTTCACATGCTACCGACCTACCTACATGGTAGAAACCTCTCTTTCTTCACATAGTTCCGACCTACCTACATGGTAGTAACTCTCCTTCTTCACATGCTTCCAACTTACCGACGTTGTAGTTACCTCTCTCCTTCACGTTCTTAAAATCTGCCTACGTGCTATTATCCTCAACTTGTTCACATACTGCGGAAAAACCTACGTGGTAGTATCCTCTACTTCTTCTCATACTTCCAACCTACATAGTTGATCGTAACTTCTCCTTCTTAACAAGCTTCCGACCGACCTATGTGATAGTAAACTTTTCTCTTCAAATACGTCGGAACTACATACATGGTAGTAACTTTTTCTTCTTCAATGCTTCTAATTTACATAAGTGCTAGTAACCTACACTTCTTCACTCGTTTACGACTGTCCTAGGTGCTAGCAACCTTTCCTTCTTAACATTCTTCCTAGCTACCAACGTAGTGGTAAAGTCCCTTTCTTCACACGCTTCCAACTTACCTACATGGTAGTAATGTCCCTATCTCTACATGCTCCCAACCTACCTAAGTGGTAGTAACAACCCTATTTCACATGTTTCAGACTTAACTACATGGTTGTAACCTCTTCTTGTTCACATAACTCCGACCTAACTACGTGGTAGTTATCTCTACTTTTCACATGCTTACGACTTATCTATGTCGTAACAAACTCTTCTTCTTCACATCCTAACAACCTACCTAGGTGGTAGTGATATCTCCTTCTTCAATACTTTGAACCTACCTACGTGGTAGTTACCTTCCCAACTTCACACGTTTCCGAAACACGTACGTGGTAGTAACCGCTCCATATTCACATGTTTCCCACTTACCTACGTGGAAGTAACCTCCTCTTCTACAAATATTTCCGACCTCTATTCGTGATAATTGTATCTGTATTTTCACATACGTCCTACCTATCTAAGCTATAATAACCTCTTCTTCTTCTTCTTCTTCACATCTTTCAGAGTTACTCAGGTGAAAATAACCTCTCCTAACCCAATCCTTACAACCTACACAGTACCATTTGTGGCTTACATTTTAACTTTCGGTGCCAAGGTAGTGTTCGCGTTGTTAGCTTATTTTTTAGCATTCTCCTTGAATAAAGGAAGAAATTTAATTATTTTTTAAAATTGTGCTATCTAATACTCTAGTTTCACGTATCTATATGTTCCTCTTTTTTCCCTTATATATCCGTAAGCATTAGGCATAACGAATTGTGGTATTTACGTATAAAGGATAATGGTGAACATAGATGGCAGCAGATTTGATCCTACCTGTTTCGCGATAGAATACAGAATTGTTTCTGATATTTCAAGATAAACTTAAAGTTTAATTTTATCTATAAATTTTATTTGAATGCTGTTCAAAGTTAAAATATTTTTCTGTGCTTTTGGATACGAAGATAGAAATTTCAAGTACTGATGGCTTATAAAGCAAGATATTGATTTGCTAAAAAGCAACCCCGTGTTGGTTATACTGACTCGAACGCCCTGCTTTCCGCTTAGCTTATCGAATCAAGCTCCTGAGTCCAACGCAGGAGTTGTATGACCGCATAACTTTTCCTACCATACTTCATCATATAGAAAAGTTAAGGCTCAAATTCATTACCACTCGATTTCAGGAAAGACATCCTTTACTTCTGGACACCATGGACCTCGACCGCAACTACGATGTGGGATATAATTTCGTCACTTGCCCTCTATCCTTGCTCTTCTTCCTTTATCTAAAAACAATTCCACGTGACCACCCCGATCATTTTGTCGCTTCTGCCTACTCTTCCGACAATCTTCCCCATCACGTTTCGCCCACGTATGTTGCACTGTAAACTCATCATACTAACAGGGCTTCACTCGTCTTAATCACTGTCCAGAGTAGCCCCTGGACAAGAAGATAACCAGCATTCTTGTTTTTAACAACTTGTTTGGGTTTGTCCTGTCAAGTGCACCTCATGATCATCTTTCCCAGCCCTAATGATTATGATCACAAGATCATAATGACCAAGTGGATACCACAGTTCTATAATATAATGAAATAAAGATGAAATAAAATAAAGTGATATATATATAAAATTATGTTCCAGCCTTCCTACATATCCCTTAGACCAGCTCCAATATCCTCACTGACGCAATAATTTAACCTCTCAACCCGGATAGAGGGCGTAACCCTCACAAGGGAGCTAGCCTTCGGCTAGCAATTAAAAAAAAGGTTATACTGAATCAAGGTGCCTAACCTCTCTTGTAGCCTACTAGTAAGTGTGCCTGCAAGCATCAAGTGTTGCAATACGCATTCATGAGTGAAGCACACATATACCACTTAGAGGGTTGACGGAAGTTTTCACTTTCAAATGGCGACTTGCTTTTTGAACTTCATTCCATCATCTTCTTCACCTCTTTCATCTTCATTTGGGCTTCGGATCTCGGCTACTTCATCACGATAGCGAACTCAGGCAATACTAACGGAAATCGAATCTTGGTCGACATTTGGGTTTACCTTCTTCAGTAACTTCAAATCTAAGCACTGCTTTTGCACAAACAGCACCCATTGCACCTTCTAACGGCACTTAGCACTTTTCTTCGGGAAGTGAACCAATACCAAGAACATCTCGAGAAAGACATCCATCTAACGATTCCACGCAGTCAGCGAAACGCATAAAATCACTAGCATCGATGGACATAAAAATTAATCCACATTATAACAATGTTGTTAAAGGGAGTCAAGGTACTACCGTGACACAGTCACACTCTGATCCTCTTTACTATTTCATAATTACACACGTAGATACAAAATTTAATAATCCTAAAATGATTTTTCTACAAATCATGAAATACGTTCCCCGGGTACGAGATAATCTCGGCCAAACTATTCCCACTAGAAACGGCTACATTTTAAACTCGAAAGATCCCAACTTTGGAAGTACTATTCCAAACAAAGAATCGTATGAAATTTTCGGTAGGAGCACTAAACTAACAAAATTGACAGATAAGAGGCAGAAACAACCTCGACCACCTCGATACAAACCATTTCTATCCGCCGTTATTAGAGATGTATCTCCTGAGTTTATAGATGCAGAAATCCAATAAGAATTAATGCAAGAAGGGATCTCCGTGGATAAATGCATCCGTATTAGAAGTAATAATGCCAACACGTACATGGTCCGTGTACTTTTTAAGCAGCAGGACACTATTGATTATCTGTTACGATTCGGTGCACTAATTTATAACAGAAAAACGTCGTCCGAACCATCTAAAACTCAGGGTCCTTTACCTATTCGCTGAGAGAAATGCCAGATTTACAATGACCACACAACAGCATATTGCTCCAACCCATCTAAATGCGGATACTGCTCGGGCCTACACGAAACTAAAGCTTGCCCAAACTTACAAGGACCATAAATGTAACACCTGTGTAGTGGACTACATTCTACATATATATATTGCTTTAAAGCTAAACCAGCGCCAACTCCCGAGCATCCGGAGCTAAAAGTACCGCTCAGAACGACTGACACCACAACTCAACCTAACCAATCCATCTTACCACCGCTAATAGTCGAAGATCTTCTCCGCTAGATCAGTTTTGTGCTTCAAAAAATATTTCCCTTTCAGCGAGCTAATATTCTTACTTCATCATTTCTGGTGCAAAATCAATCTTTGACATTGATCTACATGCAACCTGTTCTAATAACTATGTCCATTTTCATATCGGATCTCTAGAAACTGATGTTTAATACAATCGGCATTGTATTCATCATTACTGGAATTACTTCCTTATTTGTCAACATTCTATCCTTTTCACAGCATAAACTGTTATTATATGCGATGTTGTTGGAGGAACAAATTAACGCCTTTGCGCTTAACGAAACCGCTTAAAAACCGACCATGTTAGCCCGCATTCCTGGCTATCAACTAGAACGCCACGCCTATCATGATCAACTGGCTCGTACACAAGGCGGAGTTACAATAGGCTTTTCTCCAAAGTATCCAGTTCGATCTAACAACCCACAAGCTTTTAGTAATTTGCCAGAATATCTCCTTTGCTCCATATATTTTCCGTCCATAATCATCAATTTTAGTACGATCTATATTTGACCACGACAACTTATCACGCTAGACTATTTCGAATACATTGCCAATAATTATCAAAATATAATTACCATGGCGGACATTAATATACATAGTTGAAGTGATCGTCAGAAAGCAGATTTTCAGCAGTATTTAACTGACAATCTCCAACTCCATTTTCATGTTCTTCTTTCGCACACTAGATCTATAAGACAGACTGCACCCGATGTCATCACAACAGTAAATCTTCTTACTGACTGCCAACTTGAAGTTCTAGACTCAATCGATTGTGTGCAACATCTAGTGAAACTAACGCTCACTCGAGGACAACGACCACACCAAAAATCGCACCTCGCTATGATTCACGATATTATAAGGCATATTGGCCTTTCCTCCGGCAAGACCTTGAACGCAGAGTTCACGGTGAAACGCTTCCAACTAACGAAACTGAGCTAGCTTCTTGTCTGACAACTATCACCACGGCAATACAAACTAGTGCTAAGTATTATATCCCAACAGAACAAGTGCATACGAATAGGGAGCGTTCATACAGCAAGCTCATACAGAAAACACATCCTTTTTGCTATTGGAAGCGGTTTCACAAGCTTGTTGGCAAAAGCACAAAAAAAAAGCTATCCTGTAATTGCCGACGGTACTCCTTTCTTTTCTGACAAAGCAAACGCATTAGCTGCTCAAAACGTTCTGAACAGACAGATATCTCTTGTCTTCCTGCCTTACAACCTTCCTCGGAGCATACTATTGTCCTAGATCATCATCTTACTGCATCCATCACTTTCGACTAATTGCGCACTGGAGTAGAGCGGAAAAGGAATACAGCTCCTGGGATAGATACGATACCTTATCGACATATCAAAAAAGTCCCGCCATCTCTCTTGTTACTCCTCGTCACCATATACAATTTCATTCTTACGACTGGGTTTTAAGCTTCAGATTGGAAGTGTCCAAAATCTGCATGTTTCATAAAGCGAATAAACTTGTACAATCAGTTACCTCTTACAGACCTATTCAGATCACTTCAGTATTCAGTAAGATTCTGAAAAAAAAGTCTTGTGTCCTGACTTCATAAGTACCTTGACGCCACTTCTAAACTACCTATCCATCAAGCAGACTTTCGTCCTGGGTTTTGCATAAATGGCCAGCTACTTCGTACCAGCTCAATAATTACAAATCAATATAAAAAACGCTCTACCATTCTGTTTCATTCTCATATATTTAGAGGAGGCATTCGATAAGGTTTGGCATTTTAACCTCATTAAAAGACTGCAGTCGATCAAACTTTCCATATGAGACCTCAGACTCATGCATTGTTTCATTTCAAATCGGATTGCTTATGTTACAGTGGGTACAGGACTCTCCTGGCCTATATTTTTCCTTACTGGAGTACCACAAGGATCAGATTTCAGTCCTTTATTATATATACTTTATGCCTCCGACATTCCTTATGTACCACGCAATGTCTTTACCTTTCAATATGCTGACGACACAGCTGTTCTTGCTCCCGGCAAGACTGTGCATCAACTTAACATTGCTTTAGAAGCAACACTCCATAATTTCGTCAAGTGGTGCAATTAATGGCAGTTAACGATCAGCTCCGAGAAAACGCAAGCACTAGTATTTATACCGCCTAAGCGTCGTTTCAAATTTCATAGAAACCCAAATCTCTTACAACTGTTGAAGGGTATCATGTGAGCCTCTCTACCACTGCTACCTACCTAGGCGTGGTATTCGATTCGATATTCAGTTGGAACACCCACTTAGGAAAACTTACTGATAAGGCTAATATTACATTAAATCTTTTGCGACGTCTCACAGGCACAATTAGGCGACTAAAAGCCGATGCTTTGCTGCTTACTTATAAAGCATTCCATCGCCCCATCCTTACTTTTGGGCATACATTATGTTGTAATGCTTCTATTTCTTTCTATGAAAAACTTAGTATACTCAAACGACATTCTATTTGACTGGCATATCGAATTAAACTGCCATATCCTACGTGGCTCACATATGAATACATAGACTTTCCAAAGATCACTGAGCATCTTGCACAACTTCGTCTTAGGTACCTAAGCTCTCGCATCCAAACAGGCCATCCGATATTTATGGACATTCTAAACACTGACGCTCTTACCGACGCACCACATAGATACAAATACTCACCTATAAATATCTTCGCATCTCTGTATGTGAAACACTAAAACCTTTCTGAAGCTGAAAGTAAAATATACGATATATATGTCATTGATCATCATATTCCTCATCTTTTCCCATCTTATCACAAATATCCTCAATATTAATAAGGGCTTTCCCATGTTTTCATTAGTCCCGAGCCGCCCCGGGACAGAAGATTTAACTCAGCATCTCTCTCACTCATCAAACTAAGTTTGTGGTGTTTAACACTTCACCTCACTCATCATAATCATCATTGTTCTTTATTCTGTTATATTTATTATGTATTGAGAATCCTATTAGTACATTAGGGCCTCAAGCATATCTGCAATGAACTGGTACTCTTCAAACAAAATTATGGGTTATTACGTGCTTACTAATCCTCATGTTCATCCTTTCTGCATTTTGCCCATCTATCATTATCTTGTTATCAGTAGAAATCATCTAACCTCTTTGCTGAAGAGAGGGCGTATCTCAATAATGGGTGGGAATAAATATTTTCCCTTCTATTAATTCAAGTGATGAATAATGATTTACAAACAAATTTCAACCTATTCCTCTACCCTTAAAAACTTTTAAAATATAAACAAATAAAGAATCTCGTCGGGTATCATAACAAAAACATTGTGATTATAGAAGCAGATTGGATTTGTGGATGTTTTTCCGCGGTGCTTTTGCTTCAATTATTGAAGCGCTGAGATGTCATAGATATTTTTGATGTGTTGAATAACTGTGGCATGGATTTAGACAGAAAATCGTAATGTACGGATTTCTTACTGTTTTATATTTTGTCTAAATTAGTTTGTCGTAACCTTGCATATGGTTTGTTTGACGTGTCATTCGCTTGCATTATCTTAACCAGGCTTGACATTGATGAGTTTCGCTTATACTCGACTTGCGTTTGATATAATTTAACTTGTGTTTCATTTGTGAAGACAAGTTTGCAGCAATCCTTGTCATGATGTAACTAACTAGCTTGTCACAAGATTGCAGCAAGCAAATTGTCTTGCATATTAAAGCTTGTGGCAATCGATTGACCTGCAACGGCAAGTTTGGTGCAATCTTGTACGAAGTTTAAATTGCTCTCTGGGTACGTGGTAGTGACCTCCTATTGTTGACATGCTTCCCACCAACCTACGTGATAGTCACCTCTCTTTCTTCACATATTTCCTACCTACATACGTGATAGATTCCTCTTCTTCTTCACATGATTCCGATCTCCCTACGTGGTATTTTCCTACTATTCTTCACGTAATTCCGACCTACCTACGTGATAGTTGCCTATCCTTCGCTTGCTTCAGACGTACACTAATACTAGTGGCCTTTCTTTCTTCAATACTTTCAAACTACATTCGTGGTAGTGATCTCTCATTCTTCACATGCTTACAACCTGCCTATGTGGTAGTGACCTTCCTTTCTTTGCATATTTGCAACAAAAATACATCATAGTTACTTCTGAAATCGCATCATAGTTTGCAACTAGCGCTAGCATCTCAATGTGTTATTGTGGATTTCAGGTGGTTTTATTTCTAAAACTGTAAAATTTTCCGCAACAAGGAAGTGATCTCTTTGCTGTGATGTAGTGCGAGAACAGTATTAAGTGCACAAGAACGTCACTGAGTTCAACATCTAAGTGAATACGAGAAGACATTATAATTAGACGTGTCAGAAAATAATGCCGCACCCTTCTTAAGTACAAGGGAAAGATGTTAACGTATTAGATAAGTATATTTTATCATCAAAATAAAACAGCATTCCTGTCAATATGTTACGAGTTTAATATTACACAAATTTGGGAACAGGTGACTGCAATTGTAACAGGCATCAAAATTTTAAAATGAGATGTAGCTGAGTATAACATGCAGTACTTTTACGTAAAGTCAGATAACATTGTGTAACTGACATCACGCAACCCGCACAAACCACATTTGAATGTACTATTAGTACATGAATAACAACTTTCGTGAAGCCCAGATTTGCATTCAATACGCTGAATGCAATTATCAAGAATCTTGAGATCAAAGTAGTATCCCTCCATGTCAACGCAAAACAAGTCTCTATCTTTCTTTCTTTTTTTTTGTTCACGATTTGTGCTTCTCCGTGCTGGGAAAAGTTGAGGAGCCAGCTATTGCACGCATTACTTTTTACCAATTTTCTCTTAGCATTAAAAAAAACACAAATGACAAATCTCCTCCTAGTTCTTTCATTCACCTGCAGGAGCTTATAGATAAAGTGGTTATTAGGTGCTGTACACAGTGATGGGTCGTGTGCATGTAATTCTTGCTGTAGGTTGCGTTTAAAGTGAAACATTACATATAGCAAAATTTAAGGGAACATTCTATACATTTCATCTTGATGAAGATTGTTACCAATTTTTTTTCTTGCCACATTTTTTTTATAAAACCATCTGGAATATCCAATTTGAAGCCAATGCACTGGTGCACGGAACTATATCTAACTATCTGAAAGTAAATTATTATATATTTTAATTCTAGTTTAAGTTTCAGAGATAATAGAGAACACTTAGCACGCATGATATTTGATTCTTTCAATTCAACCAGTCTTTTAAGTTATTTTAATTGTACATGCAGCACAAACCATATTCTCCCAGATTGCCATTAGAGAATGGTGTAAATAAATTTCACAAAATTTGACACGAATTATTCGAAATTGTCTTACCATCTAAAAAAAATCCATAACATATAAAACTCTGAGGATCTCACAGCCAGTGTGGCACCAAGGAATACATTCTTGACAGGATCATTATTTTATATTAGTAGTGAAATCGAGAGGTATTATTTCCAAGACGAGAAGGGAGCGTTATTTTCCCAAACGAATACGCTTAAGCTTCGAGTGTCCTTTCTAAACTTCAAACAACGTTCATGCACATTTATCTATGTCCTACTCATAATTAATGATACTCTATTGACGCATGCCAATAGGAGCAATTAAAACTTAATGCTCGCCTTTCCACCGATATAATTCTCTACCGAGCATGGTCCATATATATAGCATGGTCCAGAAATGGGTATACCCAAAATTGGTGTTTTTGAAGTTTTATTTTTTACCCACTTTTGTCTGGCAACATTGCTATCCATCTTCAGTTCTTTTTGGCAGGTATTTGCAGTGAGGTAGTGATCAATGTGTGATCAAAGTCCACAGACCATTGAACTTAGCGCAGAATTCAGCTGTGTTATGATATGCAAGGTGACTATAGCAATGTTTGTGTCTCTTAAGACGCTTAAAACTTCAAGGTAACGGTGTGCAGACATTCTACCATAACTAACACTACACTGTTGAAACTAAAGGGGCACGGCCACTCCCGGACCACACTGTATATGAAGTCTGATTAATATAGGCTATCCGCGCAAGCTGAATCCATGTCTTCCGCAGTGGAGTCGGCACCACGAACTTTTCAGAAGTTAATTAGACAAAAATTCTTATTTCCTTATAAACTATTGCATCAGTCTGAATTCTACGTACCATAAACATTAAAAGCTTTTGACCCTGTCTATATTAATTATTCTTACCTAAATATAATAACCCACTGAAATAAGAGCACAGCAATAAATTTCCGAAGAGGGTGGTTGGAAAACGTCATATAGGCCTATATTCTATAAGCTCTCTAAAAATTAAATTATACGTCAGTTTTACTTTTTAAATATATTAACTTACTCGTATTTTGTAATAGATATTTATGTTCCCAACTTCATCGATATACTCTACGATATTCTTGATGATCCTACAGCTATCAGGTCATAGATACGAAGAGTAAGGCGTTACTAAGAACGAAGAAATGTAATCATCCACAGTCGCTGAAAAATACGATGTGCCAAATAACATAACATTGATTGAGTTTCTTTTCTAACGAAAACAGTACCCAATGAAGAAGGGAGCTATCCGTTCCTCTAGCTTAAAATTTTTAACCAGCGACTGAAGTTTATCAACAATAGAAATTTGTCCAAATACATATTTTAGACACCACATATAATTCTCTTGTATAGACCGAAAAGTTCAAGTAACTAAGTTGAATATTCTATAATCAAATAAGGAATTCAAATCTTTGAATAAAGCAAAATTGCATCTTTCAAAATGTTTCAAATAATGCTGAGGTTTCTAAAGTATCTAATACTAATGATTAACTATTTAATTTTCGGGCATTGAGTAAAAAAAATGCATACAACGAAATGAAGTACTAATGTACATAGATATTACAAAAATACTCAATAAATCTGTGCTTTGTAAAAGAAGGAAAATCGATGGAAGAATTTCAAGAACATTGTCAAGCAGAATGTCACCCTTCTTAAGTTCGTTTATCTATTGAGGTGCCCATGATCTAAAATTAATTTAAAAAATTGATTGATGAATTTCATACGTACTCCTTTTCAAAATCCCTTAAGTTGAAACTCAAGAAAATCCTAATTTCAAGTTTCTATTTAATGTAAGTATACCCAGGTTTCAGCGTATTTTGATACTCAGTCCTTGTTAATTAACCACTTCCTTTTGTCCTATCCCATTTTCTTCGGTTTTCGATCAAGTAACAATGAAACTGTTAAACATATGTTTATTCATCTCAAAGAAACGTTTAAGTACCTAATTTCAGGCCTAAACTTAAGTTATTCGGAAAGAAGGACATGTTGTTAGTATAATGTAAACAGTTTCTCTTTATTCCTCTACCTCTTTTGATCCTTTCCAGGTCAAATACAAAACACGGTGAAACACGCGTTTAATTAGTTTTAATAGAAAGAATAAATACTGAATTATAAGTCTCTAAAACAAAAGAACTCCATATTACGGACACCATATTACAAAAATCTATAACCGTTATTTCCACTTTATTTCATCTCTTATGGGCAAAATATTAAAACATGTAGAATCACATATTGGATTATTTTAAATGATAAACCTAAATACCGAACTGAATGCCTTTCATTTCATTAATTTCGATAAATAGACAACAAGATGTAATAATTTCAATCCTGTTTCTTTTCATTATCTTCTATTTTTTTCTTTGCTGTGTCAAATATAGAAAAGCCCTGAAATGGCAATACATTTAATCTCTCTAACTTTCAGCAAATATCCTATGCTGTTTTCCAAATGTCAAGGCCTTGGTCAGTCAGTCAGTGAAGACTTCTTTCATGCAGGGTGTTAAATAGCAGCAGTAGGTACCGATTTATTCAACTGAAATAAGAAAAATAGTATTACTGCATATCACACCTACGATCCAGAAGGACCTTTGTTCAAGGCCACAGGACATGATTTCCAGGTTACTACTATGTTCAATAAACTAAAGTTTTAACAACCTAAAGATCATATCATTTTCTGGGATCGTACGAAGTTCCTTCTGAACAGGAGACGAGATAATGCAACAATAAAGGCAAATCTTGTTGCAGAAATGTTCTTTTTAGTGCTTATACGAACAATAAATATATTCTTAAACTATTAAAATATCCCTATCTCGAGAACGCAATATCGCACGATAGTTGGTTTGAAAGGAAACACTCATAGCATTTGGTCATAGGTTTCATGAACGCGCAATGAGACTGATGCAGGGACAGTACAGGGCTACTTAAAAAGTTAGAAAATTCATTGGGTATTCTATACAAGGAAAGGACAAATTATAAAAGAGAACGACAACAGTGAAATGACACATAAGGACCATGCTCTGTAAGTGACAAGCAGGTATAATACTTAAACTTTCGAGTATTATCTATAAACGAAATAGAAAAAAATGTCCGAGTTGCACACCTTATGCATCACGAAAAGTAAAATTTTGAATCAAGAAATGAGAAGACAAATCGATGGTCACTGTAATTTTCCCTGAAATTATATCACGCCCAATGAACTTTGTACACTTCTGGCCATGGAAAACCTCTAGATCGGAAAATTCCCCCAGATCTTGAAGTCCCTGCTGACAGGAAAGTTTATTTTCCCTCCTTTCGCAACAGAGCAGCATGACCACTTGGAGCAGAGATATTGACTACCTGGATGTTGCAGTCAAGTAAATCTGTAATTGCCATATATGAAAAAAAAGACAATTGCTATTATATTACAAAAAAACGAATGAAACCAAACTCTGGCTTATTGGGTAATACAAAATTCATGCTTAGAATACTAAGGTAGAGAATTGTTTGAGTGAAGTCTTTCTAGTCTATTATCATAACAGAGTTGGCGTAGAACTTCATTTCAGAAATTCGTTTGAATCCTGTTAACGATGACGTACTTTATAAAAAAGAATATGCGATTTATCGCAAAGAGTATGGAGGTAAGAAAATTATAAATATGTTACAGTTCTTCCTTCATCTTTAATAGATATTCCTGAGCTGAAAATATTATAGAAAGTGTTCATCTAGGTTTTCAATATTTTGCACCAAGGGAATCATAATATAAGGAAATAAGTAGTGAATAAATTATATCTTTAGTTTCAACCGCAACCAATGGGAACGGTATGGTTGACCTGTAGAAAATGATACTCTGATTAAAATGCGACAACAAATTTATCTTGTAAATAATATAGCAAATGGAATAGTTTCTAAAATGACAAAACAGATTTATCGTATCAACATATTTGAATTATAGACAACAAAGAATATCATAGAGAATTAAAGAAGACAACCATCTAAGCATCGTGCAAGAAAGACAAAGTAACGAGAAAATTATTAATATGAATTATGTTTACTACTTTGCAGCATAATCAAGTACTTAGCGTACCACGTTGCACGCTGCAGATGAAGGTTCGAATCTTATTCCCTCTAGTGCCTTTTTATGCTTGGTTTTATCATTCGATTAAAACATTGTTGAAGAACAGTTAAAAACTATTAACACATGTGAGAAATTGTCAACTATTAACATCAAGCAAATATTGTCATACTAAAGTAATATCTAGATAGAGGCATAGTGTGGAGAGAAAATAAGAAAATACGAAAATATGAAATTACACTGGTCAACAAATTTTCACTTTTTATTTTATTTTTTTTTTACAGAAAAGAAAGTAGCCAATCTTTATAGATTTCAGGGTGCTGAACACGAATATCACACTTAAAATTAGCTGGTATCTCAGGGTTGCCAGTAAATGTGGAATTTACCTTTAAAAATCATGTATTTCACATTTATTTTGTTAGGTTTTACTCAGGAACGTATAATTACATCCCTATTTATCGTTTCGTAATGTGTTATACCTCTTTCTATTCGTCGATGACCATACTTTCTGAAAATTTAACAATCATTCCGGTAACCGGTATCGTTAAGAAATTATATACCCATATATTCGAAAATATCCCTTTTTTAGAGGAAAATCTATTTTTTAAATTTTTACTGGTACCCTGCAATAGTAAAATTGTAATTAATATTTGAAAAGTAACCTGTCATTATTGTGAATGTTTTATGCAAATGTCGTCTTGATCGAAGCGAGCCGAACTGTGAAAGGAATATTATCCCTTCTACCGAAATGCCGATATTTTACATACCTTTACAACATGTACATTAAAAATGTAATATTGATTTCCGTATGCCAAACAGAACTATAGGACAACGCATTCAGACAATGAAACTATCATTTCGGTAGTCTCTACTGGGGTGGCAGATTTTATGTACTGAAATATTGCACGAAAGATTCCCTTTCTGCAAAATTCCGACTTGTTTCTGCCTACAGCTGGCAATCCTGCAATAAATAACTGCACTGGCAATTCTCGGATAAATATAATCATAAAATATACGTTGACAAAAACAATTTATATTCTATTCACATCCACAAGAAAAATGATTTTCCCATAGGGTGACCGTATTGTCAATAAATTTCGAAGAGGTAAATGTCACACGTACTTAGGGAACAAATGAATTGCGTTGTTGTTATAATAGCAATATACAAAGAAGAGTAACAATAGTTTTGCAGCAGATGTTAAGCAAGTTGTACTTGTTGGATCTGGCATCAATGCGTAAAGCTCAATCCTGTGCCCACGATCCAGTCACCTGATCATTCGACAGGCTGAAACTTTTTGGCGGCGTGCGTGTGTGTGTCTGCGCTCTCTTTTACTGTACTTTAATGTGTCTTGGTTGAGAGGTGGTTGGTGGTGAGTTTATATACAGTAAAGTATTTGAATTAAACTGTCAGTGTTTGCGTTATTTGAACGAGTGTCGGTTTTCATGAGAATGCCTCGCACCTGCAAGAACAATCCTAATAACTTTTGTTACATTTGTGCAGACGCTATTTGTGGTAATAGAAGGCGACCACTTACTGATGCAGTAAGGAAAGCCTATTCATTGTATTTCGGTTGTCGAGTAGGAGACCAAGACAAATCTTGGGCTCCACACGTGTGTTGTACATCGTGTTCTTCGTTACTAAATGCTTCGATGCATGGGAAAAACATCTCCATGAAGTTTGGCGTGCCTGAAAATTTGGCATGAACCCACAAATTATGTGTCTGATTGCTATATTTGTATAACACTGCCCTTGAAGAAAGGAATCAATACCAAATGGAAGAGAAATATCGAATACCCTGACATCCCATCTGTAATTCGCCCTATGCCTCATGGACAAGGAGTGCCAGTTCCTGTTCCCCCAAACGCAACAATATCAAGCAGCGATACCGAGAATGCTGATCCTACACATCCAGCCAAAGAAGTGCATCCGTCCACCAGTGTTGTTGATCCTTCATTTACGCCATGTTCATCCAGCGAAAGACACAAAATCACACAACGTGAACTCAGATGTGTAAAGATGAAATGTTAGCCTCACGACAGCACCAGTGGAACCTTCTAGCTGAAGCAGTGCGAGTGTCAGTTTTTCGGGATCGTCAGAAAGAACTTGAGAACCATTTTAGTACTGAAGATGACATTACATTCTGCAGTGATGTTGAAGGTTTGTTTCATGACCTACATATTTCATACAAACCGGACGAGTGGAGGCTATTCATAGATGGTTCCAAAACAAGCCTGAAGGGTGTACTGTTACATAATAATAACGAAATAATAATAGTCCATCCTTGTCGCATATGCTGCTTTAGCGAAAGAAACTTACACTACGTTGAAACCTGTTCTACGCGTCATTAGTTACACTCAGCATGAATGGCTAGTATGTGGAGATTTCAAAGTAATTTTGATTTTGTTGGGTTTGCAAGGAGGTTATACTAAGTATTGTTGTTATATATGTGAGTGGGACCGTCGCGCAAGAGATAAACACTATACACAAAAGCAATGGCCTTTAAGAACAGCTCGGATTCCTGGATCAAAAAATATTGTCAATGAACCTCTAGCGAACCCTCAAAAAATTGTTCTCCCACCACTGCATATTAAGTTGGGACTTATGCCAGCGTTTGCAAAGGCAGTGAACACGAATGAAGCAGCATTCGGATATGTGTGCATGAAGTTTCCACCATTAAGTACAGGGAAGATCAAACAGGGAATATTCATTGGTTGACAGATACGCCAGCTCCTAAATGACCCTGACTTATTAAGGCCACTCTAACCCCTGATCAATTACATGCGTGGCGTTGTTTCCGTAATTTGACCACATTGTTCTTGGGAAACAAGAGAGCCGACAAGTACAGGAACCTTGTGGATGAATTAATTCATGCTTATCAAAACATTGGCTGCAACATGACAGTGAAAATGCACTTTCTTCACTCACACCTCGAGAACTGTGGTGCTTTCAGTGATGAACACGGCGAGAGATTTCACAGGGATATTTCTCTCATGGAACGTCGATACACGGGTCGGTGGACAGTTGCAATGTTGGCTGACTTCTGTTGGACGCTACAGAGGGATGCTCCAGACACAACCTACACGAGGAAGGCAAAGAAATGGCGCATTTATTGAAAATGAGTGCATTCATTTATCCTAGGCAATAAATTTGTGTACAATTTACTTTTGTGCAGCAATAACGAAGGCCCGAGGACCAATTTTTTCTTTTTTTTTTGGCCAAAAATGTAGTAGACAGGGGAAATTTGCGGTATTTCAGTTCAAAGTGTAATATCTATTCTCAGTTCGGTCTTCTTGACGGCACATAATGTTACCAGTCTTAGAATAACTTTTCCAGCATTCTTTCCAGTTATTTATTCCAGGATTGCCAGCTGTAGGCAGATAAAGGTCGGAATTTTGCACAAAGGGAATTTTTCGTGCAATATTTCAGTACAGAAAATCCCCCACCCCAGTGCAGACTACCGAAATGATAGTTACATTGTCTGAAGGTAATGTCCTATAGTTCTGTTTGACATACGGAAGTCAATATTACATTTTTAATGTACATGTTGTAAAGGTATGTAAAATTTCGGCATTTCGGTAGAAGGGATAATATTTTTTCTCACAGTTTGGCTAGCTTCGATCATGACGACATTTGCAGAAAACATTCCCAATATC
Source organism: Thermobia domestica (assembly GCF_964235325.1). Classification (NCBI taxonomy): domain Eukaryota; kingdom Metazoa; phylum Arthropoda; class Insecta; order Zygentoma; family Lepismatidae; genus Thermobia; species Thermobia domestica. The sequence continues at coordinate 240,694,087 of NC_137463.1, read as the reverse complement.
GAAAGGTTACTCTTCAAATATAAATTATAGTTTTACTATTACAGGGTACAACGACTTATCTAAATGATAGTCGTAAACCTGATTCGTTTGCTAAAATAAAAATTTGAAGTGGTAGTATTTCTTCCTCATGTAAAAATTTGCTTCGATATGTAAATACCATTAATTTCACCTTTTTAATAAATATGACAAAGTCTATAAATGGTGTTAAAACTGGTTTATTATTTTAATATAACTTAAATATCCTTTTCTTTAAACTGTTAAGTACACAAAATCACTGACTAGGTAACCATAAAACATGTCCATATCAACAACTATCCCATAATAATCATTTACATATATTAAAAACATTCTTCTTTTGTTAATATGAAATGAACATTCTACTAAGCACAGTGCATATGTATGAGTACTTTCTGCCCTAGGTACAGGTAAATATTACTGAAGCCAAAGTATTTTGTTGTATAAAATGTCGCTCGACAAAGGGACTGAATATAAAAGTCATGAGTAGGCTTGGCTTTTATCTTCAAGAACCACTGGTCCGTTAACATTAGTGTTTTTACATTGTATATGTCCATCATATTTTGATCACACCTTGTATATCTATTCATTATATTTCACATATACATATATATATATATAAATACATTCATAAATATTCTTTCATTTTATCAATATTTATCTTTAATTACATTAATTATATTTATTTTATTATTATCCACTATATTATTAATATATTTCCTTATTAAAATATCGTCGCTTATTTAATTAATCGTCGACGGGTGCGATTTCGAAAAAATGTAAAGGACAAACGTAGGTTACAAATAATATTAATCCTTACGGGCGCATTAAATAACAAATAAGTCGGATGTTGCATTTAAAGGTATACATAGTAGCACTAAGATGTTATAATAAAGAAGAATTTCCTTCAAGGTAGTCGTTGGATAATTGATTTTATAGAATAGAGCTTCTTTTTAACATAATCTTTGATAATTAAGTTTTCAACACAAATCAATCTAATATAAATAATCTTTGCTCTTAATCAATTATAAATCGAATTATAATTCTTACATATATTAAAAACATTTGAGAATTATCATTGATTAATGAGAATTAAAGAGAATTAAATTGAATAAAAATAAAATAAATGTTCATGAAAATTTAGAGCTGATATGGGTTTAACCAAATTTCATTAACGGTAATCAGGTTACATTAGTACTTGCATACGGTTCTAATAAAGTACACTGTACTGCGCTATCATGATTAGGTTCTACATTGTGTTGTACATGTCTTTCATCGTGATTCTGACTTTGGTATGAAGTGCCATCTCTTGATCTCCAATTACGTCTATTCATGTAATTTGTCGTATTTCTGGAATTTCGCCAAAGGTTTCGTCTATTTTGCAACCTATTTTGACTATATGGTCTAACATACGAATGGCTACTATTGATTAGGTTAGGCGGATTCTCTTCATAACCTTGCCTATTGTGCGCATTTTGATTGCTAGAATATACTCGGTTTAGGTTAGGTCCGGTATTATTCACACTCCGAATATTTAAATTCCGAACAGACACCAAATGATCTGAATTATTCTTATTTTTACCCATTCCTGATTGTGGGTTCATGGCATGGTATTGAGTTTCGTAACATTGGACAAGCATCAATAAATGGCTGAAACTCATACACTGTGTGGAAAATAAGATCTGTTGCAGTTTAAATGGAAGTAAATTTCGAATCGATGCTATTATTCTCGATTCCAATTGTAATGGATTAACGACCTTTAATTCGTTGTAGACATTTACAACAAACTCTACAAGAGATTTATGCAATCGAGGATTGAAATGTTGATTTCTAAGGGTGGCATCTCTATTTGCCAGCAAAAAGTCATTTTCATAATTTGCGATCAATGCCGCTTTGAATTCTTCATATGTACTAATGTGATCACGTATTGCCTTAAACCATAAGGAACAAGGTGGGAGTAATACATGGGGTATTAATTTCATATACTGTGATCGATCGATAGACATTATATTACATTCGTCTTGGAATTTCTCTAAGAAAGAAGTGGCATTTTCATTACACTTACCTCTGAATTTACTCATAGCTCGGATTTCACTCATCTTAACACTTAATTTTACCTTCCCTTCCTCATTCCTTGTTCTTGTTGAGTGATAGTTCCTATCCGTGACGTGCTGTGTCGTGACACCATCTAAGTTTCGCTCATCAGTAATCTTCGGACAACTTTCTTCTAGGATAATATCCTCATCAGATCCGGGCGAAGGCGAGATCATCTCTGGTGAGTGGGGCAACTCAAAGCGATCACTACCCAAGTTATTACGGAAAATGTTGTCTTTAGCCTGTAACGTTCTAATCTCTTCCTGAATAGTGGCTACCAACTGTGTATTTACACGTATGTTATTAGAGTTTTTGCTGACCTGGATCTTTTGCTGTTTAATGGAAGATTCTATTACTTCTAAATCTTTTTTTACAGCACAGATTTCTTGATTTTGGTGATTGTGCTTTTCCTGACAATCATCGGATATCCTTTTTAACTTTTCCTCGAACTGTGAAGAAATGTCGTTAACCACCTGTATAATTGTCTGTTTCGTTTCGTCGGATTTTTGTTCTATCCGTCTACTTAATTCTTCATATTGCTTATTAGCTTGGTCAAACTTCTGTTCCATTTCGTTAAACTTCTGTTCCAATCGTCTGCTTAATTCTTCATTTTGCTTGTTAGCTTCGTCAAACTTCAGTTCTATTTTCTGTTCCATGGTCGTGTTAGATTCGTTGAACTTCTGTTCCATGGTCGTGTTAGATTCCTTGAACTTCTGTTCCATGGTCTGCTTTATCTCGGTAGTCATCTGCATTATTTGTCGCTGTACAGCTAACAAGAGTCGATCCTCTGATGACAAACCTGGTGTTACACTAGTTTCACCTTGGTCACTAGTATTTGATTCCTGCTGCATGGCTTCGTTGTCCATTTTTCTTATGATTACCTTACCACTTCGCAATATGGTTAAGTTCTTATTCATAAAAGTAAATACAACCTTACTCTTCTTCTTCGGGAACTGAATTTACAAAGTCCCGGGTGAGGTAAACCAAATTTTTACAACGACTTATCTAAATGATAGTCGTAAACCTGATTCGTTTGCTAAAATAAAAATTTGAAGTGGTAGTATTTCTTCCTCATGTAAAAATTTGCTTCGATATGTAAATACCATTAATTTCACCTTTTTAATAAATATGACAACGTCTATAAATGATGTTAAAACTGGTTTATTATTTTAATATAACTTAAATATCCTTTTCTTTAAACTGTTAAGTACACAAAATCACTGACTAGGTAACCATAAAACATGTCCATATCAACAACTATCCCATAATAATCATTTACATATATTAAAAACATTCTTCTTTTGTTAATATGAAATGAACATTCTACTAAGCACAGTGCATATGTATGAGTACTTTCTGCCCTAGGTACAGGTAAATATTACTCAAGCCAAAGTATTTTGTTGTAAGGGTTGTCAGTAAAAAGTAAAAAATCGAATTTTCCTCTAAAAAAGGGATATTTTAGAATATATGGGTATATAATTTCTTAACGATACCGGTTACCGGTATGATTGTGAAAGTTTCAGAAAGTATGGTCATCGACGAATAGAAAGAGGTATAACACATTACGAAACGATAAATAGGGACGTAATTATACGTTCCTGAGTAAAACCTAACAAAATAAAAATACATGAATTTTTTAGGTAAATTCCACATTTACTGGCAACCCTGAGCTACCAGCTAATTTTAAGTGTGATATTCGTGCTCAGCGCCTCGAAATCTATAAAGACTGCCCACTTTCGTTTCTGTAAAAAAAAACCACTGTAGACCAGTGTTATACGAAATTCTAATTTTATATTTTCTAGAGGATAAACTAGTATGTCTATGCAATAATACAGTTAGCCAAATCATTGTCATTGACGAACACAAACAGCTATTCAATTCTTATGTAATCCACGTTGGCGCTTTATGCTATTTATGCTAATTGGAAATGATGACTTCATATTTTAGGAGCTTAGTTTCAGAAAGGAACCTTTCTACATCCATTTCTTTCTAAATCCATCTTTAACGGTTCCTGAACCTTTCATGAACTCTGTCTGATCACACGATAAAATGTATTCAAACAGGAACATTTTTGGTAGATCGCTGAATGAAAATTGAATCCTATCTTAATAAATGTGTGTTTAACATTTAACGGTTTCCGAATCTATGGGATGAATTCTGTCAGATTACACGATAACATTGACTCATGTCTTAATATATATTTGTAAACATTTAACGGTTTAATATATATCTATATGTATGTATGTATTTATCTATCTATCTATCTGTTTAATTGCACAACCAAATAGGAAGACTTTTAGTAGTTCTCTCAATGTAAAATCAGTCTTGTCTTAATATATGTGTTAACTTTTAAAAATAAATTTGTCATTGAATGTTGAAAGTAGGATTTAGTCTTATTGGCTCCGAACGCAGTCAAGTTCTCATTTTAAAACTTACCAGACTTCGTAGATAAAGTAACAGAATCAGCAAAACCTACAGTCAGTCTCCATATGTAAGCAGATTGCAGACTGCACAAATAAAATTGTATGTTTCTACTCATCTAAAACGTGTGTTTGTTCTTATTGATTACTATACTGCGTCAATTGCCGTGTGTTGGTACCTTAAAATGTACCTTTTCTCTATTGTGTAGCCGTCGCTTTAGTTATCGTAGACCATCAGAGCGACAATACTGAAAAATATTATTTTATGAAGTGATATTATCTACCAGCTAAGATTAGAAAAATTATATCCAACAGCACGTAGTAATCGATTCATTGTAACACGCCACAAATATCAGATAAAATATGGAGTAATAAAAAATAACAGAAACTTTCAAAGAAAAACACACAGAGAGAAAAATAATCATTTAAAATTACAGGGCAGTAAGGGCAGAAAGATACGTTTACTGAATAAATATTAACAATACTTATTTGAGGACAATAGAAAAGAAATAGGCAGCTAGTTCTGTTTCAATTATTCAATATTAATTTATCGACAGGTGCAGGTGAGTTGTTAATGTTTTGGTTTTGTAATTGGAATGTTTCGAGTTCAAACCATGTGTCAGGTTACCAACTTTTCCAGAGTTTCTCTGAGGTTCCTTAGGCTAATTATGAACAGAAGTCTTGCAATTTACTACTCGCACATTTTTTCTTCAGAAATTATTTTCCATGATAAATGGTATTACGTATAAAGTCGTTCCATATATAAATTTTGGTCTTTGTAAACGTCAAATCATATGTCTTTTATATCATATATCTACGTATTTTATGTATTTGTACAAATACCAATACTAACTACAGAAATGTTTATTGCAGCAGGAAAGTGTCTTTATAGGATCATCTTCCTGCCAAATCAACTCTGCCAGAATTCATGGTATGTATTTCCCATTGATTGTTCATTATCTTACTCTTCCAGCTCCTTCTTGTCTACCTAAAAGTATTTTTCCTTATCATCTTCTCAACTATAATTTAATGAACGCAGTATATTTCTTGCACAAGGATATTCTTTCTGAACACCATTCATTCTAGCTTTGAAACTTCTTGTGTAATGTGTCTGATAAAGGCAAAGTTAATTTTCCGAAACTGTAACGCTATTATTTATTAGTTAATATATGCTTTGGTCAGAATTTGTCTGTTATTTTATACAAGGATATTCTTATTCTTATATTAGGCTTCTGTACGTTATTATGCATATGATATTAACATATTCATTTTATATAACATTCTTTGCTCTTCCTTTTGATCGTTCTTTCTTTATATTTAGAAGTATTTCTCTCGAATTCACTTTCTCACCTAATGGTATGAAGTTAGGGACCCTCCACGCAATGCAGCATAGATTTTTTTCTTCTCTCAAATTTAGTTAACACTGATTACACATGTTGTTCAGCTTAATGCCACAGGTTTAATTATGACACTGCGAATTACAAAAGTTATTGAATTATATAAACTATTCACATTTTGTTCAATAGGTTTCTGGATAATGGGTAAAATATATTCACCTACTTTTTTTAAAAAAAATGCCTGATTTACAAAACAAATAAATGAATTAGTAAATAAATACAATAGACTGAAATGACTTTTTATCTCAAATTTTCACCCTCTTTCAATTCAAACTGGAAGAAGATTTTTCATTGAATAAAAATGCAAGGAGTACACAACACTCAGTAGTACACAGCGTTCAACAACAATTCCAACTGGGTTTACCATTCTTTCGTTTTCCATTACTATTCCTAGCATGACATCATTAGTATGGTTGCTTTGTCATTCTCCAATACGTTTGTTGCCAAAAGAAAGGAAAAAAAACATTCGAATGCGTGTATGTTGTGTATGGTTTCTCTGGATCATAAGTTCTGATTAATACAAAGAGCGCTCGTCAAGTATCTAGCCCGATGCTGAGTACAGACTGCGTCCAAGATATAACGTCACTAATTACGTGTAGCAAAAAGACAAAGACTCGCCCTGGGATAAAAGTAATGCGTGTACGACTACTTCCGACCTCAGTTTTCATGGAATGCTCAAATATTCTTAAATTTTATATTGTGAAGTATTATAACACTATCAATTCGATGAATGAGTTAAATCTCTCTCATGCCCTCTTGCTATTCTATCACGTTTACATTTTATTGCAATTACGTAATAACAATTTGTGTATTATATTGATATTAGAAATTAAAGAAAATAAATAATAGTAACTCAGTTCAACGTAAACACTAAAAACCAGAAAATAAACTCCAGAAGCTATTAGCATTACTATCGAATATTATTGTACGTTTGTTCATGCATAATTTCAATATAGATTAGAGTGGAGCGAAAAAAGAAATCAAAGTTGTTCAATTAAGTCCAAGGTGTCAAAAGCTGTGTATTAACTGGGATAACATTCGTGAATTTTTTTATAATTTTTTACTCCATTTTCATTCCCTACAAAAGTATTAAGTGTTTGCAATTTTATGAAGCTTTGCATATTTTGAAAATATTAACTTTTTTTCAAGCTGCCGAAAGAAATCGAAGAAAGTAACAAAAGTTGCGTAATGACTAGATTGACTACACCATTCGTAATCTTTATAATAATTCCCTGCAAGGTCCTGAAATTCTGCAGATTTCATGGTGTATTCTAAAGCATATTCTAAAGCATTTAGAACCGGCAACAATTGGTTCTCCAAAATTCTCGGGAGCTTTAGGAAAAAGTTTAATCAATTGTGAAGATTTACCAATCGTTAATTGTCAAGCGGTTGAAGTTTCTTGGCTATGGAAGAAAAAGACGTCAGATGTCTTAGCACATACCAAAGATAGATATGCGGAATAGGATGGAGCGAAGTGGGAGATTGATTACGAAAAGGTGCTCAAAAAATAACACTAGGTATGAAAAGTTCTTTATTGACTAGTATAACTTTGGTGACTTTTGATAATTTTTGACCAGTATAATTTTTGTATCTTGTCTTCGTTCCCTCAAAATTGCGAAAAACTTTTGCAATTCTTATAAAAGTTGAGTTTGTTTTGAAAATGTTGAATTTTTGTAAGTTTCCCAACGAAATCGAACTGTGACAAAAGTTGCATAATGACTGGACGGACTATTCCATTCATGATTTTTAAAATAATGTGTATCTTCATTTCTCGCAAGGGCTTGAAATTTTGAAATTTTTATGGTAAATTTGGAAATTGGACTTAAAATATTAAAAAAGTTTTAAAATCCGTCAAATCACTTCACACTAGCTTAAGAAAGAGTTGTGTTTACTACCACAACACGCGTGCTCTTAAAATAGTATTCGTGCTTTATTTTATTGCGTTCACGAGCCTCAAAAGTTTGTAATTTATATGATAAATCTTTCAAATATCTTATTAGATGCCATGACTAGAATTGTTTTTAAAAACATTTTCTTTCGTCTTCATTACTTTTAGCAAGTTTTAAATTCAGTTTCACAGTATTATCTAAAAATACATCGAGCATAATATTAAGATACATTTTGTAAATACAAGAATTTTGTATTGAAATTATTTCTGATATGCCCTTCTTTGCTGGTTCCCAGAACTCACCACGAGGAGGTAGCTGCATCTAGAGTTCCACCCATCCTCCCACCCCATCCACTGTACCTTTGAAAATTATTTCTCTAACTTGTTGGTTTTGAGTTCAGAGTTTTTGGTATGTGAGAATAATTGACCTATCCAAATGTCTTGCTCTGATAAATCCATCTCGAGGTAAGACACCAAACACTTCGGACGAAACTTTGGTAACAGTTTTAACGCACCTCTCGACTGTTTGGGTATGACATGGCAAGTGGAAAGCCTGCGGAAGGACACATGAATCATCTGTTCACATTTGTGTAGATCCTCTTCCGACAAATGGCTCGTCAGGGGTAGCTCGGATACTTTCCGTTTCTGCCAGTTGATTACGTCAATGTAATTCTGAGCACTGGACAATTGCTGGAATATTGAACATGGGTACAGAAGGTGTTTGATTTGAGTTTTATGAAGAATTCTACTCATAGCTAGTTCTCGAATATGTTTTCGATCATAGGCGAGCATAGATAGCAGAAAATTCTCCGTATGTGCTAAGAAGCCATTGTGTTGAATTATGCTATTTATAATGAGATTCGTTCAGTTCATTAAGTACCGTTAAAAGGTTATAGTACAATATAATTTCCCATAGCATCCTTGATGGCAGGGTTACATAACCATATCGGAGCATACTCTTTCTTGATGAATGTAACTAGCTACTTCAAGTTCGAAAATGGGTCAGTAGTACATATGTACCCTAAAAGCACTTTAGTGGCAGTAGTTATTCATCATGTATTTGGTAATTTTCCAGGATTTCGTGGTGTAAGATTGGGCGAACACTCAACAGAAAAAGTTGCTATACAAATATTTCACATATATGTCTTTGGTCTATGCTAAGATATTTGACTACTTTTTCTTTCATGGCCGGGAAACTTTCTTCAATCGCTCGAAAATTAGCGATTGGTAAATCTTCACAATTGGTTAAACTTTCTCCTATAGTTCCCGAGAATTTTTGAGAACCTGCTCTTGCGTCATCTAAATGCTCTAGAATATGCCTCAAAATATACCTTAAAACTACAAAATTTCAGGCCCTTGTGGGGAATAAAAATGCAAATTATTTTTAAAATCATGAATGATGTAGTCAATCTAGTCATAATGCAACTTTTGTCAGATAGTTCGATTTCATTGGGCAGCTTGAAACCAAATTCAATATTTTTACGCACATTCGCGGAAGGAAGATCAGATACAACAATTACGAAGAAAGTCACCAATGTTATACTCTTCAATAAACAACTTTTGACATCCAGTGCTATTTCATTTGACAACTTTTGATAATCGACCTCCCATTTCACTCCATCCTATTTCATATATGTATCTTTGGCATGCGCTAATATGTCTGGCGTCATTTTCTTTCATGGCCAAGAAACTTCTACGGCTTGACAATTAACGATTGGTAAAATTTCACAATTGATTAAACTTTCTCCTACAGCTCCTGAGAATTTTCGAGAACCCATTGTTGCCCGTTCTAAATGCTCTAGAATATGCCTTAGAATATACCATAAAAAGATCAAAATTCCAGGCTCTTGCGGAGAATTGAGATAAAATTATATTAAAGATTATGAATGGTGTAGTGAATCTAGTTATTTATGCAACTTTCGTCACCTAGTTCGATTTCATTGGGCAGCTTGAAAAAATCAATATTTTTTTATATCCAAAGTTTCATAAAAATTTCAAACATTTAATGCTCTTTTGGGGAATGAAAATGGAGTAAAATATTATGAAAAATATGGAAAACTTTTGACACCTAGTGCTGCAACGGAATAATTTACCGTTACATTAAATTTCTAGTTTGCTTTGCAACGGATCTCATAAATTATATTAAAGGTAGCATAATTTTAAGAGGAACGATTCAGATATAGTATCTTAGGTATAGAGCTCCTTTCATTTGAAGTGATTAAAGTAAACTTGCACAAACATATTGTGAGTTGGTAGTTTGTTATTCTATTATATGTTTTGTTGCTTTTGCTTTTGTGTTTTCGGTGGAACTTAATCTGTGCCTATGCATACTTTACAATTGTATAAATAATTTTAGAAACCTCAGAAATACCCATATGCCTTAATATAAGTATAAGTGTGGCTATTTTCATCATGTACGTGCTTTAGCGTGCTTTTTAAAACCTCGTCGCAAGCCTTACATTTCGTAGATTCTGTCCACAAAAGAAGATATTATTGATAATGTTAGAAAAGGGGAAACACAAACGAATAAAGAGTATGTAAGTGGCGTGTTGTTTTATAAAATTGTAAGTAAATATTTTGAGAATTTATACTTCATTGTTTGTATAAGTAAATCGTTATTACAATGGTACGTTCTGTATTAAATTTCTCACTTGGTAAAATGACCATTGAAATATCAGGTGTGTAAAATTATCGCGAATTATGTTTCTAAGCGGATTCTGATTAACGTGATTAACGTGAAAACAAAACATTGCAATAATGACGATGAATGCGGCGCTTGGAATTTTGAAATATGTTCCAGAAAATAAAATTTAGTGAAAAGGAAACATTCAGTTTTGGCTTATAAGTACAGATTCCTCTAAAAAGTTTTGGTTCATCCAGGTAACAAATAATTAGAACGTTTTCTGCAGTGCATGGGAGGAATCATAAATGCTGTTATAGTATTCTCGTTGTTTAGTTAAAAATTTGTTCTCAAGATTCGCTTTCATATCTACGGTAATTCAGTAAGAATGCATGGCATAATTATATCTATAATGCATCATTTACTCGTGCCGCCTTTCGTCCCGATCTATTAATCAACAATGACTACAAAACAGCAAAATGATCAGAATACTATGCACTTTTCTCGCATAAATGAAAATCAAATATGCTTGACAAGATACCTAATTCAAAATAATAAGTTTGTACGTTATTTATTGAATAAATGTTTGAGGTCCATGTAGAAAGTAGGTACGATAATTGCCTTGGTCAGGATATTTCGGTGTTTTCCAAAATTCAGGAAATCAGCAGTGACAAATTAATTAAAACTGGTCTTGTATATCTTTAGCAAAATTTCGCTTTATGTCTATTATATTTTCTCTTGTGTAGTACTAACATATGTGAATTGTAGAATAAATTAAGATTTTGTAAAAAAAAATGAACAACTAAAAAATAGTAGTCAAGTATCCATAGGAGCATTGATCAATACATATTTGAATTCAGTCAGTAATGTCAATCTTAAAGAAGATTAATGTCCATTCGATTTTTATTCTCGGCGTGATGGATGTGTTCATCTTCATAATTTCATCTGTGAATATGCATTATTTCATAATATTCTGAGTTCTCATTATTGTTTTCAAAGTATACGTCAGGTTAAATGTATTAGAAGAGAATCCCCATCAGTTACGTTCTAGAAGTTTACGTGATGGCGGAGCTGCTTATAATATTCTTTGTCCTTATATCATCATCAGCATCATCTCTGCTACAGTTGGGCGTTGAAGGAATGGTTGAACGTAAATATATGTTACTCTTACGGTATTATAGTCTTTATGTCAGAAGGTTTTTTTTCTTCGTATGGATTTACGCATTATTAACTATCATTAAATATCCTATCCGAGATACTAGATTTATTTCATTGCATCCGATAATACTTGCTAACATTATTGAGATAAAATAAAGGGAATTATAAAATATTAGTTATCATAAGATACTAGCTTTGTTTCATTGTATCTGTGGCTACTTACTAACATAAAAAAATACTTTGAATAAGACTCATTATAGATTAATATACAATCTGCTGAAATTTAACCATATACTTGTAAATACAGGTTTTTAAATACAACTTCCTCAAAGTTGTTTTGTGCAATTCATTGATGTAAAGCTATGTAATTTAAATCAGAAAAATGAAAATGACATATTGTTCAATTGTGTAGTTTCCAAGTAATTCGTTATGCAATGTGCTGAGCAAAGATTTGGAAATTTGTTATTTCTTTATTTGTTGACTATTTGAGAAAGAAATAAACAGTAAACAAATAACTTAATCAAACGATAGTTTGCGTTAATTTATTAACAAGAATACATAAATTTGTTATTTCTTTATTTGTTGACTATTTGAGAAAGAAATAAACAGTAAACAAATAACTTAATCAAACGATAGTTTGCGTTAATTTATTAACAAGAATACATTTTTATGAATTGAATATTTTTTTTAGAATTTTAAACTAATTACTAGTCTATTTAGTTCCATGAATTGAGGTTAACCGTCAAAAGTCAAGAACCTGGTGTCTGATACGTAGTAATGAAAATATCCCTTCAGTTTATTTGCAGTTTCTCTTTTGTTTAAGGCAAGCTATAACTAATAAGTGAATTATATAAACCGAAAGGGTTATTTTATCTATTTTCATTAAATTTTAAAGTGTGTTTTTTCTTGTTAAAATTAATTATAAGGTACACGAGGCGTGCATAAAACCAAATTGATACTAGCGAGTAAAATTAAGTATAACCTAGTCATAAGTAGACAAAAAAGTTAATCAGGCATGTCCGGTGAATCAGTTAACTTTTAAAAAATGTCTTAGAGCGTTCACCTCTGGTGAATGCAGTTCTTGGTTCGATCCCATCTCGTGTCAAATTAACTTTGTGGTGGGCAAACACCGTGTGCGTGGGTTTTCTTAGGATTCCACCGTTTCTTCTCACTTTATTCACTGCTCCATTTCATTTATATCTAATCATGACGGCCTCATTTAGCCTAGCGTGCATAATAGTGGGACGGCTCAAAGATTAGATTTCACTTTCTTTAAAAAAATGTTCATATATATCAGAAAAGAAACTATGTTGACAATAAATAAATAAATTTGATATTTCAAAGGATATACAATATTCATGTTACTTACAAGTCAAATAAAAGGTATGGGCTGCCACTCCACATTTTCGTGCTCCAATTTCTAAGGTAGAATCGTGTGAAGAAGGAGTATTTACGAAAGGGTTTATTTACGAACTATGAACAAATAATACGAATTTTCGAGAAATTGTAAAAATAAAAATTACAACCAAACCAAACTATCCCTTCTAAATTCTTTTATGGAAAATTAATTACGCTACATTGTAAGATTATTTGGCTTTTAATTTATGAAATATGAATGAAAAGAATCAAATCGTTTGTAGTTAAACTGTTTTTTCTTAAAGTAATTTACTTCTTAGTACTTTTAATTAAGAATTCCGTACGCTACGATATAGGGTTCAAACGCATATACTTCTGAAATCACACTGTAAAAGTAAAACACTATTTTAACAAATTTACAACACTTTTTGAGGAGAAAAATTGGCCAATATTTTTTTTCAGAAAATTCTGAAACAAGTTTTCAAGTAAGAAGTTGAAATAACATTTATTCTGTCGAACACTTTGAAAAATGTTTCGTTAATTTCTGCAGAAATATTTGATGCAGTTGTAAACACATTATGATAATTACATTTTGGCTTCTATATACAAAGATAAGATGAATTACAATGTGTTTGGAGAAGGTGCTAGCGCTAATATATCCAAACTTGGAAGCCTAGCTTTCGCGATCAATCGCTCTGGATCTTAATTATGTATGAGAAGCAATGCTAAAAGTCGACAGTAAGCCAAGAAAGTAAAAGCAAACTCTATCCACAATGAAGATAGTGAGTGCGAGCAAGAGCTACAGTGACTGTGAGCTAATGTGAGCTTTACTGAGGTTGGTGACCACGAGATCATAAGGATAGTGAGTCTGAGCCATCCGTTCTCATCCCGTTCCTCTCCATGAAAGATAATTGAAGTTGTAGGTTTGAAAACTGTTAAAAATACTTTAAAATGCTAAAGTAAGTACCTTCATTGTTAAGAAGCACTGCAATAAATGGATTATGTATGTAAAACTGCGGCAGCAAATTGAAACGCAGTGGTTGTTAGCAGGAGTAAAAGTAAGGGTGAACTCAATGAAATGGTGTCCCCCACCACGAAAAGACATGTACGGCGTCCCCCAAGTTCGTAAAAATTACAATGTGCAAAGATAGTCAGGGGAAACAGCGTGGAGGCATGTCGCTACCTACCGTCCCCTACCTTTCCAGATCCACTTTTACTTCTGGTTGCTAGTACATTTGGTGTACGTGGTCTGTGCATGAACAGTTCACAGGGTTAAATAGATTCAGGTATATATTTAAAAATGTTGTAGAGACCGTATGTGCATTGCCTGAGTCCCCTGGTTAATTATAGTTTCTCGTTTCCATATTGTAATTGCATAACATTAACATGAATAAAAGCATCTGGCCAAGTTCAGCAGCAGGAGAGTTTACTGTTTATATTTTTTGATTTAGAAGAAACAGTTCTGTATGAAGATTTGGAGTATAAAGTCTCGTGTAATAAGAATAATAAGAAAGGCCTTTTATTAGATTAAATTTTCAGATTATACGTCTTGGCTAATGCAAATGATAAGAATAAGATTAAGATGAATAACGAAAATAGACGTAAACAGGATAACACAAACAAATCTCAGGTACATCTGTTAGTCTAAAACAACGCTCACTTCACTGAAACTCGGGTTCGAACCCAGATACCCACGCGACAGATGTGATAGTTCTACAATTGAAGTACATCGAACCCCATAACTAAGTGTTTGGGTTGAAGTGAGAAATAATCTTGTACGTTAATAGGTTGTTAAATTTCGTTAAGATTATGTCTGGAAAGAGTAGAGTAAAATAAGCTACTGAAAGATTGATCTGGGGCTAGTTATTCCGTTATTTGCTTAATTCGTAACTAATGATTTAATTACTTATTCACTGTGAAAATCATTTGTCGCAGTTCTAATCTGAATTCGCTCTTGCATATATTGAGAAGAAGCGAAGAATAAGACCGTTTCTTTGTCGTCACTAGCACTTCTGATGTTTACGTTGTAAAATCTAGGCATATTTGCAGCGTTTGCGGCAAATGAGGTTTATAATTGGCTTACCATAACATCAGAAAAAGGTAATTCTACCCATTTTAGATACTGTGTTTACCAGGTTATGTCCCAGATGTAGTTGCAAAATGTGTTATCGCACTGTTTGTAGGGAAGAAGTGTTTTAAATATGTCAAAATACATACCCCATAAGCATTCCGCCACAGGGCCACCGTAGGCACATCGACGTGCGAATGGCGGGCCGGTGGCAGCCGCTGCCGCCAGGCCACCTACTCGATTACACTAATTACGCCTTCGTCCCGCCAGCGGGGTATCCGCTATAATCCCGCTGCATCTCCGCCTTTTACCGATACTCAGTCGCTGAAATCCCCCCCACGAATTTCCTCATGTGCAAGACGTAATCGGATCTACAGCAAACCACTGCGGATTGACCCCAAAAATTTATCTTCATGCCGCCTTTAATCATCTACTCTCAATTTTGGCAACAACGTTTTTGCACTTAAGCGCTGAAACCTTTATACCAATACATGGTTTAAAGACAAAGATGTAACCCCATTTTGTTCAAGAGTTCCATTCCCATCCGGGGATGGGTGGGCTGTAGATTTTTTAGAGTGGTCGGTAGTAACCAGAGATGGGCATTTTTGCTAACCCTCACTCTCCCTCAACCTCAATTGACTCCCTCACCTTCACCCTCAGCCACCCTCACCCTTAGCCACCCTCCACCTAAGTTGACACACTCACAGTCACCCTCAGCCACCCTCACCCTCAGTCGACTCCCTTACCCTCACCCTCAGTTGACTCTTTCACCCTCACCCTCAGTTCACTCCTTCACCCTCACCCTCACTCAACCTCACCCTCAGCCGACTCCTTCACCCTCACCCTCAGACACCATCCTCTCAATGGAATCCCTCACCCTCACCCTCAATCGACTCCCTCACCCTCAGACACCCTCGCCCACAATCGACTCCCTCACCCTCACCCTCAATCGATTTCCTCACCCTCAGCCACCCTCACTCTCATTCGGCTTCCTCACCCCCAGCCCCCTCACCCTCAGTCGACTTCCTCATCCTCAGCCACCCTCTATCAACTCTCTCACACTCACAATTTCTTTCATGTACTAAATAAACAATAAGTAATGGTTAATATGATTCTCATTCAAGTGATTGAAATTTATATATTGTAATATACGTAGATATACATTATGTCTACGGTATAAAATTATGTATATTTTATATACTTGTATACATTTATATATATATATATAATAGATGGCCATTTTGCACTAGGATCGCTCGCGCTCGGGTTCACCAAGATAAGAAAGAATATCAAAGGGTCGCGGACATAAGGTCACTGGATATAAGCTCACCGGCAATAAGCTCACCTTTGTTAATGTAAAAGCGGACAAAAGCTCCCCGAACTAGCTCACCACTAATAATATAATTATATTATAAGATAATTAATGCAATATAGAATACAATAATGATAACTAAATATATTTATAGGTTAACTAGTTTCATTGCAAACGAAAATAAACCTGAATAAAAGAAAAGAAGCAACTGAAAAATGGCAAACAGAAAACATGATAAAAATGAATACCAGATTTTGAATGTTAATATGAAGTAGATTTTGAATATTAAAATATAAATTGAAAACGGATTTGAACAAACAAAAGAGTACTACTTCCTTTTACTGAAGAAAGTAATCCAACCCCCTCCCCTATGCTAAAACCTTCGGTGCAGGAAATTTTGCAGCACAGAAATATTGGTAAACGAAATTTTAATGAAAGGATGTCTCCTTGTTTTTTTTTTTACTACGGCTAAAATCAACTAAGAAGTATTTCATTTTCCTTTAGAAAAAATGAAATGAAATCTTTTAAGTATTACGTCCCACGATTATGCCGGTTAGGCTAATGAAGACGGATGAATAACGAATGAAATGGTGGAATGACGAAAGTGGGAGAACCCCGAGGATACCCACGCACAAGGTAGTTGTCCACCACAAGCTTTACTTGGCGGGGACTGGGATGGAACCCGGGACCGAAGCACCAGAGGTGAAAGCTCTACCACTGAGCTACCGCTCTCCCCCTTTAGAAAAAGTATGATGGGCATGAAGAGTATTAAAATCTAGATTTTGACTAGTAGTAGACCTAATTCAGTAGAAAATAGAGCTACTGATGCTATATATCAGTTGTCAGATATGAGAATAAAATAATAAGGATGTTGCAGGGTTTAATGTGTTAAACGTGGGTTGACTTTGAGGAACTTGTAATAAAATGCTAGAGATATAAAAATCTGGGCTTTGACTACTAGTAGGCCTACATTCTCAATAGAAAGTAGGCTATATGACTAACGTCATATAGGAGTTATCAGGCATCAGAATAAAATATTAACAATGTTGCAGTGTAAGTCTTAAGGCTGTTATTATACTTGCAGACCAATACTCATCAAAGGAACCTCTTTCTTATTTTATTTATTAAGAACAAAACAACAACTTATGAACCAAAAGAAAAACATTTGTGTTAGTAAATAAGAAAGAGATTTCTTTGAGTGTTAGGCTGCAAACACGACGACAGCAGTAAGAAGCAAGGCCTAAATACGTCTTAGTATGATGAATTCGTAAAAAAAGTCACAAACCAGAATAACGAATACCGTTAAGTAACCAAATTCTATTATGTAAGTATGCATGCCTAATCATGAAAATATTTTAATGCAGTGATGAATTGTCCGATCTATAAGAAAAATTTGGTTCCAAAATTTCCAGGGCAAAAATTACGCCTAGTGTCGCCACACATTAAACTTGCAACATCCCTATTTTATTCTGATATCTGATAACTGCTATACAGCATTAGTAGCTTTGCTTTCTACTGAATTCTTAGGCCTATTTGTAATTGTAGTCAATGTCTAGATTTAATATTCAGGGTATTTTGTTACAAGTTCCTCCAAGTATGTCCACGTTTAATACAACGGAACTCCCCAACGTCCTTATTTTTATTTTTATTTTTTTTACATCTGATAAGTGATATAAGATAGTAGCTCCATTTTCCGCTTAGGAAGTAGCCAACGCCTAAATTTTAATATTCGGTGTATTTTATTAAAAGTCCCTGAATTGAGATTATGTTGGCTATCGGTGAGCTTTTGTCCGTCCCTATAGTATAATACTACCGATGAACTTATGTCCGGTGAGCTTTTTGCCGGTGAGCTTATGTCCGAGTGGTGGCGGTAATTTTGTCACCGGAAACTTCGTCACCGGAAAGTTCGTCACGGTAATTTCGTCACTGGTAATTTTGTCACCAAAATATTACCATATAGGTAATTTCGTCACCAAAAATTTTGTCACGATAATTTCATCACCAGAGTATTTTAGAACATATTACAAGTACAATAAATGAATCGTAAAAGCTTTTGAAATTGTTTTCTTTAATCTTCAACTGAAGCAAGTCGAAATATATAATAATAATAATAATAATAATAATAATAATAATAATAATAATAATAATAATAATAATTATTATTATTATTATTATTATTATTATTATTATTATTATTATTGTTATTGTTGTTGTTATTAAATAAATAGTTACATATTTTAGATCTAGTATTTGAAATAAGAGATAAAAGTTTCCAGTAATTCTATCACAGAAATACATAACATATATAGGAAATTTTGTCACGGTTATTTTTTCACCTTTCTTAAACTAAGTAGAGGCAAAGTAAATGACCTAAACAGCTTACCTTATTTTAATCAAACTTGGAAAACAATTCGGTTGGTGTTGAACTCTGCTAAATTTAAGTTTCGGGCACTCGACGCAGGAGCAAGCAACAGTACAAGAAAATAGTACTAGCTTCAGCAAATGTTAAAAGCAAAGGCAACCTGGGGAACTAATGGGTTTATATATCACTATTTACAAATATTAATTTTCGCCAATATCAAAATTTCAGAACAGAAAGTTGCAAACAAATATGAGAAGATATGCCAATCCGTTCATTTTCCCGCAAACTAGACGAAAATTTGGATCGTTCTTGTACCGTTCTCTGAGCCCAAACTCTTGAACCTTCCTCCACATTAATTGAGTAATGTGAAAAGAGTGATCTTTTTTAGAAGCTATTGAAAGACGAATGTTATATTTCAACTCTGATTAAACATTGGCGGATTGTTATTGGACATATATGTGAAGAAAACAAATTTATATAAAGGAAGAAAAACATATAAATATTTCCTTTATAGCCTTATGGAAGTATTGAGAAGTGAAACATGGATGGTGGAGGGAACTTATCAATGGCTCCTTAAAAATCACGCAGGCCCTATATGTTATTTCTGGTGAGACTTCCTTTACTAGGTGCATGCCCTAATTCCGAGCAAGACACAAAATTCATATGAAGAACTGTTTCTTGCGGTGGTGCATCAGTGCAGTGAATTTAGTGACTACTCGGACCCTGTAACTGTGGTTATGGATTTCGAGATAGCGGAAATGCAGACTGTAAAAGCAACTTTCGGAAACTCGACTCGTCTACAGCATTGCTTTTTTCACCTGACTCACTCAACGTGGAGAAAGGTCCAAGAGATTGGATTGGTGATGGGCATTTTTGACAACCCTCACTCACCCTCACCCTCAATCAATTCCCTCACCCTTACCCTCATTCACCCTCACCCTCACCCTCAATCGACTTCCTCACCCTCACCCTCATCCACCCTCACCCTCATCCACCCTCACCCTCAGTTGACTCCTTCAACCTCATCCTCAGCTACCCTCACCCTCAGTTGACTACGTCACACTCATCCTCAGCCACCCTCACTCTCAGTTGATTTCCTCATATTCGCCCTCAGCCATCCTCACCCTCAGTCGACTCCTTCACCTCACCCTCAGCCACCCTCACCCTCAGTTGATTCCCTCATACTCGCCTTCAGACACCCTCACCCTCAAACCAATCCCTCACCATCAGACACCCTCACCATCAATTGGCCCCCTTACCCTCAGGCACCCTCACCCTCATCTACCGAAATGAGGGTGAGTGCGGCCCTCTTGAGGGCAAAAATGAGTGAGGGGCCCCATCTCTGGTAGTAACCGTACTTTAGTTATTGAGTTGGAAGGTGATGGGCATCAATTTAAGTAAAACATTTGTTGATTGCTGAAGAACTTCGAATCAATGGGTGTAAAAACGACCACTAGAGGATTTCGCCCACTCTCTTGGCCAGGGGTGTGGGAGCATCAATTATTCTTTATTAAAAACATAGCTGGTCAAGGAGCTGTGAAAAAGTCATTGTTTGATGTACAAGGCAATACTCTCCAAGCATATCTGAAGTATCTCGTAATTGTCAGTGAGAATTTTAATTTTGGAGTTGATTGTTTGCAATGAGCAAAGCTTTAGGCTGTACATTTTATTTCTGCCAAGTAACAAATAACGTAAATGTTCTGCTGTAACCGGTCCCGAAAATAGTTTTGTAAGCCAACGAACTGTCTGACAATAGTTACACAAGTAAAATGCTGCCACCTATTGCTCTTATATCCTAGGTCAGAAAACGTTACCGAGTTCTCTTCTGTTCATATGAAGACCAGAACAAATGACGTTCACCACAAGAAGAATGAAGAATTGTGGGTAATGCAAAGTCGATCCGTTCCCGTCACACGACCGTAAACAGGGAAAACCGCCACGATCAGTGTATGGTCCGAAGGCTATATCCGTCGCGGTACTGCGTTCACGGTTACCCCGACAAAACCGTCATCGGTCCGCCAGTGGTTGCAGTTACTCAACCGACTCGATGGCATGCCTCGTTTCCGCTCGAAATCCGATTATATACCGCCATAGTAGCGACGATATGTGGCGGACAATTGCCACGGGGTACTCATGAGGCACTAATGGGGTACTAGGGTACCAATGTTTGAGAAATAACGCTTTTCAACACGCTAATACTTTATAAATATTATTTCATTAATTCTCCTCTCAACATCTGTACTAAAAGTGTTGAAAGTGTGTTTTTTTTGCATTGCATTATAAGAAATTCGAACAGATAAAGAAGTTAGTGCTTGAGACTTTGATAGATTACAAATTAGATTTCGAAAACGTTCTGTCTCACAGTTTGTGTAATCTCTATATAAGCAAGCGTCACATTGTAATTGGTCGCTTACTTGGAATATATCTCGCGGGACAAACTTATATTTGAGGCTCGTACCAAAAGCGACTCGAAGACACATGCTAAGTGGAAAGAAACTAACATTTCGTTAGGCGGTGGATCTCAACAGTGAGGTAGAGTTCAATTGGGATCTTTTAAAACCAAACGTTTCGTTTCCTAGGATACGTATCGTATACGGAAAGCAACTGAGTGATATGTCATAATCGCATAATCATCAAGGTACATCGCCAGAAAAGCTCTGCGAATGGTAGGAATGTCGCATAAACGATTGCATGATCCAAGCGAAGCTTCAACTATTCAGCAGAGAACTATTTTGTTTAAGCCTGTAATTTCAAACAAGATCATGAAAGCATCAAATACATAGACTTGACGAGTTAATTCAGATGTGGAAGAACACAAGAAGATCTGATACAAAAAGATAGGACAATTTTAATTTAATACGTTTAGATTGGATTTAATTAGAAACACAGGAAGAGGGTATGAAATACCTCACACTATTGAAGTACAGCATTTGGATCTTTGCATAAGTTTGAATACTTAAACAGGTTGTCACCTAATATTAGTTACGAAGAAATTGTACGGTAGGAAGCGTTACGAGGTGTGGATATTGGTAAATTATAGGCACTGCACCCTCAGAGCTAGAGGAAAGAAAAATGGGATGACGTATTTGAAGAAGAGGTCCAGTTGCAAGTTACAGATAATTTCTAATAGTAGTAAAGAATAGGGTGCAGTAGAGACGAAAGAGAAAGTCAATCGATAGTAGAAGACACGAAACATAGAATTAAGAAGACAACAGAAGATGGAAGTAGAAGAAGACAGAAGGAATCGAATGCAGTAAATTGAAGAGACGGGAACAGAAACGGATGGAGAAATGTGGAACAAGGTAGAAAGTAACAGAAAGTATAAAGGGATAAACCAGCTGTTAAAGGAAATGTTCGTTGCTGTAGTAAGGAAGCTTTGTAAATTGTAGAAAAAAGTTCTTTTAGGAGAGGAGGGGAGGAAGAGAATGGAATAACTGCTACATCTAAAGTTACATTGTGAAGAAGTGAATAATAGTACTCATTAGTGTAACTACAGTAATTATATAATAGTATGTTTGTAAACACTTAAAATCGTCTTTTGTTTCGATGGATTTACATTTGAAAAGTGTCTGCTGATCATATGAACAAATTAATCATATCTTTTGTATCCGTTATATATGTACCTATTTGCCTTGCTGAAGAAGTCAGACACCATTGAACATCGTGCGCATACATGTGATACAATGTTTTATAGATTGTGATAATTCGTTAACGTAAATATAGAAAAGAAGCCGTCCAAAACACTATCTTGAGGGACATCGAAAGGAAGGTTTACTGAACAGAAACTGATATGAAACTATAAGATCCTGATTTCTGTCACATAAATAATTTTGAATCCATTAGATAGCTGAGTGATTAAGGTAATTTTATTTGCTTGTGCAGCTAAATGCCATGATTTACTCATTGGAATGCTTTGATATAATCCAGAAAAATATATATGATTTTTTCCTTCTTGTCAAAATAGAGATTATACTATCAATAATACCGGTAAGGACTGTAGAAGTACTGCATAGTTTACTGAGTCAAGAACAGAAAGTGTCTAAGACAATACAATTTCGAAGGTGCTCACGTATTTGGTCACTTACAATATATTCGAAAATTTTAGATAGGGCAGGTAATATTGACGTAGGCCTTAAATCTACTGCGAACACGACATCCTTAATGTTAGGAATAGGCAGAGTAAGGCTATTTACCCTAAGGCTTTGGAGATGTTGTATTACGTGAAGGATTAAATAAATTAGAATGTAGGGAGATATCGAAAGTTAATAGTTTATTGATGGAAGTTATGCTTAGCTCAACTACATGTACAGCTGTCGATTTTATATTCTTATAATTGCTTTAATTAAATCTGTGGAGTAACACAAGTGAAAGAGAAAACTTGATCTTCATAACTAAAGCGCCTTGCAGGGTACCACACGTTGTATTTACTGTGAGCTAGAAGTGCTAATACGATATAAATAGTTATTGAGATATTCACTGAAGAAAGATGCAACTACGTACACATACATTGTATAGGTTGATATGTTCTGATTGCTACTATCTGACCTTCTGTTTTTATATACTTTTGTGCTGCTCATCTAACAACAGAAATTTTCTCTTTTATATTATATCTCTGTACAAGAGATTTATTTGTCTTGTTGATATATCTTAGTAGCAAGTTCTTTGCATAGAGAAATATGTATTTTAAACATAAAACAACAGAGAAGAAGCTGTTTTCTTCCGTTTACTTCTCCAGGTTAACAGTTTTAGAAAATATGTAGTCAAAATACACTTGCACACACGCTGATAATTTTCTCACTGAATATAATGTATGAGACTTATGCACTATTCACCACAATGCAATTACTTCTTACATATATACAACATATGCATATATAACGTAATATTTTCTAATTTAATTTTTATGAAGTAAATTCGATTTTGGACTTTGTAAAAGAAATATGAAAATTACCTACAGAGCAAAACAATTGTAATCGTGAATTCACAAAACAGAAATCTTAAACTTTCAGATATAAATAAATCTTAAACATGATTAAAAACCTCTAAACAGAGCTCTCATTAAAAGTGGGTTGATTGAAATTTGTACACTTAACATGAGTTAATCTAAAGTTTGTTTCTAGGTAATCGTATGAAAAAAATGAAACGAAATGTTTGAGTTTTACGTCCCACGGTTATGCCGGTTAGGCTAAAGGAGGCGGTGATGAGGAGTAATGAGTGAAATGGTGGAATGAAGAAAGTGGGAGGAAACGGGAGAACCCCGAGAAAACCCACGCACACGGTGTTTGTCCATCACAAAGTTCACTTGGCGGGAGCAGGATTTGAACCCGAGACCCCCAGCACCAGAGGTGAACGCTCTGCGACTGAGCCACCACGGCCTCATCTAGGTAATCGTATGCATATTACTGCAGTCGCTGACTGAAGAGTATTAAATAATGGAAGTTAATCAAAAGCAATTAAAGGTCAGAAATACCTACTTTGTTCTTATGTCAACTGGGATTGTTGATTTTCTACTGCTATAGTAGCTGAAAACAACACACAATCATATTTAACCTTAAGTGTAAAATTTCACATTATAATTTCAAAATATAATTCAGTTCTAATTTTAAAACTTATGGTATCTTCTATATCAAGGACTCATAACATTTAATGCTAATCTCCTCATATATCCAACTTTCAAGCTTGAAGAAACGTAGCCACGGACAGAAATGAGTTACTACAAAAGTACATTGTATTTCAACTTAAATTGAAGTTGTTATACCCGTAGCGTTAACTATGTTTCATGGTTACCAGCGTGGATTTTTTGAATTATTTATTTTTTTATCACATATATGTTGCTCCATTTATGATATTCTATCAACCACATAAAGCTAAAAAATACAACTATATAAGTTTTATTGTCAGACAGACACGCGCACGACAACAAAAACATTTACATTATTAAAGGCTAGTCAGCTGCAACGAACACACCAGAATTACGAAGAAAACTCTAGAGTGAAAAAAATAGTTAAGAAAGAGTTATTGCATTCTGTCCAAATTCGCTATTGCCATTTAAATCCATGGTAATCTATTTTAGCTCTAATTCTCTTATCATGTGAGATATCGTTGTGCTCTTTTTTTTGTTAGATAGATTAAATTGTATGTAATAGTTGTCTGTAGTTCTTTCCTCCAATGAGCATGGTAAAATATCTTTAATTAATAAAAGTATTAATAAAATATCGAATTGACACCTTGTCTATCAATTACTCTTCAGCAGAGAAACAAATTGTTGCGTAAAAGAAAAAAGAAAAACAAGGATTTGTAGACTGTACCTTTTGCTAAACGTTCCTGAAATCAAAATCTATTTTGAATGCATATTAGTAAAACTATTACGTAAAAAAGAAAATGGTTCGTTAAACAAATCTAGCCAGCACAGGCGGCGTTTGTTGCAAGCATAGACCCACCCACTTTCTGACGTCAACCCGGAGTGATACTATTCCTTGCAGTCTGCCTTACTCAACTTCTCGGAGGCGCGAAATACGAGTTCAGTTCGTTCGAAATCGGCTGCTTATGTCACGTTCGGGCATCCTTTCCTCTGTTGATAGGTGTGTAATCTCCGAATTCCAGGGCGAACGCATAGTGTGTTTTTGTTTTGCTTCCGTAGTGTGCTTGTGCAGCTTTGAAGAAAGTAGTCGTTAGGAAAATGCCATCTCAGAAAAGGAAGAAGAGGACCTCACAAATAGGCTATAATTTTGAGTACATTTTGTTGGTGTACTGCAAATACATTCTTGGTATTGTCTCACCTATTACTGCTATTTGACTTCGGTTTCTCTCCCGAACATAATTTCAGAAACCGGGCTAGTATTTAGTCAACGGACATTGCTAATATTACATGATAAGTTTCGGTACCATACCAGTGATAATAGAGTTTCGCTGGCAACAAATACTAAAAACTTTTTTTTTGTGAATACCACGCATCTAACATTACACGTGCCTGCAGCTATTTATTTCTTTTCCTTTCTTCCTTCCTTCCTTTTCTTTCTTTCTTTCTTTCTTTCTTTCTTTCTTTCTTTTTTTGTTTAGTTTTGGTGGATGTCTCACTTTACTTGTTCGTATCGTAAGGTAAGGTTACTAGCACAAAAAAAAATAAAAAAGTCTTGCACTTGAAATGATGTAGAAAGAAGACGGAACTTTAAAAAATGGAAACAACTAACGATGTACATTATATGATGATGAGTGTTCTGCCCGAAAGTAGTTCTTTAACCCGAATATCTCTTGGCAAGGTGAGCCCATGGTGGTTTGCCATTTTCTTCTATGGGATTATGATGACGTCCAAAGGACGGGATCTATAGTTTAACGTGAGACACGAGACACTTGTGCCCACAGAGAATTGAACCCAAGCACTGATTAGAATGCGACGAGCGTAACCACTCATTCCACCAGGGTCACGGTATAGTATGTAATTCACTTGTCTTTTGCATATTTTTAGTGTTATATATTTTACTATGAAACATGCTAATATAAGGCAGAGGTAATATTATCAATGATTATAATTGAGGCGTATAGTTTCTAAATCCGCCATCTCCAATTTTCAAAAAAAATGAGGTAAGTAGATTTACTGGTATTCCTTTCCATGCCCTACATGATGGTGAAAAGAGTTGTTTGAAATGTCGCCACCTCCACCCTCAATTACTGCTTTAAAGTTCAGGGCATTCTTCAAAAGCCGCCATCTCCACTCAGCAGTGTGTTTCTTAACCCCATCATCTCGATTCTATTCTATTCTATGCTATGAATTGAAGACCGACGTTAATGAAAAAAAGTTGCAAGATGTTGTTCAACTGCTAACGAAACACTTCGGGGAGAATTGGCGTGCTAATTCAAACTTAGCCATTTATGTTGATGCTGAAAAGAGACTGACTGCGTCAACACAAGAAAGTGTAGATTAGGCTGAATGCCAGTGTTTCGAACATGATTCTGATGAGAACTATATCTGAAAACAGTGTAAAGATCACTTTCAATACTTTTCTTGTTGGTAAAGGTGGCATTTATTCCGAAGTTCCCATCCTGTTATGTGAAGCTATGTTAGGTTAGGTCAGGTTAGGTTAGGTTAGGTCCCAATAGGTTAGATTAGGTTAGTGAGATGAGGTTAAGTTAGCTTATGTTATGCTAGGAGACGATACTTCTAAACGGGCTGGGAACTTCGGAACTTGACCCGTAAATGTAGCTAACGTACTATGATTAGAGCTTCAGTTTTTTCCTTGTTTGTGCACATTATAATGTCACCCAACAAGTTAATATCGTTGTTTAAATTCAGTTTATCTCCATCTACTGTTCTCTTCTGAAATAGTTATCAGAAATTATAATAGTAATGACTTGGAAGCAAATAAACTCCAAAAAACTTGTACGTTTGTTTCAAAATCCTCCATCTCCAAAAGTTGTTTTCAAAATCCGCCATCTCCAAACTGCTTTCTGCAATAACCGAGAAATGGAATGAGAGAGATTTTTGTCATTTGGTAGTTATAATGAATGTCCAGAAAGCAGAAAAGTATTCATAAAAAGAAAATTGTATTTCACATAATCTCTGAGTTATCAGTTTTTCCTGTTTTTCTCGAAACCGTTTATGAAGGAGATGGCGGATTTAGAAACTATACGCCTCAATTCTGCTAGAGTAAAGCAGAAATATCAGGGCAGCAACAGTTCCTATTGGCGAAACTTTCCATTTCTCTCTGAAAAACTATAATGCCCATCTCCTGTTAATGATGATAAGTAATCATATTCCATATAATACAATTTTCACAAATGAGAATGAAAGTTCAATTAGCTTCAAATAATAATAGGCCAAAATTGTAATAATGGGTATAATAATAAATAACAACGTATGGAGATTAGAAGTTTGCCCCAGAAACTCCCTGATTTGACATCCGTTTCACCGTTCCAGGTTTCTAGGGGTGGCCACTGATTTATCAATGAATTCTGTAATACTTAGGGATGGGCACGAGCGAGTTTTCTTTGAAACTAGACTCAACTTAAAACAGATATCTTTGAGCTCGACTCGAGAACTCGGTTCGAAAAATTTCTCCCAACTCGACTCGAATTTGGGTCAAGTTTCGAGTCGAGTCGAGTCAATTTGAGCTGAACCCTGTGTAGTTCCAAGTACTCTCTTCAAATATCCTACATAGACAGTATAATTATCAATGATGATGATTATGATTATACTACTACTACTACTACAACTTATTATTATTATTATTATTATTATAACACTGTGTATAACCATGAAAGTATTGAAAGTATTGCGGTTTGTATTGAAATACTTAAAACTAGTTCACTGTCGATCTCGGTCGTCGAGAAGTCTTCAGGAGGCAAGGACATCGGTCAGGAGGTTCTGGGTTTGAGTTCCGGAGGAACAAGTATTCGGGCTTGAGCCAAAAGTTGTTAAAACTCATAGAGCGTCGGCCAAACATGTTCATAGCTGCTCGGCCCGGGTTTAGGGTTGCCAACGGCTCGGTGATTAGCATTAGATTTTTTGAAAAAGAAATCATGCAATTTGGATGGACTTCAGCCTGAAAGTCTCAAACTCCGTAAATCTTCCACTAATTACGGTTGGGATGATATTCTTGGGTATAACGAATAACTCAGGCAAATCTGTTCACGGGGATTTTTTTCTGTTCCTGCGTTGGCATTTGTGTGGGACATATGCTGAACTATTAGAATGTAGTCCCTGTGCCGGTACCAGAAAACACATAATTTTCTTCACAAATATTGGTAATTCATACTAAGTATCGATACCAGTACCCTCATTCTCATATCAATATTTGTAAACTGTATGCAATTTTGTGTAGAAAGTAAAATGTATAAATACTGAAGGGAAAACATTGCACAGAAACGTTATATTCGTATGTTAACATACTTTTTTGTATGTTATGCAAAGTAAACCCAACTATGGGGTTACTTTTCACCAAAGTTTATATTTCAGTTAACTATGGTTATACTGAATGTTTACTAATGAACTAATACGAATGTTTTCCACACATATCTAGCTATCATATGTTTAAAATACAGTGTTCTAAATCACTGCTACTTACTATACTAAATCTTACTTACTATGATAAAATAATTGAAATATCTTGCAGAATTTTCACATTTCCAGGCAAAGCTCCTCCACCCGAAAGTTAGGAAAGCTCCTTCCGAAACAAAATCGTAAATACGCCACTGGACGTAATTATGCTTTTCTATTGTATTGCTCACTTGGAAATATGTGAACTGAACTTCCCATTCCTTTACTTCTTAGTTTCCGCAAGGTGAGGTCTCAACTATAAACTCATGCGGCAAATTTTAGATGGATAACTTTTAAGAAATTTTACATGTTATTTATTATTGCCTATTCTTATCTTATTGTATTACTATTTCAGGTAGATCAGAAGTCGAATATAAAAATAAGATTGCTGAGAAAGAAGTTTTTCATGAAGTATTTTTAAGAAAAATAACTATCAAGGAAAGAAGGGAATAAAGAAAGAAAAAATTACGTGATTGTGCGAGTGAAACAAATAAAAATGACTATGATACCAAAAATATGAAAGCGTAGAGCAGAAACAATATTCTCCCCCCTACCCTCGCCGAAAAGCGAATTTCATTGTGTCCTTGATTGAAGATGATTCCAAAATACTAAACGGAGTTTTTGGGTTGTGGGGGAGTATGCCCGCCAAAAGATCTTCAGCCCCAAAACAAAATATTTTAGTGACGCCACTGTATTAATATTTTTTGCGTGTGAAGTATTGTGATATACGTTCCTGAAATTGCATAGGGCATATGCTTTCTTACAATGGGAGACTAAGAAACAAATCTTCAGGAAACGCAACATAGCAGTTCTCATTACGAAGTCCCTTCATCTTTCTGACAAACTGAAAGGTCTCTCCACAGCTGGAAACCGTGTCAATGGACTGTGGAGTGCGGGAATAATTTTACTATCTGTCCGGCAGGTATCAAAAGTCTGCGCGCGTTTCTAAGAGGAACCTGTGTTGTGAGTGTGTGTGTGTATTTGTGTATGTGTGGTATGTCGCTTATTAATATCTCTAGCGCTGTTGCAGAGTACAGGGTAGTTTCAAAGTCGACTAGCATGCAACTTCATTGCCATTCTTCATCGCGTAAGTATTGCAGTAAACTGTCCCAGAAGTATAGGATCCATCGTTTATGCTGAGATCAGTGTCTGTAGGGATGTCAGGAAGGTTCACTATGATTGTTTTCAAGCAGTGAAAAGTTTTAAGAAAACTTATAACCGAAATTTACACGTTTTATTGATGAGAACTATTTTGGGCGGAATTTCAAGGTTACCATATCTGACATGAAAGAATTGTCTAAAGGAAAAAAATAATTCGACAAGAAAGTTAACGTTCTGCACGAATTCTGCAAGAAGAACAGTAAGAAATTTGTAGTATATTTTGTGTGAATACGTCACCTATGAGAATGTGATAGAATTTTCCTAACAAATGACAAAACAAGAGGAAAATGTGTAAGTACCGATAGCGATATTTAATGCAAAGTGGAAACACTACAGGACGAGTTCGATTGACAGACGAATGGCCACACCTACACTACCCTTCTCCCCGCTCCCAGAACACTGAAATCTGACATGCTCGAGAAGTAGTGAGGGCTCTTAAGTAAAATTGTAAATATTGTAACTGAAAAGTTTGTGAAATACTCATTTGAAAGTAATTAGTAGTAATACATATGTACTTCCGTTTCCTTTACCAGCCCAGTTGTCTATTCACAGGTGTGGGTGATTGATTAGATTTTTCGCTTGACAATTGAAAGATGTCCGGTTAAATTATACCGTACAGTTCCCGAAATTTTCAGTACTTATTCTAGTTGTTGCAATCGATTTAGATTTTAAAATTCCTAATTTACTGTATCTAAAAATTTATTCACTAATTACTGTGCTTCTCATGTTTTATCGTAATAGGAATTACTTGTAAAATTGGTTGATACATAACTCTTGGTGACTGTCAGTAAATAATGAATTATCGATAAAGCCATGGTATTTCTTTGCTATGGAAAAAAGTAACATATATTTTTGTATTTTAATATACGTATCAATCTGTAAAACGAAAGTGAATTGCAGTGGAAAAATACTACCATATGATAATTTGTCCGATTAATTAAAATAAAATTATTCGTACTTATCAACTTGACATAATGACTGACATTAGTTTCTCATTCGGAGTTCCTTCATCTATCTAAAATCTTTATCCATTACCTTTTAAATTAGATTTCTACACACGAAGTGTAAGCAAAAAATATTCCCTGTCGTCTTAAGCCCCTCTAAAATCTCAAACAACTGTTATTATGCTGTTTCTAACATTTAGTATTTCCTTTTAGATAACTTTCTTTCTTTTACTCTAAATATTTCCTCGAATTTTTAACTTTTCTTTACTACAGGATAAGGATGAACTTTCACACGCGTACAATAGATAGTTAGAATAATAATTTCTAAACTTTTAATACGTAAGTCCTTCAACAACAATGACGATAGGAAGAGAGTTTGTAAGTAACAAGATCGGTCACATGTCGTTTATCCATATTTTCAATCTTCGTTTGATCTTTCTTTAAATATCACATGTAGCACACATGTAGATATTAATCGCATAAAACTGTATGAGTATTCAAGTTAGTTAGTCTAATAAATATTATGATTATGTGTATGATTTCTATTGCAAATTTCCTTGTGGACCATCTAGTGGAAATGCCTTTGTAAATTTTAAACTAATAATTAAAATACGTTAAATTTTCATATCAATAGGGAACATTGATATATTCTGCAATACTACTGCATGATTAATATTGACAACCGACCATAAGCCAGTGTTTTATTTTCCAATATCATTGTGTCTTTTTGTTATAAATTACAATCCATATAAGTGAACACTTTCGCTAATCACAATTATTTAGCATTATAAACTAAGGAATATACAATTTCATATATTTTAGATTTTAGAGGTCACTACGGCAATAACAACGCTACTGAGACGGACTAAATCGAAGCACATCAGGAGTATCTTAGTATCGAATACTCGTTATCGAATTCATCTTGGATTACGAGTTGTCGAATATGAATACGAGTTATAGAATTCATATTTGTAGGATGAATTTTCAATAAATAGGAAAAAAAAACAACGAGGAAATGAAACTTTTGCAATTTCCGGAAAGGCTAGATTTCGAATAAATCTTTAGATAATTATTAATCAAATGACAGAAAGAGATTTCATTTAACCTAAAGGTTATATTGGTATTTACAGTAATTTGATATCTTAAACCATCTTTGAAACATGTAAAACATGTATATAATGTAGTACACTACTTTATATGACAGATTTGTGGGATTCTCTTTTCATGATTCTTGCTTACTTTGTTTTATAATATTACAGCAATAGTTTCTGATAGTTGTAATTACAATAAATTTTCCCAGTTAGATAAATTTAAACATAATTGCAAAAGTTAACAATGTTCATTATGTTCCCAAGACGATGTATAATATAAGTTAATGTCAATTGTCTTCACTTTTTCTGGTACAATTTTTGTGATGCGATGTGATGTTATTTAAACAGTTTTTAAAAAGGCTTTCGGATAATGTTAAATCTTTAATCACTTATAACTGTCTTGTATTTATTAAAACTACTCAATATCCTTATTATACAATAGAAGTGAAGACAATTTCGGTGCCCAATAACTCGTATCTCTCGGCTGCAATATTACTGTTATAGAGAAGTCCGAAATATCTGTCGTGCTATAGTACCATTAGTTTGTAACAGTTAGTAATAATTTGGCAAGACGCGTTTTCGATTTGCTTGTACCACTGTAGTAATATCGCAAATCATTTTCTGATAATGTAATTTTATTTTAATATGACAATGCTGTAAATCTTGTGCATATATATATATATATATATATATATATATATATATATATATATCGGCCTAGTATGTCTGTTCCTTCTGTGCTGCTTCAACCAAGTGCTCTCAATTACAAAAGGAATCAACTTTCAGAACGGGCTTCAGCTCCTCCTGTTGCATTTCTTTGTGGAGCATTTTTAATAATTTTGAGCAAGAAAATTGACTTGCAAAATTTATCTAGGTCTTATTCTAGTAAATGTTTTTCCTCTCATTTATGCTTAACTTGTTCAGCTGCTGAAATTCGTAATGCATATGCCTTATTTTCTAAACAAGAGGAATACCAGAAACTGACACAGCACTTGGCAAAATTTGTTAACTACTTTTGAAAAAGGCGGGTGAAGCTCCTCAAAAAGTTCTCTTTCCTGGGATAAGCAGGACTACTTATTCTAACTGTAGAACGAAAATCTTCAGGAATTGTTTCCCTGTAGAAAAGTTTTCTGTACATCTGAAGCTGTTGACAGTGTGGAATGGTCCCAGCTGAAAGGAGAGTATTGTTATCATTTTAAGGAAAACTTCACTGATGTGTAAATCGTTATCAGCAATCACTCACGTAACTTTGTAATCTTGAAAGCAGCAAAAATCGTGTCACGAATAATTCTTTTATAGGCGGTCTATTTTATTCAAAGCTTAATTGTTCATAGTACCTCTGATAGGAGAACATCTGATGGACAAAAAAGTGGCATATTGTGGGTTCCAAATTATTTGTTACACGATTTGATAATGAGCAGTATTGCTCATTAGCAATATTTCGGGAATATATATTGTGCCGGTGCTGTGCCATCAGTTGTAGCTCAGAATACGTAATAAATAAATGCAACCAAATGGGGATGGAACTGATGTATATCACGGTACTTAACTGTAAAATTATGGTTGAATTTAATGAAATTCAAATGTTTCTAATTCTGAAAAATGACTAGTTGTGGGAAAGGTAAGAGAAAGAAAAAGGTTTTAACTGAGATAAAGGAATGAACACTAGCCTGATAGTTCCAACGAGGCTGGCCTTGTTTCAGGCTACTGGGACGATGAATGTTTCCCCTGGAGGAGCCTGGATAAGCTGGAGACAGTCAACATCTGGATCTCTATCCTGTTGATCTGCAAGGGTTGTCGATAATGCGTCTTTACTATGATATTCTCCTACACCTTCATTCCACTAGTCTGCTGACGAACTTAAAAGTGTCTACCGCGATAAACCAACAGAATGGTACTCTCGACTCATTGAGTTGACTATTTTCCAATGGTACGATCCGTTTCTCTCATCGATCCTGCACCTATCCTAATCGTGTGTCGAATAACCCTTGTTGTTGTGTCCCTCGTGGTTTTGTTCGGCTGAAGAATGATGACCTAAGAGTCCAATGAATCGGGAAATATCAGGCTTTGCTTGAAGGTAAGCGGAAAGGTAATCAGGAAGCTAGTCGAGTTTATTAACAAATATATGTTTACAATAAATGTCTAAGAATGTACAATCTTGATCAAAGTTTTCTTCCGTTGAATTTTCAAAAGTTCATTATTCTTTCGTTAATAATGTAATTTAATAAAATAATTGAATTTAGCAAATTATGTTGGAGTTTACACAATTATCTCATGATCACTTTACATGTAATACACAGTTACTTCACGAAACAGTTTGAAGCATTCAAACAAACTTATCGTGTCAAGGAGTGAATGTACTTGCCTAAAGGAGAAATTTGAAATATGAACGTTATTTTTAATACATAGTATGATTATTTGAAAAATAGTTTTATTTTTTATCTTATTCATATTGAGAAACTGGAATGACTTAATTTTCAGAAACTGGACACGAAACTCCCTCTACCAGATATCAAAATACGAATTGCTGCATTCTGTTTTTGAATAAATTTAGCATATTACCTTTATTTTGAATGGACAAAATACAAGTATATGATGGACATGATATTTGTAATTATCATGTCTGCGAATATGTCCGAAAAGTTGTTGCAAGTAATAATCAAAATTCCAATAATTCGTAACTTCGGCAATTTCGGTCAAGCCGCAATTTTAAATCCGCCACATTCAATAAACGTACCACATTCAGATCATATAATTATGTATTTTCTATTTTAGTCACCAAAAATGATAAAGTCAAACTTAGGGCTCATATTTGTAGAAATGTAATTGGAGCTAGACCCATAACTATTACACGAGTACGGATGTATCTGGCTTATACCGCCATAATAAATTATTTAAATGTAGTGTTTTACGAAACAAGTGGGATTCTCCTACACACTTCTACCAAAATTTTGTAGTGTGGAAAAAGGATGTTGTCCTACCTGACGTCATACTATCTGACCCAGTCTTGTGACATCTTTCAGTGAATTACAGCCAAGTGTGAATTTAGCGCCCTTAATGACCTCCTTCAGCTCAACTGATACTTTCGGTAAATTCTTTAGATAAATAAATGTTCAAAAAATAAGCAGTCAAGGATTTAAAGTTCTTTTATAAATTCCAAAAATAATAAGAAAATTAATAGTTTTATAATGTCAGTCATTGCACCTTTACAAATTTCGGTCCCTATACACCAAATGGGCTACGCGGTTAGGATAATATATGTTTGCACATGAATATAAAATAAACTCGTGAGCGGTTAACACGAAAACTTGCACACCATTTTTATTATTTCGTCTTATGAACTAAAAATAGTACAGTACCAGAAATGCTCACACATTATAGGCCTCTGTAAAGTAATAACGTGAGTGAGTCCATGGACAAGATAATGCATTTTCATCATCCAAAGTAATTACGTTTGAAACTCCATTACTAACGTGAGAAATATTTTAACTCCTTCAGTGTGGGTGGCGACTTAACTCGTGTCTTCAAAACGCACCTGCTGTTCGGATGGCGTATATATACGCTTTCATTTTGCTTTTGCTATTTTGTATTACGTATGTTGAATATACTTTCCCATAGTATGAGTAATGTTATACCGACAATATTTGGCGAGATTTCGCTCAGCTGGTTTCAATTGTTGCTTAATTAAAAGAAGAAGAGGAAAAAGAAAGAAATTAAAATAGTGTTTGTACTTTGTCAAATACAGTTTTCATTCTTTTGTTTTGTTTGAGAGCAGATAGCACAGTAATAGCTTCAAAACGATATTTCAACGATGCTGACATCGAGGAAGAGTTATTAATTAGTGATTCTGATGTAAGTGATTTTGAAACAGATTTAGAATCAATATCCAAAGTTCTCAAAAAAACTACACTTTTTGCAGCGGTTCGCATCTGAAAATTACGCACTGAAGGAGATAATTGTCAGGAATGTTAAAAATATTGCAAATTGAACTTTTTTAAAATAAACATTTCGAGAAACTACCTGGGCAGTTGTCACATATAATTACGTAGATGATTTCGAATAGACGCAAAAATAATATTACAATTTCCTGGAAATTGATATGTGAAACTATTCCAAAGTATGAAAACCGAAGTAGACTATTATAGTGCAAAAGTGTTCTTTACTTTTAGCATTACAGCGAGAGATAAATAGGTTCAATTAGCTGTATTTCCAACTGAATGATTTTAACCCTGTTACAAATTTTTGATGATCATATGTCCTAAGAAGTCTTGTATATATTTCATTATAGTCTTTTCGTACATTAGAAATCATACGAATCCCTAAAATTAATACTTAACCAAGAACTTTGTTGAAATGATAGATGAAAAAAATTGCCAGATGTGAAATTCCTTGCACGTTTGTTTCAATTCATTCGAAATACATCATACAAGTATCGTAGTAATGATATTGAGACGGTCAAGGTTTTGGGTCTGCCCGTCTCAATTGTGATTTTGCAGTTGCAGAGACTAGAAAACCTTGAATGTTTGAAATGCTGTAGACGTCTAACATTACAACACTGAATAATAAATAGGGTGTTATAAGTTCGTTTAACACATTTATTTGAGATATTTAATAATGTGACATACTTTTTGAAAAGTTCAGCTTTATATTTGATTAGCAATTTCTCAATTTGGTGGTATTACAAATCATGCCAAAGAATTCTCCCCGGACAATGTTAATTTTCTAGCAAATGTTATGTCTTTTGATCAGCATTACTAGAAAGGTGTTCATTTTTAGAGGCAAACTTTGAGTACTTAAAAAAAGATTTTGTTTTTAATGTTCATGGATACCATTATTGAGAAAAGTGTATAATTCGATATCAGGAAAGCACTTCACCTTTTAAATAAAATATGAAGGGATGCTGCAATTTAGAAAACTATTCCATCTCCTTATCTAGACGTATAATATTATCAATTATAAGAAACAAAAGAGTACTTGTCTAGTAACCTCCAACACCAGCGATATCTTGCTCGCAGTTACGTATGTGGTAGAAATTTCTACAACTAGTGAATGATAACATCTGGAAAATTAAAATTATTATTACTCATTACCTCTTAAACACCAGCTATTTAATGCTCGCAGTTAAAAGAAATAAAGGAATGCAAACACAAAAGTATAGTTAACGACATTACGACTTTCCAATTGTGCGAAAGATCAAAACTGAGTTCCCCACAAAACATTTATGATAAATTTTCTTAGGCATCTTCGCTACAAACGATCTTTAAAACATTCTTATTAAAACATTAGGATTCAAAGTCATCGAGCATATTGGACAGTTAACAGAAAGGAATTTTCATAAAATGATATGGATACATGCTGCTGGAGAGAAACAGAATAAGTTTATTTTTATAGAATCTATCTCAGTATTCAAATGTTTTTTATAATATACTATAACTAAAATATAACTTTAACAAAAAATAATATGAGAAAGCATTACAGCATATTAGCATACAAGTACACTTAATATAACTAACTAACTAACTAACTAACTCTATGGCCTATGGAACCCGGAGGTTCAATGCCGCGTTCACAAAAGCTCTTCACTGACTTCTATCCTTAGCTAACTGCATCAAGTTTCTACAGTTCTACAATATAATTACGATTCATAAACCTTAAATTATTCACTGGAATATTATTGGGCAACAAAATATACCGAAAATATTTAACACAAAGATACTCATGCTTAGTCATGAATTACTGTGAAGGAAGAAAAGAAAAAAATATTTTACAAATGAAGGTAAAAGACAGTTAGCTATGGAATATCCAATAGATTACTCAAGTCAATTTTGCAATGGAACTTCAATTCCAGGAAATGTTTCCTTCCTGTAGAATAAATATATCTATATCACTTTAAAATATCCTACAAGATGAAGTTTCCCTAGATGCCTGGAGAAGACGAAACCAACATTAATCGGAAATTAGAATAAATATAGGAATTGAAGGTATTTCCACAGAGATATAAATATGGGAGAAAGACGACTGTTTACCATCGTAATATTTGTTCGTATAGTTTATTGTAAAATAAACAGATTACTACTTTAGATCGAGGACTATGCTTTTCACAATACAGTCCTACACATACTCATAACCAACAAGGAAACGCCTGTTATCACTTGTTAGAGCTAAACCTAACCCGTATCCAAGCATTTCTCTTCAAACAAAAATTTAATGTCATATCCTGGAAATGCCAGTTAAATATTAAGTCAAAATCAAATAACGACGTAAATGAGATTCAACACAATTACAGTAAACACGTGAAAATGAAAACCAAAATCTAAGATTTACACTAAAAAAGAAAATTTTTGAGAGTTATTATAATTATTAAATTTTCTATCCTAAGCATTAGGGTTAAATGTTAAATTTCAATCACAAATGTACAAATGTATAATAATTAAAAACTAAAATTTATATTATCCTAAGAATCTAGACATATCTGTGGATTTTAAGAAAAAATAAACATTGATTGTAAATCACATGTAATAACACATTTAAGGATTACAAAAGTGGGAGAGGGTTCGAAAAAGAATTTTAAAATTTTTAAAAAACTAATAATAATAATAATAATAATAATAATAATAATAATAATAATAATAATAATAATAATAATAATGTATATTATAATACCAAAATGCCTTCCCACTAGCTATGGAACAGAAATCTCGCTACGGATTTCAAATCGCTTTACACAAACGCGATTTCACTCCGCGTGTAATTTGTGTTATTATTTACTATAAATCTCAAACTCTAAGATCTGAACTTATACGTTAATGACACTGTGCGAATAGTAAATTATTAGTAAAGTTTGTAACACCAGTACTCAGCTGGATGAGGTTCAAAACGGAGACAAAACGAAAAGGAGAAAACATTCCATCAGTTATATCGTCTGCTCTTCGTACACGTAAACACAGAAGGTCGAAAATTACAGTTGTTAACTTATCAAAACAAACGAAAAAAGTACGTAACAGTTTGT
Organism: Thermobia domestica; assembly: GCF_964235325.1. NCBI lineage: Eukaryota > Metazoa > Arthropoda > Insecta > Zygentoma > Lepismatidae > Thermobia > Thermobia domestica. Next base: position 240,655,159 of record NC_137463.1, on the reverse strand, counting down.
CTCTTCTTAAAATGCTTACTACAATGTACACATCTATTCTTAGGGATGTCACGTAAGTTGCAATATTGTCTCTCGTAGCTCTGATTATGTGATCGCGATTTGCGATTCCTTCTGTTTCTGTTGTTCTCCTTTTATATGTGGTCTTAGTTTTTATTCCTTTCAAGCTTCGTGTTATTTACGCATTGATCTTGATATTTTTGCCTATTATTATAACTATTACTTCGTTTGTGCCTTGTCTCTCTACACTTTGTGGTAGTAGCTGTTTTAGTGTGTTTGCGACTTTCTTCGTATATAATCTTGACTTCGGCATTTTCGTTACTACAACTACTGCTACTAAGTGTCATTAGATTCTGAATAAGCAGAATCATTATTGTGTCTATTGCGAGGTTGATCAGGAATAATTGGAATTCAAATTCCTGTATTTCATTTTCAATATGAGATCTGACTGTAATTGGGGTTCAAATTCCAGTGTTTTATTCTCGGCACATTCTGTTTCCTGGTTATTTTCACGAAACGTGTCTCGTATAGTGTCTAATCTCTGGCCTAATTCACCCTTTACCTCAACAAAGTTCTCTTTATTTTCATCTATGCAAGTGAGTGTGGTTCTCTTTACCATTTTCTAAGTTTGTCTAAATATTCTCATTACTTTTATCCATTATTTGTAAGAGTAAATCTAGTTTCCGGTCATATAAAACTTGATCTGCTTGGGTGTATGGCATCTTGAACAAACTAGAATAAACCATCACTGAAATACATGATTAGAATTACTGTAGGAAAATCTATTTTTGGATTCTGATTCTATGCTGAAAACCAAATGGTATGTTAAGTATGAATCTTATAAATGATCGAGAACAACCGGTCTCGATTCGGATTCCTAATTTGGGTGGAATATATCCTGTTTTAAGGTAATGTTTATTCTGTAATGGTAACTGTTCGAGCAACGACGATCTCTACTCGGGTCTCGGTTTCCGAATATCGTTATCTTGTAAGATTATTCCATATCTGTTCGAGCAGCAATGGTCTCGATTCTGGTCGTCGTATTAGGTCACCATTTATTTTGTTAACACTTTCCGAATCTACTCCCCTCCTGCCCCATCAACGAGTACTTTCATGAGATCTGAACTTACCTTGTTAAGACATCAAGTAACATTTCCAGAAAGGGATTATAGACCTTTTCTCGGATCTCTCTCAGGTCTCAAGAATGAGATGAGCATCAAGAACCTAGAGGTTTGCTTGTCTCGTCTCGAAATCCTCACGGGCAACCAGATGATCACTCATATCACGACACAAAAATATTATTCACATATGGAACGAAAACAAATTAAATACAATAGTACTATGCTTATTTATTAAAAACACTATGTGTAAAAAAACCAAAGTGTAGAAAAAATAGTCACAAGAGTAAACACTGATATAGACGTAAACACTTAACTCTTTCCAGTAATATAAAATCACACTTTACATTTCACTGCGTGACAGCACTTTACTTTTGTATCACAAATATATGTGGATGAAATATTATATTTGGGAGTTCAACCCAAATATTTTTCACACCAATCACTAATGGAAGTGGGGTTAACACTGTGGGGTACATAAGTCGCTCGCTGCTGTGAGGATAATCCATATCCATCAGAATAAACTTAGACAGTCGTATTATGCAGAATTAGGACAATGAAGGACCCGTTTCTACTTATAAGCACAGGGTCAGCGGACCCGGGACCTCACTAAGTGGAGGCAGGCCGTGATACCAGTCCTTTATCGGCTATGAGACAGTCGGCCGCTTTACTTACTTTTGTAGGGACTTAAACGAGCGTGTTCGTTATTTTGATACGCGGAGAAAAACGCGTAGAAATACGCGGAGTTTAGGTGATGTGATTGTGAGCTGTGTTGGCCAACTCGTCAATGTTAGCAGTTCATTTTAAAATGTAGTTAGGTTAAGCCACTAGTATCGATATACAAATTAAATGTTAAAAGAATCTGCTTTAATTCACAGTTCAATGGCGAAATGTACAAGAAAGATAAGGATCGTTGACTGTCAGAACTTCTAGATTAAAGTGGGTGAACGATATAGTTGGCGCTGGTGAGTGGTTCGAGCGTGAAAATCTCTAGATAAAACTGGCTGAACGACATTGCTTGTCGACGGTCTGACTAGGTTGCACTTGGTTTGCTCACGCCTGCCGCAGTATTTCCATAAACATTTAAGTGCATGAGAGTGAGAATTGACTATGCCACACATTCTGAAGTTTTGATGTAGGAACAGTTCCTTTTGGATCTGCTTTCTGTATCTGAAATGCTGAACTAGTTGGACATGTGGCAGATACCCTTCAAGTGTTACAGACAGCTGAATGTAGAAAATTGCAAGTGCCAGCTATTCAGTGAGACAGAAAAGGGACTATGCCACTCTGTCAGTGATGGAGGGACAATCAGCGGTTTCCTTGTGATGATTGTTGCGAAAAGGCTGAGGAACAGTGGTGAAAGTTATCTAAGTGATAAAACGAAGAAACACGTGGCAGCAAAAAGACAAAGGGAGGGTGTGACTGTGTCATAAAAACTGTACAATCGAAACAAGGTTGGTGTAAGTTTAATGCTTTGACAGATTGGACAAAGATAACATTTCTCATAGGATTTTATAAGTTAGTGACTATAACTTACAAAATTCATTTTTTGCGATGAATAATCAAGCAAAATGACTGTAAACGTACATAGGAAAACAAAGGCATTGATATGAATAAGTCAAGGAGAAAACAACATTTACGTATTACCTGAAATACTGAGATACCAAAGATGTTATGGCGTGCTTAAACTCCTGTTTGGACATATTTTCAATCTCGAGAAAAATGGACGCATCTGTCTGGGCTGGAGAGAAGACTACAGAAACGTAGCCTAGTCCGTTAGTCGCAAGTGAAGGAGATAATGAAGGGCACAACCTGTTATTTTAATCGCGTAGGCTTATTTTGCCCCATACGGAAATACGTGGCAAATATGAAACACCGTGCAGACTTTCAAACTGATTTTATTATCAACCACATCAAAAGGTAACATCGTTACACAAACCATTGCAGTAGAAAGAAGATCTGACAAAAGTTTTATACACAGTGTGCTGTCTGTCAGTGAAATGCTAGACTTTACTACAAAATCACGAAAGCCGATCTGGTGATGATATAGGGACGCCTGTTAAATATGAAAACCACTTGTATATTTTCAAAACAAAGTTTAACATTGGATTCAAACTGACCATATCAAACTCTTGTTCAGTGGGCGAAGAATGGAAGTTTAGGGACAAAGAGCGTATTCCTTACTCCCTCCGCTTTAATACTGAACAATTATTTTATCTAAGGCAGTTATAGGTTAATAACTTAGGTTTTCATTTTTGCAACACTAACAAATGTTTCATGTGTACGAGAAGAAAATGCCACTTCTCGTGGTGCCAGTGAAGTTGGGTCCAAAGTATTCTGGAACACGCAAATGACGGAAAACCAAAGAACGGTTTTATTCAGAGTGAAAGATCCCTTTACAGTCATTCACATGGACAGCTCAGACTTTCTAAACCTAAAAATGCTGTTAAATAGGCAGCAACCCCACGTTAAATTCCAGTTGATGTCCGCCTCCGCATCAAAAGGGGCACCCACGACTGTCCGACTCCCGGAAAAAGTCATGCCGGGCACCTGCAAAGGTAAGACAGAAAAATGAAAACTTGTTAACAAAAACAAAAGAAAAGGAAGCTGAATATTGATTGTTTCCTTAAAATATGAATTGAGCCTGTCCAATGACCACGTGGATTTTCTGAAGTAAGGACGGAAAAGGATCAGCACATGACCAAATGCCGCTCTCAGCGGTAAAACATCGGGGGTTGGAAGTGCGCAATTTCCTACGGCAAAAAATAGAATTGACTGTATAATGACTGGCAATTATGTGAAACTTGAAACTATCAGGAAAACGCACTTGCTGTATAGAGGCAATTTTATTAATAACATATGTGGGTTTAGAATTAATTTGTGTCGAAAATGGCCCTTTGGCGGAAAGGAATGGACCAAGAGGGGGTCTGACAATATACTGTTATCAATCGGTACTGAAAGTAATTTACAATATGTGTGTTCCAACAAACGGACTTCTATTGAAACAAATATATTGAAATGTAAAGTAAATCGATTGGATTTTATTTGAAACTAAAGAGTGTGTCAACGAGCGGGAAATGGTAGACATAAGCGCTTTTTTTTCGACTCCGTAAAATACCGGCAGAATAGTAGTACAGAATTTGGCCTGCGCCGACAGCTGCAAATCCTAATAGCATGATGCTACCGTTTCCCCAAAATAAATGGTACATATCTAAGATGTCTCAGTTATATTCTTATGTGTGCATAATAAATTCTCTCACGAGAGTATTGTAGCAGCATTATTAGCAATCATTGTACTAATTGTAGCTGCATCGAACTAATATATTTGTTAAAACTCTGAAAACTCTGGTATCCTGTGTCAGATTATATAGATATTACGTACACACTCTATCCTGTGTGATATCGCAGAGACATCAATATAATATTGCAAATTAGCATCGCTACATCGGTCATCATTTGTTTATCAAAATTATCGGTATTTTCTGAGAGCTCTGTTAAATTGAAAATGACAAGATTCATGAAGAATATAAATTAAAAATTCGGTAAGTAACATTCAGATAAAAAATAGTTTAATTTAATTCTCTATACTCAGTTGGGGTAATCAGTTCCAGATTGATTGATTAAGTAGTGAATGGAGAAGTCACTTTTTGAAAATTTACAGGTAGAATTGATTGATATTTGTAAGAAGAAAAAGTAAAGTGAGGTGAGACAAATGGTTTTCATGCACCAAAAAAAAAAAAAAAAAAATTCAATACATAAGCACAAATAGAGCTGTGAAATTTACTCAAAATCACGTTATTACTAGTAATTAAGGGAATAGATAAGTAACAAATTCAATTAATTCACGAAACATGAGAGTGATTAATAAAATACTAATAAAGTCAATAAACATAGATCACTAAAAAAGCAATAAAAATTTCTTAATTTACTTATCGATTTTTTTGATTCGACTCTTCTCTTCTAAACTGTAACGTATCTTTTCGCGTGACGCACCATACGAATCCAAATCGAATGTCTAAAATTATAATAATAATAATAATTATTATTATTATTATTAATATTAATAATAATAATAATCGATTTAAACTCAATTAGCAACGTCTGGCAGGAGGGACTTGAAGGCGCGGACACTCCATCTCAAGCCTATGTCTGAACAGTGATACGATTCTATACTCCTTGTATAAAAATATTAAACAAAGGGTAAACTATATATATATATATATATATATATATATATATATATATATATATAATGCCAAATTTCAAATTTGAGATAATAAACTTTATTACAACAATATAGTGGTTGTGTATATATACAAATTTGCTACAATACTATATTTACACAAATCAACATCAATACAAATATACATTGTTAAAGATTAGTGTTTCAAATAATACTGCAATTTCCTACGATGTCAAAAATCGATTGACCATCATTTAATCGCCAATCCTAGAATTATTCAGTTCAGAATAATAATGTATAGGATCGTTATTCAAACCAAATCTTGAATCCGATATCACAAAATACTATGCAAAGAAATATCGTCAGCAGTAAATCTAAACGTTTTTAATTAACTCGCGAAAAAAGTTAAATTACTGTACCTTTTTATTTGAATATAACTTAGTCTCCTCAAAATCTTTACAATCATATAATGTAATCCAATCCATAATCACACATTCTTCATTCACAATTTTTTCTTTCCGAATTCACAGTTTTTTAATTTCCAATTACTTTCCGAACAGCCTGCATGTTATCCACAAAAATTCTTAAAAATCCTTAAAATGACGTATATAAGATCTTTATAGTTAACTATAATCCTACTAACAGCCACAAATACTTCTTTTCTTTTTTACAAATGTTCTATTTCATCCATTTCCTTTACAAGAGTGTTCTGGAAAGCATTCGATGCTAGGAATGAACTTCATATATATATATATATATATATATATATATATATATATATATATATATATACGGATAATCAAAAAAAAGAATAATTCAATAATACCACAATATAATTACAAGAAATATTGGAAAACATGGCTTCGTATATCAATAAAAACATCTTTCACGTTATCATCTCACCGGGCAAATAAAAATTTGGGCAGTGCAATTCTACCACTTAGAAGCAGATTCCTATGAGGAAGATATGACCGACAGTTTAAATCAGTCAAAACGGAAATACAATACACAACCTCACAACCGTGAAACATACAACGTAACACAACTACTCATTAGAGGAAATTTCACTCACCTAATAGAACCCTTTATTTTTCGTTATTACCTTCACTCTAGTCATCGCAATGTTGAACTCGTCACTTTGTTCTGACTAACGTCTTGACGTTTAGAGCAACGGAGCATATTGGTAAAATGCATGCCTATTAGTATTTAGCACAAGTCCGGTTTCAAGCCTAATTTTTCTGTATAAAATACAGATTTTTTTCCAAAACGGGAAAGCCTAGGCTTTTGATTCGAGCTTCCGGTAAAGCGTTTAAACCCTAAAAAGCCTACAGCAATAACAATATAATAGGAACTCATCTAAAACACCTCACAACTTTTAGCTTCGAAAAAAAAATCAAACCTCACATTTACACTATCCAACCACTGAGCCATTATTCTCAAAAATAATCGGAAAACTAAGGAAAGGACATTATTGACTAAATCAATACTCTGGAGAATGAGAAAACACAAGAATAAGCGGGCATACAAGAAGTCTCACTTTGGCCCCCGTGGCTCCGGCTTCTTTCCATAAAAATAAGAAAACTTTAGGAATAGCATTAAATTCGACACACTTACTTATAATAGCAAAACTAAATATATTTCCGAGAACAAAACACGATAGAAATTATTTTTCCTTCTTTGGCACACACTTCCAGTTTGTTCGTTATCAGCCACTTCAACAGACAAGCGAAGAAACGACACAAGCAAAGCAAACACACAGACACTACTTAAGTCGGAGGTACGATCCTTGCGGATCATAACAGAAGAGTCAGCGACCACACAAGGTCTCGCTGACTCGAATCTTGACGCTAACAGCCACGCCCACCTTTAACTCGAAAATTTTTCATATTTTCTCTTGTAAAGGGGCAGTATTTTTTCTTCTTTTTTATTTAAAAAAAAGAACAAATTGATTAAGCATAAATTTCTGTTAGATTATAATTCTGCTTAATAAAATAAATCTGGCTTTAATTAAGACACAAAAAGTATAAATATCTATTCCCTTATACAAAAATTCAATTAATAATTTATTATTTTTTTCCAACAACAAGACATTTTAGAGCGAGTCCATTCTACCATACGTTACAGATAATGGTCCAGAGGCGACTCGTTACAAGGTGCGTTTTCAATTGCACTGCCTAGTCACGAATTTGTCAGTTATCAACCTGTCCGTTTAACCATTCTTTTTTTCAAATCGAAGATCATAACCACAAGTTAGTGAGAGTAAAACAAAACCATCTGAATCAAAGTAAACACAGTTATCCGTCTTGACTCAAGAAATGAAATCCATACTAAATACTGCTCACCAGGCAGGAACCTAATATCACACAAAATAACTGTGCATAGTACGCATAAACAGTTTACAGATGCAACTCGTACATGAAGTGGTTGTGTGGTTCGTAACATATATTGATGTTCTCTGTTACAACTAATGCAATCCATCAAAGGCTTATACTATCCATGTGTTTAAACTGTCTATTATATCATTTTGAATAAACAGCAGGAAGAACAATTAGACGGTTTCTAGACCGAAGACTAGAAATACACTTTTTATAATTCTCCTCAGTCAGAAGTAGAATCGCAACTACAAGTCTGCGGGCCGGGATACTTTTCCGAAGTTTCTCAGATAGCCATGGAACTTGTCGTCGCTGAATATTGCATTAGTATTTAGATATCGAAAAAGTGTGGCGTTAATACGATCCTTTTCAAACATCTCTACAGCATCACACCTACTTGGAAAATATCAGGGCGATTGCTATCGACCATCAAAGCAAGAAAAATTAATGCGTACATTTTATTGAATCCATAATCGACTTTTGGTGACAAAAGTTAATGGTTGGCAACCATACGCATACTCGTTCAGCACATGACTCCTCTTCGACACCACAAAACTGACTTTTCTTGTGAACGTGTGTGTGTGCAGAGCAACAGTTCTTTGTCTCAAAGATGTTGGAACTTCCGGTTGTATGGCTTCGAGAACGTTCTAGAAACTACTAGATCATTTCGTACTTCCGGTGATTTCCTAAAGTTAGTGGTGATTGGACAACTTTTCAATTACTGACCAATCAGGAACTACGTTATATCCCAAGTATACTCTGCTCACATGCTTTGTGTAATTAGGAAGTGCGCCAAGCAATCGGGGTTTGAGATTTGAAGGATACACTACATACCCCGAGCTGCGAGACATTTTATTGGCAAAAGTGTAATTTTAATAGGACATCGATGCCTCGTCGGTGCAGATAAGTGACTTTAACACGTGTGAGTGACGATTGAATGCAATAGTTGCAGTATTATCAAGGAAAGTTCAAAAATAAGGAAATTTCGTCGAATTGGAACTTAGCATGCCGGAGTAGATAACAGAACCAACTCACCATCCCTTGGACGACGAAACCGTAAGTACGTAAATTGATGTGATAGGAGCAATCAGCGAGTGATTCATGCGAGCACTATTCAAAATCCGCCGGACCCAGGAATATATCAACAGTTTAATGTGAAAGTGACCGTGTCTTTCGAATAGGGATTTTATACGCTCAATACATCGCCTTCCACTAATAGCGAACGTCGGCTAAAAAAAAAGGATAATAATAAATGTAGGCCACCACAACGTAAAATCGCATGCGTACAATTACTTTCTGTATATAATTGAATATTCTTAAACAGTGTTTAGCTAGCTAGGTAATTTCATTAAAAAAAAGAAAGGTTGTTATTTAAAATACGAACTTTAACGTTGTGTGTGTTTAATACGAATGAGGAGAATGTTGTCTTACGATATTCATGTTTAATGCTTGTTGTTCATTTCAGTTCATGTGTACATTGATACCAAAACTTCCCATGTAGAGACCAGTGCATGTAAGATTGTCAATTTTGCTTTTGGTTAAATATGAACAGTTAATAATTAAGTCCCGGCATTTCAATCTTGTTGTTTCCCTTATATTCTCTTGTTGTTTTTGGCTTTATTTTTAACATTGACGCGAGAGTAGGTCGCGGAACGTATCCAGTCTCAATCATGCCTGTGTAGTGAACTACCCCTCGCGACAAACTTTTCATTCAAACGAGAAAGGTAAAAAATCAACATATTTCGCTAATCTTTATTTTTCTCTATTGGATAGTTCGGACGCGACCAAACACGTTGTTACCAACCCTTCTACTTGAGTCGTTCCCCAAGCTCAGGCAGAGGTTGGCAAAGCATGTATATACTTCCAGGTGAGGGGGGGATTGGGGAAGCTTCTAGTTCAAAATTAATGTAAACAAGAGATATAAATAAGCTTGTACGACCTCCTTCACCAAAGCGATAGTATATTTAATTGGTGCCGAAACCCGGGAAGATTTATTTAATTGGTACTGAAACCAACCCGGGACAGATTTATAATACGGGGATCTTGTTTATTTTTAGTTTGCACTGGTATTTACAAGTGAAGCAAAAAGTAACATAAGCGACGAACTGGTGCATTACTGTGTCTTATTTTTAATAAGTGTTGTTGATTGTGTGGTTTATTATGTTTATGTTCATTTAGAGAAATTATTAGTGACCAATAGAGTGCATTTTAGCTTGATATAGAGGAATTATTAGTTTTTTTCTACATTGATTACGGAACTTATACAAAATGTCGGAGTCTGAGGAATTAAAGAATATGCTCCAAGCTTTATTCGAAAAGCAGTCCGCACAGCTTAACGATAAAATTGAGGGTTTGAAAAAGGAACAGGTAGAAAGTGTTGCTAGTTTGAAGGAAAATATAGTGAGTTTAAAAGAGAATGTTGAAAGTTTTGAAGTAGAACAGGCAGAAAACGTTGCTAGTTTGAAGGAAAATTTAGAAAGTAAATTAGAACAAGTCGGTAAGGATGTTTTGCAAACTAATAATGCCATTGTTCAAATCACTACGCGTATTCAGGCCATGGAGGAGAAAATAGAGGAATATAAAAATGAGTGTAGACTAAATTACGAGTCCGTGCAGGTACAGGTTGACAATTGTAGGACCGAGATAGCACAGGATCGCGTAAGCAACCAAGAGAAGTTTCAGGAAGCAAAAGATAGACAGGTGTTATTAGAGCTCAATACAAACCGGTATCACGCTTAGGTAGAGGAGCGCATTTCCGAATTTCGAGCAACCATTGACGCCCGCGGTGCATCCATGCGGGAAGCGATGTTTGGTTTACGAGAACAGGCGGTGAAATAAACGAAATACGGGATGACATGCTAGAAATTAAGAAAGTAGCTACCGAAAATAAAGAGGAAATCACGCACGTCGCAGCAAGGGTAAATAAACTAGAGTCGCATACCATCCAGTCCATTCAACAAGTCATACAGCAAGTACAGAATATCCCCACGCGAACAGTCGTAAAAGCGGAAGTGAATCAGGAAGTGAATAATCGCGTTTTGAAGTTAGAGCAAGAGTTGAATAACCTACGGAGTAATCGGTTTAGTCGCGGACCTGACCCTTCCTCACGAGAGACTGACGAGAATAGCGAGTATGATAGCAGTAGTGAAGGTTACAAATCCAATCACTCGAACAGTAAGAGGAAGACAAATATATTGTTCGCGAAAACTAGTAAACCTCGACGCCGTATTACAATTCAAGAAATACCAGACCTACCGACATACAGTGGGATGCCAGATAAGGAAACTGCGCGCTCATATTTACGTGATTTACAACATAAGTTGGACCTGTTGAATGTACACGAAGACGCAGTGTTGCCGGTATTACCAAGTTTACTGCAAAATCCATGTTTGGAGTGGTTTCGAACCCACCAACATTTGTTTACTACTTTTGAGGAGTTTAGTCATGCTTTAGTTAACGCATTTGAATCGGAAGCAATTGTAGTAAGTAGGCTAACCGCGTTGCGAAATACTTCCTTTGACCCAAGAGTGCACGGTTCAGTGTTAGAATTTGCGACCACTCAATATCGCGCATTAAGTGATTTGGATCCTGAAAGGACCCCGGCGAAGATATTAGCCAGTACTGTACCTACGTTGCCATACAAATATCGAGAAATGTTCGCGTTTTATCCATGCACAGATTTTGCACAATTTATTGCCAGTGTCAAACGTCTTGAATCTTTACGATTGCCGAACGAAAAAGGTTACAAGCGCGAAGGTAACAGTTATGAGAACCGTAATAGACCGTACCAAGCGGTTCGGGTACAGTATAGCAGACCGACTAGAGAGAGGCCTAATAATACTAACAACAATCCACGGAACGGTAGAAATTCTGAACAAAGCAATTTTAGGAGAAATGAGCGAGAGACCAGGCGCGAACAGCAATTCATGAGTGATGCGCGCGGGAGGAATGAACGATCAAATCACGACGCTAGGCCGCAACGCAGTAATAATAATTCTCGTGACTTTGGGAATCGCTTCAATTGGAGAAGGGGAAACAACAGCAATAATAGACATAATAGACCTAGCTTCAATTTTCAGTCAAATAACGAACGGCAAAATTGGCGAGAGCGTACGCCCGAGCGAGATGGTGGGCACACGTCCTATCATAGTCAGCAGGGAAACTAAGATCCGATGGGCACGAAGGGGTCGCGTCCATCGAAGATGATTCGTTTATAAATTCCCCGAATATCATCCGTGTTAGGAATTATACATTCGCAAATGATGATATCTTAGATAGTGACGGTCGAAGTGACGTAGAGGAAGATAATGATGAAAGGGAACTTGTCACCGCTTATGATCGAAATTATTCTGCGTACATAGAAACAATAGTTAATGACATTCCTGTTAAAACCCTCCTCGATACAGGTGCTGACGCCTCTTTGATTTCGTACGAATTTTGGAAAGAAATAAGCAAAGACATTTCTGCACCCAGGTTGCAATCAGCTGACGACGTTCTTCTGGTCGATTATAGCGGTCGTTTTAAAAGAAAGTGCAAGGGTAAAACTATAGTGCCAGTTGAGATTGACGTATTAACGTTTTCACTCGAGTTGTATGTCGTGCAAGATTTAAACGAACGTTTCATTTTGGGTGTCAACGCGCTTTCACAATTACAGAGTATCGTTGATTTTAGTCAGGGAACGTTTTCATTGGAACACGAAAACATTAGAATCGTTGTATCGTTACTCCCCCTTCCGGTGCAATCCACGTCGGATGATAGTGATGGGGAAACAAATTACAGCAGCAATATTAAAGAGCATCAGCATATTAACCGTGTAGGAGTTAATGAAGGAGAAACCTTCCAAAAGCAGGTTGCCACAGATGAACAGATCATTAATGCAGTTCAGAGGGCAGATGGTTTAACTCAGCCACAGCGAAACCAGTTGTTAGACTTGCTATTTAAATATAGGGAAATATTCACTAATTATCCCGGGAAGTGAAAAGGATTTGTATACAAGGCAGAAGTTAACACTGCGGAAGCATTAGTAAGGAAACAATATCCCATCCCTTATAAGGCCATTCCATTTGTTAGGAACGAACTTCAAAAACTACTCCAGTTGCAAATCATAAAACCAAGCCAAAGCATACACAGTAACCCACTTTTAGTAGTACCCAAAAAGAATAATCAATTCCGTCTTTGTATTGATTTGCGCATGGTAAATGGGCATTCCGTATTACGACAGGTTAGGCCAGAGCGTATTGAAGATTTGCTCGCGAAGTTGCAAGGAAAGAAATTTGCCACGGTTATTGATTTACAACAAAGTTATCTGCAAACTGAACTCCATCCAGATTCTCAACCATATTTTGCTTTTAATTTCGAAGGTTTATGTTATCAATATCAGCGAGTGGCGTTTGGATATCGAAACGGATCATCCGCCTTAAACGCGATGATGGCACATGTCTTGGGGCCCGAGTTGCATAGTATAATCATTCGATATGTAGATGACAATTTGGTAATGACCAATAGTTTCGAAGAACATCTGCAATTATTAGCTGAAGTGTTTCAGAAATTCAAAGAACACGGAATCACCTTAAATATAGATAAATGTTTGTTTTGCGCCAATGAAGTCCCGTTTTTTGAATATGTAGTTAGCAAGGACGGTATACGAAAAGATGAACGTAGTATAACAGCCGTACGAGACTTACCAATACCAACCAATATTAAAACTTTACGGTCAGTGTTAGGGTTATTCTCTTGGTCTAGGTCATTTGTTCCCAACTTTGCTATGAAAGCCGCTCCTTTATATGATTTGTTGAAACAGAAAAAGAAATGGCAGTGGAGTGAACAATGCGAAAGGGCATTTAATCAAATCAAGCAGGATATTTGTAACAACATCATGTTAGCTCATCCAGATTTCACAAAAGATTTTTACGTACAATCTGATGCTGCACAATCCGGAATAGGAAGTGTCCTCTGGCAAAAACACGGCGACGAAAAACGTATTACACAATGTATAAGTAGAACGTTAACCCCTACCGAACAGAAATATTCAACCACAGAAGCTGAGTGTCTTGGGGTCATTTTCGCAATTAGAAAATGGAAATCAATGTTGGTGGGTAATCATGTGATTATTGTCACAGATCATCGTGCTTTGTCGTATTTAGATCGAGTTAAACCTTGGAATAATCGTTTACTCAGATGGGCCGTCGAATTACAAGAATTAAGTTATGAAGTCTAATACATACCAGGTTCTGAAAACACCATAAGCGACACATTGAGTAGGCTCTTCCCCACCCACGAACACCGCCTACTGAAAGTTCATACCTTCCAAGTGTTACAGGAAGAAGTTATGAACATAACACCCGAAAGGTTAGCTACACTCCAGCGTGAATGTTCCGATTACGCTAATGTCATTGCTGTTTTAGAGGGTACAGTAGATGAGACAGAATATAAGAATGGTAGATCCTGGAAAAAGTTTTATAAATTGGATAATCATATTTTATTAGTTCGAGATTTTCACCAGCCAGATCAATGGAAAATTTGTGTTCCCCCAGCACTTACACAGAATATCCTAGTTGCGTACCATACCGACATTCACCACCCAGGCGTTGAACGGACTTTTTCTATAATTTCCGAAGCGTTTCATTGGAAAGGATTGCGAACAGCTGTCAAAAACTTCATTCGCGATTGTATTACCTGCCAACGTATGAAACCAGACCAACATCCACCTGCCAAGTTGATGAATACAATACCAGTAAATGCAACTCGTGACGCAATTAGCATAGATTTTCTAGGAAGCTATCCTACCGGCCAAACTCAGAAAAGATTCGCTTTACTAATAATGGATCTTTACACTCGGTATTGTACTGCGTTTGCATTGCGTACATCAACCGCGAAGGCTGTAGTAAGATGTCTGGAAAAATTTTACTTCCCCATGTTAGGATTAGTGCGAGTAATTATCACTGACAATGCAGCTGTGTTTCATTCGAAACCGTTTCTAAAGGCTATGAAAAAGTATAATGTAGTTGTTCGTCATACTACCCCATACCATTCTATGGCATCATTAGTGGAAAATGTTAATAAGAACCTAGTACAAACCCTCAGAACTTTGTGTTCGTCATCTCATAAAGAGTGGGCTGAATATCTGACCCAAGCAGTATTGTTGTATAATTATTCTATTTCCCAGAGTCTTGGTGTTTCCCCTGCCAGTTTGCATTTAAACATCAATTCATCACGACCCATATTCACACATTTTGGTATAAACGTACAGGAGGCGATTACGCCTCAAGATTCGATTAATTGGAGCAATAAACTTGTTATGGCTAATTTACGTAGGGAACGGAAGATTGCCGCACGTAATGAAAAATGGAATCAAACCCAACAGGGAAAGAGACTCGTCGTTAAGGGAGACCTAGTGTTTGTTAGGCAACGAAATGTGAGCAGTCTTGTTAAGAAGAAAATAGCAAAGTTCTTTGAAATATTTCGAGGGCCGTATGTTTGTACTTCAGTCACCAGTAACGATCGTGCTGTTGAGTTATGGGACCCATACAATGGTCAAAGTATTGGTTTTCATTCCATGGACAGAGTAAGAATTTGGAACCCCACCCCAAAAACCTATAATACTTGGATTCTTATGGCCAGAAAACATTTACCTGAAGAACAAGTAGCTAAACTCAAAGATGTTCCTTACCATCCATCATGAAAAGTTATTACCATTGCTCTACCCAGAAGTAGATATTGTTAATCAGCCTGATGAAACCAATGAAGATAACCCCGAAACATTGTTAAAACAGACTTGTGTTAAGTTGCATCACTGTGATCGCTTAGAATACTTTTTACATAAGTTGGGTGATTTGTATATTACACACTATTGCAAAGACTCCACCGAATGTTCTGACGAATGTGTTAAAGCTATTATGACTAATTTTTCCAGTGGATTACAATTGCTTCATTGAAAAAAAAAGAAAGAGAGAGCTAGGAACCTCACCAATCCGTATGTTTAGGGATTTCTCTTACAGCTTACCAAAAAAAAGACCATCCATCCATCCAGCCACATCTCTCACCGCTACAACAGGTACGTGAGATAATAAACATGTTTAATTAAATTTCATTTCAGGATTAATCCAGGTTGAGGACGACCAGGAGAAGGAAAGGATCCAGGAAGGATGATTAAAGAAAAGAAAGCAAAAAATAAATTGAAATTAGCTCGCGGATGTATTTTGATTCAAAATTTTATAACCACAACGCATTTTTTTTAACCATTACCATTTTGTGTGGACACCACCACAGTCATGGAAGTTTAGTGTTTTGTTTGTGTATTTATGTTTGTTTCAGGACAAAGGAGAGGACATCTGAATAAAGTTATGCCTATATCATTTTTGTGTTGTTTTATTATCATAATATTAAGAAATACGAATCTTGGAAACCTGCTAACCCTATTTGAAGTTCTTAATAGGGATTTTAGAGATTGGTTAGGCACCTTTAGAGATTTTGATAGGATCTTTAGAGAACGTACATCACAAATGTGAATACATGCATATTTAGAATTATCTGCAAATATCTTCGTTTAATTTGTCGATGGAAACATGTAAACACAAGTAAATGTTGAAATATGTCTTGAAAAAAAAAGTGTGTGTTTCTTGGTTAATATTCCTTTCCATTTAACGTCTTTGTCATTGAACTTACGTAAGAGCATGATAAATCCATGAAAATTAGATTGGTTATACACTAAAATGTCAAAATTCTAAATATTATTACATGTGCTTAAAAAAAAGTAAGAGAAAATAAGGTTGAAAATAAATCTGGTTACAAATTCATTCATCCGTATAGACACTATGTAAAATTAATAAATATTTATCGTCACAGTAATAGGGTTCGAAATCTAGTATAATTTACTATAATAACGTTACCAGTTAAGAAGAATGAAGAGGTTAAAATGTAATTTAACCCTTAGAGGCGTCACTATTATTCTCTTTCAAAATTAAAGTGACGAAATCGGGATGGCGTCCGATTGGGCCTCAGCTAGTGTGTGATTTGGCAGATATACACACACACTTCAAAATCCATTTTCGGCTTGTGCCGTTTAATATATATATATATATATATATATATATACATTTAAAAAGAAAAGACATATAATTGACGCTTAAAATTTTATATTTTATTAGATATTTACTTTTATTTGACTCAAGGGAAACAATAAACTGTAACTGTTTGGCTTTTAACTGATTCCTTCTTCTTTTCTTCGGGGTGCATCATATTCATAAAATAGGATAATATATTATTTCTATCTACGTATAAAATGTGACTAGGTCATCATGTCATTTGCAAAGTACTGTTATATTATTTTATGGGTACCATGGACCCAATGATAACCGGCACAATTTGGTACCGATATGTAAAATGTTTGTTTTAATTAGGTAACAATTACCTATAATAAAATTGGCTCATAAAAATGGAAAATATGTATAATATAAATTGGTTGTAAAACATTGTGGAAATTAGATAATCAAAATTATCATCAGCTTTGGATTCATTAACGTCGGCGATTTTGAAAAAAAAAGTTTGATAAATACTGTTTTAAGTTCTGAAATAAATTTATTCTCGGAAATGAAAAACGTGAATAATAATTGTTTAAAGTAGAATTAAGTAAACCACGAACATGACATTCTAATTTTTAAATGATATTTGTCGGATGTAACGATTAATTCAGAATGTGAAAATTTTCCAATTTCAGTTCTTTTCGATCTTTCTTATATGAGAAGAGTCTATTGGTTCTTAATTGAACATTGTATAATTTTCAACCCAATGATTATCATGGTCAGACTCGTGTTGTAACTATTTCATTATTCATTTCTTATTACTCAAAAAAAATGGGAAAACTAAGCATGACATGTTTGTGCTGGAAGCTGATTAGCGTTCTCTTACGCATTAGTAATTCTATCAGTCTACTGGAAAATTGTCAATCCAGGTTGTGGATGATTGTGGTGTTAGATTGGTGAACGATTTACTCGATTGTGACTTTAATCTCAAATGTGACAGTAACCCTGGATTTGATAAGTGCACTTGGCCAGTAAGGCCGCACATTTCTTCGTATTGGCTGGCGCTCTTTAAGAAAATACTTTGTAAACCTACTAATTTTGTTGGTAAGAGCGAGCCGAAAATAATTAATAATTAATAAGTGATTAATGGCATTGAGATGCAGGACTGTAGTATCGAACTTCCCCCCCAGGGTATCCTTATTGTCCTTTTCATATGTTTATTTTCTTGAAACACCTTCTTTAGGTCTAGATACTGACAGTCCAATTGGGGTTGGAACAATTTACCCGATTATGACATAGCTGTAATGCTTGAAGCATTCAGCTGGGAGGGATTAGTATTTAGTGCAGAAGCGATTTTATTTAAATCATCGAGAAGTTTGGCGATCCCGCACACTTCGAGCTGTAAAAAGAAATAGTAAGTCAGCGCTCATTGATCTTCGGGATCAAATCATTAACCTATATTTTTGTTTAATTAATGACTTACGACCTGTTTTGTCAACACAGGGTAGCGCTACGCAAGGCTTAACCGCCGTTTAACTCATACCTGTACATATGTAGTTAAATGTTTAATAGTTTATTAATTAAGGTACATAAAGCAAGTGTATGTATGAATAGTTGAATTATACGATACATAATGATAATATGTAGGAAGATTAAAACGCCATATACTGTATGCATAGATTATCATCAATGTCAAACATCATAAGTCTCTTGAGTTTATTTTTTTACATATTTAGTGAATAAATATAGGATTCGGATTTAATCATATATCATTTTATGCTTATATATCAGGTTTTTATGTCATGTTTCATAAATTTTGTAATTATAATCTAAAAGTTACAATATTTTGTTGTAGTGAAATATATATAGATGCATATATACGTATATGCATATACACACACTATAGTAGGTTTTGTTTAGCCTCAGTATAATGTACTAGTTTTTCAATATACCAATATAATTTACATTACCCGCAACTTAGTTGCAAGGGCGCATTAGATACTTCAATTAATTAGGTTAGTATTCTTGATGAAACATTCACTTATTAAGTAATGAATAATCGACTTATTTAGGGAAATAGTATTGACATACGTCCTTCATATTTTCATTTTAGTTTATGATAGTTAAAGGCAGAAGGCATAAGCAACGTGTGTTTCATATGAATGAAAATTTTGTTTATTTCAGTGGTCAATAACCTTATAAAATATTTTAATAATGTCATAAAATATATTACCGTAGTTTTAGCAATCAATGTCCTATCATGTGCCTATTTATCTTTTTAAATTCTTAGATAAATGTGGCATTTATTAGTAAGAAATACATGTAAGTAAATCACAGAAGAAGGTTAGTTAGGAGTGTCCGAAATATAGTTCATTTCTATAATTATACAGATATTTTTGAGTTAGATATTCCTTTTTGTTGAATTTTCACATTTTTACTTTACTATTTTTTTATTGCTTAACGATTAAAAAAAAGAAAAAGAAAAAGAAGAAGGAAAGTAATGGAGACCTTCAGTACATTTTAAACTTTTGGCGTTGATTTTAAAGTAAATTTTTCTGAAAGCAAAAATACTTATGTGGAAAGAAAAATACTTATAAAAAAAGGGAAACGGATAAATAAATAATTTTTTTGGTTAACATACCCAACAATCATCTGTTTTAATAAGAATAAAATAAGCCTGTACTTTATGTTAGTTTTGGTCATCGAGAAGTATGAGTGGTAATTGTAATGAATATGAGAGGCCAGTAGTTGCGAGAAAATAATAATAGGTGACAAATCATATGAGGCATAAGGCGAATGTATAACGATGTCTGTAAATGGGTTTAAAGAATATTGCATATATATGTACCCCGTTGACAAGGTACGTCCGGGATAGAGATACTATGAGGCGTTTAATGAAATTAGGCATAGCAGTAGCAGTAGCAAGGCTATACTCTGATAGTAGTAGCGATGAAATGTTTTTATGAAAATATTGTTTGCCAAGGTTGACGTTGTGCCCTTGGTGTAATTAAATGTGAATGCGATCAGAATATATCCATAGAAGAAGCGTTAATAATGATATTTCTCAAATACCCATTGCAGAAAATACGAATAGTTATGTAGCCTTAATGTTTGTCGTTGGATTGTTACAGAATAGTTAAGCACTGTCAAGAACGAATCTTTGTTTCAAGATCCTCTCAAATGTTGAACCACATGATGAAGAATATGAGAATAAGATTTATTGCAAAAGATAATTTTAGGATTGTTGATTTTTGTTTAAACGAATTGACAAGTAAATGGTTTTTAAGGTTTAATGTTGTCAAGTTGCAATGATGAAGATCACTACCTTGATAATATTTTTCATTTTGCATTGTATTGATTTTGGGAAATGTTTGAAAAAGATATCCATACATTTTATGAAAAAAAAAGGTTTTTCCAAGATCTGTTCATAGCTATTAAGTACTGAAATTGTTACATTGTAAAGTAATGCACAAGTTCGATTCCGTCGTTGATTTTATCTTAATTTTTGAATTCCAAGTTCGTCTCCGATACGTTTCCGGATAAAAAAAATCGGTTTGTCACGTATAATTTCATTAGGGCGAAAGAATATTTTTTTCATATAATCTTAAATTTTTACCCAAATGTGATTTATGTACTTGTCAAGTGATATTTTTGTAGTGTTGTAGTAAAGATATCTTGTTGCTAGTGAATAATCTTAAGACATGAGCACGCGGAGAGAAACCATAGTCAAGAGTACTAAGTGAAAATTAACAAACAACAGAAAATTATATACTTTAATGAAAATACATTAAAAGACAGAAATTATTTCGTAATTATATAACAGTGGCCGAAAAAAAGGTGGCCGAACATACAGGTGTAAAGACCTATTACTCAAAATAATAGTAAGGCGTATAACACAGTGCACAATGGCGTTACTAGTGCTTCGTAAATAATGCTCCACCAATAGTGCTCCCTCAACAGTACCAAAAGGAAACAGTTTCTCTAAATTATACTACTAATGTTTCATATTTATCCCAAGTTGCTCCTATATAGTGTTATAGTGACGTGTTTGTCCCCATCAGGAAACGTTGTGTTCACCGTTACCATGAGATAGTGGAATCAAACTATATACAGGGTGTATCGAAATCAAGGACCACATATGAGCAATCCAGGGTCCTTCGTCAATTTTGCAAACGCCATATTGCCAATTCTCTGTGGGCGCCATTTGCTATCAACCATCGAAGCAAGAAAAATTAATGCGTACATTTTATTCGATCCATAATCGACTTTTGGTGACAAAAGTTAACGGTTGGCAACCATGCGCATACTCGTTCAGCACATGACTCCTCTTCGACGCCACTAAACTGACTTTTCTTGTGAACGTGTGTGTGTGCAGAGCAACAGTTCTTTGTCTCAAAGATGTTGGAACTTCCGGTTGTATGGCTTCGAGAACGTTCTAGAAACTACTATATCATTTCGTACTTCCGGTGATTTCCTAAAGTTAGTGGTGATTGGACAACTTTTCAATTACTGACCAATCGGGAACTACGTTATATCCCAAGTATACTCTGCTCACATGCTTTGTGTAATTAGGAAGTGCGAAAAGCAATCGGGGCTTGAGATTTGAAGGATATACTACATACCCCGAGCTGCGAGACATTTTATTGGCAAAAGTGTAATTTTAATAGGACATAGATGCCTCGTCGGTGCAGATAAGTGACTTTAACACGTGTGAGTGACGATTGAATGCAATAGTTGCAGTATTATCAAGGAAAGTTCAAAAATAAGGAAATTTCGTCGAATTGGAACTTAGCATGCCGGAGTAGATAACAGAACCAACTTACCATCCCTTGGACGACGTAACCGTAAGTACGTAAATTGATGTGATAGGAGCAATCAGCGAGTGATTCATGCGAGCACTATTCAAAATCCGCCGGACCCAGGAATATATCAACAGTTTAATGTGAAAGTGACCGTGTCTTTCGAATAGGGATTTTATACGCTCAATACATCGCCTTCCACTAATAGCGAACGTCGACTAAAAAAGAAGGATAATAATAAATGTAGGCCACCACAACGTAAAATCGCATGCGTACAATTACTTTCTGTATATAATTGAATATTCTTGAACAGTGTTTAGCTAGCTAGGTAATTTCATAAAAAAAAGAAAGGTTGTTATTTAAAATACGAACTTTAACGTTGTGTGTGTTTAATACGAATGAGGAGAATGTTGTCTTACGATATTCATGTTTAATGCTTGTTGTTCATTTCAGTTCATGTGTACATTGATACCAAAACTTCCCATGTAGAGACCAGTGCATGTAAGATTGTCAATTTTGCTTTTGGTTAAATATGAACAGTTAATAATTAAGTCCCGGCATTTCAATCTTGTTGTTTCCCTTATATTCTCTTGTTGTTTTTGGCTTTAGTTTTAACATTGACGCGAGAGTAGGTCGCGGAACGTATCCAGTCTCAATCATGCCTGTGTAGTGAACTACCCCTCGCGACAAACTTTTCATTCAAACGAGAAAGGTAAAAAATCAACATATTTCGCTAATCTTTATTTTTCTCTATTGGATAGTTCGGACGCGACCAAACACGTTGTTACCAACCCTTCTACTTGAGTCGTTCCCCAAGGTCAGGCAGAGGTTGGCAAAGCATGTATATACTTCCAGGTGAGGGGGATGATTAGGGAATTTTCTAGTTCAAAATTAATGTAAACAAGAGATATAAATAAGCTTGTACGACCTCCTTCACCAAAGCGATAGTACGATCGCACTCATTAATGTCTCAAAATGATAGCTACGTAATCTCGTTTCACGCTGAGCCGTAAGTGAAGAGACAGGTTAGTACTAGCATAAACTTCACTGATCACAGTAAACAGGTCACTCCTGCAGAAATCCTGATAAACTCTTTTTAAGAAAGGAACAGTGGAAATATTACAAATGAAAAGACCAGTGCACGAATAGCAATAAACTTTATCAGAAAATGAATAGCAAAACATGCACAAAGAGCTGTCATAATACTTTCCTAAACATAAGTTACTTGTTGCTTATGTGGCTCCACCCGAACAGGCAATTGTAGACGTAAGGCGGCCAACTTGCTTGAAGAATTTCATAGTTATCCTAAACGACAGCACCCGTAATAAGTTGTATACTGCTCTCAGTATATACTCTTGTGTTACGAGCCGTTTGATTGCCGTTAATACACAACAGAAAGGCTGATGCTAAGCTATGAACAAAGAGGCTACTGGTTCGAATCCATGGAAAAATAATGAAAGGACATGTTAATACTAAATATAATCGCACAACAATACGTCGCAAACGTAAACGTCGCAACTTTTAAATGCAGGAAACATTAATGATTTGAGAACAATTGTGCAATTTTGGTAATAAGGAAAACTTAGCTTTAAAGAATGAAAACTAAACATTTATAAACGAGAAAATGTAGGAGGTAGATTCTTAAAGATAATGTTGAATTGTAAATAATAGGACAATGACTTGGTCTCACAATATAATGAGTCTCCGTTTTTGGTCTAAACTATAAGTCCAGAAAAGTGGAACTAAATACAATAATGTGCACAAACATACATCAGTGATATTGTTACTTATTAACGTGAAATATACATCCAGAACTTAGTAATCATTACCTATATTTATTTCAAACCATCTAGTTGCTTATCAGAATTATTTACAACATTGTAATCTAAGTGTTCTGGTAGACAAACACTTGAACATGTCATTTAATACACCCTTCTAGTAAGCTTTCTGTGGCTGATTCTATACATTTTGTTGTATAAAATAGCATATGTTGGCAACAGTTTTATCTCATTTACAACCGCAGCCAATTTAACTAGTAATTTTCTTTGTATCCCAGCCACACTTCATTATTATTCCACTAACAAGAGATTACCTTATGTTGTCTTCCGTTGACAGTTCTATATATAGTCAGGGAGATAGAGGTACACTTTAGCCAATGAAACTTCGGAAATCAAGAGATATATTTTTTTTGTGATAATTGCACGTAATAAAGATTCAAATCACTATAATTAGATCAATCATTGCAAAAAGTTTGGTCTTACCTCATCGGTGTGGAAAACTAATTTTGGATTTTGATAGCACGTTCTGACGTTCCAATTTTACGTTAAACTGTAGAACAACGTATACTCGTATATTGAAATGACATTCTGGTTAAAACAATTTCTGACGGTAAATATTATTTCTTTCTTCCATCTATGTATATGTTAGTTACAAGTGAAAACATTGAACTAAGGGAAAGCAATGAATAAAATAAAGACGCTTATTATCAAGACGCTTATCAGTGATTGAAGGTCATTGCATTCTGACAAATGAAATAATAATGCATTGCATTTAATGATTGTAGGAAGAGAAACTTAGTAAATTTTAAGGCCATCAAAATAAAATGCTCTTTTTGCTTATTATCTATGAATTATATATAATGGCAATACGAATAATGGATCAATTGTGGTGTAATGTCAGAATTTCCAAGGAAACAATTCATTTAGTAAATAAACATTGTCAAAATATTGCTTTACTCTAATGATAACGACACAGAATAATACAATTTTGAAAAGGAAGTAGTACAATCTGCAATGTTCAAAGCACAAGGAAATCAAGTCAAATTATCAAAGTTGCGAGAAAAAGAAGCAACAAGTTTATAATGTACTCTTAAATACATGGAAAAGTTAACACTGAACCTGCTTACGTAACAAGGGCTATTTACAATATTTGGACATTAATTTTTAAGGTGTGAAAAGAACTTCACGTACATATCTTCAACATGGAAACATGGAACAAAACGAAGAAAGGTGGAATTCATTCTCTGTGCAGCGTTCCTCAGACACAAATATATCAATTTGTCACTAGTAAATGAATGATCGTAAGTAAAATGTCTGACTCCCAGCCTTAAAGGGTACCTAGCCTATAGTTAATATTTTTCTATTCAATGTCTTGAAAATACATCTGTGCCGAACTTACAATGTATTCATATTTGAATTAGCAATATCCAATAAAGTTATATTCATCTTTTTCCACTTCTATAAAAATACTGGATGAGCAAGTATCGTTTTAAATAAACTACCTTGTTATATTCTGCTGATCAACTATGTTCCCAGAATAATAAATATTCGTATTCAAAACATATGGGAAACATTAAAAGAAATATTTATCTCTGTCCATAACTCATAGGGATGGAAAGCAATGGGAACCACCACTCTATTTTCCCTAGTTTGCTGGCAGCAAAAATAGAACATATGAACAATGGTCTTTCGCAGGTCAAAAATTAGTTGCGGAGGTAAAATATCCCCCATTCGGATCTCCGGGAGAGGGATGGCTTGGGAAGGACTATTGGACGAGAAAGTAATAATGGGGGAAGACAGACAGACAAAGAAAATCAGGGAAGAACAAAAGGTTTAGGATAGGGACATGGAACGTAAGTACTATGATACAGGGAGGAAAATTAAAAAATTTTAAACAAGAAATGAAACAAAATAATTTAGATTTGGTAGGCGTTTGTGAAGTTAGATGGGAAGATAATGGGGTATTGAACAGCGAAGGATATAGAATGTTTTACTCAGGTAATGAAAAGGGCGGTCATTATGGCGTAGGAATAATTCTTGGAAAGCGCTTAAAGGAGAAGGTAGTGAAAGTAGACTTTATTGATGATAGAGTTATGATGTTAAGACTTAAAGGGAGAACGAAGGATCTAGTGGTGATACAGACATATGCACCGACGACTCCGCATACAAATGAAGAAGTAGAGAAAAATTATGAGAAAACAGAAGAAATTATAGATAGGGAGTAGAAGGGTGAATACATAATTCTAATGGGAGATTTCAATATACTTGTGGGAGAAAAACAGGAAGGTAGTATCGGAGGCAAATGTGGTGTAGGCGAAAGCAATGAAAGGGGAGAGGGGCTAGTGAATTTCTGTAGAAAGAATTCACTAGTACTTGGGAACACTTGGTTCAATCAGCACATGAGAAGAAGATATATATATAGGAATCACCAATAGACGGCGGAAGATATCAGATACACTATGTTATGATTCAGGACAGGTATCAGAATAGCTTAAAGAACGCGAATACCCTTCCCGGGGCTGTTATTTGGTCTGATTTCTTGTCTGTTTTGGTCCGATTTCTTGCCTGATTGGGTCTGTTGTGCTGGTCGAAGTAAATATTCAACTGAAAAATGTAAGCAGAAAGAAAGTAGGTAACAAAGTGTTGAATACTGAAAAGTTGAAAAACGAGGAAATAAGAAATCTTTTCGTTGAAAAATTCGAAGAAAAATGTTCAAACCGGGAAAGGATAGGCGCAGGTATTAACGCACGGTGGGAACATATTAAACTTTGCTTACAGCAGGCTGCAGAAGAAGCAGTAGGTTACCGCGAACACAAAACTGCTAGAAAAACATGGGTTACAGAGCAGATGTTGCAGAAAATGAGGGAGAGGAAGATGTGGAAACAGGTTGATACAGAAGAGGGCGGAAAGATGTACAGACAGTTAAATAATGAATTACGAAGAGAAACAGACAGAGCAAGGGAAGAGTTTTACAAAAGAAAATGCTAGGACATATAAAAATTAGAAAGAGTTGGGAAATATGAGGAAATGTACAAGGAGGTGAAATCTATGGAATTTCGGAGGAAACAAGGGGGTATTATGATGGCAGTAGAAAATAAGAACTGGAAGGTAGTCAGCGAGACAAATGAGGTCATAGGAAGGTGGAAAGAATACGTTGAAGACTTATATGAGAATAGGGATAGACCGTGTAGCCTAAATGTTGAAATAGAAAATGAAATAGACGAGTATGATAAAGGATTTAGTATTCTTCGGGATGAGTTTATAAAGGCTATATCCGAGAAAAGCAACCGGAATAGATAACATACCAATCGAATTTATTAAAAATATAGGACACAAGGGAAAGAAAGAATTGTTCCGACTATGCGATGAAATATATGAAACAGGAGAATGTCCAAAAGACTTTCTGAAAACGATCATGATACCGATGACTAAAAAATCGAACCCAAAGAGATGTGAGGATTATAGATCTTTTAGTCTCATATCTCATGCAGCTAAAATTCTGCTCGGAATACTGAACAGAAGGTTATATGGAAGAACAAATCAAGTTGTTGAGCAGGAGCAGTTCGGGTTCAGAAGAGGCAAGGGCACAAGAGATGCTATTGGATTATTAAGGGCGATCGGTGAAAGATTTATACAAAAAGGGAAAGAGGTATATGCTGTATTTGTTGACCTAGAAAAGGCTTTTGACCGCTTGAATTGGGAATTGTTGTTGGGAATTGTTGTTGGGAATTGTTGTTGGGAATTCTAACAAAGATAGGGTTGGAATGGAGAGATAGAAGACTCATAAGAAACTTATACATGAACCAACAAGTAAGTGTTAGGATAGGGGAAGAAATGACGGAAGAGAGTGCAATTGGAAGGGGAGTTCGTCAAGGATGCTGCTTCTCGCCAACACTATTTAATGTCTATCTAGAAGAGATAGTGAAAAATAGCCTACATGATGATGATGGCATTTCGGTAGGAGGTACAGTGATTAGATGCATAAGATTTGCAGAGGATATGGCGCTTCTTGCAGAATCTGAAAAGAAAATCAATAGAATGTTAGAAAAAATGAGAAAGGGCTTTGAAGAATATGGGATGAAAATAAATGTTAGAAAGACAAAAGCCATGGTGATTGGAACGAAGAGGTCTGTGTCAAATATAAAAGTAGGAGGGGAGAAAATAAAACAAGTGAATAGTTTTCGATACCTGGGTAGTATTCTTAGTAATGACATGAAACGCGAACGTGAAATAAAAGCAAGGATATAAATAGCGAAAGAAGCCTTTAGGAGGAAGAAAAGTCTGTTTTCTGGGACCTTGAATAAAGAGTTGAGAAAAAGGCTCATAAAATGCTTCGTGTGGAGTGTTGTACTGTATGGGGCGGAAACGTGGACATTACGTAAAGGTGACGAAAATCGACTGGAAGCCTTCGAAATGTGGAGGTGGAGAAGAATGGAAACAATTAGTTGGGTCGAGCGGAAAACGAATAAGAGAGTGTTAGAAATGGTGGGTGAGAAAAGAGCACTTCTAGATATTATTAGGAAGAGGAAGAGAAACTGGTTGGGACATTGCCTAAGAAGAGATTGTATCATAAGGGACGTCCCAGAGGGTATTGTGGCGAGAAAAAGAGGGAGGGGGCGAAGCAGACTACAATTAATGGATGATATTAAAACAGAAAGATCATACGTGAAGACTAAAAGGTTAGCGGAGGACCGTGGAGCATGGAAGCTTCTCAGTTGCGGCAAGTGACCTTAAAATATAGCCAGAATACCTATGATGATGATGATATCTCATAGCATAATTGCCATATAAATAGTGCCTTTTTTAAGAATTAAAATTACTATAAGATCAATATGTTCAAGAAAAGCCCACGTAAAACGTAACGCAAGTACACGATATAAACTCATACATTTCAAATGACTGCTCTATACATCACCACATATTACAGTGATTAGTGATATATGTAAAGTATTGACCCTAATGGCACGATAGCCTAAGTAAAATTAAACTTGGCGACTTTCGTTTGCACAACGTTTGCCAAAACAGAGGAAAGAGTGTTAGTGAAATGAATTTAGTAAGTTCTAAAACTTACTTCTGTATAACTTCAAACATATCTATACTTTAGTTAGTAATATTCCATTAATTAACCGAATCGCTTAATTTGACATATAAAGAATGTGTAAATGAATTATATTTATCCAAACGTCTTCAAAAATGTTTACTACTTTTCTAATGAAGTTATTTACCGGTTTAATTGTAATGTTGTCCATAAATAAATACTATGACCTTTAAGAACTTGAACTTGAGAGGATAATTCTATTTAACGTCTGACCAGAAATGTTCCATCCTTCGTTCAATCACTTTCTTGTTAAGCTGATGTGAGGAACTTACAACTTAAATATATCCCGAAAAAGTAAATGTATTTTCTTGTTGCATTACTTAAACGGATATGTCTCTCAAATAATACACATCAACCCAACAAAATGAGCAATATGAACTGCATTCGTCTTAGGAAATTCTCTTTCATACATTGAAGTATGCATCATATGATATACTGAATTTTAGTAGCTAATTATGCATTGTTTAAACCTTCATAATTATACTTTTACCAATAGAAATTCATCTTAGAATATAACTCAATGCGTGAAAGCTGTGGAAAATTTCCAGTTCTCTTGTTATATACGCAATCAGACAGTCACTGATACCACATTTGATGGGAAAGAAGTAGGAAAATAATTTAATTCAGTTATAACATAAATATGTTCAACTGTACACTTCACAGAACTCGCTCATATTAGATTGTGTATCGTTTCGGAATGGCTAATGTTTTATAATTATTACTGAATTTTGAAAAAAAATCTTCATTAAAGAAGCTATCAGCGAGTTTTGCCTATATACTGTTATACCGTTATTGTTACTTTAAAATAATGAAATATGAAGATATGTAGTTTTCTATTAGACTGACACTTTCCACAGCTTACTCCGACCTACGCTGGTATGTTGTGCTCTTTGCGGAATGAGGTAGCCAGTCGCCCAAATGAATAACGTCTGTCGCGCCTTTACAGTTAGAAAAGACAAACAAGCAACCTCAAAGGAAGCACTTTTATTAGGCGCATCAGTCAATATCTTAACCGTCAGAAGTTTGATTATACTTGTTATCATGTAATTAAAGTGGCAATGCAGCTTATGATTGGAATAATTAAGAAATGACGTAATTACATGTTCATCCCACATTATGACTTTCATGTGTTCCACATTGAAATAGTAAAATAAACATTTATAACCAGTATATGATAAGTCTTCATTTATAACTATAAAAATAGAGGCTCTCAACTGAAAGTACCAGTCTCTTTCTACTATAATTATACCTTATGTTAAATCATTAAAATAACAAAGTATCCTAATTTATTTCCTTTACTGTTCGACGCGTACTGAGATAGCGACGTATGAAATAAAATAGACGTTCTTGATCACATGTCACAACCTTTCGTTTCCCGTTCGGTTAAGAGTAATATCATATTTAAATGTATTTATCAGTTCTCTTCATGGAATGATGTTTTCTTTTCTTTTTATGGTAACACTACTCTTATATTTACTGTTAACCAATGGACATAGACAGTTGTGAACTATACTACAATAAAACATTTAATTCTGAAACATAAAATTAATTTTGAACGGATGCCTAGTAAAACTATGATTAAATCTCTTATTTACCTCGAAAGACGCATACAGATAGATCCGAAAAAAGAGCTCAAAGTAAGATGGCTCTGGGATTCGAATAACTGTTCCCATAAACCTAATTGTAGAAACCTAGATCCATCATTACATTATTTCTGTTTTGTGTTTATGATTACCTTATCATTCCTTAAGATCATAAACACTTAATATATTCCTTCCTGGAAGATAATATCATCGAGAAGAGATATGAGTGAAACAAAAAGGCTGGTTTCTAATACAATGTATAACTCGCCATATCTTCTGCATATTCTCTCTCATGTCCTATCAGCCACAATACCGGTGAGCTTTGCGAGTCTGAGAAAAGGACCATAAATTGTCGTTTTCTTCCTGTTGACATAAGTATGCGTGCTTTCATCTTCACCTGTTTGAACCCGGAAACACTTTCTTGTTTTTTCTATGTAAATATCACTCTTTTGAAAGAAAATGGATTAATATATTATCAAAGAGTCAGATCACTCTTTTGAATTTGTCTGCTTCAATACGTAATTTCTTTCGTTCGTTTATTTACTTCCTATTACATGCTATCAGGTTTATCTTTATTGATTAACCTTATCGTTAATTAGAACGTCAATTTCGACTTTATTTGTTCCTGTCACGAAAAGGTGAATTGTTAACACACTCTACTCTTAATCAACATTTCCACAATAATAAGGGATAAGAGATGAAAATGAATCTTCCCAAAACTGTTGAAGAGAATATATAATGTATGTGATAACAAAATAAAATAACTAACTTCTAAAATAATAACAACAGCACACACCCTTTCTCAAAAGCTAAAGCATAAAAGCGGAAACAAAGCACCACTCGAAATATGACAGAAACCAGCAGAAAAATAAACTATACGGAAATTTTAAACAGCAAAACCTCAAGGAAGCTTACCTATTTTGATCACACTAATAAGTGCTATAATCTAATCAGAAAATAAAACAGATTATTCCCCAGATACTGCCAATTGTTATTGCGTAATCCGAAAACGTTTCTACTGTCCGAATATTCCAGTCATTATGCAAGAATGTTGCAAATAGTTAGCAGGACGATACATAGTAAAACATTGACTTTTATCGAGATGGACTCAATACAAACGTGATTATGGGAAATGTGAAAATGTGGAAACTGTTGAATGTGGAAAGTGAGAGGAAACGGAAGACCCTCGAGAAAACCTATGAACAGAAGGTTGGTTCACCACGAAGCTCACCTTGCGCGAGCTGGGATTTAACCAAGGACCCCATGGACCAAAACTGATCGCGCTACCAGTGATACACGGAGACACCTAGTGGAGGTTTTACCTCGATGGTGAAAGATATTATTAAGCACATCATCAAAGATTATCACACTGTCAGCAACGCCTACTTCGACAACTATTTCGTAGTTATATTGTTAGCGGGAGAGTGTGGTTCGAATTCCATTGGAATTGATATTGTTCCGATATTACTTAGAACCCAAAGTCTACATCTCTTATAGCTTAGTTGCTGAACTGCAAACCATTCAACCATGTCCTTCCGGTCGAACGGTGCTCCAGAACAGTTTTGGATGTTACAATGATCAACCATTTGTGCGAATAGATTTATTTTCATCCCGAAATATACCGTCACTGCCCGAAGTACGAAATATCTGAACGAATAATTCCCTAAAACAGTAATGTAATACGAGGCAGTGACGCGATCTGAAACGTCAGCACAGCACTATTGAATATCAGGATAATCCGACCAACTGCATTACAGACCCTCAACCATGTTTCAGAATTAGACAAGCACAGCACTTGGCGCCCGCCATACACAAATATATATCCTGTCTTCGAATAAGGTGAACAATGACTCACCATACATTCTAAGTCATCAGTGGTCCATGTTACTTATCCAGAGTACAATTGAAGTCTTCTAAAGCGTTTTGATCCCTCTAACTAGACGACGCATGTCTATGTCATGTGACTCGCAGTAAAATATGATTATGAGCATAAGCTGTGGGAAATGCTACTTGATTCTCTCTGTTAGTTGCAACGTAGTCACACGAACATTCTGAGTATCAATCTGGTTTAGTGCTTATCGGAATATGCCATTGAGAGTTTTCGAAAACTGTTCCTCTTGGCATGATGGCGTGAATTTCCTAGCATGTCATTAACTTGAACACTGTACTCCGTTCCATAAAAATCAACTTTTGTCACAGTTGCACCACACAAGCGAGCGGAAACAATTTACTCTGTTTGTGATCTGTGATTTTGTATTTCTTCATCTGCTTAATCTATTCTAGACTGCCATTCTACTGGTCCTCTCGTAGTATAGATTTTGCAATGACGTGATGCCACAAACAAGTTGAGTTAAGACCTCCGCCTGATCGTTGCTAACCAAGATATTTGAGTTATTTTCAACTTAAGGTGTCTCAATTAAATTGATAAACATTTCCCTAGTTAAAATGAAGAACATTGGAGAAATATTAAAGGAAGGATGAAACGTAACTATTAGAGTCAATGTATAATACTTTGTATTTCTTGGCTTAAATGCTGAAATTACTAACAGTAACTTCTGAGCTTTATATTGTATTTCTTTCTTGTTGATGACCCAATAGTGTTGGGAACAGTATTCACGCAATACATTTTATACTGAAATTATTGATTTTGACTAAATATCCTCATGAAAGGTATATGTAATGCAACATATTAATGAGCATAACAATTTGGAGGGTTGTGTGAATAATAAAAATTACGAGATCTGAGTGGCAGACATCAAAAGGTACAGGGGTTAGAAGTGTCCAGAGTTAAAATTCTAATTTATAGAAAATCTTATTTTCACTTTAGTCTCGAATGTCCAAAAATTCTCCTGGCTGGTCTAGTGTCTAGTGTCATGTATGTGTTCGTAGCACATTTTCACGAGGTTGGTTCCCGGTTAGGATATCCACGAAATCACTCCCATAGACAATACTCCAAAGATTAGTTTATCGTTTATATGGGTTTTTAATCAGTTTTCTGAATTACAACTCATGGGATTTCCTAGATATATGATAAACAAATACCTAATTAATAGCTCTTACATATTTCTTATATATTGCATAAGTTATTGCTTATGCAGAAACCGACAAGCAGTAATTTGTTTCGGGGGTGTTTTCTCGTAGGTTAATTATCTGCAAAAGATTGTGTTTGTATTTCGGAAAGGAACTTTTTCAAAAAAACATTTTATCATTAACAATGTCATTTAGTTTAAGAAATTGGGAGAGAAACTTCAGTGCAGTGGACAATATATTTATTGTTTATGGTGCAAAACTTTATTTTAAGATAAATATA
The DNA here is from genome assembly GCF_964235325.1 of Thermobia domestica. Classification (NCBI taxonomy): domain Eukaryota; kingdom Metazoa; phylum Arthropoda; class Insecta; order Zygentoma; family Lepismatidae; genus Thermobia; species Thermobia domestica. The sequence goes on along the minus strand of NC_137463.1, from coordinate 240,621,901 downwards.
AATACAAACAATGTAAGAAAATGTTAGTAGTTTGGAGAAAGAGAAATTAGGGCATCATAGTATCATATACCGAAACTCAACCATGATAATTGAGCCTAGCCGTTTGACGTGAGAGAATCTCGCATATTATGCTTGTGAATGTAACTTGTTTGCATGTGTATCAGAAAATCTACAACTCCATTTATAAATTACAGCAGAAATTAAACACGATCATGCATTTACATCGTTCATCAGTTTGTATATTTCTGCTTCTACACAATATTCTCTTTTGCTTTCATAGATCACAATCCACACATTTATCATGAATAACATTTTGTACTGTAAAATAGTAAAAGTGATAACTTGCTAGGATTTTAACTTGGATCCCCTATGGCTAGAATCACACATTACCCTATTTTACACAAAACACAATTACCATAACATGCATCGTGTGATATTCTTATGTTGTAACATATTTAATTGGCCCTACTGCCGAAATAAGACTCCAGGTGTTAAAGAGTATATTATGTTTCTGTATTTTTTTAATTCTACAATCATCAATCATCACCTGCTGAGTACGGGCGCGAGATTAAGATCACAAGATATATAGATTGCATATTTGTGTATAGTTAAAATTTACATTGCTTATTACCTCTGCAGATTCATAACTAGAAAATTGTAGATTCTCACTATTCTACATTTATCTATAATTAGTAAAGTTACTTTCAGACAAGACGAGTTAATTTTAAATTGTGGGTCCAATTGCAGACATTGTGAATGAAAGGTAATCATTTAGGTACTACTACTGCTTTTAAGTTTACTGGTGTTTTGAATCATTTATATAAGGTAAAAAAGACGATGCTTAACAGACATTCCTTATGAGCAGTAGATTATTCATTTGTGTCTCAATATCTCAATATACATAGAAGTAATAGACTTATAATTTAATGAAGAGTATAATCAAAGTATGATTACGCGTTGTAGTTTCGTTTTGAACCGAAGCGAAGGTGAACTAAAGAAAGAAAGAGATTTTTAAAGAAACTGTGAGTTTGTCTTGTTAACACATCCATTTATTTTCTAGCCACGTTGTCATTTTACTTAAATAGCATGTTATGCTTATATTTTAATTTTAAGATTCTTATTCCTATATTTAAATTATTTTCTTCTTATCTTGGTCATCCAGTGCAATTTAATAATTGATTTTATATAAAATCATCCTAGGAACACTTCTTTCTAGCAAGATCCTGTTCTTTCTGATAAAATCCATTACCTTTTGTTAAATTCAATATTAAGAGCTTTAATTTTGTTCCGTTATTAGTAATTTTCAGGAGAAAGTCCACATAATTTATATTATTATAGCCTTCAAAATAGCACGTATCCTTCTACATATTACACACTCTCTTCATATATTCTTAGTACTTCTTCTCATTAATTGTTCCATTTTTCTTTATTTTGTTATTTCTGATTTTTTTACAAATATCTATCAAGTAATTTACAACTCTTTAATTTTTTAATATTATTATAGAAGAAAATTAATTGTCATGTTACTAACAAATTTAAAGAGATTAAAATATTGTAATTCCAACCTCAGATCCACATTATTTGATGAAAGGCTTTATTCACTTCTTCAATATTTCCTGCACAAAGTAACTGCCAGTTGTGAATTAACATCAAATATGCATTGTCTTCTGTATTATTATCCTTTATCCACATTTGGTCTGACACAGTTAACTGTTGTGTGCGAGTAATTTTAGTATAGTCCAAAAAGCAAAAAAGGCTTGTGCAATTCAGTGGGTTGAATATTTTAACTGTGACCATTTATTAGGCAAGAATTAAAACCAAAATCCTTAATTGTTTTGAATGAAAGCAAATGAGAAAGCATCCATTTTAGTCCTGAGACACAACACTAGATTCAGTTTTTGCTGAATCTAATGCAAAGTAAAAACTTGAAATAGTGAGTAATAGTAATTACTTCAAATCTTGATATACATCTCCAAATTTTCATTATCTCTATTTCCATCCATTTTCACCTCCAGATTACATATTTATGAGTCTAATTCAATTGTCGTAAGAAACATTCATTCTGTGTTACGTTCAGAAAGAGTGAAAGCTGTTATATACAACCGCCAAATTTTATCAAATATTGTGCGTCGCCGGTATTATTACTAAAACATGTTCCACATTTTTCTAGTAATTTATTACCACGAAAGTTGCGTCATTAATATGTCCCATTTTGTTCACGATTACACTAAAATTACGCCAAAATTAAACTTCGTACTATTTATTGCAGATGTGCTCCCCTTTCTTATTTAGTGCAATATAATACGAAAAAAATGAACATTTTGCAATTAATAATGTAAAAGTAAAGTGGTTTAATAATCTTTAGTATTTAATTTTCTTAGTTCTTCTCTTGTGTACAATAATATTTATATAATTTAATTTTCTGAAAAGTAACGTCTTTTATTTCTTTCTCCTCGAATTATTCGTGCACCTGTTTTAGAAATATTCTTGTGTGTTTTGTGATAAGATACTTTATCTGCGGTGAAATGAAATCTAATTAACACAATGTCGTAAGGAAGACCGTAACCTTTAGTGTAGAATATATCCGGACAAGCAACTCGAAACATACAATTGAAACATCATCTGTATTAAAGAGCTCATTTCTGAACATGTAAATGTTAATGTGAAAACTCGTATGGATGATGTGACCCAAAGTGAATAATCATGGGTTAGAAATTTCATTTTTCGGGACTTTAAGTATGGTGTAATAAGTATTATCGAAATGTTTCTTTCTTTATTACTTAAGTTGAGCATTGCATCTTAAACTATTACTAAAAACAATAACTTATAGAAAAGAAATTCCTATAATTCTTTCACATATATATTTTATAGATATGTCAGTGCTAAAAAATAATCTGGATTTTCAAAGCACAATGTTGCGAAAAGCGAAAAACGCTAGAAGTATTCAGGGGAACACCATATTAGACAATGTAAAAATTTGGAGTGGCATTTTTAATAGTTTTCTGACACCAAGAAGTTAAAAAATGAAAGAATTATTTTTTTTTACTTGACATCTCATAATTATACTCATTAGGCTAAGGGAGAAGGGTGAATAACACAAGTAAATAAGAATGTGGAAGAAAACGAGAGTACTGCGAGAAAATCCACAATGTTTTCCACCATAAACCTACTTGCAGGCGATTAAACCAGAGATCCCATGCACCAAAGATAAGTACTCTGCTACTAAGACACCGTGCTCCCCGACCAAAATGTTAAAACCATTCCTTCTTCGTTTTCTAAACTTGGCTGCTAAAACGTTTGAAATAAGTTCACTATCATCTATGAAGATAGTTTAATAATCCTCTCAGTGGAAACGCTGATTCAGTGTCAAATCAAGCAATCAAGTGTGTGTCGTCTAAATGTTATCTTAGCTAGTCAAGATCAAAAAATGTAGATATAGATTTAACAATTAACATTTTACATTAATCTTACACACAGAAACTTAGTATTGGATATAGCTATGTAAAAGGTTCTTTGAGCACACTTTTGGTAGGATACCTTTTAGGTTAAGAAGTATTCGAATACTGTAATGGAGAGTATGTTATGAGGAACATAAGTTTGTATAATAAATTATACAAGTAGTATTAGAACTAATATATGTAGCTTTCAGGCACCATGTATTATAATATATAATTAAATACCTCAAACATTTTAAAAATCTATTTAAAATGATGTATGAAAATACGTAAATATAGAGTAATAAACTCCGTGAAATATGAATCCCTTTAGAATTATTATATTAAAATAAGTAATTATATAGTATCGATCTCGAAATTTGTTAATTCTATTATGGTGCATTACGAACACCTCGTTTACACAGTGATGGAACTGTTTCGTAGTTAACTGATAGCGCTGAAATATCTAAATGTATTCTAAGCAAACATTTTTCGCTTTTGAAGGTGTCTCCCTTGGAAGATTGGCTGTTAATATGTCTCGAAAGCACATTTCTTCAGCCATCGGCAAGTATTACAAGGTTCTTTAATCGTAAACCACATAGTGCCAACACAATGTTCCATTGTTTGCAGTTATATATATATATATATATATATATATATATATATATATATATATATATATATATATATATATTGTTACCGTTAGTTGAGATTGAATTTATTACTTTTAACCAAAATGGAAAAGACAGTGCCCACTTCCAACTTATTAAACAAGCCTCGTATATAAAAGAAATGCTTCTCTCACAAGTTTGGTATGTTTGCCTATGTGTTTGTGCGCTTAGATCTGATCGCAAGACCTAATATGGCCAGGAAACAGAGAATTCGCCCACGCATTGTCTACATTCATTATGACTGTTCTTTCGATTTCTTCCTTTGAGTTTGGACTTTCGGGAAATTTTCCTTCCCCCCACGTTTTTCTTACATGCAAGATATGGGGGTCAGCTCATTGGCGTGTTTAGTCGGGAGAGAGCAGTTTCATATTTGTTCCACTGCTCTCAGCCACCCGCAGGCCTCAATTCGGGTGTGCTAATTTTTTTTTGAAGTGTGTAGTTAAGTGAAACCGCGCTCCCCACTTTGTTACTTCGTGTGTAGAGCGTTACAATGAGACAATTCCTCGAATTTGTGTATAAGGTTTGATATGAACGAGCTTTTCAAGGGGACAACTCTTCAGGATTTAACTTTAGGACGATTGGAAGACCCAGCTCCAGTGGAACTTACAGAAATACGTGGACTTGTGGATCATATCAAATTACCGGACGACGTTGGCGAGGACGACCGTGGATCCAGTGAGTGACTCTTTACTGTAATTCAAACCGGCTGCGCAGTAAGTGTAACAAAGAAATTGAGCTAGCTCAAACAAAAGTCATTTCACGTAAAACATGCCAAAACGTTCAATACACGAGCGTGGAATTAAAATTGTATGATATGTGATCCGTATAATCTTTGGTTTATGCATGCACTTTAATTTTAAAAGTTATAGTTTTTTGCGTATGTGATATTAAATTACATGTATTTATTTTCGTGTTTAGTTTAATAAAATTCAAATACATAATTTGTGTTCTTTGCCACACGAACGTTTACATCAAACTACGGCGCTTGTGTCTAAAATCTGCTGATTCTCGGCTGCGGTAGAGACTAGTCCGAGAGTGTCGTGACCGGGTTGTTGTGGCTAGCTGGGACAAAGAGAGAGAGAGATAGAGAAGGAGATAATTGGGTTGAATTAAAGTTGCATCAAGATATTAATAAACAGGAGTCACAACCAACCACGCATACAATATATATTCATCTCCCGTATACACTAGTTGGTGTGCAGTTATTATTATTAACTATTATGGAATTAAAATTACTAGTCAACCATTGATTTTTGTTAGTAATATTACTAACTACATACTATGTTCATGAATTACACGTTACATAGCTATAAGCATTAGTATTTTAATCTTACTTCTTCGTGGTATGTGTTTTTTGTGGGCGGTTAATTTAATTTACTTTTAACAGCAGTGGGAGGAAGCCAGTCCACTCACACACTCTTGTGATCGGTGACAAACCACCCCAAAACCGAATGATTTTAATGTTTGTTTAGGATTGAGGTATGTGTATATATATGTATAATGTTCGAGATACCCTAATAGAATCCACAAATTGCCAAACAATAGCATCACTAATACGAGCAAGATTAACCTTATTACTTGATATTCTTTAGACATCGTCCTTGGTTTCTCTGCTATGAATCCTGTCTTTGTTATTGATGCTACATTTGTAGATTCTGTGGTGATGAAATTGTACATTCTTCTCCCTGCCCTCCTCTCTGAAATCGTATTTATTAAATGTTGAGAAGCATTTAGTCTCAGAATAAAATCACAATGTAAGAATTGACTAATGACGACTTAGTCATTATGTGATAGCTCAAACTGCAAATGATGACCACACTGACAGCAAAACTGCAGCCAACTGGAGCGAGAAGACTTGTATTAAAAACTGAAGGTAATGGAATTGTGTCGTAGGTCCGGGCGAAAAATAGAAGAAAAACTCCAATCTTCCAAATCTTAATGATTTATACATGCTCAACGCTTCCGTATTTTCATTGTTAATATATTATTGAATTGTTGTAGTTCTTCATGGTTTTTTATCTAATGATGTTCGGCTTGCTCAATATGTGTGTGTAAGATAAATTTTGACAGTTCGTGAACCATACTAAGTATTCCTTGAAATCACGCAGGAAATTACAACTTCTGTGATTTCTTATCAGTTTCCAGTTACAACGTATTTGTGCACTTGCATTTACATTCTTTTTGCAGTTTATTACCTTTTACTTTTGTGTATTCTTTCCAACTTCTCCTGTTTCTTGTTCATTGTCCTAACTAAATGCCGCATACATATAATACATGACAAAGTAGTTGTTGCTACGGCGCGTGCTTGCTGCAAATTTTGTTTGTATATTTCCAGTTATAGAAGGTACTTTACGTTAGCTTTCATTGATATGCCCAGATTTCGTAGCTTCCAAATATTTATTTAAGAACAAGAACACAACAGGTTATTCTACCCAATTACAGTGTTCATACCAGAGTTACATAGAATATCTATAATATATTTGCGAAATCTATTCTGACTCATACTGTGTATATCCAGAACTTTTTTACATTTACTCAGTTTGTTATAGACTGCACCTGCATATTGAATACTTCAGTGACCTATCGTTTTTACTGTATGTCTCCTTACGAAACTATTTACGCTTATTGAAAGAATGGAACTCAATTTTAACACGTTTTAGATTCCCATAACTCTTATTTGATACGTTACTTGCTTCCTCACTTTGTTTTTGTTCCTTGAAAGGTGTATGTCCAAATTTTTACCTTCGGAAAGGAAATTATCCTAGAAGATGTTATTTTATCATACTGTTTTGAATATTTTGAAGTGGATCACACACATAAAAGATCATAGTAACGTCGAATTTGTTCTGTTTTCGAAAGTTTATTAAGTTAGTACTGTCTTCGCAATATGGCTTCCATAAGTATTGTTTTAATATTAAATTGTTTGCACAATTAGCAGTTTTGCTAGTAAATAAAATGGCACGGCCGGATCCAAAATCGTCTGCATCCATGTTAGTATTTCCACCAGTAAATAACTGCTATAGCACTAATATTCTCACTTTTGTTGCTATGATATAAAATCACATAAAAATAAAATTAGTTAAATATAAATTAATCCAAAAGTTGCAACGAAAACAAATATTTTTAACGGATATAGTTTCTAGGTTTGTTGTCAATCACAGTCTTCTACGGGTCTTAGTCGAATTCATTTTTGCATAGCTCTGCATAGCTCTCTGTTCGTTAAAGGATCGACTGAATTTTCCAATGAGTAATTTTTACAGGTAAATATGAACAGTGCATATTTTAGACAAAGTGGTTATTCCATGTAGAAAATATCATGAACTAAACAGATGTTAATAGCAAATATAAACAGAATTAAACGAACACATACAAAAGTGAACACAGATATAGCATACTGTAGTTCATTTCACTTCAATGAAACATTACAAACGTCTATGCTGATATCATATGATCAGCTGATCTGAATCCGGGAATATTTTGTTATTTGTAATTGTATAATATCTACTATTTAAATATCGTATAATTGTCTTTTACATATTTTCCCTAAGAAATGCACCAGTATTTCAATTAGAAAAAATAAGAAAGACCAAATTGTACCAATTGACAGTATAATAAATGTACCTTTCACATCGTCGAACCGCAAGGGACGGATTACTTCTACTCACATACTTCCAAACTCAGTGCCAAATGATTTATGTAATTCTCTAACCCAGTGGTCAATAACACCTGACTCCAAAATCAGCATTAAATATCTGTCGAAGATCTGAACAAGGGGTGAATTTATATTAAATGGAACAGAAGCATAGCTACTCATTGCACTATCTCTCATTACATGCAATCTTTGAAAGTTACTTTTCTCTATAAATTCCGCTCCTGAAATAAACCAAGACATCGCTCTGTCCACTGGAATCACTAGTTTCCCTTCAGTTATCAAATTGTTTAACTGCTCTGAATCCTGTATCAATAACTGTCTTCCCAGAATCTGCTGAACAACATTATTAGCTGATTCTCCAAGTGTATCGTCCCATCCGTTTTCATCGCTGCCCCATTCTAATCCTGATTCCAACAACTGTTGTAATGTATCGACTGGTTTTTCGTACGAAGGAATGGTAAGATGTGATACTACGTTACAGTTATATGCCGTTATAAGAAGAGTTGAAGTTATGAACATCCACATTATTAGATGCTTTATCCCTCCCTGACCCTCATTAGGAGTAGGAAATCCGAGAGTAATTGACAAGGAATATAGAATGCAATAGATAAACTCACGATATGGATCTCTGATAGGTAACTTTAGTAACAAGTTACAAAGATGTGAAAATGTATGTAGGGCTATCGAGTTAAACAAAATAAATGCTATTAGCACAAGCCATAATTCAAGTGTAAACGGACGAAATATTGACCACAAGTAATGCTTGTTAATAATACGTGGAGTTAGAAATGTGGCATCACATTGACAGTGAGCCATGGCGTATTGGAAATACTGATAACGATTGAAAGTTAAGTATACTGATGTTATACCAACATGATACTTATAGCCTTTGAGTCTACCGAAAAAAACTTTCAGTTGTTGAATTATCTGTGTAATATCCCCAGGTTTAAACAACATCGACTATCCACGTAAAATTGTACTTTCTCGAGAAATGATACATTATTCTGTAATCTACTCCGTCATACAAATCCTTATTCATTATTGCCCACGGTGGGTACGGAAATAAGGATAAATGAATTGATATTCCGCTTAAATTTAAATTTCGTTTTAGTTTAAAATTCACAAACTTAGATGTTGATAAATTTACTTCTTCTAATCTAAGAGGTTTCAAGTCATCAGTTAGAATATGACTTAGCAAACGAATGTTTGAGTAATTGTATGTAGGTTGATTGTATGGGAATACTATCATGTGAGTATAAGGAAAGAAACGGATCGTTTTACAACTAATGTAATTCTTCAGTGAAATTTCATTCTCTAAAATTAATATTAGAAGTCGTCTTCGATCTCTTTGCATTGTTCTTTGGTTACTCTTGTAGAAAACGTAAAATGTATCACATATATTTCCTGTTGAGATTATAAAATTATTGCAATTCTGATCCATTGAATCAACAAGTAACTTACTTTTCTGACTTTCATGGAGGAATATTGTGTTAATTATGTACGTTGGAGGGACAACATGCTTAACGACTATGTTTATTATGGAAGCAATTTCTTCAGTGGAGTTGTTTTTATCGTTATACAGTACTGTGCATTTGTTGTCGATATACATTTCATTAATTAAGTTTTCCATTACTAGTGTGTTGTCGTAATTACTGGGTTCGCAAAATTTCATCATCCAAATGGTTTGTGTAAAACATAGAAGTTGAATATAAATTGCACTCAAACATGACGAGTAATCCATTTTCTGTAATATACAAGAATATTGGGATTAATTTCTAGTATATCAGCATGTCGTAACAGAATCACAAAAAATATTTCACAAGGTGTTCAGCAAATTAACTTACAAATTTTAATGCAAATAAAGTAAGCCTCTTTGTATGAAAACTTTTAAGAAATATAATACATTTACTATAATAATAAATAAAATATAATGAAAATAATATATTTTCCAAGTGCCTTGACATCCTTTACTCTTGTTATCAAAATGTTCCTTTCTTTGTCTTGCAGCTGTATTCGTTTCGTAAAATTTCTAAGAAATTACCATTGTTTTCAAACCTTTATAGGAATTGATTTTGTTTATTTGATTGTTTAAAATGATCTGATCATCAACTGATTGCCTATAATATCACTTAGTTGTAGTTTCACATGAGAGAAAGTAGTCATAGTCAATATCTTTGGTGATCATTCAATGTTGCTATAAGTCATCTGTATGAACTTTTGCAACAGGAGAAACGGGAACTCTTTCATGGTTAAGGTTCAATTCCCGGCGGGAGCTCATGTAGTTCGGATTTCACATTAATCAGTAGGTCCCCTCTCATATAGTCTCACTACTGAAAAGGACGATAAACTAAAAATCAATTCAACCCAACAGGAAAACACAAACGCACACTAACGCAAAAAAATCTTCAGACATGAGACCTTTGTTAATTAGAAATTAAGTTGCAATACGTAAAGTTAGCGTATTACTTTCATTGGAAGTTGAACAGTTGTGTTTGCTTCTACTCAATATTGTAGGAAACCCAGTTACACCGGCTTCATCTATGAATAAAATGCTGTTTCATGTTGAGGATGTTTCGGATTGGTCTGACTGCGAATATACTAAATTTGATTTAATTATGTCCATATTTACATTTTGGGTGCACATTATTTAGTCTTATTTTTCTAAACTTATTTAGTTATGTGTTTCTAAAACCATTTATGCCCTTATAAGACCTGTCTCTATTTGAATTTCATGCTAAAGTGCTCGAAGTCTTACGTCCAATTTATTATTATTATTATTATTATCCGTGGTGGTAGTAATAGTAGTAGTATGATAGTGGTATTAAAATCAACATTATTATTTAATGTCTCCCAAGAGCAGATGCTAAGTATTATTAAAATGAAACCCTTAGCTTAAAGACCCACAATCACATATTATAAGCGTAACGGGACAGTTAATTAATTATGGTAAAGGACTAAGTACAGAAAAACTTAGAGAATATCCAGGGACACGATGTTGTCCACCATAAACTTACAAGAGAACATCTTATGTTGATAATGGCATTGCCGAATCAAAAAATGCGCAATCGATAAAGGAGCTATTGTCATATTTTGTACACTTTGGTATCTGTCCAGTTTGAGAGAAAGTTTATTTGAGCCCGGTTGCGACTAACATTGATTAATATGATCATAAAACTAATAAGCTACAGTAGTAATCGCGTCACTTTACCGAAGTTTGGACTTTGACCCGGACCTTTATGACGTCATAGGTCAAAGGTCAATGACCTTGGCCCGGGGTCAATGACCGAGGGGTACCTAGGACAACCCCCTCTAAGTTTTGGCAGGGGTACCTTGGCCCACCCCCTAAATTTTGGCAGGGGTACATAGAACCACCCCCTTAAATTTTGGAAATTGCCAAATCTAAAAATTTGGTATGGTGGCCTAGGACCATAGTATGTACCCCTATCAGTATTGGGTGTCTATGTCGTTCCCTTTCATGGGTAAAAAATTGCCAAAAATTCAAATTTCGGGGGTTTTTGACCTAATTTATCCCCTTTGATGAGGTGTTATTACCCTATATGATTATATGGGCGTATACATGGGTCCATTACCTTTTATAACATATGGGTATATTAATGCACCCCTTGAAAAATTTGGGAGGGGTACCATGGCCCACCCCTTAAATTTTGGAAATTTGCCAAATCTAAAAATTTGGTATGGTAGCCTAGGACCACAGTATGTACCTCTATTAGTATTGGGTGTCTATGTCGTTCCCTTTCATGGGTAAAAAATTGCCAAAAATTTAAATTTTGAGGGTTTTTGACCTAATTTATCCCCTTTGATGAGGTATTATTACCCTATATGGTTATATGGTCATGTATAGGGGTTCATTACCTATCATAAGACATGGGTACATTAATGCACCCCTTGAAAAATTTGGGAGAAGTACCTTGGCCCACCCCTTAAATTTTGGAAATTGACCAATTTAAACATTGGGTATAATAGTACAGGACCCTAATATGTATTATGATAAATTTGGGTGGTCCACCTCGTTCCCTTTTAGGGGTACAAAATTGCCAAAAATTCAAATTTCGGGGTTTTTGACCTAATTTATCCCCGTTGATGAGGTGTTATTATCCTATATGGTTATATGGGCGTATACAGGGGTCCATTACCTTTCATAAGACATGAGTACATTAATGCACCCCGGGAGGGGTACCTTGGCCCACCCCTTAAATTTTGGAAATTGACCAATTTAAACATTGGGTATTATAGTACAGGACCCTAATATGTATTATGATAAATTTGGGTGGTCCACCTCATTCCCTTCTAGGGGTACAAAATTGCCAAAATATAAACGTAAGCAATACGTAGTACCACGTGTTTGGTTTTTGGTCGATTTTATTCCCTTTGATGAGGTGTTATTATCCTATATAGTTATATGGTCATGTATAGGGGTCCATTACCTTTCATAAGATATGGGTATATTTGTGCACTCCTTTAAAAATTTGGGAGGGGTACTTTGGCCCACCCCTTAAATTTTGGAAATTGCTCATTTTATATATTTGGTATTATAGTACTGGACCCTAACATGTATTATAATAAATTTGGATGGTCCACCTCGTTCCCTTCTATGGGTACAAAATTGCCAAAATATAAACGTAAGCAATACGTTGTACCACGTGTTTGTTCTTTTGGCCCAATTTATCCTCTTGGATGAGGTTCTATTACCTTATATGGTTATATGGTTATGTATAGGGGTCTATTCCCTATCATAAGACATAGGTACATTTGTGCACTCCTTTAAAAATTTGGGAGGGGTACTTTGGCCCACCCCTTAAATTTTAGAAATTGCTCATTTTATATATTTGGTATTATAGTACTAGACCCTAACATATATTATGATAAATTTGGGTGGTCCACCTAGTTCCCTTTCAGGGGTACAAAATTGCCAAAATATAAACCTAAGCAATACGTAGTACCACGTGTTTGGTTTTTGGTCGATTTTATTCCCTTTGATGAGGTGTTATTATCCTATATAGTTATGTGGTCATGTATAGGGGTCCATTACCTTTCATAAGATATGGGTATATTTGTGCACCCCGGGAGGGGTACTTTGGCCCACCCCTTAAATTTTGGAAATTGACCAATTTAAACATTTGGTATTATAGTACCGGACCCTAACATGTATTATGATAAATTTGGGTGGTCCACCTCGTTCCCTTTTAGGGGTACAAAATTGTCAAAATATAAACGTTGTACCACGTGTTTGGTCTTTTGGCCCAATTTATCCTTTTGGATGAGGTTTTATTACCTTATATGGTTATGTATAGGGGTCTATTCCCTATCATAAGACATAAGTACATTTGTGCACTCCTTTAAAAATTTGGGAGAGGTACTTTGGCCCACCCCTTAATTTTTAGAAATTGCTCATTTTATATATTTGGTATTATAGTACTGGACCCTAACATGTATTATGATAAATTTGGGTGGTTCACCTCGTTCCCTTTTAGAGGTACGAAATTGCCAAATTTTAGTACAACCGCGTGTTTGTTTTGGCTTAATTTATCCCCTTGGATGAGGTCCTATTACCTTATATGATTATATCGTTATGTATATTGGTCCATTCCCTATTATAAGACATGGGTATATTGATGCACCCTTTAAAAATTTGGGAGGGGTATCTTGACTCATCCACTCAGTTTTAGAAATTGTTTAATGTAAGCATTTGGTATCTTCGTACAGGTCTTCAATATGTACCACTATAAATTTGGATGGTCCACATCGTTCCCTTTCATGGGTAAAGAACTACCAAAATCAAATTTCGGAGATTATTGACCCCTATTTAGCACGTTATATGGTTTATTACCTTTATATGTTATGTTCTCTTTTAAATTTGGGAACAAAATTCGGTAAACGTTTTCTAGGACCCATTGGTGTTCCTCTTATGGCCAAATATTCAAAATTTAAAGGTTATTGACCGGCTTTATTATTGAATAACTACAGGATTTATTACTTTTTTCATAAGACACAGGTGTATTTGTGTACCAATCTTAAATTTTGGGAGGGGTACATTTCTTATTGTCATATCAATAATTGGTAATTGTTCTTAAAATTGGATAGTATCTCATTCATTGGGTAAATCATTATGATCACGTGATCAGTTATTGACCTATGATGGGATTAGGAGTCCAGGACATTGGTACATTTAAACTTTGTAGGATAATTTGAGAATGCGTCATTGGTATTGATTATTACAGCCAAATATAAACGTAAGCAATACGATGTACCACGTGATTGACCTTGATGAGGTAGTGTACAGGGATACATAGCTACCCTTATTGAATCTTATGACTCATAGTCTTAAGGGAATACATGCTACAACACTGGCTAAGTTATTGTTGATGCAATTTGATTGGTTGATCACTATCTTTCGTGCAATCTGATTGGCTGATCACTATCTTTCGTGCAATCTGATTGGTTGCTGATTTTCAAATCTTTGCTGCATTCAGTTTTTAAGTTTTGTTTAACATTTAAAAATCTTGGTTTCGTTCAACATTTTGCACTCACTGATAAATATGATCAAAACCGTTTATTTGTTAATCGAATAGTTAAAAACCGGATAAAGTTTGACGGTTAACCGTGAAACGTGAAATTTTCTAGTTTGAAAATTTTTGTTTGAAAGTTTTTGTTTGAAAATTTGTTTGAATTTTTTTAATTCAGAAATTTGTTTGAAGTTTGTTTCAAAATTTTTTGTTTGAAAATTTTTTGTTTAAAATTTTTTCGTTTGAAATTTTTCGTTTCCAAATTTTTTGTTTAAAAATTTTTTGTTCATAAATTTTTGTTTCAATTTTTTTGTTTAAAATTTTTTCGTTTGAAATTTTTCGTTTCCAAAATTTTTTTTCTGTTTCAAGATTTTTGTTTGAAAAAATTTTTCGTTTCAAAATTTTGTTTCAAATTTTTTGTTTCAAAATTTTTTGTTTGACATTTTTAAAAGTTTGTGCACTCATTAGTAAAGAACCGGAACTGTTTAAAACCAAAACCTCAGGCAACATTATGGTGCAATAGTACACGTCAGAATATGGGGTTGTACTTGAAATGAAAAAACACAATTCATTGAAATGGATCATTTTATTACACTCCACATACATCCATACCACATAAAGGATCTGGATATTGTCGATACAATGTATTTTGAACTTCTTGCACTAGTTTGTCTTTAGCGTATAATTTTAATTCCACTTGAAGTCTTTTAAGGTCTATTGCAATATCAATTGGTGGAAACTCAATGTCCATTTGATCCCAAATAAACTGTTTATCAATACAGGTATGCACCCACGAACGATGTTGACAACCATCACAATATCTAGATACATGTTGTACAATATGCATAACACATTTTTCAAAATAGTACTTTTTCAGGAATATACTTGTTTTGTTGCACACTTCCACTGAATGTTTCACACACTGAAATACGCTGATGAATTTGTTCCATTCAGTTTGCGTTAGATACACCATGTTGCGAGGGACATGAAATGTACTCTTTTTACGTAACAGCACCATCTTCTCTTCGAGGACTGTACGCAGCACCACTTCATGATTTGAGCCTAATGATTTGACTATGGTCACATTTAGCTCATCATGAAAATAATCGTTCATTTGGTCTATTCGTGAACATAATATTTGCCATTCTTCACAGGTCAGTTGTACACCAAATTGTTCTGCTTTGCCCAATCGAATCACTGGTTCAAATGTTCTAGCACTGATACCAATCATCACATGTTTTGTTTGAAATATATTTATTGGATAATAGCTTGCGAAGATGAACTCTTTATCGTTAGAAGTACACATCTTTCCTCCTGAAAAGCACTTGTTCAAATGATTTCGTGGGATGACAGTGTATTGGTTGATTTATAGTTATTACTGACGTCATTGGAAAGAAATGTGCTGACATTTGAATTCATGATTTCATCACAGTTGCTGACGTCATGCTGACCAATCAAATTCATACAACTATGTCTAATGTGCTGACGTTTGAATTCATGATTTCATCACAATTGCTGACGAATCTGGCTGTGTACTAAATTCAAATTGATGACTTCGACCCAAGAATCCTTTGTAACATAAAGATACAGATCCAGTATTTAAGAAACGCAGCAGTTCTTCTTGTTTTGATGCTTCCATGGGTAAATATCTTGCTGGTAAAATTATATTCTTATCATTTTCAAGCTTCACTACGATTCTTAATCCAAACTTTGTAGGGATCATTTGGCTAGCTAAGATTCTATAAGGTACATTCTGTTGTAAATCAGTAATCTTGGTAAATGATTTCATCACATCACGTGTGTTTAGAAACTGCAGACAAGTAGCCATGATGACGTTATTATGAATACTAACTCGAACGATGATGCAAAACTGATGACGTTGCATTATCATGTTCTGACGTGTACTATTGCACCACAATGTTGCCAGAGGTTTTGTTCTAAACAGTTCCGGTTCTTTACTAATGAGTGCACAAACTTTTAAAAATGTCAAACCGAAGTTTGAAACAAAATTTTTGAAACGAAAAATTTTTTCAAACAAAAATCTTGAAACGAAAAAATTTTCAAACAAAATTTTGAAACAAAAAAATTTTAAACAAAAAAAATTTGGAAACGAAAAATTTCAAACGAAAAAATTTTAAACAAAAAAATTGAAACAAAAAAATTTTAAACAAAAAAAATTGGAAACGAAAAATTTCAAACAAAAAATTTTAAACAAAAATTTTCAAACAAAATTTTGCAACAAAAAAAATAAAAATTTTCAAAAAAAAATTTTTCAAATAAAAAATTTTGAAACAAATTTCAAACAAATTTCTGAAACAAAAAAATTCAAACAAATTTTCAAACAAAAATTTTCAAACTAAAAAATTTCACGTTTCACGGTTAACCGTCAAACTTTATCCGGTTTTTAACTATTCGATTAACAAATAAACGGTTTTGATCATATTTATCAGTGAGTGCAGAATGTTGAACGAAACCAAGATTTTTAAATGTTAAACAAAACTTAAAAACTGAATGCAGCAAAGATTTGAAAATCAGCAACCAATCAGATTGCATGAAAGATAGTGATCAGCCAATCAGATTGCACGAAAGATAGTGATCAACCAATCAAATTGCATCAACAATAACTTAGCCAGTGTTGCAGCATGTATTCCCTTAAGACTATGAGTCATAAGATTCAATAAGGTTAGCCATGTATCCCTGTACACTACCTCATCAAGGTCAATCACGTGGTACATCGTATTGCTTACGTTTATATTTGGCTGTAATAATCAATACCAATGACGCATTCTCAAATTACCCTACAAAGTTTAAATGTACCAATGTCCTGGACTCCTAATCCCATCATAGGTCAATAACTGATCACATGATCATACTCATATTTGACAATGATTTACCCAAAGAAAGAGATACCACCCAATTCTAAGAACAATTACCAATTATTGATATGACAATAAGAAATGTACCCCCTCCCAAAACTTTAAGATTGGTACACAAACACACCTGTGTCTTATGAAAAAAGTAATAAATCCTGTACTTATTCAATAATAAAGCCGGTCAATAACCTTTAAATTTTGAATATTTGGCCACAAGAGGAACACCAATGGGTCCTAGAAAACGTTTACCGATTTTTGTTATTTAATAATTCCCAAATATAAAAGGGAACATAAACATCTGAAGGTAATAAACCATATAACGTGTTAAATCCTTATCAGACAGGGTCAATAACCTCCAAAATTTGATTTTTGGTAGTTCTTTACCCATGAAAGGGAACGATGTGGACCATCCAAATTTATAGTGGTACATATTGAGGTCCTGTACTATGATACCAAATGCTTATATTAAACAATTTCTAAAACCTAGTGGATGAGCCAAGATACCCCTCCCAAATTTTTAAAGTATGCGTCAATGTACCCATGTCTTATGATAGGAAATGAACCCATATACATGTCCATATAAATATATAACGTAATAGAACCTCATCAAAGGCGAGAAATTGGGCCAAAAACCAAACACATGGTACAACATATTGCTTATGTTTATATTTTAGCAATTTTTTACCCATGAAAGGGAACAAGATGGACCATCCAAATTTATCATGATACATGTTGAGGCATGTACTATGATACCGAATCCCCTCCCTGGGGTGTATCAATGTACCCATGTCTTATAATAGGAAATGAACCAATATATACATGACCATATAACCATATAAGGTAATAGAACCTCATCCAAGGGGATAAATTGAGCCAAAACCAAACACGTGGTTATACTAAATTTTGGCAATTTCGTACCCATGAAAGGAAACGAGGTGAACCACCAAAATTTATAGTAATTTATATTAGGGTCCTATACTATAATACCAAACATATAAAAGGGACAATTTCCAAAATTAAAGGGGTGGGTCAAAGTACCCCTCCCGGGTGCACAAATGTACCTATGTCTTATGATAGGAAATGAATCCCCATACATGACCATATAACGATATAACGTAATAGGACCTCATCCAATCGAATAAATTACGTAAAAAACTAAACACGTGGTACAACGTATTGCTTACGTTTATATTTTGGCAATTTTGTACCCCTAAAAGGGAACGAGGTTATAATAATATATATTAGGGTCCTATACTATTATACCAAATGTTTAAATTGGCCAATTTCCAAAATTTAAGGGGTGGACCAAGGTACCCCTCCCCGGGGTGCATTAATATACCCATGTTTTATGAAAGGTAATGAACCCCTGTATACGCCCATATAACCATATAGGATAATAACACCTCATCAAAGGCGATAAATTAGGTCAAAAGACCAAACACGTGGTTGTACTAAAATTTGGTAATTTTGTACCCATGAAAGGGAACGAGGTGGACCACCCAAATTTATAGTGGCACATACTAGGGTTCTAAACTATTATACCAAATGTTTAAATTGGGCAATTTATAAAAATGAAGGGGTGGGTCAAGGTACCCCTCCCAAATTTTTAACGGAGTGCACAAATATACCCATGTCTTATGAAAGGTAATATTCCCCTATACATGACCATATAACTATATAGGATAATAACACCTCATCCAAGGGAATAAAATCGAACAAAACCAAACACGTGGTACAACGTTTATATTTTGGCAATTTGGTACCCCTAGAAGGGAACGAGGTGGACCACCCAAATTTATCATAATATATGTTAGGGTCCTATACTATAATACCAAATGTTTAAATTGGACAATTTCCAAAATTTAAGGGGTGGGCCAAGGTACCCCTCCCAAATTTTTCAAGGGGTGCATTAATATATCCATGTCTTATGAAAGGTAATGGACCCGTATACTTGACCATATAACCATATAGGATAATAACACCTCATCAAAGGTGGTAAATTAGATGAAAAGACCAAACACGTGGTTGTACTAAAATTTGGCAATTGTGTACCCCTGAAAGGGAACAAGGTGGACCACCCAAATTTATAGTGATACATACTAGGGTTCTATACTATTATACCAAATGTTTAAATTGGTCAATTTCTAAAAATGGAGGGGTGGGCCAAGGTACCCCTCGCAAATTTTTAAAGGGGTTCACCAATATACCCATGTCTTATGAAAGATAATAGACTCCTGTATACGCTCATATAAACATATAAGGTAATAGGACCTCATCCAAGGGGATAACTTAGGTCAAAACCAAACACGTGGTACTACGTATTGCTTACGTTTATATTTTGGCAATTTGGTACCCCTAAAAGGGAACAAGGTGGACCACCCAAATTTATCATAATACATATTGGGGTCCTGTACTATAATACCCAATGTTTAAATTGGACAATTTCCAAAATTTAAGTGGTGGGCCAAGGTACCCCTCCCAAATTTTTCAAGGGGTGCATTAATGTACCCATGTCTTATGAAAGGTAATGGACCCCTGTATACGCCTATATAACCATATATTTATTTATTTATTTATTTATTTAACGGCAGAGTTAAGGCTATGTTTGCCTTTTCTTACACTCAACCAACTCAAATGTATACAAGATATACATACTACAATTGATGTCAAATCATAAAAAATGCAATTACTACATTAATGCATATATACCTACACACACATATACCCCTACACACGAATCTGCTCCCTTACATACCCCCTCCCCCCATACCCTCATACTATTTATCATAAAAACAAGAAAACTATACACACAGCATACACAGAACGATATATGTATTCTTAAAAGTATACTACGTTACATTCCCCCCTCCCCCATACCTCCCCACTAACCTAGTATTATAGATACATACCTCAAGTTTCTGTTTACAATTGGTTGCTACTGCTCAGCTTTATGAAAAAAAAATCATTCCCGAGATTGGTGTAGGCCTACATTGGCTAAGGCTATCAGATATTGCTTCAAATTTCTTTTGAATGTCGCAATTGAAGGTGAATTCCTTACATCTGGTGGAAGTCTGTTCCATTCTCTAATACCAGAGATTGTGAATGAATTAGCCATTTGATTCGTATTATGACGAGGTATCGACAGCAGTGTTGATCTGCTAGAGCGAGTATCACGATTGTGGCTATCTCTAACATACTGTAGTTTATTGTGAAGATATATAGGCACACCAAATGTCAAAACTTTAAATAAAATTGTCATTGATTGATATATGTAGCGAGCTTGGATATCTAGCCAGCCCAATTCATTAAAAAATGGCGTCAAGTGATCTGAACGTTTAAGATTAAAAACGTACCGAAACGCATGCTTTCTGAACTCTCTGTAACTTTCTTAGCGCTTCTTTATTTACGTTGCCATAAGCTCCAATGCAATAATCAACATGTGATAGTACAAGGCTTTGTACTATAGATGCCTTAATTGGATAAGGCAACGTATTTTTCAAACGGTATAGAGAGTGCAGTGCACCAAACGCCTTTTTGCATACATGATTTATATGATCCGCCCATAGAAGATTCTGATCAAATATGAGGCCCAGATTTTTCACTTTTTCATCAAAAGCTATATGTGTGCCATTTAATGTAATTTTAGGAAGTGCGGTGCTCTGCAGTCTGGAGAGGATATTTCTCGAACCTATTATGATACATTTAGATTTATTGGGATTTAGATATAGATTAT
Source organism: Thermobia domestica (assembly GCF_964235325.1). NCBI lineage: Eukaryota > Metazoa > Arthropoda > Insecta > Zygentoma > Lepismatidae > Thermobia > Thermobia domestica. Next base: position 240,601,014 of record NC_137463.1, on the reverse strand, counting down.
TAGATTGGGCCCAGGCACTTATGCGCTCAAGGTCTAAATTTATGAGTGAGATAGTGTCGTTTATGTCTCCAAGAGCTGTCGAAGTATATACTTGAACATCATCTGCATATAAGTGATATTTAAGGTGGCGAATTTGTTGAGACAAGTCATTTATGTACATAGAGAACAGAATCGGTGCTAAGACGTTCCTTGACTAACTCCACAGTGCACAGTTGTCCATGAACTTTGATTGTCCAGAACAGAAACACGCTGATATCTATTCTGAATGTACGAACGAAACCATTTAACCGACGTATCTGTGAAATGAAAGAGTGACTTAAGTTTTGTTAGAAGAATTTCGTGATCGACCGACTGGAATGCTTTAGTGAAATCTAAAAGTAACAGTATTGTGAGTTGTTTCTTATCTATGCTTTCTCTAATGTCATCTGTAATTTTTATAAGAGCCGTATGTGTGGAGTGTCCTTTTTTAAAGCCAGATTGATATGGACATAAGAGATCATGGGAAGTTATAAAATCAGACATTTGATTTAATACAATATGCTCCAAAACTTTCGAAATACACGGCGTCACGTTTATTGGTCTATAATCGTTCGCCGTTAGTGGTTGTGCTATTTTCTTGAGGGGATGAATGAGAGAAAATTTCCACTGGCTAGGAAAACAACCCGAAAGTAGAGAGGAATTACATATGTCCATTAAAGGGAACAGAATATATCTCTTGATCTTTTTAAGAAATTGTAGTGGGATGTCATCCGCCCCTATTGAATTGGATGTAATTTTTTTCAGAGCTACCTCTATTTCTAGGACAGAAACCGTTCTAAATTTAAATTTTTCGTGGATGCTTGGGTTTTCGCGTATGTTTTTCATAGTAGATTCTTTTGTAACATCGTCTATAGTAGGGACCTGAGCAAAGTGATCGTTTAGTTCGTTAAGCGGAATGTGTATAGATTGTACGTGAGTCTGACGGTTTCCTATACCGAACATGCGCAACTTATTCCAAAGATATTTGGGGTTATTACTTTGAGTGCATAGATCAGCCGCAAATCTAATTTTAGCAGTTCAAATTTTTTGTGTACATTTATTTCTGAGGATTCTATATTCTTCAAAAGTATTGGCAGAATCACTAGGATTAATTTTCCTGGACCATTTAAATTTCTGATATGCCAAGTCCCGTTCTTTCATGAGCTGCAAAATGTCTGGTGTGATCCATGGGTTAGCAGGTTTTTTAAATCTTTTGGTTTTTTTAGGTGCATGTTTATAGAGGAGAGTGTGAATAAAGCTATTAAATAATTCTAGCTTGCCTTCAGTGGAAGGTATAATTAGAATGTCATTCCAAGGTATTTGCGCTGCGTCCCTTTCTAATGCTTCATCATTTATGTGTTTTAAATTTCTAAAAGTGGAGATTTTAGGTCTATATTTAGGAACTTTTAGTGAATAGCTAGCGTATATTAAATCATGACGTGAAAAGCCGGGGGCAGGAAATTGCCCATGACTGACAATTCTAGAGGGGTCTGCAGTTATAATATGATCTAGGAGGCTTTCACTATTGATTGTATAGTGCGTTGCCTTCAACGCACACAGTGAAAAGTTGAGTGAGAGAAGGGATTCTTGGTACTTTTTACACTCATCTTTCATCGAAAGTAAGTCATAATTCGTATCCCCAAAAACCATGATATGTTGGTATACAGGAATGTATTTAGATATCTCGTTTAGAAAGTTGTCAAATTTTGCTTTAGGTGGTCTATACACCACTGCTAAAAGCACCTTCTGGTGGTTTAAATTCACTTCTAATATAAGGAATTCACTCGCGCATGTATAAATATTAGGCGATTGACTCACCACTTTCACTTTTAGGTCGTTTCGTAGATACGCACATACTCCTCCCGCCCCCTTCCCCATGCGATCGACTCTCAAAAGTTGATAATTTGGGAGTTCGATCAAAGTGTTACTCAATGATGGTTTCATCCAGCTTTCCGATATTAAGATGGCATGCATGTTTAAGGAGTTAAAAGTAGCTTTGAATTCGTCTATTTTTTTCAAAAGAGACTGTGCATTGAGGTGACAAATGTGCATAGCTTGTGGATGTTTACCAACCACCCCCTGCAGCTGGAGAGAGAGGCTCAGAGCGGGTGGGTTTACGGTACAGCCATTGTCTCGCGAGGGAGATTCTTCTAGGTCATTCACCGCGACATCACCCAACCTTGACAGCCATTCGGGAAATAGTGTTTCTAACTCAATATCAATATCACCATGTACCATACTACTTAGAAATCACGATGTAAAAAAGAAAGAAAGAAAGAGAGAGAGAGAGAGGGAGAGATAGAGATTAAATGAGTAAACAGAACATCAACATCAACACTTACCAATCTCGGGACATTGCGGACTTTATAAGTTATCATCAGTAACACTTCAAACTTCACGTTAGACGTAAGCACATAAACTCTTACGAGGCTATTATAAACTTTGCGAATAACACTTGATGATAATAATAATGTTAGTACTATATCTAATTCACACTGAGAACCTAGCACACTAATGAGTAAAAACATTGAGGTATCAAGAAACTCACATAAAAGAATATATATAAACACCCAAAGAACACACATTGACAAAGACACAAACAAACATTGACACATAGTACATCCATCTTCCCACTCCATTGTACGCAATTTATACTACACCCTCTGTCCTCCTCACTACCATCGTCTCTAGATTTTTTTTTAAATATATATTTTTCTTAATGAAAAAGGTTTGGCTCAAACTGTGTGCTTAAAGTCTACTAAGACATATGCACTCCACACTGTTTAAGTTTGTTCCTCTATATAGGGTAATAACACCTCATCAAAGGGGATAAATTAGGTCAAAAACCCCCGAAATTTGACTTTTTGGCAATTTTTTACCCATGAAAGGGAACGACATAGACACCAATACGGATAGAGGTACATACTGTGGTCCTAGGCTACCATACCAAATTTTTAGATTTGGCAATTTCCAAAATTTAAGGGGGGTGGTCCTATGTACCCCTGCCAAAATTTAGGGGGTGGGCCATGGTAACCCCTGCCAAAATTTAGAGGGGTGGTCCTAGGTACCCCTAGGTCATTGACCCCGGGCCAAGGTCATTGACCTTTGACCTATGACGTCATAAAGGTCGGGGTCAAAGTCCAAAACGCGGTAGGGTGCCGTTATTACTACTGCTACAAAGAAAAGTATAATCCAGTTTGCGATAAAATAGTTAATGTTTCTTTGAATCACTCATTTGGAGAGAATAAACAATGAACTAGTTGTCGATTTCTACTACTTTATTTTATGAGTTTTAATTAATACAAAAACGGCATGAAATTGCTAGTTAATACGGTGCACTTGTTGATACTCTCATAATAGTAATAATTAATATCGTTAGTTATCGAATTACAACCAACTGCGCTTATGATTGGTTACAAAAGTTAGATTAAGTAGTAGGTATTCCCCACCCACACAGCAAGGTATATTTCCTAAATCAAACGAAAATATTTTCCTTGGTTTTGGAAAGGTTGTCCTTCTCTGGAGATTTCCATGCTGGTTTCCCCAATGTATTCTGAATATTTCCAGGAAATATTTTCATAAAAATGTTTGGAAAACATTTTAGAAATTAGCGAAAGTACATTTTGAGAATGCTAGCCGGAAAGTGAATCCAGGAAAATATTCACAAAGTGTATTACAAATATTGTAATGTAATGTAATATGTTTTCACTGTTGAGAAGGAAAATATTTTGGAAATGATACCAACAACGTTTTCCATATATGACATGTAAAACAATAAAACGAAATATATTCCATATATTTAAAAAATGTTTTCTAATACGTTATTTGCAACATTTTATTATTTTTACGAGAAAACATATTGAATATATATTTTTAAAAACGTATAGAATATTTTAAAAATTAATTCTTTCCTAATATAATAAATATTTTTGAGAAATGTTTTAAAAAGATTTACTTGATTTTTACGGACGTATTTCGGCAATCTTCTCCTATAACTTAAATGAAATATTTTCGTCGAATATTTTAGTATTATTTCCAGAATATTGTATCGAATTCGGAATATAAAACTTTAAAAACAAGGAAAGGAATATTTATTAATAATAAATAGAAAATGTTTTCCGTTATGCTTTGGAAAATAGTTTGTGTTTCTAGTGAACAACATTTTCCGATATATAATAGAAACATCTTTACACTGTTTTCAGTATACACTTTCGTTACTGGAGTAAAATTTATTCCTTGTTATATCTGGGAAGAATCGCAAATATTTAAAGGGAATATATTTTAAAATATGTTTGCAAAACATTTTATGAACTACATTAAGTACATTTTTATAATGTTAGAAGGAAAATAATGTAACGGAAATTTTTACAAATTGTACTATAAATATTGTTTGAATGTAATGTAATATGTCTTCAATGTTGAGAGAGAAAATGTTTTACATACATCAGAATAGGAAATGTATTCCATGTACTTTACTAATGTTTTCTAACACGTTATTTGCAATCTTTTCTATTGTTACGAGACAACATATGAAATATGATTTTTAAAATGTTTCGAATATTTTAGAAATAAATTCGTACGTAATATAAAAAATATTTTCCAGAATTATTTTTAAAACGTCTATTAATTTTGTATGGACATGATTTTGTTACCTTCTTCTTTAACTTAAATTAAATATTTTCATACGATATTTTAGAATTATCTCCAGAATACTTTATCGAATGTTTAATTAAAAAAATGAATAGTTCTTTAATAATTATTGACTTTAGCTAATTGATAATTGCAATAACACCAACGAGGAATAAAAGGTATTAAAAACAATGCAACGTTTACAGATGTCGCTGCTTACCGGCTCCAGTTTTGCGATATGAAGATTTAATTGTTCACCGTAGTACGGCACGGGTCAGGCTTGGGCGAGTTGGCCCAACTACTAATTTGGGCCGAGCCGGGATTTTACAAAAAACTTCCAAAATTTTCCGGGTTCGGGCGGAGCCGGGCCTAGCTACATTCGGGCAGGATTGGGCTCGGGCCGGGAAATTCGGCCCTTCAAGGTCTCTAATATATATATAGGGTGTCCGGTGAGGAAATGCAAGATTTTGGGAGGTGATAGGGGAGTCATTCTAAGCCAAAATGCCTATATGATCATAGGGTCTAATCCTCTTCGTTTCGGAGATAGGGGTGAAAGTAAGTTTTCGCCGCATGCACTTCTCAAGTTCTCTGTGAAAGCTTATAGAACATCCTGCGGTTGGTTTTACGTTAAGTATTATACCTCTTTTTAAAGCTACTGAAACAGGCTTTCAGGAGGTCTACAGTTTGTCCACGTACTTCATACAAGAGGGAAATATTTGAGGGAACATTTTCGAGTTGTGCTATAAAATTCCCTTTTTCAAAGAATTTTTCGCCATTCTTGGGTGGAAACACTGGCAATAGAGTAGCAGAATCTAATTAGAAAACGATGTTGTATACCACAAACCCAGGTGAAATGTCAATTTAGTGCCTTCATTAGAAAGCAGAGAAAAATGCTTACGAAAGAATTTAATCGTAAAGAAATATTTCTACTCGAACCAACCAATTGTCTTGATTGAACATTAATACAGTAATTATGTCCCTTATTGGAATGTTATTGGTATTACTGTATTATTCGAAGAAATGTGGGATCTTACAAGAGTAAATCTAAAATCACGTGGATTAATACCATTGTAATACTTATGAGTTTATTAATCGTCGAAAAGTACATTAATTAGATGACAATAGGGACGTAGTTGAATAAAATGGCAGGAACGAGAGCAGACCCAGACGGATCAAGGGATTTTCCAGGACATTCGAAACACTTCATTGATCTGCAGTAAACACTTTTCATGTTATCGTTCTCAGAAAGAAATATTACGGCATTTGTTAGACACAGTTTGAGTAAAGCAATCGGTGATGTAGTGGTAAAGTTCCAGACTTCCAAGCGAAACATCTAGGTTCTATTCCCCGTCAGGTAATATAACTTTCTCGCAAAAAAATAATGGCTGCAAACAGAGATTTATCTTCTATTGGAGAACTTACAAAGCTTCACTGGCGAGAATTCAAATAAACAGTGTGTGTGTTCTTCATCATACACTGTAGTAATCAGTATGTTTCATACTTATATTCGTCTCTCTTTCTTTTGACGTTTCCCCATCATGTCTTAGCATCTTTCACTTCTCTCCCCCCTCTCTCACGTTCATAAGCACTTCATATGCTTGTGCCTGTTCCAAAGTTAAAACGGAGCAAGAGACCGATAGACCTGGTCTGGCGTCAAGTTTTTGTGCTATGGTGTAAACATCTCCACTCCTGGTCGTCTCTGAAAGAAATACTGTTTAAACGCAAAGAAAAAAGTAAAATATATTTTTTATCATCTGGGTTACCGAGCCTCAGTCGAATTACCGAGTCACTACGGCTTTGAAACATCGACCAAATGGTAGTCCATAAGCAAACCATCATCCAACTGACACTGATCCGTTTGAGCTCTAGCATGTTCCCTTTATCTGTGCAATTTACAACGTTATATCCGCAAGAGATGAAAGTGATGCTGGATGTTCGGAACAGATAAATCTTCGGAAGAGACTAGAAAATGGCAACCTGTTTGGTTATTTCAAAACAAAATTTTATTTATACTAGTTCGACACAAATTTGTTTCCATCCTATAATTCAATGTGATTTATTCACGTTGAAATTTGAAACATGCAAGGTTTGCTACATCTATAAGAAACATCCAATTTTCATTTGAACGTTTGTAACTTTTCATTATGACACGGTTTGGACTTTTAATATAGGATATTTCTGATAAAAATTTACCAGCACAATAGCACTCATTCAATTTTATCTTTCTTTCTTTCTTCCTTTTTCTTTTCATTTTTCCTTTTTGTTTGTCAATCTGCATTAGTAGTCTGCAATGGAAGATATGATCTACCTACCTACTGGGTTAATTAGAATGTGGTTTGCATCAGTACGTCCAATGAACACTACCGAATTTACAACCGAACCACGCAGAAACAAACCGTGTGTTGAACTGTTGACATTTTCTTAGAGGTGTCTGTAAGACTTACAGTTCTACTGGAAATTGAGTATGCTATTCTTTCTGAAAATGACTTAATGGATGTTTCAAGCATAATCTATATATTCGAATAGACCTGAAAAGAAATAAAAACAAACCTTATTTCTATATTACTGTTGGATTTCTGGTAACGGAACTTTATAATCTTGAAAGTTGAAAGTTGACACCGAATGCTAAGAAGAAGTGAACCAAAGTGAATGTAATATTGTGCAGATTTTGTAGACGTGAAATGATTATACTGGTTTCGCATTTAGCTGGAAAAAGGTAAGGCGGGACACGGGCCACTCGAAACATTTGTTGACGAAATATTAAAAGTGCAAGTATCAGTATGTCAGATGTGTGTAAAGGACGAAGAATTGCAATCGAAACATTTTGTATTTACAAATCGCAAAAAATAAAGGAATAAGTTTTTTCTTATTTTCTGGGGAAAATATTTTTTTTTTTTTTTTTTTTGTCTGAAAGAACCTACCTCAAGATTTTGACAGTTGATGCTCGAAAGGCAAGAGGAAGTGAACAGCAGTGAATAAAATTTTGCAGATATTGTAGACATACAATGAAGGAATACTTTTTTTCGTATTTTCCTGGAAAAGATAGTTAGGTTGGGAACGGGTCCCTCCAAACATTTGGTCATGAAGTCCTAATAGCAGTATGTCAGATGTGTGAAAAGACATGAAGTATTGCAACATAACTTTGTCTATGGACAATACGGAAAAATAAACGAACACGGCTTCTTTATATTTTTAAGAAAAACGTTTTTAAGGGCTAAATCATCCACTCAAAATTTTGAAATTTAACACACGAAAGCAAAACGAAGTGAACCGAAGTGAGAGAAATTGTGCACAGATATTGTAGATATCAAATGAGAAATACGCGTTTCGTAAATTCCTGGGAAAAAAGAGTTCGATGCGGCATCGACTTCTCCAAACCTTTGATCAAGAAATATCAAAAGTGCTACTAACGGGGTTTCAGATGTGTGTAAAGGACATGAAGAATTGCAACAAAACTTTATGTGGGAACAATATGCAAAAATAAACGAATACGTTCTTTTTAATTTTCGGGGAAAATGGTTTTGTGTGCAAGAGCCCCCGTGCAAATACGCACGATATCCATGTAAAGTTAGTCAAATCTAAAAGGAAAGGAATATATTCACCTTTTTCATTCATTTGTATCGTAAAGTTAGTAATTGTCGAACACTTCATCCCAAAATTTACCAGTGAAATTAAAATTTAAAAACGTAAGAACAGCATATGAATATATTATTCTCTTTTAAAAATAAGCTCCTCATTCGATTTTGAGAGCAGGATTTAATATTACTATCTCGTTCCTCGTTGCTCTGTCCTTCATCATAACGAGCGAAAAACTTATGTATTACAGTTTAATGGCTCTCAGTTTTCTGTGAGCGCTCCCGATACCCCATGTCTGTCTCATATCACTTCCTTTTCAATCTTAGGCATTCCATTCAGATCTCACCCTACAATGCATTAGGACGAGATTTTGCCCCCACTTTTAACACAGGTACGCCATCTCTTCTACTCCTAGAGTTTTCGTCGACCTCAATACACTGTATTCAATTTATCAATATTTTTGTTAAGACCAAACTGTGATACTCGTGGTTTACCCTAACCAGATTTGATATAACTATCTCAAAACTCAATTGAGTTTTCATTTCCAAACTTACCGACTTCGTAGACAAATAAAAAGAATCAATGAACAGTAGACCTTATATTAGTCTAGAACTCCAGGCTGTAGAATGAAATATGTTGACAGTCAGCCTTAATGAATGTTTGCTGTTGTTGATATTGTAATTGCGTTAATTACCTCATTTCGTCGCCTGAAAACGTATTTACTTATTTGTCTGTATTGTGTAACTTCACAACTGGTCTTCACTTATTGTAGACCATAAGGCCTAGAATGTTGAAAATATTGATCTGAAAAGCAATATTGTCAATTAGCTAAGACCAGAGAGACGTATCCAGTATTGAATATTGCCAGATAAGAAATAGAGTAAACCAAAATAATAACTGAAAACTTTAACACATGCAATATCCAAATAATTATCTAAAATTACAAGACAGTAAGGACAGGAAGATATGTTCACTGTAATGCAATACTCGTTTGAGGACAATAGTAAACAAGGAGACACTAACTGCCGCTCTAATTAGCCGATATAAATCTAAGAACAAATGCAGGTGAATTAATAATGATCATCTTTTGCAATCGGAAAGTCTCGAGTTCAAATCACGTGACTTCATATCGACTTTTCCAGGGTTCCTCTCAGTTTCCTTAGACAAAATATGGACAGAAATCCTTAAAATCTACACCCAATACAATTGATGTTTAGAAATTCTTATTTTTCTTCATGGATATTATAACGAGTAAATTGGTTCCACGTATCTGTAAATATATAGATCTTGATCTTTGTTAACAGTCATGTTATTATCAGCAATAAAGAAGCCCCAAGCAGAGCAGTTGCTAACGCTGTCGCCTTCGATGCTAGCGTCCCGGGTTCGATTCCCGGTGGGGTCATTCGGTCAAAAAGTGTCAAAACATTTTCAAGTTAGCCATGTACCTTACAATTAGGTGCCAGGCCGCTTCCTTCCCTTTCCCCGGATAGTCTGTTTGCCCAGGGATGCTATCCCTAATACGTGTCGGGCAAAACAGCCATAGATGCCGAAAGCCCAGAAATCTAATTCGTAAGTCTTATGAACAAAAAAATAATTGTATTTTATATTATATAGTCTCGTTTTTATTTTTTTGTACAATTAAAAATACATTGTATACAATGATTCATAACTGCAATAAAAAAGAAAGACTCCCTAAAATCCTGCTAATGACAGATCAACCTGTCCAGCATTTATCGTACTTATCTCCCTTCCTTATGAATTATGTTACACTCCCAGCTTCTCGACGTCTATCCAAAATAATTTACTCCATCATCTCAACTAAAATGTTAATAATGAAGTATATCTCGCAAGCAAGGAACTTGTTAGGATCTGATTAAGCCTCTCTAACTCAGTATCCACATGAAATTAATATATTTGAGGTGTATAGTATTCTTTGCTTTTACTTTATATTTCTCTCAAATTTGCTTTCTGATCTCTTTTTGTCAGATTTGGGATTAGTTATAACACTCATACAGTATGATAAGAATTATTCCTCTCTCACATTTTTCCAAAACGGACTTCGCGTCATCTTAGTCATAACTACCGTTAAGACACTGTGAAATAGAATTCCATTGAGTTATGTATATAGCAATTGCGTTGTTTGCACAAGCTGATGAAAATGGGAAAGTACAATAATCTAGTTTTCACACAAAATTTGTCTGACTAACAAAAGAATTAAAAGAAAATTACTACAAGAATACAATAAAAAGAAATGAGTTTGTATCTCATATGTTCACTCTCCATCAATTCAAATTGAGAGATGATTTTTCAAAGAATAAAACGGTAAGAAATACACAATAGTTTGAAGGACACAGTTCCGCAACACTTCCAACTCGGTGGACACCTGTTTCGTCATTCAGTGTTTATTCCTCATTAATGTACCCTCTTAGCGATTTCTCTAATACGTACTCTGGCAAAACAAATAAACATTACGGCTATATGCATGATGCATGTTCCTTCTGGGGAAACACAACTGTTCAAGTGATGAAACGGCGTTTATCACATATCCAACGTCTATGGCTGTGGGTCGTGATCAAAATGTAACTTCGGAAATCATGTGTAGCAAACAAACAATGACTTCCCCTAGGATAAGCATAATACAATTACTACTTTAGACTACACTTATCATGGAATATTGAATTATCCTTACATTTTGTACTGTTAAATGTTATAACAGTACAAATAATGTCAAATCGATTGTTGAAACTAATCTCCCAACGTGGTGACTACATTGCTTGATAAACAAGATAAGGCAAATTATTCACCATCTGCGGTTCCTTATCAGTAGATCAGCATCAACGGTAACCCAGGCGTAACTCGTGTACAAGTATAGTTCTGTACTCCCTTAATTTTGACCTATTACACAATAGTTTTTATGTATCCCTGAAGTGAAATCGGAAACGCATGATGTCTGGAAATCGAGTGGCCACTCTGTCCAGAACACAGGTGTGCCTATGAAGTATCAAGAGAGCTGTTGACTTAATCATGTTAGGGAAGTCTCTCATGGAAGGTAGTACAGTCATAAAAAAGCGGTTTTATTCTGTTGAAGTTTTCTTTAAATAAGAATCGCAATATTTTTTCTTGTTTGTTTCTTTCTCAGTACAGAGATTATTTTGTATCTTCTGAGATAACACTTAACCTAAACACTATTTTGAAGTTGTCTGGGCGAGAAGAAAGTACTGTGTCGTAAATATGTCGATCACAGGAAAGTAAAACCTGTTTACGTTGGTCACCACTGGTTCTATTGAACAGTAAGGAATGTAGACAGATGGTCAATTACAAAAAGTAGATATATGTTAAAAAATATGTAATATACTGTAATGTAAGAGGTTCTAGTGAAACAACTACTAAGCTACTTGTTTTATATCTACGTGTCATTTATGAACTCCTTATTCCAAGCTTGAAACAATGAAAGGACAGAATAGGGAGTAGAGTTAATTCTGTATTCTTACGAGTTGCTTAATTCCCCTAAAATTGGCTGAGTTGTTGCATTTCGAAAGTCCATTAAGTTTCTCATTTCCAGGTGATTTAAAATGTAGAAGTGTAAATGATCTCTTTGTTATAGCACGCCAATAATATAATATACCAGAGCTAGGTGGGAACTTTGCCTGCAGGCTCACGTATTTTCTTGCTCTACGACCTCGCGCCTTCCATACCCCTAACATGTCTCTCATCTTAATATATTTGCAGATATTTTCATATTATTATAATAGTACAGTATTCACAATTCTTCTCCCATCCCAAGGGAAATACAAAAGAACACTGAACAACTTCCTTAACAAGTTTGTATCTAATATTAAGAGACTTCTAAAATCGTATTTTAACCAATGCAACTTCCACCATTTATAATTACAATAGTTCTTCCCTTCTAAGAGGAGCATCAAAAAACGCTGAAATGTTTCTGTAATTATTTAAAGTTAAAAGTTTGAATATCGATTTTCATGTCTGTAACCTTAAGGTTCGAATTATGTCCATATAATATTAACTGTTGCTACACCAACTCTTTTTCTTTTCCCGGCTTTTCCTTCTCTTATAGGGGAAATATCAAAAATCGGAAAAAGGCAATTTTTTTATTATTTTAAATTATATGTCTAAATACATAATTTCATACCGTTAACCTAAAAGAGCTTCCAGATATTTTCATACAGAAGCACATGTCTAATTGCTTTAAATTGAAAGTCCATATATCAAATTTCACGTCTCGGCCTTTCAAAAATTCGCAGATATGGGTGGTTTGTAATAATAAATATCCGTCCTATTTTCCCGCTTCAATGTCGAATTTCCAAAAAATTTCCTTCTTCAGTGGTACTTTACGTTACAAATTCTATACACAGTGAAAATATCAAGTTTCTAGATTAAGCGGTTACACTTCTTCTTTTATACATAAGTAAATGTTATTTATACAATATATAAGAGCACAACATTTCTAGATTACTTTTAACACAACATATAATAAATACGAGTATTGATTTGTCATTTGCACACTATATATTAACTTTTGTTACTTTGACATAGAAATTACATATAGAGAGGTACGCCACATTCAATATTTTGTTTCTCTTACACTTGTGACAGTAAATCTAGATATAATCGTAAGTTTCACGAAGTATTCAAAACATATATATTGTCTCACTTCTCTTAGTAGCAAAACATCATAAGTAACCCTGCTCTGTATCAGAAAACAGCTGTTAATATGTATGCTGAGGACAAAGAATTGGAACGAAATAAGAAGTATGCTGTTATCTTGTATTTCCTTATATAATTTTGTAACATGATTCCGGTCGTTATTTGCCGTCAATTTCTTGCTAGCCCTTAGAATGATTACTTCCTTCTCATATTATATTTCTTAGTTATATAATTTCTAGAAAACTAATCTATAACTCATAATGAATTATTATGTTTTCATTTTCAAATTCTTTAAAAACGTTCTTTGATATTAACATTAGTATTTGCTTTTTTCACAAAAGTCTAAATTAAGAATGTAACTGAACTAATATATACTTTAAATGATAAGTTATTCATTAATTTTATTACAAAAAAATATGGGTACTCTAATTTCACACTCTTTTTCTGAAAAACTACATTACAAGCTAATATAATAACATTCTAAGCCACATAGTGATATATTTGTTTTAAGAGAAATTCTTTCACAATTTTCTAAAAAAAAAATGTTTTAGAAGGGAAAAACTGCATTAGAAAATAGCGTCGAATCGTGAAATTCTTTCTGAATAAAGCATACTGTTTCTTTTATATACAACTCAGTACAGAAGTTTGCTAAAATATCTATCTGCCGTAATACATAAATACAAGTATCTGCCGTAAGTATGTAAAGTAGAGTTTCAAGTACTCCGTTTTTTATAAGAGATCTTTTAAAAGAAGAAGTTTTTCTTTGCGGTTATCTACTTAACACCTTTCCAAAAATTTCAACCTTGAAGAAATATTACCACCTTTCATCTTTGGTTTCCGATTATGAGACGGGTAAAACATTTAATTACAGTATGCTAATGATGATAAAACCATGTATCGATAAAACTCCGTCATCAGTGTCGAAAACAATAGGGTATATCTGTGGACTGTGAATTACCTAATTATACTAACTCATTTGTTGAAATATTATATTAATGTTTAATACCGGTAAAATTGTCAAATAGTGATAGACTTTGGCGGCTCCTGAGTTCTAAAAGATAGGAGGGGCATGGACGATTGCGGTGAAATAAGATTTGAACTCGCCCCTACACTCATCGTGAATCCTTTCTCTCAAGTGATACATTAAATTCTGATATAGGTTCTAGTAATGTTATATGCAAGGAGTAATCAGAGTTCCAACTGGCTTTGAGCGAGATATTTTGTAAAGTAAAGATATACCACATTAAAATATGAATATTTTATATTGTTGATCTCCTATTTCGCATTAACTTCGGACGTTACGGCAATATATGTTCCTTAACGTTACACACATAAATAAAAATAATATCCTACTTTTCAGAATTAAATTGTAAATGAAGCACGGAAATGCAGCAAGGAGTTCTAAAGTCTTCATACAATTATCAAACCATTAATTGAAGTGTCGATACTTTAATCAAAATAAGTAAATCAGAAAATGTGCCTATGTAATCACAAATTACATGGAATATTTATAACAAATATGGGATTATGGGAAATCTCAGTATAACCTGAGTAATTGCTTAACGGTTTCATACTATCAACATTGTTCTCAGGTAATAGCTAGATAAGAAGCTTTATTCTGGATATATTGTGTAGACAGTCTGTCTACATGAAAGAAATTTAAAAATCAATTATATTAATCCATAAACAATTAGTTATTGCAAATTAAGCTCACAAGTAGAGGTAGTTTAACTTACCTCAGTGTGTGATGCGATGTAAGAAAGAAATACATTGTTTTTGTGTCCATTCAAATTTCTTCATTTCCCCTTTTCCTACTCGTATCTGTATTTCTGGTAAGAAATATCAAACCTTAACATACTAAATTCTTTAGAATTTGAAAACTAAGTGTTCAATATCGTTATTTACAACTTTGTTTGCTACCTGTTCAAGTTTTCCATGTAATTATTTTTGAACGTATACTCTTATTTATTTTATAACATCATATTTTGAACCATTTATTCATATCTTAATTATCATGAAATGAATTCTTTACGTGAAATAAAAGTACAGCATCTATGAATAGTACGATTAACGTTATTGAATATATGAATACTTTGGTATGATAAGAAAAAAGGGAGCACGGTGACTCAGAGGTACAGTCCTTATATTTGGTGCGTAGGGTTCCTGGTTCGATCACCGGCCTAGTAAATTTATGGTGGACAGCATCGTGTCCCTGAGTTTTCTCAGGGTACTCCCGTTTCCTCCAACTTTCTCCCTCCACTAATTCTTCCATTATTCACTTACTATATCATCGTCTCCCTTAGCTTAAAGGGAATAATCGTGGTGGTGTGAAATCGTAGCATAGGCTGCGTTTTATCAAATGCGTTTGCGACCAATGTACTACCACTCGTTTTTTCTTTCTGTTGTGCATTGCAAGCGCTGCATTTATCTTAACAACGTCAACTAATTATAGTGTATACAGGTATCAATTTTGCGTTTCGGACTCTCCAATAAACGTAAGTTAAAACTTTGGAATATATATAAACCATGACACTAAAAGTGGATCTATCTAGTATAAATAGGCTGAACTTTTTCAATTCCCAAACTCTTATAGCGGTGAATTATTGACGTCGAGAAAACGAAAGTAGCTAGCAAATCTTAAATTCTCAGACTACTTCACAAATAATGTATAATCCAAAATGAAAAAAAAAAATGTTCTCCTACTTCATTACTAGTATTCATTAAAGAAGAAGAATATATATGGAGAGTAGGTTAAGTACATTGCAACCTATTAAAAGTTGTAGGCTTACATTGCAATTCAATTCCTTTTTCTATTCGACACTGAACCAATACATAGATATAATTTCAATAAAGTGCATAGGCAAATAACATATCATCGATTAGAATGTTCACGTTTATTGTATTATGAGTCTCTTTATATCCTAGGCATCTCAAATGAACTGTTTTACTTCTTTTCAAAAATACCATATTGTAATGTACCATGTGCTAGTGTTTGTAAACAATGACACTGCTTTTTGTAAACATTAACCATATGCATTTACGTTGGGGTACTACATGTCACGTCGCATTGGTACAAGAAGCATACGGCCGACCACCAGTACCTCCTACAAGTCACATGAGTAAGTTACATGGGAGTATCAGCACCATCGCCGCCCAGAGGGCCTACATATTGGAGAACATTCAGCGGACAGGCACCAGTCTTCGATTGGTCTCTCCTTCTCTTTCTTCCTGAATCAGTGCTATTCAACCGGGGGTACGCGTACACCTGGAGGTACGCAATCATAAAATAAGCATATCTCCAAAATATATTGAATGATCATAGTTGGATAAAATCCTCTTCAGTAGAGCTGGATGTTCTCCATATATATATTTTGAAATTTCCCATGCTAATTTTTTTGGATGTGCACTCTATCCATGCTATAAATATTCTTTTGGTTGGTACACTGATTGTCCTTTTGTTGGGTCTCTATTTGTATCCCTTTTAAATCAACAGAACATGTGTATTAAGTTCGTTTAGACTTTCTTAAACAGCTTTAGGGGTACACAATTGGATGGCGAACTGTGTCTAGGGCTGCGCTAGAAAAAAGGTTGAATAACGCTGGCCTGGAACATTAGGACAAACCCAACCGCAAAACATCTAGTGTGTTGTAGAACTCTTAGCTTCCGTTCTACCTGGGTTAGCTTGCTCGGAGTTCTGTTGGGATTCAAACCTCAGTTGTTTAGCTCGCTTTGGTGCTCTGATTTTCTAATACCTCACTGCTTGCCTAGAGGATTAGGGTTTCCTGCGCCAGTCTACCTAGCTTCCCTTGAGTTCTCTAGAGATTCTCTCTTGGGCCGCACGGTCTTGTGCTCCCTCATTTCTACCTCACAACAAAGAGAATTGTATTGAAGTATTTCTGTAAATGCTGTTTCTATGGAAAATCTGTTTATAATGAATCGGTAGTGGAAGTCGATTCCGAAATCTAATTTTATCAACCTAGCTCTAGCTATCTCCTGCACTATCACCTGCATTTTACAATATAAAGGCAATTAAACACAGCTTCAAAATTTATTCTTGTAGAAATTGTACGGTATTTTCTTTTCTTAGCTTCTTTACGATATATGCTATATCTTCCACGAGAAAAGCAAGAGTAGAAACCATGATTCCAATTGATAATATAACAAATTTTCCAAAGATATCACCGACCCGTAATGAAAGAATACCTTCTTCATCCTTATGCTCAAGGCCTTTAACAAACACTTCATCAAATTCCTTAATCCAGTGTTGAAGTATGCCTGACCTTATTATATATGCTACATATGGATTAAAGAGCTCAACAAGAGGGGAATTTATGTTGAAAACTAGACCCAAATAGGTAGTAAGTACATTTTCTTTCATCAAATGTAATCTTTCCAAATTGCTTCCTTCTATAAATTCCGCAACCCGTCATAAACCCAAAAACCTCATATTCTATTGGAATTGCTAGTTTATCTCTCGCTATTAAGTTATTCAATTGCTCTGAATTCTGTGCCTACAGCCGTCGTTTCAAAATCTGTTGAACTACATGATTAGACGACATTGAAAGAGCAGTGTCAAAGAGATTGTAATCACTGCTCCAGTTTAGACCATAATCTAAAAGCTGATGTAGTGTATCGATAGGGTTTCCGTACTTAGGTAAAGTAAGATGTGATACAAGGTTGCAGTTATATGCTGTTATAATTAGAGTTGACGTAATAAACATCCAAATTATTAAATGCCTTAACCCTCCCTGCCCCTCGTTTGGAGTAGGAAATCCGATACTTACGGACACAGAATATATAATACAGTAGGAGTACTTGAGATATGGACTAGTCTTACGTAGCTTTAGTACAGAATTGCATACAATTGAAAATATATGGAGGATAATAGAATTAAACAAAACAAATGCCGTATACGACAGCCATACTTCAAGTGTAAAGGGACTTAATATAGACCACAAGTAGTTTTTATTCTGCAAACGAGGAGTTAGGAACTTTGTATCACATTCGCCAAGAATAGTAGAATACTGATAGATCACATAACGATCCAAAGTTAAGTATGCTGATGGTATACCAACATGATAGTTTGAAGTTTTAAGTGTACCAAAAAACTGTCCGTAGTTTCATTATCTGTATGGGAGCCCCATGTGTCAGTAACATCAACTTTCCATGTAAAATTGAACTTTCTAGAGATATAGTACATTATTCTCTATTCTATTCAATCCTATGCGTTTTCATACACTATTGTCCATGGCGGATAATGATAGATGGTAAAGTCTATTGATATACCATTCAAATTTAAACTATCTTCTGTTTTGAAGTTCAAAGAATTAAATATCGATATATTTATTTGCTCTAATCTATGATGGTTTAAGTCATTAGTGAGAGCATAAGTAAACAAACTTATGTCTGAGTAATTAAGTATTTGTTTCTTGTAAGGTAATAGTAAAATATAAGTAAAAGGAAAGACACGTATCACTTTACACTTTGTATAATTCTCCAGTGATATTTCTTTGAGTTGTCCTTTGCCCCATTTCGTAGAAAGTGTTAATAGTTTCACATATATTTGATGTTGAAACTAATATAAGATTGCAATTTTGATCCACCGAATCAATCAGTAGCTTCTATTCCTCACTTTTGAGAAGGATCATTGTGTTTAATATATACCATGAAGAAACTGAATATTTAACTATATTTATTATGGAAGAAATTTCTTCGGTGTTATTGTGTTCATTCTCATAAAATAGTATACACTTAGAGTTGATATGATCTTCAGTAAATGATATTTGAAATGGTACATTTCTCTCTTCAATGTACTGCAACTCATGTAATTTCTTCATTATCATGTTACTTGCGAAAGATAAAAGGTGTAAAAGCTGGATGTTGATTGCTTGTGTGTTCATCGCCAAACAATTTCCTGTAATATATGAAAATATTATTTAATATTTCAACAAATGAATAACCAAAATATGTAATTGTATTATGTTTTAGTAAATAACTCTCATGTGAAGTAAGCTAGCACATTACATTTCTTATCTATTGTGGCTGATAAATTTCCAAGAGGAAGACTCATCGGGTTAATATCACAGGTTAAGTTTTATCGTTCTGTGATATTTCGAAAGAAACTAACCTACCGTGTTAACTGTATATAGTCGTAAGATCGATACAACGCAATACCAATTAGTGACTCGGTAATGGATTGCTGTCTCACTTGTGACCAGATTAAGAGATTTTACAATTATGAAACTACAAAAATGTGTTACCTGAGGAATATAGAAAACATCGTTCTTCACTTCATCATTACTGCTATTGATAATAATTTTACTTAAAAAACTGTGGTCGTTCCACAACGTTGCAACACTAATATTATTGGAAGCCATAACACAATTACTCATTATTAGGGAAGATTAAAAACAGCATATGTTCTAATAAATCTAGCTGAAGTGTGATATTAAATACATTGAGAGCAGGATATTCTCATATTTAATGTTAACAATAGAAATTTGTATTTTCTTAACAAAATTTTCTTTAAATATTTACTATGCTTTATAGGTCAAACGAATTAGAGGCGTTTTTAATATAATATATAATGAGAGATATATGTTTAGTCACTAGCAAAATTATATTTTCCCTTGCTGAGTGCTCTAAATACATTGCATGGGGTCCAAATCATTTGCAGTTTGTAAAACGCCTGGACAAATGTAACTGACACCAACTTTTCTCGGCACTGACAGCAGTTGGTAGCACTGAGTCAGGTCTTTATGCACGTAAAATTGTAACTAGATAACCCATGAAACATTTCTCCATTCTGAGATGAATCTCTATGCTTCAGAGCGTGCTGTACAATGAACAATATATTATTCTCAATATTGCTCCGTATGTAATGTATTATTTCATTATATACTAGATGTTCAAAAAAATAAAAACACTGAACACGCATAAATCAGAAAACTTTTGAAAGTAGAAGAAAATATGAGAACTAGAACAACTGCAGGAAATAAGTTTGTAAATCATTGTCTTCTTTGATAGAACTTCTCCAACTCTACTCATTCCAACATATTTTTCTTTCCAGAGAAGTAGATGATCTTGTTGTCACACTGAGTATGCATTGAAAATGAAACATTTGAGATGTAACGCTAATTCTGTCGTGAACTTTGTTACGTATGCCCTGATTCTCAATACAAGAGATTATCTGGAATAATTCAGTACATTAATGCACTTCATAATTATATATATATATATATATATATATATATATATATATATATATATATATATATATATATATATATATATATATATTCTAACAGTACACAAAGTTATTTTTTAAGAAATCTAAGTTTTTACTTACCTTTTTCCTAAGTTATCACTACATACCTAACTCGTAACTACTATCGAATTTGACCTCAGCAAACACATTTCTAGCTGTGGACAATATATATATATATATATATTGTTTCACTCGTCTATTCTTAGTTGACCTTGCTAGAGGGCCGCGGTGGCTCAGTGGTAGACTATTCACCTCTGGTGCATGGGGTCCTGGGTTGATCCTAGCCCGCGCAAAGTGAACCTTGTGCTGGATAAACACTGTGTACGTGGGATTTCTCGGGGTTCTCCAGTTTCATCCCTCTTTCTTCATTCCACCATTTCATTCATTTCTCCTTATCGCCGCCTCCTATAGCCTAGCCGGCATAATCGTGGGTCGTAAAACTTAACGGTTGCATTTTTTCAGTTGATCTTGAGATCTCGTAGCTACTTGTTGTTCGTGTATATGCACTTTGTTTTTTCGATGGTTTCGGACCTCTGGGGTCGAAATTTTCTCTAGGATAGTACTTGCGCTATACGTTTCCTGCATTACATTTTTCTCTGTGGTTTTCTTGGGGAGTGTTACAGAGATGTGTAGAGAACTCGGTTTGGTAGATTTTGCAGAAGGTGTTTTCTGGCAATTTTCTAAAGAATATTGGACGTTCCATGCTTAAATAAGCTTGTTTTTTTTATCATATTTTCAACGAACCAAGAAGACATCAGAGACGAGAGTTCATGAGGAGTATTGCGATGACTCTCATTCAAGATCACCTAAAAGTAAGGGGCGAATGCGGGATACTTTGTCGTAGGCTTCGGCAGTCAATGTTACGACTGACTAATGGGAACATTAATGAAGACTCTCGCAAACAGATTCTCCA
Source organism: Thermobia domestica (assembly GCF_964235325.1). Taxonomy (NCBI): domain Eukaryota; kingdom Metazoa; phylum Arthropoda; class Insecta; order Zygentoma; family Lepismatidae; genus Thermobia; species Thermobia domestica. Next base: position 240,579,946 of record NC_137463.1, on the reverse strand, counting down.
GCTAAAAGGTGGAGATGTGCTATTTGTCCTCGAATTGATGACAAAAACGTTCTTGGATTTGTTCTATGTGCAACCGAAATGTGCACAAGGGTCAATCAAGAAAAATCACTATATGTACTGACTGTCAGTAGAACTAGAGTGCCTATATTTGTTCTGTGTCTAATGGATATGTGATTAAGACACTTTTAGGGGTCGCACACATATTACGTAACACGGCAAGGAGGGAAGGGGGTTTGGCCTTGTGTTACGAAGCGTGACAAGGGGAGGATGGGTTTTAGGTCTTCGTTACGTAATAGTTTTTTCTGTTGTATTTTTTATTCTTATTCTCAGATTTATATGCAATCTTTTAAACAAATAATTTTATTGTTTTTTTATAAATTAGCTAGAATACCCGTTTTTCATACGGGGAGACTACGTTTCATTTTGGATATAAAGGGCACCAAAACTGTCACCATCAATTTACGGACTCCAAAAACTATGGATACGACACAAATATCGGTCATATTCCATCATTTTTATACATCTCCCCTTCCCCAAGTTTGCATGGCCAAATTTTAATTTAAACGGCATCGAAAGTGTTACTGTTTATCTCAGCGACCCCAAGCATCATGGTCTCGACTCTCATATCGGTCATTTTCGAACATTTTGTATATGCCATCCTCCTCTTTACCTAAGTTGCAGGGTGAATTTGGATTTTATGTCCATCGAAAGTGTCACTGTTTATCTCAGCGACCGCGAAATCTATGCATTTGGCACTAACATAGTTCATTTTCAATAATTTGTATATATCCCCCTCCCCCATGTTGCACCTTCAAAGTGAAATGATAAAAAAACATCCCAGGTCAGAACTAAATCTATGTTGAAAATTTGAACGAGATCGGTCTGGTGGTTAAGAGTTATTAAGTTACAAACATAGTCACTTTCATTTATATATATATATATATATATATATATATATATATATATATATATATATATATATATATATATATATATATATATATATATATTTGGTCTAGGAATTAATTCGTGCGGGTGGACAAGAGATGGCGCAACGAACGAAGCGTCCCACAGTTCCGTGTATCCACACATGTATTGCAAACCCCTGTCATCGCGTATCGTTCGTAGTATAGGGCAGTGGGTTAAAGCATCAACAACACCAGTTTGTAGTTAAGTGAACATGGCGCAATTTGTGCCTGATAAAGTGTTTTTGCGGGGTGTCCTGCTGCATTACTTTAACATGCAGAAAAGTGCGACTGAAAGTCATCGTATTTTGGTGGAAGTGTATCGTGACCATGCTCTAGCTGAGCGAACGTGTCAGAAGTGGTTTGCACGGTTTAGAAGTGGTGATTTCGGCTTGGCAGACCAAGAGCGAGCTGGACAGCCAAAAAAATTTCAAGACGAAGAATTGACAGCATTGCTCGAGCAGGATTCGTATCAAACGCAGGAACAACTTACAGCAGCATTAGGCGTTGATCAAACAACAGTCTCCAAACGCTTGAAAGCCATGGGAATGATTCAAAAGATGTCACATTGGGTTCCACATGAATTGAAAGACAGAGACGTTGAAAGACGAAAAACCATTTGCGAATTGCTGCTTCAACGACAGAGCAGAAAGGGGTTTCTGCATCGAATTATTACGGGTGATGAGAAGTGGATCCATTACGAGAACCCTAAATGAAAAAAGGCCTGGGTGAAACCAGGTGAACCAGGTCCATCACAACCAAAACGAGATATTCACTGTGCAAAGGTTATGCTGTGCATATGGTGGGATATGAAAGGTATGGTGTACTATGAGCTGCTGCAACCGGGTGAAACTATGAATGGAGAACGTTATCGACGACAATTAATGCGTTTGAAGCAAGCTCTGGCCAGAACACGACCAAAAGGGAGAACAGACATGATAAACTTATTGTTCAACATGATAACGCTCGCCCACATGTCGCAAAACCGGTTAAAACCTATTTAGAAAATGTCGGATGGGAAGTTTTACCCCACCCGCCGTATTCACCAGACGTTGCTCCTTCGGACTACTACTTGTTCGATTGCATGAACAACGATTTGATTGGACAGCGGTTTACTTCTTCAGAAGATATCGAAACATGAGTCTCTGACTGGATCGCTTCCAAGGATGAGGACTTCTTTCGCCACGGAATCCGTACATTGCCTGACAGATGGGCGAAAGTGGTGGCTAACGATGGACAATATTTTTCTTAAGGTATTTATGTATTTTGTATTTGTACTACAGCTTCAATGTGTGCGTACCAACCGCACGAATTAATTCCTAGACCAATTATATATATAGATAGATAGGTAGATAGATAGATAGATAGATAGATAGATAGATAGATAGATAGATAGATAGATAGATAGATAGATAGATAGATAGATAGATAAATATTTCTATTGTTTTGGAAAATTGCGAACTATAGCCTATATAAATTGAATCATACAGAAGAGATTCGAAGACGCACTAGACACCAGCGTAAATGGTGGCGAATCCTGCATGTATTTTAATACAATAAAACTCCGTTTTACGGCTATAGGAGCATTGGATTTAGGGAACACGCTTTTCGGGAGTTAGTTGTTAGTGATCGTAACCACCGCCTCAAAATGACCTCATGTTCCCACTCGTATTGCTATTTCTCAGAATGTTATCTCAAAACCTTTGATTTGAATCATTACTCTCTCTATTCTTCTAAGGGGTTTTGCATGGGAAACAGAAAAAAAAATCTTTTTCGTGAAATTATATTTTCTGCGATGCAACGATCCAAGATTTGTAGATCAAAATAAGATATTTAAAAACCTAAATCGTCGGATATTATCTATTACTTTTTTATTTTTTTGAATTTGAATATTTCTGAAGTTTATTCGCATTCTCGCAGTGATTTAGAACAAGAAGAATATGAAATGAGGTAAACTGAAGTCCGAAGTCCGAAAAAAGATGCTTGAGAACTTGTTTAAAAACGAGATGTCCCTGCTTCTTTACGTGCGCAGCCACTTTGAATCTGTGGTCGAGAAGGAAGGAAACTGGCGAACTTCAAATGTACGAAGCATCCTGGATCCCTGAAAACGAGATCGATGTTAGTTCTTTAGATCCTGTTCCACCTTCATCTTCCTTGTCAGAGTTTCCTCATTGTTATCATCTGACCGAAAAGGATAGGTGTGATCTCCTTGGGTAACGACAGTATGCAGTTTTGAAGAATTAGGACTGTTAATTAAGCAATCTTATGGGGTTAAAATATTATTATTATACTGCCGTTTTTAATACTTACCGGTACTTTAATTTATTAGCGAAAAACACTACAAATATATTCAGAATAAAAGCATTTTGTAATAAAAGTTCTGCTATTAAAAATAGTTTTTATTATAACTCCCAAAATAAGGAAAATTGGTGAAAAAACTAAAATCCAAAAGTGTTATGTAACGAACGGGGAAGGGATTCAGCCTTGCATTACGAAGTGTGCCAAGGGGGAGGCGGAGGATAAAAATTGGTCAAAAATAGCGTTACGTAATATGTGGACGGCCCCTTAAGACTAATCATTGTGTGTATTGGTAGGTAGTCAAGCAGCCCAAAAGTATGAGGGGGCGGAAGAAGTTAGGGGGACGATCCAACCATTATATAGTTCATCATTATATTATAGCAGTTCATTTGCAAGCCTACCGTGAATAATGTAGGGGACGTACACAAGGGTGAATCCTGGAGGTCCGGCCCCCGAAATCTTGACTTTTAAAAAATGTAATTTACTTTTAGGGGCAATTTTAGAAATTTTCATATAATTTAGTCTCAAATTGTATTTGGACCCCTCCAGAACGCTTTAGGCCCCTCCCGAAATAAATTTCTGGCTACGTCCCTGTTAGGGGGAACAGTAAAACTTTAGGGGGCCCGGCAGTAGTAATCGCCCCACTTGGCCGAACTTTTGGTTATCCAATTTGGGTCCCCATGGACCATAGTGAATGAATTAGGGATGCTTTGGCCCGGGATTACGTCACCTATTGAAATTTTGCTTATGCTTATTCAGGGGCCATGCACGATGGTACGAATGAGTCAGAGGTACCTTGGCCATGCTATGACGTCATTGAATTGGGAGTATTGGATTAGAGGTCATGATGATTCTTTAAAATTACTAAAAATATGGTCTTGATGATTCATTACGTTATGAAATAGTACAGGTTTACGATTGCTTTCGTTCCCTTTTATGGCATAAAATTTGGAGATTGTTATATCTTTGATGAGATGGACTAACACGGGTGCAAATGAAATCTTTAGTTTTACGTCCCACGCATATGCCAGCTAGGCTAAAGGAGACGGTGACGATGAGAAATCCACATCGAACCAGGGACTCGATACAGCAGAGGTGAACAGTCTACCACTGAGTCACCGCACCTCTACTGGTATGAATGAATTAGAGGTAGTTGGTTCGAGCTAATATGTTCGTTTGACGTCACTGAACTGTGATTTTTAGCTTGGAGCTTATGATGGCTTGTTTCGTTCCCTTTTATGGGTATAAAATTACCAAAACAAGGTTTGATCTCTTTCTTGACGATCTATTACACTATGAATTAGTAGACCCCAGTAATAGTATAAATTAGTATTAGTATTAATATGAAACTCGAAAACTTTGGAGTTCCTTCGTGACTAGCCGGTTAGCGTATGCGTCTTTAACGTGGGAGACCAGGGTTCGATTCCCAGAAGGAGCTCATGCGGTTCGGATTTTACGTTAATTAGTAGGTTCTATTTTTGCTGCTGAACGGGACGTTAAACTTAAAATCAACTTAATTCGAAAACTTTGGGAGGAATACTTGATTTTTGGTTGTTATCCCTTTGATGAGATGGACTAACACTGGTGCAAATGAAATCTTTAGTTTTACGTCCCACGCTTATGCCATTTAGGTGGTTACGATGAGAAATGAATAAATTGGTGGGAGAAAATTGGAGTATCCCGAGCATAATGTTGCCCACCACAAAACTATTTTTCGCGGTGTTGAACCAGGGACCCCATACAGAAAAGGTGAACGCTCTACCACTGAGCCACCGCACCTCTATTGGTATGAATGAATTAGAGGTAGTTGGTTCGAGCTAATATGTTCGTTTGATGTCACTGAACTGGGATTTTTAGCTTGGAGCTTATGATGGTTTTTCGTTCCCTTTTATGGGTATAAAATTACCAAAACAAGGCTTGGTCTCTTTCTTGATGACCTATTACATTATGAATTAGTAGACCCCAGTAATAGTATAAATTAGTATTAGTATTAATATGAAACTCGAAAACTTTGGATTTCCTTCTTGACTAACCGGTTAGCGTATGCGCCTTTAACGTGGGAGACCAGGGTTCGATTCCCGGAAGGAGCTCATGCGGTTTGGATTTCACGTTAATTAGTAGGTTTTATCCTCGCTGCTGAACGGGACGTTAAACTCAAAATCAACTTAAATCGAAAACTTTGGGAAGAATACTTGATTTTGATTAAGGTGTAGCTTTCATTCACGAAACTTATGGGACTCGAACCACGATATTCAATTGTCAAAAAAGTGTGTCCAGGAAAGCATACATTTATTGTGACGCATAAAAGAGGGGGAGGGGCAATCCCGGACCTCATTAATTTATATCGTATTCGTTTGTGGATTAAATAAAACTGTTGGAAAGATTTAAAAAGTTTCTTCGTGTATTGACTTATAATCATATGTTGAAAAAGGAAACGTCAGCTATATCGTGTTACCAATGCTTACGTATTCGTTGTCACAGTATCGTTGGCATTGTTTGTTCGAACAAATACGGTGTTTAATTGTCAAATAGTGTGTAATGGTTTACTTTGAAAAAATATATTCATTCTTTGAGAAAGAGAAAAAGGGATGAGATGAGGTTATTTTGGACCTAGTTAGTACCAATCGTTTTCGTCTGTGACGTCACATTTACTTTTTCGCTTAAATCTGATTGGTTCATTGTAATAATGATTAATCTACTTATGTGACGAGATAACATTGAGGAGTTATTTCTTATGACAAAACAAGAACATATATATGTAATGGTTTACTTTGAAAGAATATATTCACTCCTAGAGAAGGTAAAAGAGGGAAGTGATGAGCTGACTTCGAACCTAGTTACTACTTTTCGTTTCCGTTCGTGGATAAATAATAATGACGTTACATTTACTCTTTGCTTAAATCTGATTAGTTCATTGTAATAACTATTACAGTGTAGTTACAATTAGTAAGGGCTTAGCTGATGGAAAACGATTTCGACACTACTTGTTATATGCTTGTTATATGTTGTTTAGGTTCATGATTAAAAGGTTCTCAATATTGTGTAATATTTCTAAGCTTGATTGGTTCTTTATTACAGTATATGGATGTGTATAGGTTTTTATAGAGCAAGGGTACATGGACGAACGTGATTGGTACCAACTTTTTGTGGTTAATTTGGCAGAACCAAAGTCATGGTCCCCAGAACTAATGTTAGTATTTGATCACCTAAAATTGCTAAAGATATAATTTGGGAAGGTGTCTAGCCTCATGTATTCTCTTTATTACGTTATAGCCATGCACGGTCTATATTTAGTCTCCGAAGGTCATGAGTTTGATTCTCGATGAAAGTTTATATGACTTTGATATTAACTTAAATTCTTGTGCTATTTAGGATTTATGCTCTACATAGACGTTGTCTGAGCTCTTCAAAGTAGAGTTTGCTGTTACTTTATTTACAAATAATGAGGATATGCGTACCTAATTGCACTCCTCTTAAGCTTTTTGATGAGAGAACCACGATACTTTAAGGTCACCTTCTTGGTCCTGGTGTTAGTTTGTGTAATTTATATCTTAAATAAAATTGACTGTTTAGTTTAAATCATCATTTTAAAAATATTTTAGTATGTGCCAAAACTGTTCAGTGAATGCAAAGAGGGAATCGTTTCACGGTTAACCGCCAAACGTTATCCGGTTTTTAACTATTCGATTAACAAATAAACGGTTTTTAACTATTCGATTAAATTTTGAGTCCACTAATTTCCAGTTATTACAAAAGTTCAAGTGAAAATTTGAAACTAAAATTTTTCGAACTCAAATTTTTCAAATCAAAAATATTCAAACTGAAATTTTCGAATTAGAAACATCAAACTAAACTTTTCGAACAAAAAAGTTGAAATCAATATTTTCGAATTCAAATTTTCTAACAAAAGAAATCAAACTGAAATTTTCGAATTATAAACATCGAACCAAAACTTTCGAACAAAAAAATTGAAATAAAACTTTTCGACTTTAACTTTTCAAACCAATTTTTAGAACTAGAAAGTTGAAACTAAAATTTTCGAACAAAAAAATTGAAATAAAACTTTTCGAATTCAATTTTTTTCAAACCACACAATTTCACACTGAAATTTTTAAACTAGAAATTTTATATTAAAATTTTCGAAAAATGAAATCAAAATTTTCGAACCAAAACATTTCAGTCCAAAATTTTGAACTAGAAAGTTGAAACTAAAATTTTCGAATTCAAATTTTTGAAACCAAACAGTTTCACACTGAAATTTTTGAACCAGAGATTTTAAGCTAAAATTTTTCGAAGAATAGAATCAAAATTTTCGAACCAAAACATTTCAATCCAAATTTTAGAACTAGAAAGTGGAAACTAAAATTTTCGAATTAAAAAATTTTATAACTAAATTTTCAAATCAAATTTTTGGACCAAAAATTTCAAACCAAAATTGTCGAACTGAAAGTTAAAGTTTCGAACAAAAGAAATAATTCGAAATTTTCAAACAAACTTCTTGAAAATATTTAACCATAGCCGTTTACTGATTTTAAAATTTAAATTATCGTGAAGAAATATTTGGGACTAAGTTTTGAGAGATGAACCGTTTGATAAGCCATAGCCACACCGAGACATTGATATTGCTTGAAATCAAGTTTTATTTTATCAGACAGTCCTAACTTACAATCCGTTTTAGTGCATTTTTGTTTAAGATCAATGGCCAGCCATAATCGGACTTTTTTTTCCGTATCATCATGAAAGTACGCAAAGCTGTGACAACGAATACGTAAGCATAGGTAACACGATATAGCTGACGTTTCCTTTTTCAACATATGATTATAAGTCAATACACGAAGAAACTTTTTAAATCTTTCCAACAGTTTTATTTAACCCACAAACGAATACGATATAAATTAATGAGGTCCGGGATTGCCCCTCCCCCTCTTTTATGCGTCACAATAAATGTATGCTTTCCTGGACATACTTTTTTGACAATTGAATATCGTGGTTCGAGTCCCATAAGTTTCGTGAATGAAAGCTACACCTTAATCAAAATCAAGTATTCTTCCCAAAGTTTTCGATTTAAGTTGATTTTGAGTTTAACGTCCCGTTCAGCAGCGAGGGTAAAACCTACTAATTAACTTGAAATCCAAACCGCATGAGCTCCTTCCGGGAATCGAACCCTGGTCTCCCACGTTAAAGGCGCATACGCTAACCGGTTAGTCACGAAGGAAATCCAAAGTTTTCGAGTTTCATATTAATACTAATACTAATTTATACTATTACTGGGGTCTACTAATTCATAATGTAATAGGTCATCAAGAAAGAGACCAAGCCTTGTTTTGGTAATTTTATACCCATAAAAGGGAACGAAAAACCATCATAAGCTCCAAGCTAAAAATCCCAGTTCAGTGACATCAAACGAACATATTAGCTCGAACCAACTACCTCTAATTCATTCATACCAATAGAGGTGCGGTGGCTCAGTGGTAGAGCGTTCACCTTTTCTGTAGGGGGTCCCTGGTTCAACACCGCGAAAAATAGTTTTGTGGTGGGCAACATTATGCTCGGGATACTCCAATTTTCTCCCACCAATTTATTCATTTCTCATCGTAACCACCTAAATGGGATAAGCGTGGGACGTAAAACTAAAGATTTCATTTGCACCAGTGTTAGTCCATCTCATCAAAGGGATAACAACCAAAAATCAAGTATTCCTCCCAAAGTTTTCGAATTAAGTTGATTTTAAGTTTAACGTCCCGTTCAGCAGCAAAAATAGAACCTACTAATTAACGTAAAATCCGAACCGCATGAGCTCCTTCTGGGAATCGAACCCTGGTCTCCCACGTTAAAGACGCATACGCTAACCGGCTAGTCACGAAGGAACTCCAAAGTTTTCGAGTTTCTTATTAATACTAATACTAATTTATACTATTACTGGGGTCTACTAATTCATAATGTAATAGATCGTCAAGAAAGAGATCAAACCTTGTTTTGGTAATTTTATACCCATAAAAGGGAACGAAACAAGCCATCATAAGCTCCAAGCTAAAAATCACAGTTCAGTGACGTCAAACGAACATATTAGCTCGAACCAACTACCTCTAATTCATTCATACCAGTAGAGGTGCGGTGACTCAGTGGTAGACTGTTCACCTCTGCTGTATCGAGTCCCTGGTTCGATGTGGATTTCTCATCGTCACCGTCTCCTTTAGCCTAGCTGGCATATGCGTGGGACGTAAAACTAAAGATTTCATTTGCACCCGTGTTAGTCCATCTCATCAAAGATATAACAATCTCCAAATTTTATGCCATAAAAGGGAACGAAAGCAATCGTAAACCTGTACTATTTCATAACGTAATGAATCATCCAGACCATATTTTTAGTAATTTTAAAGAATCATCATGACCTCTGATCCAATACTCCCAATTCAATGACGTCATAGCATGGCCAAGGTACCTCTGACTCATTCGTACCATCGTGCATGGCCCCTGAATAAGCATAAGCAAAATTTCAATAGGTGACGTAATCCCGGGCCAAAGCATCCCTAATTCATTCACTATGGTCCATGGGGACCCAAATTGGATAACCAAAAGTTCGGCCAAGTGGGGCGATTACTACTCCGGCCCCCTAGTTTCCCAGTGGATACGGGACTGTAGCCAAGCAACTAATCAAACACAAAAACATCAATTGTCAGCTTTTTCAATAAGAAGTTATATTTTCTCAGCACTAATAATTGAATGCTTTCTTTGCTTTCTTATGTTGTTTCGCTTTGCCAAAAGACCAAAATCAATTACCAAAAGACCATTAGTCAAAAAATATTTTGAAAATATCTTTTGTCCCCAAAATTAGTTAAATCCATTAAAGTATAGCACTAGTAAACGGTCCACAATCAACTGCCAATGGTAATACGTATTAACATATTTTAATTTCAAAACAAATAATGGGATTAAATATGACCCCACGATAGTACTTATGCAGTATAAAAATAACGATATTAGTAAAGAGTTAATATGAATTATGTTAATAGGAAATTAAATTAAAAATAGTTTACATAATCTAATTTAAGAAAAATAATGATAATAATAAAATAAAATAATTCAATAATAAAAAGATGATAATAAAAAGTTTTTTATGGTAATCCTGCATTCTTTCGTGTTGAACAACATGGTTTTCCTCAATGCTGTCTCCAGAAGGGCGATAAATAGTCTTATGAAGCACTCCAGTTCACATTTTAGTTAGCCAACCACATATCAAGAAATGTCTCAAATTTATTTTTCAGACCTTCCCCCACCCCTAAAAAATTCCTGGATCTGTCCGCGATATCGATTGTTGCCAATTAACTGATAATAGTCATAGCGTACGTTTTGAAATGTTTTCAAACGCTCTTTGCATAAGGAACAGTTTTCCGTATTCTTTCTATTTTCCTTTCTTTTCTTTTTTTCGCCCTTTTACTGTGCTGGAAATGGACTCCATGAGCAATATTTGCCACACGACCCGCTCGGGAGAGTAATTCTCCCAGAAGTATGTTTTTTTTCGCGCGCCATTCTAGCTAGCTGTTTTAAACGCTATCCTAGCCAGTTGTTTTAAGTTGGTCACAAAATTTATATCATGGAGTACAAGGGGAACAAAACGAGCCCTGCGGGGCTTCTAACCCGTTCCTACTACTACTAATACTACTTATCTGCACAAAAGTAAGTAAATCAGTTTTTAGAGTACTATTTTCATAATATTTTAATTTAAAAAGTGTTATAAAATTATAAAAAATGTAAAAAATCCTCGAGCTGGGTTTGAACTCACGCCTAAAGAGATTTTCATTATTAGCATACAGTGCTAGCCCACTCGGCCACGAAGATCGACAACAACAACCGTTTGATTTCTGCTATTTAAATGCAACGTGGAATGGATAACGCCAACCAATCAGAACTGTGTTTTTCCCTACTTCCGGGAGCATTACTCTCCTGAGCTAGTCCTTTTGGCACAAGCTATGTGCGAACAGCGAGCAGCTCTGAAATCAAATGTTTTCAAGGTCAAGGCCACCGACACATTTTGATAAGTACACTGTCGCGTGACACCCTTAGGGAGTGAGTATGCCACAGCAGTTGCATTGTGTGTTGCCGTATGATACTGAGATACTTCTTTGGCAGGAAAATAGTTTTGTAAGGAACCAAAAACGACTGAGTATAAAAACATTTAAAAGGTATACTCGGCCTGCAAGACTTACATGCCGGGCTTTACTTTGGTGAATAAGGACAACCACTACCACAGTACATCTTGTTGCATGACAGTTGTAGCCAATGTGGTCAGCTGTTTATACACATCAGGCTTGACTTTCGTTTGTTGAGTACAGCACCTGAAATCCATTCATAGTTCAATATGAGGATTTCAACATGTGACAGTTCTTGTGGATTGTTAACATTTTTGAGCTACTAAAGTAGTATCTTCATTATTCGAATTAGAAAGAACAAATAAAGCTTTTTACTTTGGGTTTTCTGTTTTCCCAAGTTTAGAGACATTGTAGAACATGTTATGTATGGTTTCACGCCTTTCTGTGTCGAAACATAGGAGATGATGACGTCAAAACTTTAAAAAAATATATTTTGTTATTAGGCCGATATTTATTTTTTGGCGGACTTAGTTTTGCACCTAGAAGATTGAAATTTTGAACAAACATTCAGTCTACTGAACAGCATTTATCAGATTTTTTCAGGTGATCTCCGCGGTAACACTGGGGGTCCATAGGGGCAAAAATGTAAAAAAAAAAAATATTTTTAACCAAAAATCATTTTTTCGCGATTTTCACGATGAAGATATGTGAATTGTATCGTTTGAAAGGAAGTTCTGAAGAGAATTATGTACGACCCACGATCCTAGGATAAATAGGGGTTTCTCAAGGAAAATTGTACACAAAATCCTGTTTTATACGGGAATCTGGGGTATTATGGATATATTATTTTTTTGGCAGCCTTAGTTTTGCACGTAGAAGATTGATATTCGGACAAATATTCACTCCACCGAATAGTATTTATCAGATTTCTTTCTGATCTCTGCGTTAAAACAGGGTGTCCAGAGGGGCAAAATTTTAAAAGGATATTTTAACGAGAAACGCTTTCTTCGCAATTTTCCCGCCTTAGATACATGATAGAGACATGTGAATGGTACTGTTTGAAAGTTAGTTTTATTCTCAAGAGAATGATGGCGAACCATGATCCCAGAATAAACACGGATGTCTCAGGAAAGTTTTTACCTGAGCTCCTCCGTGGCTAAGCGGTTAGCGTACGCGCCTTTGGCGTGGGAGACCCGGGTTCGATTCCCGGCGGGAGCTCATGTGGTTCGGATTCCACGTTAATCAGTAGGTCCACGTCTCATATAGCCTCGCTGCTGAACGGGACGTTAAATTCAAAATCAACTCAATCAACTCAAAGTTTTTACCTGCAATCAGGGTCTTTTGTGGTAGTCTGGGTCCCACTGTGTGGATTATTGATAAATGAAATACTTTTCCTACCTTTACTATTCAAGATAGAAATTTGAAATGTTGTACACACATTCATTATTTTTAAGTCGATTTTAAGATGTCTCCGTTTCTACAGGGGTCCAAAGGGACTTAAAAAATTAAAAAAAATCACAGAAAAAATATGATTTCTCTCAAAATTTCTCACTTCAAGGACACAATAGGGAAACGTAAATGGTACACTCCGATTCAAAAACACTGCGACAGCTGACGCCGTGCACTTAGGCCAACCAATATACATATTCTTCTCCCATAGTCGTGTCACATAAAGAGATCCCTCTCTCACCTCCTTTCTTCGCTCCCACACTAAAATTAGCTAACAACATGAGCGGAATTCTTATTTCAAACTATACATGTTTTAGTATAGATAAAATGAAATAAAAAACCGAGACGAAACAAGATTCATAGGTTGATGTAGGGAAAAACTGAAACACCCACAATGAAGAATTGAAACCAATGAATGTCTATTACACAGAGATTCAGAAATGAGCAGAAAGAGAGAGAGAGAGAGACAGACAGAGAGACAGAGAAGAGGAAAGGAGAGGAGAAGAAAAAGTAACGGGAGAACAGATAAAACTGTGGAATTCAAACGTAGTAAGAAAATAACCTAACATTATAAACTTACGTTTGCAGAAATCCAACAGTAATATAGAAATAACGTTTGTTTTAAAATAGTTTTTCATAACTATTTGAATATATAAACGATCGTATAAATATTTATTATGTTACTTTCATAATGGATACCATACTCAATTTCAAGTAGAACTGTAGATCTTCGAGACACATCTAGAATAATGTTAAAGGTTTAACACGGTTTGTTTCTGCGTGGTTCGATTGCTGATTCGGTAGTATTCGTTGGACGTAATGATCCAAGATACATTCTTATATACCCAGTAGATAGCGTTGGTCGTATCGTCCATTTCAGACTACTAATGCTAACTGAACAAAAAACGAAACGAAAAGAAAAGAGAATGAAATAAAAAAGAAAAAATTGAAGAGTGCTATTTTATTGCTAAACATCTATCAGATATAACCTATATTAAAAGTCCAAACTGTATCGTTATGGAAAGCTACAAATGTTGGAAAGAAAAAGTTCATGTTTCTCATAGATGTAGCATCTTTCAAATTTCAACGTGAATAAAACACAATGAATTATAGGATGGGAACGAATATTGTGTCGAACTAGTATATATAAAACTTTGTTTTCAAATAACCAAACAGGTACCATTTTCTCGTATTTTCCGAATAGTTTATTTCATCTCTTCCGAGTATACCGTACTTTGCACAGAGAGATAGAACACGCTGAGCTCATACGCATCATGATGTTGGTTAGGTTATAGACCACCACTGGATCAAGGAATTTAAATCCGTAGTGACCCGGTAATACGACTGAGAGTCGGTAACTCAGAAGATAAAAAATATATTTTACTTATTTGCTTGCGTTTAAACAGTATTTCTGTCAGAGATGACTAGGACCGTTGATGTTATCCACAGAGTACGAAAAACATGACGCCGAAGTTAACAGTTAATTAGATTCCTCGCACCAGGTATAACGGGCTTCTGCTCCGATTTTACTTTGGAATATGAAGTACAGGCATGTGTGAGAGGGAGAGACGGAGAAAAGTGAAAGATGCAAAGACAGATAGGGAAACGTCAAGAAAGGAAGAGACGGAACGAATATAAATATGAAGCATACTTGCTATTGCAGTGTAAGATATAGAACGCACACACTATTTACTCGAACTATAGCCAGGGATGCTTTGTAAGTTCTCCACCAGAAGATGAATCTCTGTTTGGAGCCATTATTTTATGTGAAAAAATCATACTACCTGATGGGGAATCGAACCAAGATTTTTCGTTTGGAAGTCTGACACGTTACCACTACAACACCGATTGCTTTAGCTAAACTTTGTTTTATAAACGGTGTAGTGTATCTTTCTGAGAACGATAACACAAAAAATGCATATAACGAAAAGTTGTAAAAATATTAACTTTGACGTGAATAAGATTTGAACCTAAGTTAGATAGCTGTATTATTGATAAGGCAACTGCGTTATTCGAATACTATCATACCACCTGAAATTAGAAACGAAATATTACTTGCTTTAGATGTGATCTTTGGAAGGAATCAAAGTGCATAACGAAATTGGTTTATTCGACAGTCTGGAGAGAAATTAGTGCCCACTAATAAAGGAAATACATACAATCCAGGAAAAAGTACAGAAATGAAATATATGTTTCATTTGTTTCGTCGTGCAAGTTCAAAAGTAGGTGAATAATAATAATCATAATAATAATAAATATAATAATAATAAATGTGTACATTCACAGTATAGTAGTCTATTATTATTATTATTATTATTATTATTATTATTATTATTATTATTATTATTATTATTATTATTATTATCACTTTCCTGCTTCATTGGATTAAATTGAGGAAAAATATTAATATGGTCAATTACTCTGTCACTGTTTAGTATTACGAAAGCCCTCTTTGATATCGGTTACTTTCGATGAGTTTTATATATCCCCTCCCCTCCCTATGTTGTGGGGCACGGCATCTGCAGTGTCATTGTTGATCTCAGAGAGCCGGAAAACTGTGAATTCGACACTGATATTGGTTATTTCGATGATTTTTATGTCTCCTCCTCCTCCCAGTAGAGGGACTGAATTTGGGTTTAAACAGCATCAGATGTGTCACTGTTAATCTCAGCGACTCCAAAAATTACAGATTCGCCACTTATAGCAGTTATTTTTGTTCTTTGTTAAATGTCACTCCCCCTCTCCATCTCTTAAGTTCCACCGTCCAAGTGATATGACAGAAACCATCTCAGGTTCGAACTTCATCTAGGTTGAAAATTTAAATGTGATGGATCATTTGTTTCGTTAGTTATCAAATTTATTTATACTTTTTAACTTCTCCCTCTCCTCAACCCAAAGGTATATCGTCAAAGTAAATAGATAAATGCCATCTTAGGTCCGAACCTGATCTGGGTTGAAAATTTAATTCTGATCCGTCGGGTGGTTCAAGAGTGGTGAAGTCACAAATACAGCCACTTTCATTTTCAGTTTTTTTTACATGTATCTCCCTCTCACCGGCCTTTACGTTGCACCGTGAAACTGAAATGACAAAAGTAGTCCCAGATCCGAACCTTATTTATGTTGAAAGCTTTATAGAGATCAGTCGGTGGTTCAAGAGATTAGGAGCAACAAACATAGTTACTTTCAATTTTATCATATAGATTATTATTATTATTATTATTATTATTATTATTATTATTATTATTATTATTATTATTATTATTATTATTATTATTATTATTATTTGCTTACTTTTGAACTTGCACGGATAAAATACTGCAAAATATGTTTTATTTTCACATTCTTTCCTCGATTGTAAGTTTTTTTTAATCAATAGACACTTATTTCTCTCTAGGCCGTCGAACAAATCAATTACGTTGTGCACTTTGTTGCAAATAACGTTACAGGTAGAAGCCGATTCGTTCCGAAGATCAGTGCTAAAAAAGTAATATTCGGTTTGAAATTTTAGATGGCATGATAGTGTAAGGGTAACGCAATCGCCTTATGAATAATATTACTATCTACGAGGGCCATCCAGAAAGTGATACCCGTTTGCGCTGCTTGAAACGCTGACGACTCGGGGAGACGCTATGCAAGGTCACGCTGCGTCAGCCGCTTGTCTGCCTGCTTTGTGCGAGGTTGCGTGATGCTAGCAGTACCTGTGTTGTGTCTGTGCTCGTTTATAGTAATTAAATGAATTGAGAACCCCGCCACTTGTGAAGTGAGGGCCGTGATTAAATTTCCTAATGCACGAAACGTTCGACCTTGTGAAATTCATCGCCAATTAAAGGAGGAGTATAAAGACAATGCGATGGACGAGTCGTCTGTTCGACATGGGGAGAGGAAGTATACACGAAGAGGAGCATTCAGGGAGACCATCTGTCATTACAGACGAACTGCTGAGTTCAGTAGACGAATGCGTGAGGAACGATCAGCGCGTCACAATTGATGAACTCTGTGAATATTTTCCTAATATGTCTAGACTTTCTCGCGGGAAAAAGATTTGACAGCGATAAAGAACATAAACGAGGCGTGACTACGTATCTCAATACACTGGCGACAGAGGACTATGACGCTGGAATACAAAAACTCGTCACACGGTATGACAAATGCCTAAATTTGCTTCGTGATTATGTGGAGAAGTAGTGTAAAGTATGCGCTTT